>NC_058380.1:74785000-75385000 GCF_018350175.1 Felis catus
TGCTTTGACTAGTATGTGGGCAGTCTGAAACCGACCTTGCGGCATTGAGTGTCTTGGCCTTCCCATCCCCATATGGGGGTATCTACCACCTTCCCAGGGCCGAGGTAAAGGACTCCCATGTGATGGGGATTCTTCACCAACCGGAATTTGATTCTGGTGTGGCTTCTGGGAAGTACCTTATCAGCTTAGTTACATCTGTATTTGGGGGAGGGGGGGGCTAGGACTGGGGCTCAGAGCCTCCCAAGGGAGCAGTGAACACAGGGTTAAGCCTCCCTCTTAAGGCCTGATTGTTATAGGGAGCCCGTTTGTTGGGGTTTACACAGCAAGGCAAGCGTTGCTATGGCAGAATTGCAGGCAACAAGTCTTATGATCGGGAACTTCCAGTTGTGTATATAACATGATGGCATTTATTAAAGCAAGATAAACTCAGCAGCAAAGGATCTGGCCTGAGCCATGAATTCTTCTCATCCTCGCATCTGAGCCATCACATTCCATTTGAATGAGGCCTATCAGCCCAAAGGTTTTCATTAAATAAGTCCATTTGCTGAAAATCTCTGAGAGAATCAACTGGGAGTTTCTCCCCACCCCCCCCCCCCCAACTTACCATGTTTTAAAAGACAAATGTGTAATGTGTGGTTCTGACTCGATATTTGCCAAGTACAAACAGATCTGCTGTGCTGGGCAATGAGTTCCCTCCACCACGAGATGCATTCAGGCCGAGGCTGGGGGACACCGGACTCTGACTGGGGGAGAAGGAGGTATTCCTAACAGACATTCTTTCTAGTTCTAAGACCTCAGGGTTGTAGGAAGGATCCACCTGAACTTCCCCACCCTCAATCATTCTGTAACGTGTACCCATAGTGCGCATTTCCTCAGGGAAGGAGGGATGTTCACCGGGGTCCTGAGTGAGGGCAAGAACTTTGAAACCTGAGCTGAAATCCTAGTTCTATGATTAAGTGGGTAGGTAGCCATGGGCAAGTCATTACACTTCTGTGCACCCTGTCATAAAACAGTGATAGCAGAGACAGCTAACACTTAGTGGCATTTAATATACACCAGGCACCATGGTAGGGGCCTCATCTGGATGATATCATTTATTTTTTCGTAGAAATGCTATGGAGAAGTGTGAGCAACTGTACTTTACTCATTAAGAAACTGAGACACAAAGAGGTAAGGGAACTAGGGGATGGTGCAGCCAAGGTGTGAACGCAGGCTGTCTGCCTTTGGGCATCTTGATCCTTGCTAGATAACAGTTGTCACCTCATCTATATCATGGAAGTTTTAGCAGGCTACCTTAGAAGGTGGGTATAAGAGAGCCTCTGTGAGAGCACAAACCATTAGTCTTGAAAATGTTGAGTAAGAGGCTGAATCTTAAGTGGTAACCTTTTCCCAACCTCGCTCAACTTTGTTCAAAAAGGTGCTTTCCTCTCCCCCAGCCTGTAGCCTCCCACCTTTCCTTCTTCCTCTCTGACTTGACCACCATCCCTCCTCATCTTTCCTCCATCTGTTCAAATATGGCTTTGGTGGAATTCAGGCTCAACAACGAAGGGCAAAACAACAGCCAAATTTAAAAGTACTTGTGCTTTTATTAAAAAAAAAAAAATACAATCAGGTACTGTCCAGATGTGTTTTGGAAAGGAAGATCTCTTTAAAAATCCTTAGTTTTCATCATCATTATTATTATATTAATCATATTAATCATATCCTTAAAATCGAAACAGTATTGCTTTTCTGGTTTTTGCTGTATGAAATGTAAAAAAAAATTGGGGACGGCCTCCAATGACACACACTGAATCGTTGCGGACAAAAATAATGATAATTAATTATACAGCTTTGTGTAAAATACAGCTGGTTCTAACACCGACTACCACTGTACAGCCTACCCCTCTCCCATTCCCAGAGCTACCCAAGAGAAGGACAACCACTGTGATGCTGTCACTGGAAAATTTTTTGCTGATTCAAACAACAAAACAGAAACCTGTGGAGATCATTGTCTTTGGTGCGAAGGAAATACTCGCAGGGTAGGTGAGGTGGGTGCTTCCGCCATTGGCCCCGATGATCCATGGTCAACTTTAACTCCTGACAAATACCCGGGTGTGGCTTGATGGTTGGACTGGTTGTGTTGATACTTTGGTAAAATTTGCTTCTTTCTCTGGGCCCTACTCCTCTCTCACCCAGTTGTCCCTGGAACTTACGCCCGTTTGCGCCTGCCTTCAAGGTTTCGGAAATTGCTGGGTCTCAACTTCATCTCAGCAAACTGGATTGAATATTCGTGGCCCTTCCAGTGGAACCAGTTAACACCCTGTAAAAGAGAGGAGACCTCCAGATGGGTTTTCAATAGGCAAGGTGTTCATTGATCATTGCTGCTTAGTTGACGGAACAAAAGGAGTTCTGTTTCAACCTGACCATGTGGTAGTTCATAGCTGTCTCTTGCCTATCTGTCTATTGGTCTGTGTAGTGAAAACTTCAAAGGAGTTGGCTGAATCTGACTCAGTTTTTAAAATTTTAGTCAGAAGTCACCGGCATTGGCATTGAGCTTTGAGCTGCCGTTGTGAAACAAAATGGTGGCTGATGAGACTTCCCATGGGTAGGAATAGACGCTGAAGGAATTTAGGTCGTGATTGGAAGTTACAGAATTGAGTAGCTATATGCAGGGGAGTGTCTAATTCATGGGATTCTCATGGAGTATTTTAATAAGGGCTTGTATGGAATGGCAGAAAGAGCACAGGTGGAACACAAATTGTACAACCTGACATAGAGAGTTCAACCTCAACGCTCGCTCTTACATACAGAGTTCAAGCTCAGGGCTCTTACTTGAGGCATGAGTGGTCTTAAACAAATCATCAAAACTTTCTGGGACTCAGTTTCACTATCTGTTTTTTTTCCTCTTAGGGTCTGATAGTGCCAACCTTGAAAGGGTGCTATGAAAATTAAATGAACTTGTAAAGGAGTGATTATAGTACCGGGCACATTGCAGGTGCGAAGTAAATATTACCTCCCTAATCCCCACTAGGGAGAAATATCCTTGGAAATTTGGCCAAAGATTTTTCTTTCTCAAGAAAAGATTATATTTGTGTCTGGGCCTCCTAATTCCATGTTTGACTCTTCCATACAGTCTACAGATGGTAGAGTCTGCCCTCTTCCCACTAGGGGAGGGATGTCTGCTTCCAGGAGTGCTCCTGTGAGGCCACCACCGCATTCTCTGACTCCTCTTCTCTCTCTTTTTTTTAAAAAAAAAATTTAAATTTACTTTTTTTTTTTTTTATTCTCAAGTTAGTTAACACACAGAGTAGTCTTGGCTTCAGGAGTAAAACCCAGTGATTCATCTCTTATGTGTGGCACCCAGTGCTCATCCGAAGGGTGCCCTCCTTAATGCCCATCCCCCATTTAACACCCCCTCCACCCCATCAACCCTCAAGTTTGTTCTCTGTATTTAAGAGTCTCTTATGGTTTGCCTCCCTCTCTGTTTTTATCTTATTTTTCCTTCCCTTAGGTCACTCAGGGAAAGACAGATATCATCTGATTTCACTCATATGTGGAATTTTAGAAACTTAACAGATGACCCCTCTTCTCTTTAAGCTACGTAGGGCTGTGAGGGGACATGGAAAAGTTCATGGCTGGTACAATGAAGCAAAAAAAAAAAAAAAAATTGAGACACTATGTGATTCTAAGTTTTTGGCATTCACTGATATCAGGCAGTGTCTGAATCTGACAGGGAGGTGACATTTCGGAAAGGCTGGCTCTCCCCATGGGCGAATGCATCTGTGACTACCCAGTCATGGTAAAGCACTGCCGCCTGATAGCTTGGGCTTTGCGCTGCCCTTCCTCTGCCCTCCTGCTTCCCTCTGACGGAGGCGCAGAGCTGGAAATGAGCCCTCCTCATTCTATCCTGGAGACTGAGGCCACAGAGGGAGAGTGACATCACAGAGTCCACGCAGCTGCCAGAGCTGGGGCAGGACTCGCATAACTCCTTCGTGGACCTTTTCCGTCAGCTCGTTCTTCTTCCAACAGTAGATGGGAAAGAAAGGTTTCCTTTTGGGCAGGCAGCTTTTGGGTTGTCCCCCCCCCCCCCCAGAAGGATTTTGTATTGTCCTGGTGGTAGGGGACAAAGAAATAAAGGTGGTGGGAAAAGGCTCCTATGGAAGCATCCTTGGAGGCAACATGAGAAGGTGGAAAGAGCACCCTGCTTTCACCCCTGCTTCACCTAGACAGCCTGCATTTTATCTGCTTTCCTTCTGGGCCACAGACCAAGGTTTTGTCTGAGGAGAACGTTCTGTGTTTGGAATCCACATGACTGGTGGTTGTCCCAGGATCTTCATGGGTTAACGTGGACTGCTTCTAGGATTTCACCTGACCCGCAGTGTCCCTGAGGTTTCTCCCTGCTGGGGACAGAGGTGCCACCATTTCCCGGAGGTTGCTGCCCCCTCCCAGTCTCAGCCAGAACTGAGGGGCTGGGGTGCCTGCCTGTCACCCCTAACCAGCTTCCCAAGCCCTGCCCCAGGCACTCGCAGTTTACTCACCTGACTGTGGTTGTTGTCCCCGTATCTCCCCATCAGGTTGACACGGTGACAGTTCTTGTACCAGAAAGCCCCCTTGTAGGACAGGGCACAGTTGGTAATGGCTGAGTCCGTGTCCTTGTCGTAGGTGGAGAAGGATCTGCCGTTGTGGTAAGCCATGGAGTCACCTGCAGAGAGAAAACAATGGATCTGAGGAATCCCAGCTGGAGTGTCCCTGTGGGCTCCGAAGGGCAGAACCGGGGTGGCCACTCAAAGGGCCTGGGGTGGCCTGGCCTTAAAACACTGGATCTGGGATTAGGATCAAACACGGGGCTGGAGGGGACATGAGGGCTCACTCTGAGTGCTCGCTTCTCCTAGAAGCAGCATAAGGTGGTAGAAAGAAGGTTGTGGGTGGCTTTGGAGGGTCCAGGTTCAAGTCCTGTCCCTTTCATTCCCTGGTGTGATCATGCACACGTCAAGCCTCTTACTAAGCCTCAGTGTTCTCTTCTATAAAATGGAGCTAGCACGTTGATTCTATCCACCTCAGGGTGCTGTTTGGACAATGGATATGAAGGTATATGCTGAATGGGTAGAGTAGTATGTATAATGGCTGTGATTGTTGTGACTTCTGTCACTGTTTTGTATTCCTTTACATAACAGAGCTCAGAGAGTAAGGTGAGAAACCCATATTTAATAATGGTGCACTCCTCCCAGCAAATACAAGTATTTATTGCCACCCTGGTAATCAAACCCTTTACATATTAGAGGCCACCAAGTAGTGTGTGTATCGTACAGTTATTTTTCACTATTTGTGGGGCCAGTGTTCCCTGATCCTTAGACAAGATGCCCGTTTGTACGTAGCACTATCTAGGGATCCAGTTCATCATTTATTACATTCCATTTTAGGGACATTTAAGTGCCATTTCTTTCTGTGTCCCCGTACTCCCAGCTCTGGCCAACATAGAGCACAAACATATCAAGACAGTGAAACATTTTACCCTGATATCTTGAAGCAAAGTACAAAGGGTCTCGGAGGCCTTTTTAATGAGGAAGCTACCAGGAGCAGGTGGGTATGGTAGAAACAAGACGACCTCCTGTGGAGGGCCGGCTGCCACAAGAGGAGGTGGCTTTACCAGGGTCACCTTAGTGAAGGGGTTCTGGAAATGCAGGGAGAGATGGGTGGAGGTTGCATTCCTGCTGCTTAGTGGCTTTGCTTTGCCCAGTGACAATATCCTTCTTGCCTGAAGCCACTTCACTCAGAGAGACATTTATTGCCAGGTAATAAAAGGCCAGGAAGGAAAACAATTTTGGCCCGTGGGCCTCTCTCCCTTCACTACCACCAGACTGATCTCAGAAGAGTTTGCTCTCTCCTTAGATCCAACCTGGCTCTCAGCAAATCTTTACCTGGAGACACTTCCCATTATGGATGTTTCCCCGTGGGGCTCAGAGAGGTTGGAAACATAGCATAGCTCTGTCTTTTATGTTTTCATAGATGTAACTGGATGCCACCCCAAAGCAGGTAAGGGTGCTACCGGGGGGTCCTGCCAGCAGACCCCATCCCTCCTTGTTACCAAGCACGCTCGTCCGCAGCCAGGCCTGCCCCCCTGGGTCCAGCTTCTACAAGCTGCTTCACCCCAGGTCAAATCGCCCAACTTTTCTGGGCCTCAGTTTCTTCATCTGTGTAACAGCAACATCTTCCTGGAGGAGTTTCTGTGAGAACTGAGGAGGGGTGATGCATGTGGAATATCTGTAGAAGATGCTACCTAGTGGCCTGGATGCGTGTTGCTTCTTTAATTTCTCCTCTACCATAGAGCCAGAAAAACCACACCAAGGCCATTTCAAGTCCATGAAATCTTCAAGATCTGAGCTAGGTTTTGTACCAGAAAGGGAATGAAAGGGCCACTTGAAAGGCAGTGAGCTGGGGCGCCTGGGTAGCTCAGTTGGTTGGGTGACAAACTCTTGATTTCAGCTCAGGTCATGATTTTGAGGTTCATAGGATCAAGTGCCATGTCGGGCTCTGTGCTGACAGTGCAGAGCCTGCTTGGAATTCTCTCTCCCTCTCTCTCTGCCCCTCCCCTACTTGTGTTCTCTGTCTCTCTCTCTCTCAAAATAAATAAACATTTAAAAAAAAAAAGGCAGTAGCTTTTGGTCATGAAGGTGTGCAGGCTGAGGCTGGATGACCACGTGGCAAGGATGTCTTAGAAAAGATTGGAGCAGTTAGTGATGGAGAGGATTGTCTGCTACTCAGAGTGTGGTCCGCAGACCAGCAGCATCCCCAAACAGTGGCATCACCAGGGAATCTGTATGAAATGCAGAATCTTGGGGATGTCAGCCCCTGCACATTAACAGGGTCCCCTGGGGTCATATGTGCACAATAAATTTAGATGTACTGGATTAGATGAGTATTTAGGCCTCCAGGAGACTGTTTTTCTATCCACCTAAAACTGCTATCTAAAAATGGGTATGAAAAAGACGTATTTTCTGATTCCCAACCTACTCTGTTCTGGTGACTAAAACATCTAGCCAGCTCTGTTCAGCTGCCGTTCTGGATTAGTACCTAATAAGGATTCAGGTATTTTGTTGATCTGATAAGTGGATGGATTAATGAAGGAAGGAGTGATGAGGAAATTAGCTAAAAACACAAGGAAGGCTTTTTACGGTTCCAGAGACTGGAAGTGTGGCTACCCCATACCTACCTGCGGTCCCGCTGTACCCTTCCACTTTCAGCTTGTAGCGAGTCTTGGCATCTCCCACGCTGAACCTGTCGTAGACGGCGTAGGCGGTCTTCCCGTGGTCACGCAGGTCCACCCGGAGCTCGTACTGCCCTTGGGCTGTGATTTTGTGTAGATTGTCCAGCCCTGGGGAGGACAGGCAAGGGTTACAGAGGCAGCACGAGTGACCAAGGCCATTGTTTCTACTCCATCCACCCCATAGGAGCAGCAAGTTAGGCTCTCGAAAGAGGCTGGTGTCACATAAACCTGGGCTTGCGGTTTGGTCCACTCCTCACTGGCACAACACCAGGCAAAATACAGGATGTTTCTGAGCCTTGGGTAAAATTGGGTTGACATCTTTGCCCTGCCAACTTCCTAGGGCATTGTGAAGATCAAAGTGGAGGTGCCTGGGTGGCTCCGTGGATGAAGAGTAGGACTCTTGATCTCGGCTCATGGTTTGTGAAATCAAGTCCTGCATCCCGCTCTGAGCGGACAGTGCAAAGCCTGCTTGTGATTCTATCTCTCCCTCTCTCTCTGCCCCTTCTCCCCTTCTCCCTCTCTCAAAATAAATAAATAAACATTTAAAAAAAGGATCAAAGGAGATAAGGTGGAGGAAGCACCTTTTCAACTCCCAAGCTGCTTGCAAGAGAGAGGCAATGGTTGCCAGCCGGACAGACATGCTGGGGCCCTGGGCACCAGAGTGCGGAACAGTGTCCTCTATGGGGAGATTGTCTGCAAGTGCGGGCTGCATGTGTGGATGGATGGACGGATGGATGGATGGACGGGTGGATGGATGATGGCATTGTGGTGTTGGTCTGGGGGAATTTCAAGAGGCCACTCAACTGCTTATTGGCTAGATTCCCGCGGGCACACAGCTTCATCTCTCTCTCCCACGTGCAAAGTGGGGATTTTGAACCTTGCATGAGTGCCACGAGGCTCAAGGGTAGACCAGAGTTTTATTTTATTTTGTTTATTTATTTATTTTGAGAGAGAGAGAGAGAGTGTGTGTGAGAGAGCACGAGTGGGGGAGGGGCGGAGAGAAAGGGAGAGAGAGAAAATCCCATGCAGGCTCCACATTCTGAGCTGAGCCTGATGAAGGGCTTGATCTTATGACCGATCCTGAGATCATGACCTGAGCCAAAATCAAGAGTCAGACACTCACCTGACTGATCCACCCAGGTGCCTCAACCAGAGTTTTATTTTTAATGACCTAGAGACTTTAACGTCTTTTCCACTGGAGAGTTGCAATTCTGCGTCTACTACCACAGCCACTGCTTCCTCCTAGCTTCCTTCTCTCCCATGGGTTGCTGTTAGGACAAATGACAAGGAGGGCAGAAATGGGCAGTTGGGACACCAACATGCAGGGCTGCATTACCAAGCCAGAATTCTTCTCTGCGGTCCCCAAACCCAGCAGCGTAGGCTTTCCAGTTGCGATAGAAATCCTCACGTCCATTCTTGCGTCTCAGGAATACCTACAACATAACCAAGGAATCAGGGTGCGCTTTAGCTATTGAAAGAAAGGGAAGGAATCTGAGAGGAAGAACATCAGACTGGGAAAAGCATCCATCCCCAGCTCTGTTCGAAACTAATTTGCTGTGTAACTCTGGGCAGGCCACCTCCACCTGAAAAACAGGGATTAAAAATACCACCTAGCTTTGGGTGATAACGATGTGTCAAGGCAGAGGTTCTAAATGCACCCTCTGGTGTAGGATGTTGCTGGTGGGGGAGGCCATGCACGTGGGGACAGGGGTATATGGGCATTCTCTTCACTCTATGCTCACTTTGGCTGTGAACCTAAAACTGCTCTGAAAAACAAAGTTTATGAATTAAAAAAAATACTACCCAGCTCGAACAGTAATGGGATTGCAAATAATTCATGTGAAACTCTTAGCACAGTGCCTGGTGGTTAGCAAATGCTAATTAATCCACATGATAGGCTCCATGACCACCGTCATTCTTACGCATCACAGAGCTGTTTGAGGATCAGATGAGATAAATTACAAGAAAATTATTTTCTCGTTTTTTTTTAATCCTCCATTTCTTTCCCATTCCTTTGTTTAAGAGATAGTTCCTGAGTGTCTCTGTGTGACAGGCACTGTCTTGCAAAACCTCATGCACATTTGGTGTCTGAGTGCATGGGGAGGACCTCCCCCTCCCCCCTCCCACCCCTGCTGAGCCCTCTGCCCCCAAGCTCCGTGACAAGGACTCTGGAGCCTGTTTCGGTGATACTCACGATCCATCCACCCCCATCAGAGGTCATGTCACAGAAGACTTCCAGAGCCTGGGCCTTATCACCATTCAGATAAATGGTGTAGAGGCCAGAGGTCGTGTCTCCATTCAGCATTGCTTGGGAGCAGTCCCTGGGGAATGGGTACAGGAGTCCAACTGCAGGATAAGAAGGAAGAGTGGCCCTCTTAGAGAAGGAGGATTGGGTTAGGGGATTTCAAACTGCCCCTCTACTGTGTATTAGCTAGATGTCTATGAGTAAGCAACTTAACCTCTCTGTGGCTCTGTTCTCTCATGTTCAAGATAAGGATAAAACCCATTTGGTGGGGGTGCAATGAGACTTTAGAGATTACGGATATAAGGGACCCATCGCAGTCTCTTATATTCATGGAAACCACCAATGATATCAGTGGGAGGAGAACTGAGCCCCTGTGAGAAGCGTGTATCGGGCTGACCTTGATCTACCTGAAGCAGCCAGGCAACACCTGATGAAGACCCAGGTCCTGGCCAGATGGCTGGGTCTTAGGCACCCACAGGTGGCTCACTGTGGATCAGGACACTCTATTGGGCATCTAATAATGATGCATCCCAATCTCTTCAGAGGATTTGGAAGCCAAAGACAAGGATTCTAGTCCTGAACTTACACTTCCTTGTCTTGGGACACTGGAGAAGTCATTTAACTGCCCTGAGCCCGGGAGTCTTAGAGGGACCAAACAAGAATGTCTGGGGAATTTCCAAGTGATGTGATGCAAAAAGAATAAAACTTGATAGACATGGACAATTTTGGAGCTGTGCTTAGCAGGTGGGATGGAGAACTGACGGTCACAGCAGTTCTTTTTTTCTGATTTGACCTCCTCCCTGTACTGCACCTTCACTGGAGGTTGTATCATTAGCTGTTTCCTTGTTTCTTTCCCGGCTCTGGTCTGGGAGCATCTTTAAAGCACATTCAAATTTCTGTGCTCCCAGTACCCGGCATGAGATCTGGCAAAGAGATGATAACTTTCAATTTTGCACCTCCCTCAGTAGATGTGTGCAGATTGACTTGTGGGGAGTGTGAAGGGCCAGAGGCAGCACCGGAATGCACTCTGTGTACCCCACATTCAGGCCTTTCCAAAGGCTGACTCCTCCCTCCCTCAGGAAGGCATGCTTCCTCTTAATTCACCAATGAAATGCCTTGCATGTTCTCTATCTGCCGAAGATAGCCAGTGTCTGCGGTGTAGGGGTGGTTTTCTGGGCCTGGAACATCTGAGCCCAGATCAGACTCTAAGTCATGCTATAGCCTTGAGCAGGTCATTTTGTGTCTGGGAGCCTCTGCTACCCCAACAGAAAACTGGGCATGATAATCCTACCGTCTTGGTGGGAGGACTGCTTTTGATTTTGAATGTGGACAGGCTTTGTAAATGCTGACATGCTGAAGGAGAGAAAGAGGGACACAGCTTACGATGAGCTTTGACCATGGACCACACCCTGGGCTAGGAGATCAAGGTCCTTATGGGGAAGGGATGCTTATTGATCCCATTGTGTAGATGAAGAAACTGAGGCTTATAAAATGACAGCAACTTTCCTAAATCACACACGAGCAAGTGGTGGAGATAGGGATTGAATATAGATGTCTCCCTACTGGCCCTCCTTCCTTTTCATAATGAGGTCCTTAACTTCCTGTACCCACATCCATCAGGCTTTCAGGTAGTAGTAAGGCATTGATCCTTTTAAGGGGTTTGATGGAAAAATTTTCTCAGAGTCAGAGGAGAAGAGGAGGGTTGGTCTAGTCTCACAAAGTTTGACCTCAAGACTCAGATATACTCTGAGACTCTTACTCGTGGTAAAGATGGTCTGGACCAGCTTGCTCCTCAGGGGCCCATTCAATGCCTGGACCTTGGCTGTGTAGTGGGTGGATGGGCTCAGCTCTGCCAGGCTATAGGAGGTGGTTTCTGGACCCACAATGACTTCCTAAGGGCAGAAGAGAGAATATAATAGTTTTTGGCCACACAAATCATCAGTGTACAGATGATACATTCATTCATTCACCCATCCGTTCATTTCTTCATTCAGAAGAATCCACTGAGTCTCACTCTGTGCCAGTAGGCTCCATGCTTACTTCTGGGACATAAGAAATGGGGAGACTGAGGCATGAGAAAAGGTGCTGAAGCCAGAGGGGATGAGCAAATGAAAATAATATGAGAAGGTAATGATTTATCTCAAACACACTTGATTTTGGGTGGTGGAGTGGTGGAAGAAGTGGGAAAAGACCAGATGCCAAAGGGCCTTAAATGCCAAGCTGTGGAAATTGAAGTTTATCATGATAAGCTGCAGATTCCCAAAAGGGCTTTTGAACAAATGAATGATGTGAACCCAGCTTAATTTGGTAGCAAGGTGAATCACGCAAAGGGCAAAAGGTTTAGAGACCAGTTATACCAGTGGCCCCTAATATGGCACTTTTTCATCCTCCTCTGGGAAACTTTAAAATAATATAACACCTGGGCTCCATCCCAGACTGACTGCGTCATAAGAGCCAGAAGTGGGGCTCTGCCGGGTGCATATTTAAGAAGCTCCTCAGATGACTCTCATGCAGTCAGTCTGGGGATCTCTTGAGTCAGGGGATGACTGCAGTAGTTCAGTAGGCATGGCACAATGAAAGTCTGAGCTGAGCTGGCATGTCTCTTTCCCAGGACACAACTGTCCAGGAGAGGTGTACGTGTGCCTCTGCTGTCAGACGTCTCCTAACTACCCCTGTAGGTTGTGATTTTGCTTACTGGGCTGCTGTCCAGAGGATATTAATTTCAGCTTTCAAGAGATCTTCTTCCTTTTCAAATCCTCTTTCTAGCTTCCAATGCCTGAGAATTCACCTTTTAGCAGATGACTTTGGTGTCTGGAATTGAAATTCAGCCTACAACCTTCAACCTACGCTTCTGGCAAACCAAACTCATCAGTGCTGTCTACAACCTGCAAATACAGCCAACAAGGTATAGGCAAAAATGAGGCAGTGTGGAGGTGCCTGGAAGGTTCTCTCGCACCGTCGGACCAGGAAGGTGAGGTTATCCTGATTCTTCCAGATGGAGGGTGGGGGCTGAATTTCAAAGGAGCTGCAAGACTTGCTCTCTCCCCATGATTTGTTGGTGGCAGAAGGACGGTCTTGCATTCTGTCTCCCAACATCCTGCCCAGGACTCTTTCCTCCTTCACCAGGTTGATTTTCTTGGATGAAGCATACAAACTCAGGGATTGGACATGCAGCAAAGTAAGTCAGTAAGTGGACACTAGTGACCTGGTGACCTTTGTGTGGTCCCCAGGTCTGGTCCCTGGGGAAGGATCAGGTGCAAAGTTGGGTTCATTGAATTACTTTGGCGATACAATTACCCCTCAGCTCTTCCGGCTGCTGTGCAAAGTGGCTTTCTATGCAGTCAGGGTAGATCGAAATGAGGCTCAGGACTTCAGGTAAACAAAGTCCTAGAAGGCCTGACTGGGAAGGGACTTTCAAGATTGGTGAGTCCAATGCATTCATTTCACATTATGTGAACACTGACACAAGGTGCTTATGTAAAGGACTGCCTCTATGAACACAGGGAGTTAGTTTGTTGTTATTCCAACTCAAAGAAGGGCCATGGTAGAGACTAGAAATGTGTGTTCACTTCTAGTTAAACATGGGAGAGTGGATATGCCAGTTTAGTTCTATCTTCTTCTGAAACCCACTACAATGACGGTAAAGGGATATAAAGTATAAACCCACAAGGATGAGGTGGATGATAGAGGGGACAGATACAGGCATGCAATGTCAACAGGATCTTGACAGATGGGAAGGGGTGCCATGGAGTGACAAGTGAGGGGGCAGAGCTGAGAAAGCTGGGGCATAACTGACTAAGGGAGTGGGGCCAGTCAGAAGCGGGTTGATGAACACCACAGAGTCCAGCAAGTTCAGGAATGGAATGTGTACAAAAGCAAAGATGCCTTTGAAGACTAGTGTGGGGCATGGCTGAACAAAGGTGTGTTTAAAAGCTTAAATAAGGAATAGATGCCAAGCTCTCCAACAGTCTAGAGGACTCCAAGCTCTCCAAGCTCTCTTCAACAGTCTAGAGGACTGTCCTTCCCAGCCTAGATGAAAGGCTGAGGTTACTCTCTGGAGAGACTGAGCCAGAGAGAAGATTCTGGATTGAAATCCACCAGGCTCAGTGGTGCTACAGTGGAAACAGAAATGAAGGTTTGTTCACATAGGAGCCCAGGCTCTTCTTCCACCTATGCTCCTAGCAGCTTGGTTTGAAAGGGTTGGAGGAACCTCTAGAGAGATGGAGTGAGATGGAGATGTGAGTCCCCCAACAAAATGACTGGGTACTTGCTTACTCACTCTATGTTGAGCCCCATAGTTGACAAGACCTGTGTATGCATTTGGGACTCCCAATAAACTGTTTCATTCTTGGCTCAAGGACAAAAGGGCCATCGGGCATTGGGTGGGAGTCTCCAACATGAAAGAAGACCCAACCGAACAACAGCAGTGGAACCGAAAGAAAGAAAGAAGAAAACTTGGAAGAGACACTATTCAGATTGTAGAATAAAATACCAGTAACATATATTCTTAGAGATAACAAGAAAATGATGCACGGAATATAAACAATATGCTAGAAGAAGATGAATGAACAGGGAATAAGTAAAAGATCTTGGAAATGTAAAATGTGATGATCAAAATTAAAAATTCAGTAACAAGTTTAGAAAATAAAGTTTAGAGATAAAGTTCACTTGTGTGAAAGGAACAGCTAAAGTTATTTCAAATTGGAAAGTATGGGAAAAAGAGGAGAGAATATAAATAACTGCTGTAAACAGTATTAATGGTTGATGGCATAAGAACATGGTGATGTATGTTTCAATATCTAATGGAATGATACCATCTGTGACATTGTATATATGGCAAATATTCCGAAGAAGCCTTTGGCTTTTGCTTAATAAAACATTAAAGCACCATGAACCCAGCTCCTAAAATGTCCTCAAGTCTTGTGAGCAGTGGTTTTTGATCTTGGCGGGCTATCAAAACTGGAGTCTGGTTAAAAGGAGACAGGGAGGCTGGAGAATATGATTCAGAAGGTCTGGCATGACATCCAGTCCCTATTAATTTGTTTGTTTTTTTTTTTCTTCTCAGCTCCCTAGCTGTATTGGGGAGAAACAACCCTAGGGTAATTCTTTTCTCTTTTGAGGATCATGTACATGTTTCAAACAACAGTAGAGAGTTTCTATACTTCAAGCTACCTTGACTGTACCATCCACAGATTCATACACCAATAGGTAACCGGTGACAGATGCCCTGGGGGGTCTCCAGGTGAGGAGAGCAGTTTCCGACTGAACGTCAGTAGCAGTCAAGTCTCTTGGAGAATCAAGGTCTGCAGAAGATAAGTCATTTATTATCAAATACGTCAGCAACTATAGGACAGAAATCCCTGGCTGGGTTATCAGGAAGCCTGGGTTCAAGTCCTTGCCCTACCGTTGACCTGTATGACCTTGGGCAGAACCTTCCCCATCAGTAAATGAGGAGGTTGAGTCATGTGATCTCTAAAGACATAATTCTCTGTGGTTCATCTCATCCTAAGGGCCAGATTTTCCTGAGCTCTACATACTCTTGATTGGCCTTGGGTGGATTTAGGGAGAAAGACACAGCTGTGAACGTAATTACCAACCTCTCTTGCTCTTTAGTAATAGGACAGATGAATGCTGATACTGGCATTCACCTCTACTGAGAGGATGCTTCCTCTATTTCCCTGCTTGCCACAGTTTGTAAGAAGATCTCAATGTATAAAAACCCAATGGACGTCTAGGAAAACGTGCCTGAAACATCTTTCTCTTAAAAATATTTCCCTGCCTAGAACATGGATCATTAAACAGTGGGTTTGGGGCCAGTGGGGCCTGGTTTTCCACTTAAAAAGCCCTCCTTTTAAAACCATTTCCTAGTCCATGGGGAGAACAGGTCATTTCAGTTCAAAAGGAAATGGTGTGTTTCTTAAGGTCCTGACTGAGTGGGCACTGGTGAGTTTAGCTGATGCTGACATCATCACATTGCAAGGATCTGACTTAAGAAAGACGGGTTAGAGAGCATGAGCACTGAAGATGAAGCCTGTGGGTGGGCGTCTTCCCGCTCCCAGCGTCTTTGTACCTGTTGTAAACTTGGTAGTGATGACTGAACTCTTCTGAGGCCCTTTCTCTGCAAAGATTCTCAGCACATATTCCGTGGCAGGCTCGAGGTCGGTCAGAGCATACTCCACTGTGTTCCCGGACACCGTGCGTGTAATTTCTGGCACTAGACATAAAATACACACACCGAGGCAGTTACCTCTCCCTGTGTGAGCCGTCAGCACACTTGGCACATGGCACACACATCTACTTCTAGCAACAATTTTCAGTGACCCTGCAGAAAGGCAGGTTTTGATTTCTGAAATGACACACTCTCCTCGCTCTGTATATGAGGAGAGTGCTCACCTCATATACAAAGGATTTATCACACGGGGACTGGATTTTTCCGGGAGCCACCGAAAAGAAAGGGGACGGGGGGGGGTCAGGGCTTTCCACATGGTGCTGGCTGGGGCAGCTTTGCAGCTGAGGTGTGGGAACCAGCTAGAGGAGAGTTGTAGCTAATGTCCCCAAGCCTAGGGCTGCCCAGATTTAATGTGTCCCATTGCTTGCTCTCACCTCCTTTTGGCTTACTGTCATGTCCTTTTATAATTTGACAGATGTCAAATCATGAGGCTGGGGAGCCACAAAAATTGGGCAACTGCAGACACGCCAGAGCCTGGTTACTGCTTCCCAGACCCCTTTGGGTCAAGTCCAGTGACAGATACTGAACCATGGTGCCAGGCATGTGTGTTTATTTCTGAGTCACATGTGACTGACCACCTTGGCTTGCCCGGGACTGAGAGGATTCTCAGGGTGTGGGGCTTTTAGTGCTGAAACTGGGAAAGCCCTGGGTAAACTGGGATGAACTGGTCATCCTGTCTGTCATCCCTGAAACCCCCTTTTCTAGACCTGCCTTGACTTGTTCCATAATCGCTGTGAACTATAGTCTAATTTACTATATATAGGTGTGATAACCCCAGATTCCCTGACTCGGAGGAGTTTGCTCTTAGGGAATATTTAAGAATTGAAGAGATGAATGAATGAATGAATGAATGAATGAAGAAACAGAAGTGTAAAAAGAATAAACCCAAGAATCTCTCTTCCCTCAACCCCCAACTTGCTCTATGCTTACAAAGAACTCTCTTAGCTAGTGTCCAAGGGAGAATTAAGATTTTCAGAGGCCCCAGACATGGGTTATGGTGCCTTTCACATTGTCACTGCAAGTAAAACAATACTGAACCATAAAATATGAAAACTTCCATATGCTTTGGGATTAAGATAGGAAAATTTTTTTCTAGCGTAGCTCATTACAAAAACATGAATTCATTCACCGAAAAGGAATCTCTTTCTCTTCTCTCTTATTTGTATTTGATCTTATGTTTTGGTCGTCATGGCGTGCTGGTGCCCTGAACAAGTGTTTAGTCTTATAACTGAGTAAATGAATTAGCACAGATATCTGCAAAGACAAGGAGAAATCACTTCTGATTTCTCAATCACGCCTGTTACAACTGGCTCCCTCTGTGGCCTCTAAGAATCCCAGGTTCCCCAGCACCTCCTGAAATGGCCTGTTTATTTTAAATTTTTTTAAATTTTTCATTTAATTTTGAGAGAGAGAGACAGAGCATGAGCAGGGGTGGGGCACAGAGAGAGAGGGAGACACAGAATCCAAAGCACGCTCCAGGCTCTGAGCTGTCAGCACAGGGCCCGACGGGGGGCTCAAACCCACGAGCCGTGAGATCATGACCTGAGCCAAAGTCAGACGCTTAACTGACTGAGCCACCCAGGCGCCCCTGAAATGGCCTGTTTAAGACTCAAGATTTTGAACTCATTCTTTGTAAGAGATGACAACTGCTGCTTAGAGAGGAAGTCTCACAGTGACAGGCAGGGACACTAGCAGGGGAGGAGGGACAGGCTGGGGAGACACATGCAGGCTGGAGATGTGCGCTTTGTTTTCCTTGAAATTACCTCCTGGCCTTCCTTGGTATAACCACAACACTGATGCTCTTTATTCGTCAGCAAGCACATGAGGATGGGTAAGGCCTCCCTTGCCCCCACCCTGGCCAGGCCCTCCACACCCACCCATCCAGCCCCATCCTTCGGCCCATGAGTCTATTCTGAGGTTGACAGCCACAAGGACGTCTCTGGCCTTCCAGCTTACCCGTGTAGTTTTGCCATCCTGGACCAAAGGTGACGGGGAAGAGGTAGAACAGGACAGACACTCCTCCTGGTGGGGAGGGTCTCGGACATGACCTTACCTCTCTCCCCTGTGTAGGAGATGACGTAACTGTCCACAGGGGCAATGGCTGGCTGCCACATGGCCAAGGCTTCTGAGTCAGTGATGTTGGCTGTTACCAGGCCAGATGGGCCATCCAGGGCTGCAAAGAGAGGTGACTATATGTTGGAGAGATAGGCAGTCATGGGGTAGGACATCAGACACAGCTGCTCTGCAGTCTCCCTGCTCCTAGACTCCTGGTGTTGGGGTTAGGACACAGTGTCTGTTGTGTGGACAGTTTCGAGTCCTGAGTCTGGAGCCAGGACCACCTTGGCTGGAGTCATGATTCCTTCCCTTGCTGGTTAGGTAATCTTGGGTCTCTACTTCCCTACTTGTAAAATGGGGATACTGATTCTGTCTGGCTTTATCCTCAGTGTTATTTTGATGCTCACGTGATATCGGAGGTGAAAAGGAGCTATATAAACTGTAAAGGGCTGGGCACATGATGAGGGTTATCATTATAGTTCATATCACTTGTTACAAAAACAGGGGGCATAGGCGGCCAGAGGCTCTTCTGGGCTTTAAAGGATAGCTCCAGTTAGGTGGCTCACAGGCAACATGGAGCCAGGCCCCAGAGGCTGCGACCCTGGGTTCTACCACAGCTTCTCTGCCTAGTGTCTGTGTGCCCTTCTCCAAACCTCACTTTCTTCAGGTATCAGAGGGCGGCTGCTCTAAGGATAAACTAGACGATGTGTGTGAAATGTCTGGGATAGCGCTAGCTCACTGCAGCTGCTATTGTTACTTTTTTTTTTTTTTTTGAGTGGGGAAAAGGGGCAGAGGGAGAGGGAGAGAGAACCCTAAGCAGGCTCCACACCCAGTGCAGAGCCTGACGCCGGATTGTATCTCATGCCCCATGAGATCATGACCTGAGCCAAAATCAAGAGTTGGACGCTTAACTGACTGAGCCACCCATACTACCCAATATCCCTTTCTCAGAAACTAACCTAAATACGACTGTTGCCCCCTAGCATCTGCATTTATTACTCAGTTATTCTAGGACAATGGCCCTGGGAGGGTGGAGGGCAGCAGTCATTAGTTTACTTCAAAGATGAGGCTCCTGAGCTCCAAGAGATGTGATGACCCGCCTGAGAAGCAGGAGGAGGCAGAATAATTTTGGAAGCCCACACGGTCTGCTCTGAGTTCCTTCCTGTTTCGGCCTGCCTGTACAGGATCTCCTTTAAATGCCGAGGACAATGGGCCTCAGGAGGAAGTGCACCCAGCTTTTGCAATCTGTTGCCGTGGAGAGTCATGAATGAAAGATTTCTATGGGGGAAATAGGGCCTGTGTGGCAGGGCGGACAGGACTCTGGGTTCAGATGGGATGTTTTAATTGCATATTATCAACTTTTTTAGACTATTAGGATATTTTTAAAATTTCCTATGAGGCCCATTCTTTGGATCCCTTAATGGATTAGACTGGATAATTGCTCGTCTATCAAAGGATAAATTGTTCAGAGACATGGCTGCCTGAAAAGAAATTTTCCACTTCATTCTCCTTCAGTGCAATTCATTATTTCCCCCTCCTTACAGCATGCTGTACAAATCAGGTTATAATAGGACAATAATCCTCTATTTAGAAGAACACAGGGCTTGGAGTGAGGCTGACCCAAGTTCAAATTTGCTTCAGCAATCACTAGTTCTGTGGCCTTGGCCAAGGTATTTAATTTCCCTGGATCTTAGTTGTGTCTTCTGCAAAATGGGAATGATAACAGCCATTTTAATGATTTAACGGCAAAGGGTTTAGTAACAGTGCCTGGAATACAGTGACTGCCCAATCAAGAGTACTTTATGGCTGTCCCCGTTACATGTCAGTGTGAAGCACCTGTTTGGAAGGACTGTCTCAATAGGCAGGGAGGGAAGGAGGTGGATTAATGTGCACAGTCATTTACATTTACGGAAGCTTTACAGATATCATTTCATGTGATCCTTACAGCACCCTGCAAAGGAAGCAGAATTATACCCATCTTACAGAGAAGGAAACCAGATCCTAGAAAAATTCACTGATAGCTCATGTATCTAGAAGTGGTAGACTTGGGATTTCAGGTCAGTGTGACTCCCAAACTTGTACTCTTTCTTCCACACTAACCCAAGAAATGGGAGGCCCAGGGAGGGTAAGGATGAAGGCAAGTTTACCCTGCCCATAAAAGGCTGGGGATGGGCCAGAAATGAGGTCTCCTGTGCTCCAAATTCAGTCCATTTTCCACTAGGGTTTCCCAAATAAAAGAAAATTTTCCAGCTGCTGAGTCATGAGCAATAATACGGAAGGTGAGAAAAACACCTGTGGTGAACGATCCTGAGACGGGTTCACTTTCCTCAAAGCCCTTCACGGCGATGACGCTGACGAGGTATTCTGCTCCAGGCAAGAGCTTCGCCAGTCTGGTCTGAGTCTTGGTTCCGTCCACAGTTACCACTGAGGGTGTCCCTGGAACCCGGCAAAAGCAAGATCGGGAATGGTGAACCTCACTGAAACATACCATCGCCCCAAGAATGGTATATCCAATTTGGAAATGAAACTATGCCTTTATCCAGTACCATTTTCTTGACTTCCTCTCATTTGCTCCTACCCTCTGGCGTAAGAGAAGAGGCCTTACTTTTTGTATAATACTTTTTTTCCATCCATGCAGATGCCAAAAAGCAAGCCAGGAGAGGAAAAAACATGAAATCACAACGTGCTAAAAATGGCAAGTTTCCGTTCAGTAGAGAGTTGGCACGTCATGCACATTTTATTTATTTATTTTTCCCACAAAGACTATGAAAAGCTCACTCTTAATGTATATCTGATATATTTAACCCATTATCTTAGCTTTGGAATATACAGACTCCCTTACTAGCAGAGATCCTACTCTTTAAGAAAAGAAGATGGTCATAGTCAAGTTCGTACTTATATTTATTTAAAAGGCCTGAATTCATACTTCTTAGAATTTCAGGGCTGGTGAGGAGCTTGTATATCAGCTGGCCAAACTTCCACTGGGCTGCTACATCATCCCTTTGAAGAGGTATCAACCATCCTTTCTGTATATCCTTCTGCTTGCCAGAATGTCTTGAGGCAGATTTGACTGTGTATCCCCGCCCCCGCCGCCCCCAGCCAAGCATGGTCTTTGTTGTGGCCCCTGTGCGCTGGACTAGAACTCTCAGCTCTACTAAGTCACAACTCCCCATCTGTACTGAGACAGGCCGATTTGGAAATCAAAGGGTAAAACTTCACATACATCCAGCTCAAGATCAACTTTTCAGATAAGTGTGCTCAAAGAGAAAAAGGCCAGTGTATTTAGAGTCTCTACCATTATGAGAAAACAACATTGGGGTCCATTTCTTTTTTTCTTTTATTTTTTAATGTTTATTTGTTTTTGAGAGAGACAGAGAGAAACCGAGCACAAGCGGGGGAGGGATAGACAGAGAGAGGGACACAGAATCCGAATGAGGTTCCAGGCTCCACGCTGTCAGCATAGAGCCCGAGGCGGGGCTCAAACTCACAAACCGTGAGATCATGACCTAAGCTGAAGTTGGACACTTAACCAACTGAGCCACCCAGGTGCCCCAGGGTCCATTTCTCACAGAAGTTGAGAACTTCAAGGCTGGAGAGGGTCTTCATAAAATGACCCTACACAAGGTAATTCTTCCAAGGATCTTAGAGCACTTTACAAATGAAATCTACAGAGATGGTCTCAAATAGAAGGAAATAATTTTCTTTGGTCATATTTGGGGAGGATGGCAAGTATCAGGGTTTCTTCACTATCCCACTCACACCCTCCAGGCCACTCCTCCCCTCCCCTTTTCGAGTGCCCTACCTCCTCCAACAGGGACATAGGTGATCCGGAAGCTCTCCACCTGGGCAGAGGGCGCCATCCAGCTGACAGTGGCTGAGTTTTCAGTGATGTCTGAGAAACTGATTTCCTTAGGAGAGCCCATGGCTGTCAAGGAAAAAGCACAGGAGAAACCCAGAAACAGTCAACTATATTGCTCATCAATGATTCTTCCTGGATTCCTTATCCAGGAAAACACAGCCCCTAGAGTTTGTGGCTGAGCCATGCCTTTAGGATAGAGAATGTGGTGGTCTAGGGTCAAGTTGTGACTCGATAGAAACAATTGTTCTCTCATTCAGGTACATGGGCCCAGGGCTGTAAAGCAGCCATTCGGTTTCATTTCAGTACAATGTTAACACCACAGCTGACATCTAAGGAAGTGAGGCTGGCTGGTTTCTCAGCTTGGAATATGCCATCCTATCATTTTTCATTTTTAGCATTTTTTTTTCAAACTTTGCATTGTAGCTCCTTTTATTAAATGATACTAAGACTTGACAATGGTATGGTTCTTTGCAATTGATTGGAATTAACCCTCATTTAGAAACCCCTGAGAAGGTGTGGTTGTAGCCATTTTACAGAGGAGCGAACTGAAGCTTGCTTCTCCAATGCACATTGTTGTGGTGTGACCTTTCTGGGTCCCAGGACTGGGCAGCAGAGCCGGCTGGAATCCTGGGGATCCAGGAAATAATGTTCACATGGAAACTGACCTCGACAAACCCATTCCTAGAACTGGATGGAGGTCCAGAACCAGGAGACCCAACAAACACCTCACACACACTGGGCCCACCTGGGGGGAAAGCCATATTTCTGCTACAGCCATACCTCCCCCCAAACCCAGTTTCCATTGGCTTTGCTCTGTATTTCTTGGCTTAGCTCCTTGCCCTCTTCAGCTGACCATGTTTAAGCAGAGAGTTCAGGAAACAATTTTCAGGCCTCCAGGGAACTTGTTTCTCATCTTTCCCTTCTCCAACCCACGTTGATCATTAAGTTTTAAAACCCACAGCCCACTGTGGGGAGATGTTTTTCTTCCCTCTCCATTTCTTTTTCCCTCCTTTTTTGGCTTTCTCCTGTGACCTGGTAGCACCTCCAGACTCTGAAGGGGTTGACTGGGGTTTTGCCCTCTCCTTGGAAAGCTCTGGAAACCACAAGGGCTCTGGAGCCCGGAAGATCTTGATTGTCCAAACACCACGGAGGGCCTGGGCAACATGGGGGCAGGTCCCTTCATTTCTGTGGGCCCCGGTTGCTCCATCTGTCCAGTCGGAAAAATGATGCCCACCTACAGGAATATTTTTAGGATTAGCAGAGCTGATGGACGTAAAACCCCTAACAGAATCTGGCATGAAGTAAGAATTCAGTAAACATGATTGCTCTCTCTTTCGTTCCCATGTAACTATTTTTCCCATGGGCTACCCCGGATTTTGAAGTAACTTCCAAGAAAGATCTAGATGAGGCCGGCTGAAGACAAACCAACAAACCCCAGTGAGTTGTGCAGATGAAGGCACTGTGGCTCTCCTGCAGCTCGCCGGGGTCCACACCGCCTTTCACTCTGACTGCAAACCTCACTGGTGCAAGTCCTAGCACATTTTAGATGCAACTTTGTGGCCGCAGCTTTTGTTTCTCTAGATCCTAGGTTTTCTCATCTACAAAATGGCAATATTATCTGCCATGCTGTAGAAACCGTAAGAATTAGCAGCCTCATACATCGTGCCCACTTGAGGGATGTGCCTGATTAGATGGCAGGAAAACAGCCATGTATAATAACATGAAGGAATGGGACAATAGCAATGGAATTCTAGGTTCATTGGGGTGATAGTTTTGGACAATAGTCTTCCTAGGTGTGGAAGACTATTTGTTATTTTAGTATATCTCCTTCTGTCATAAATAATGCCCTAAGTCTCCAGGACCACAGCAGAGGAGATGGTCAACGGGAACCTAAAGATAGAGCTTCACACAGCAACTAAATCATACTACTTAAAAGCTGGGAAGACCCAAGCAAGGCAATGCCTCTGTCTCTCTTTCCAAGTGGATGCATGATTTTCAATAAAAACTCCATTCTGGAAACATCTGGAATTGTTAAAAAAAAAAAAACAACAAACTCACAAGGAGGTTGATGAGGGCTTTTATCCGTAATTTGCATAAAAATTTGCCTCCCCAAATCTGGAGCAAATGTCCATTGCTTTAATCACCTGGCCCTTGATAATCAGCTTTAAAAATTTATTCTCCCTTCAACATACTTTTTTTTGAACACTTCATATGTCCGAGGTCCTATGTTAAGCTAAGGGGACAGCTACTGTAGCCAGTATGATTTAAGAGCAAGGATTTTCGAGTTAGACTGACCTGCGTTTGAATTCCATTCTGGCCTTACCTGCTAAAACCACCTTACCCCCTGAGGTCTCAGTTTCCCTTCTGCGAAGTGGAACTGACCGTGGCACTCCCCGGCCTGGCTAGATCATGGTGATTCAGTGAGACGAAAGTGTGTCCGTTGCCCGGCTTCACGTGGCATGGAGCTCACGCTTTATAATTGGTGGTTACTATCTTTATGCTTCATGGGAGTCAGAGCCAGAGGCACCGAGCATAAAGAGCCTGGTTCATATAGAAGGAAGGATTGCCAAGCAAGGGTCTCTGCAGACCTGCTGAGTCAGGCCCCCGGGACACAATGCTGTTGCAACTCCGGTGGGTGGTTTCAAGTGCATCTGAACTGGAACTGAGCAGAGGACTTGCAGGGCTGCCTTGCTGGGAAAGGAATGTTAGGGGGCAATGGGCGGCACATTCTGGGAGTTGGGAGAAGGGACGCTGACTCCCCCATTGGCCTGCAGGGAGGAAGGGAGTACCAGGGATGTGTGTGTTTCTGGGGGCAGTGATGGGGAGAGGCTAAGGAAGCATTTCAGGCTCCTCACTGAGCACTTGAAACTCCAGAGAAGAAGAATAAAGCCATCATACTCTGTTGTTGGATTTTTAACTATTTTCTGTCTATTCTGGGGACCCTCTATTTGGGCACACCGGTGTCTAAATCCCCAATGGCAAAAGATGTTTCTGGTAACTCTGGGCTTTCCAAAGAGGGCCACCGCTGCCGTGAAGATGTGGCTCAAACAACGGAGGGGAAGAGGAGCCATTGCAAATACACGGATCACCAGACGGAACAAAAACTTATGACCTAAGTATCCACCAGTAGGGGAATAGTTAAGTAAATAAGGCTCATGGGATTGTGTCTCAGATCTAATAAGCCAGAAACACACATACACTACAGTGTGCAAGAGTGTTGCCCCAACAAAATTTAAAAAAGAGAGCTTAGATTTGTGTCAATTTTGTCTATCTGCATAGATAAGAAAGTGGTAAAATTGGCTGCCTCTACACAGAGCAACTGGGTAGCAGGGACATAGCTGAATAGGGACTTTGCTAGATGTTCTTTTTTTTAATTTTTGAATTTTGAACCAAGTGATCCATGAAAAAATAACATTTACTTGAAATCACCCAAACATAAGAATAGCTAATACTGCTACAATGGGCAAGGCAACAAAATACTCAACAGTCATGGGCTTATTTAAACCTCATAGCTGAATTCTGAGTTCAAGTCTACTTGCCAGATGAGGGGACTGAGGCTCAGAGAAGAAAGGACTTGCCCAAGACCACACAGATGGTACAGAGAAAGGATGAGACTCCAGGGAGTCTTCCCAGAGGCTCCAGGCCACACCACTTGGTACACTGCCCCCAACAGCCTTCCCTGCCACTGGGCACTTGCTGCTAGCAGCTTGTGCTCAGGGAGCCACAGGAGAACCTGCAGCAGCTTTTATGAGGATAAGGAGGAACAGAGTATCTCAGAGAAGGGTTTACTACTGTGCAGGAGAGGAAAGAGGAGGAAGGATAGAAAAATGGAAGGGAAACTTTCTAAAGCTGATGAGGTGATGGTGGAATCAGACGTGTGTTGTCTAATGGAGTCACCTCCCCGTCCTCTCCAAGTACAGAGGGGATTCGGGCACACATGTGCACACACACACACACACACACACACACACACACACGCACATGCTTTGGCTGTGAAATACAAAACCCCAAAGAAAGAAATCAAAGAATGGCTTTCCAAAGCACGGGATCTGCCTTTCTTTTCTTTTGTTCTTAAAAAAAAGAAGAAGAAAAAGAAAAAGCTCTTGATTATTCATTCTCTCTCTCTCTCTTTTTTTTTTTTTTTTTTTGCTTTAGCACTGTAGGGCCTCTAGAAAAAAAGATCAGCAAAACAAAATCAGTGATCAGAAGTAAACTTTGAAAGGCAGTGTTTATAAACCAAGGTCAAAAATCAGGCTCTGTCTCTGATCTCAAGTTGTTTTATGGGCAGCCACAGTGAGGGAGGAGACAAGGACCCGCATCCCAGGGATAGGGTGTCCAAGTTAATAAGAAACAGGATTTTTCCTCTGACTGAACTGCTGTCTGCATTTCAGCATTTCCTTCACGCCTACAAATACTGATTACGGTTTCTGTAGGTGGCGTCTCCTAGTTCAGTAGGTCCTGAAACCTGATGTAATAAAATACCCATCTCTGGACCAAGAGAAGGTTTTGGCTAATGTTGCACTCAATGCCTGTCAGAGACAGCAAGTATGTACCCTCGTCAGTTAGCTGTCATCCAGCCTGCTTACATTTATTTAGTAGTAATTAAAATAAGATGGTGTTTGGGTTCTACCCCAAACCTGGCCTTGTGACATTAGGCAAATCACATCGGCTTTCTGGGCCACAGATTCTTCATGCACAAACAGAAGAGGCTGGGATATACCATTCCTCTGGTCCCTTTTACCCCTCCTTGTGCTTTTGTGATTCTTTCTTCTGATCCCTCTTTGAAGCAGTCTCTCGGTAGGGAGTGCTATGTCTCTCCTTCTCCCTCAATTTCAGGAAGGAATTCACCCTACCTTTCATAGATCTTTCCCTCTAAAGAGACTGTTACCAATGAACTTTTTTCTCCTTGAAACAACTCACATGGAAAAGGGTCTGCATTTCCCCCTCTAGTGCCTTTTAAAGTTGTTATGAATATCACATAAAATCAGTGAGCTTCATGAAGAGCAGCTTGTTGACCTTGCCAGCTCCCTCCTTTGATCCTTCCTGATCACGGTACTGATTATTCACACACAGCATCTGATAAATATTCATCTTTATAGGTGGAGGTACCACTTCTTCATTATCCCCTGCCTGCTCTAAGGTCAAACATTTGACCAAAGAACAAGGAATTATACCTCTGCATTAAAAAAAAAAAAAACAAAAAAAAGATGGGATAATTGTCCTAAAGAAGGGTCTTTGGAATTTAAAAAATGTAATAATTACAATGATGATGATGTATTAATGAAAACAATGAAAATCCAAATAGCTTTAATTTACTGAGCTTTTGCTATGTACCAAATCCTCTGCTATGGGCTTTCCATGAATTATCTCATTCAATCCTCCCAGCCCATTCAATAAATGGCATCATACTCTTCTTGAATTAAGGCTTAGCCAAATTGTCCACACTCACACTGTCTATAATTGAAAGACCTTGGCTGCATTCAAAGATCTTGTAATTTCCCAGCCCTGTGAAAGAAAATCCCCAAGTCATGACTTTTCTTGGTTATATCCTATTTATGTACGGTACCTGTTGTTGCTATAGCACTGACTGGTTGGGATCGCCTTCCACTGCTTATTCCATAGAGTTCAATTTCGTACTCAGTGGCCTCTCTGAGGCCAGTTATGTCCCTGGTTCGTTCGGGGGCAAGTAGGGTTATTTCCATTGGCTCAGACTGCTTTTTGGTATCTCTGATTTTGAGAACAAAACTGTCGAAGACCCCATCATCAGCTGTCCAGGACAGACGGAAACCGTCTGGGGTGGCATCTGAAACCAGAAGGTGGTCAACTTCTGGCTCGGCTTCTAGATGGGAGAAAATGGTGGGAGGAGGAGAGAGAACATCATTTACCAGCCAGTGCAATCTTCTTTTCCAGTGGGCGTATCAATATTCAGTGGCCCTGTGGCTCTCAGAGATAGAAGTGTCCTGAATACCAAAAATAAAATTATCCAACACAAACAAGTAGATCTAGGGGAAGGGAAAGATGGAATTCACACATTCACTACAAGCCAAGTGGCTGCTTGCATATGTGAGTTTTGTCTAAAAGCAATTCTATAAATCCACATCTGGACTCAGCTTTGGCCCTCCCATGCATTATTAAACAAGTTCAAAGCCAATAACTTGTTTACATTTGTGCTCTGATCTCCCAATGGCTGAGTGCCCATCCTCTGTAAGACCTTTTTCTTTTCTTTTAAAAAGATAAATAAACCAGTATTAATGATCTGTAGAGTTGCCTATGATGATACTGCTGATTATATTTCCCTTGATCCTGAGCAAAATGGCCTTTAAAATGTTATGTTATGGTCTTTTTGCTTTTTTCTTGTTAGTACTGTTGTACTAAAGAAGGCTCCTACTCTCGACTTTTTTGCTTGCCTTTTTAACTATTAGATAAATGTTCAGAAGGTAAAACTGAGGCTTGAAACCTCTTGTGCTCCATACTTTGGACCCAAGGTATTATCTTGGATTGCCTTAACCAGACAAAACTCAATGTCAAGGTAAATTTAGAGCCGAGTTTCCCAAAGTGTACTCAGAGCAAACTATTCCTGTTTGTTCTTCTTCTTTAAAAGGCACCCAGTGTCAAATACTGCCTGGGTAAGTCCCTTTTGGAGAGACACAGGCGCATTGAGATCTTCTGTGAAGCCTTGTTGTCAAGGATCCTGTTAAACTATGTTTAACTCAGTGGTTCCAAAACTTATTTGATCATGGAACTTCTTCACCAAGTAGGACCTTTGAATATTCTATGGAACTAGTAAAATCTAGAAAGACTTTGGGAAACACAGATTTTTTACTGTTAATGTTGTTAATGTATGTATCTCTGGGAATTATTAGTCTTGAGAAAATTATGGATTTAGTCTGTGTCAAAGAATCTCTATGACATTAGTGTTTACCAATATAATAGGTCTGCAGTTGAGTTTTCAATAACAAGCCCACCTTGTAGGTTTATCAAGATCACAGTTGACATTTTAAGATGACAAAATGCTGTAAATAAGTATATCTTTGAAATATGCTCATTGGTATATTTCTTTTGAGAAGGCTGAAACATAGCTGGGGACCAGCCAGGATGTACACAGGAGAGGATGATGTGGAATAAGCACACAAGAACTACAGACAAGACATGGTCTAAAAGGACTTGGGATGCCAAGTGGCAAACATTTCGACCTTCTCATTTCTGGAGAGGGAGAAGAGGAGTGTTCAGTAGAGACATAAGACAAGGGAGAGTGTGATGGGGGGAAACACAAAAGAACAGGCCACATCTATGGATTCAGCAGAGAAAATGGACAAGAATGTTAAAACCATGGTGATATGGTAGATGGATTACATGGAAGGGAACCAAGGAGAGGAGAAAATGGCTCACTTGAATCCAAATACCTGTAACAATCTCAGCCCTCAAGGGTGTGGTTTGGTGCCCTTGGGTGAAGCCAGAGACCATGACCTCATAACCAATTCCAGTTATGAGGCCTCTGAGCTCCAACTTCCTCTGGGTTCCTGAAAGTGTGAATTCCTGGGGGTCCAGCAGCTTCCCAGAATCCACCACCGCTACTAGGAAGCTGTCAAAGGCATTCTCCGATGCCATCCAGGAAACTGTGAACCCGTAGGGATTAATGTCGGAAATGGTTAGGTTTTCCAGAAGGGGCAGGGCCTCTGAAAGAAGGGAGGAGTGAAAATAACTCAGGTTAGCAGCACTGACCCTGCAGGGATAGCACAACTCTCCACGGATACTGAGAGATACCCAATCAAACACTAAATGTGTTAATTTCTCAGAAAACGAATATTTAGTAAGAGCTTATTGGCTGCCAGATGATGTTATCTTGTGTAAATCTCTCAACAGGCCTATGAGATAGATAATATTCCCATTAGACAGGCAAAAAAAGCCTGAGTTTCAAAGAGGTTGATTGGCTTGGCCAAAGTCACAGAGCTAGTATGTGATAGAGCAAGGTTTTTAGCTGGATCCCACTCCAAAGGCCATGAATTATTCCCTGTATAATTGGATATCTTGTGTTGGGTTTGTACCTCTTTCTCTATTTCCAACTGTCTTCTGGTCTTGAAGGAAATCAGCTCTTTTTTTCCCCCCAATATACTGATATACTTCCTTTTGGGTACACTTCATATGTTTCCATTTCACTTCTAGTTCACATTTTGAATCAAGTTAATGAGGCCCCTTAGTGACATACATCTTCATTAGCTGAAATAGGGGGAGGGGGTAAGATTTTTTTCATGTGGCAGAATTAACAAATTAGGGTTATGGTCCAGTAAGCAATACTATGATTCACTGATTCTTTTGCTGTTTGTTTTCCTGGATAAAGTAGGAGGTAAGGACATGTCGGGATCTTTAATAAGTTCTGGTGTCATCTGTTCATTCATTCACCAAACATCTGTGTCCCAGGCACCCTTATTTCTTAGGCATCAAGGGGTCTTTTCACACACTGGGATTCCCAAAATAGTGAGGTTATATCAGGTAAGTTTCTAAGTGCTAAATTCTAAGTACCAATTGACAAGGCTTCATGTTTATTCTCCTATTTAATCCTCATAATGACACTGTGAAATAGCTACTGCTACCTTCCCCCTCTCCCCCATGATATCTAAGGAAACAGAGATCAATGACTTATATACAGGATTCCAAATCTACTGGGTGGCTAAGCTGGGCTCCCACCCAGGCCATCTGATTCCAAGCTCAATGCTCTTTCCACACTCTAAGCCAGTGTCTAATTAGTCAACCCCATCAGGGCTGGCAAGTCTGGAGGCTTAAGTAGGATTGGTGGAGAAGGTTCAGAGCCCCCCGCTCTAGCAAAACGAAACACAGTAATAGTGAATGTATTTTTTATTGGAGGGGACATGGGGCTGGGAACTCCATGACCAAGGCTGCTTTAGCCACACCTCATTTACAGCCTTCTTTTCTGCTGCTTCTAAATGGAAACTTTCAAAGAGATAAATGACCTTACACTAATGCCCAGAGTCTAATCCATGCAATGTAAAGAAAAATGTTTTACAAAGAAGTCATCGGTGATTGAATGAACAAGTAAATGAATATCCTCATCCCCAAAGCAAAGATTTAAATTTTGTTGTGGGCTGGACTTCCTGTACTGATTTAGCATATTTGGTATTTGTTTTGAGGCTTTTTTTTTTTCCAGGTAAGGATCTTCCGAAAATCATAATTCTATTGAAGGCGAAGATGAAATCACTTATACTGTGCAAACAGACTTCTTTGTCTCCAAGACAATGGTCTCAAGTTCTTTTGCTGAGTTTATTTAGGTAAGTGGCGCCTCTTTGGATAGCTAGCCTCTGTGTACCTCCACACCATCAAAGCAGCGGATTCTCGTGAAAAGAAGGGCATTCAGGCTAATTAGTCAATCAAAGTCTTGTTATTTATAGTCATTCATGTTCAGCTTTTTTTTTTTCTTTTTAAAAATATGCTTCTTTTAAAACTCAGGGTCTTTTCCCTTCAAGGATTAGCTGAGACAATGCTGTAACCAGATCTAGGATTCCCAAGACCAGCCCTCCCAGACTGCCTTTCTTCTCTCCGTTCTGCGGGAGGTCCTGTGGGAGGCTACAAGAGATGGCCTGATGGGGTCTGTGGCTGGCCATTCCTGCCCTCCTGTGCATCGGGAGGCAAGAGACTGGGAGCCCCCACCACTCTCTCCCCTGCCCCACTAAGAAATGACCATGTTCTGCATTTGAAGACTTTTTTGAATGACTGAATTCACAGTAGGCAACGGGACAGAAAACATAACCACTTTTTGATCTTACATTAAAACACGTCCAGTGTTCTCTTGAAAATAGTAAGAAAATCATGATTTCATAACAATAGCTGCTGAGTTTCTATCTAGAATTGTTGCTTATTTTTAAGAATGCTACTTCCCTCCTAGGAAACAGCAGAAAGAACCCAGCATCGTAAGATGCCTACTGGATGCCAAGCCATTAAACTTTATCATATCCATTTAGATCCTGAGACAAAGCTGACAGAAATGGCTGTGGGGGTCCCTTTGTCAAATATAAGGAAACTGGAATTCAGAACAGTTAAGAACCAGCCAAGGTTATGCAGCTAAGAATATGTGGGGGAAGTTCAGAAACCACTCAGGTCTGATATCAAAACCCTCACACTTCTAGGTCATCATGGCTGCTTCCAATTAAATATTTAATTGATCTTATTAACATATTTTATCGGTAGCGATTTAGATGCTGGGAGAGGCCTGGTTTAATGTGAATCAGCAGGCAAAGTCAGTCTCCTGAAAATTATCAGTAGTGGAAGGCAAGAGACTTCTAAATATTTTCTGAGGTATGTAGCCTTTGCCATTGATTTGGGATGATCTCAGGAAAGAAAACGGAAAGCCATTTCTTTATGTAATTCTTCAGTAATTCAAAGAGAGGTTGGAGGTCAAGTTCAATAAATGGGTAAGCTTCAATTAAGTTTGGATTTATCTGCTACCCTAGGTCAAACCTTCAGTAATTTGCTGTGGATGCTGACTTAAGACAAAGTGTTTTTTTTTTATTTAAAGAAAAAGAGAAATTATTATATTTCTGGGGCAAGTGGTTTATAAACTGCCTTACTTAGCATGATTTATGGCAAAAATTCCTGCTCCAGGCTGTGGGTAACTTAGAACTCACTTTTCAGCCAGAATTGCTAAAATATGTATCAGCCTATAAAGCTAGACAGGAAAATCCTTGGAAGCTTTATGCAGCTGTTGAGTACATGGTCTCCATGTCCCATGAAAAGCTGCAAAATATCCCTCTTTGCAAAATACCAGAGGATCTGATCTCTCTTCACTTAGATGTTTACATCTGGAGTGAAGACTCTACTGGGGGTTGACGTTCCCTTAGAATGCCTATCACCTTTCCTCTCTGCTGTCCCCCATCTCAAAATTCTAAATGGACAAGTGAGAACCTTTGAATGAGTACCTGTCATGACAAAAGCAGTGAGGGGTCTCGTGGGGTCCCCAGCCCAGGTGGTCCCTGCCACACTAATGTCATAGCCAGTGTTCTCCAGCAAGCCGGTGATGTGAGCATGCTGTGTGTCTCCTGAGATCGTGAATTGCTGGGGCTCATACAGCGAGTGAGAATCGCTAACATTGACAACAATCTTTGCAAAAAACCTGGCTCGAATGCTCCAGGACACATTGAAGCTGTCAGGAGTAATATTGCTAAGGATTAGAATGCCCAACTGTGGCTCTGGCTCTGAAGGGAGAGGAACATGGGCAGAAGAGAAAGGAGATGCATTATTAGAGGAAGCAGTTGGTTTTTCCAGAGTATAGCCATAGGACATAAAAGTGCCAATCCCTCCAAATATTTGCAGAAAGGTAGTATATCAGGCTGTGGCTACACCTGCAATGACTAATGCTAGAGAATATACTTTCTCTGCAGGTATGGATGTGCACTCTTTATAAGTATAGACACGACTACTTGCTGGCCATAAGAAGAAAGGTGAACAGGCATTAGAATGGCAGATAGGAGCAACAGAGAATATTTAGGGTGCATTTCTAAAGGTTTGCAGCGGGACACTAGCTCTGTAAGATGTCCTAAGAAAAGTAGCTTTTAGTAAAGTATGTATGGGTATTCTATCTCACCCCAGAGATTCCCAAAGCCTGAGAGTATTTTATAGCCTCCGAAATGCTGGTTCTGTAAAGAAACCTACTTAATTTTGTGCAGCCCAGAATTTCATAAACTTATTGATCAGTGGATACTCTTTCAAAGGATATTCTTTGAACATCTCAAGTAGCTTGTGGTTCACAGAGCATGTCTTAGGAAATGCTACTTTGAAGTTTCCTTATTTAGTTTTCTTTTGATCTATTTCGATTGTACAAATTAAAGGCTAATATCCATACAAGAGAAATTCTCCAGTTTTTAGAAATACAAAGGTTTCCTACACACCATAAGAAAATCTGCATCTTACCCTGAATACCGTAAAGGTAAAAATGGCTTTCATTAGAAAATTCTTGGTGTATGCAAAAGTTAAAAGAAAATTTAAAGTTAGGTGTTACATTTTCTAACTAGAAAATTTACTTACTGGATAATTTGGGAAGATAAGTGGTTCTCCTGGAGGTTAATATTCTCTTGTCCCTTAAAGACTAGGAGATCAGTGATCAAGGCAACTCATTTTGTAATGTAGGGGGCCTGTACTGCTAGTTTCCACTAGGATGTATACGATCTGGCCTCCTCAATGCACATTTATCGAGCAATACTAACTTTAAAGTAAGTTCGACTCGAACTTTATTTTAGAAAGAGGCAACAGTCCTGGAGGGTTGAGGTACCAGGGTTAGCACTGAAGGTTGGGAAGAAGCAGACTGTTTCTTCCAAGGACTTGGGAGTTGTTTTGCTGCAGCTCCAGTATTAGGAGGAAAGAAGGGACTCATCTGGATAAACTTAAACTGGACAGTTGCACAGCATAATTTGATGCCACAAAGTCCCTAAGGGCAAAAAGAATCTGGCCCCAAAGCAGAAGATAGCCATAAGTAACGGCATGGAATCTCCAACTTAGCAATTAGTTTGAGAAGATAATGACGCTATAATTTTTAGCCATAACATTGGCATAAATTACCTCAACCGCACTAAAGGTAGAACCCTCCAAGTGGGCCTCTGTTTGCTCTTTCCCTGTGTTTTGCTGTGGCAGCAATCTCTCAAATTAAGGATGCATGTTAGGATTCTTCTCATGCCACCAAAAAGAGACTCGCGATGTGAACACATTCACCATGCAGAGTAAGACTTAGCTTCTCATGGCCAGCTTGGCCTCCAGCTGTCTCCCAAAGGGTGCAACCAAGCTCAGGAGTGAGGTACAAGAAAAACCTCAAAGAGAGAGTGAGAGAGAAGGTATGGCCAGTGTTCCATGCAAGCTGGGGTATCTTTCTCTCACCACTTCTAACCCTTCGAAATAATTCTTGGACATGCCATATGCTTCCAGGAAACATAGATATTTTCAAAAATGTAATACTCTGAATGTTCACCACATGCACCAAGATTTGGACAAGATGACAGATGAAAGAAGGTGGACATTTTGTGACAGGTATCAGAAGATGACAAAGCATGCTTGGTGGGGTAAATGTCAAAAGAGAACAGTCTATTTGTAGGGAATGCAAGCAAATAAAAGTCTCAAGAACAAGATGAGACCACTGGGTCCTCTGGCTCTGGAAGTGTGTGTTAGGGTCTTTTCTTTGCATGCTTCTTGCACTGTGTTTCAGAATCTTGGAAGAGAGAAAAAGGATGAATATCATTCTGACCAGGGAACTCAAACTGGCATGCACACACCTCTTTGGCAATGTCATAGGCAAACTCTGATTAGACCACAGGCAGATGATAATGGGTAGAACTGGAAATGATTATTCAAGATCAGATGAGAAGGATGATGTAGAAATTCAACCAAAGCAAGTCAGGTTAACTCTATATAAACAAACAGAGCAACTCCAGATGTGAGTGCACATTTAGGAAAAAGAGGTTGACTTCTGGGTGATTGTTTTTCTTTTTAAGTTTTAAAGCTCTGATTTGGGTGGCCCTGTCAAATTTGGGAAAGATCTAGAGGAACCAGGAGGATGAAAAATGAGTAGCGAGGGCTTTTTGGGGGACTGCTCCCCAGAGGAATTTCAATGGAGAGTGAAGAAGCCATCGTGGGAAATACCTGTGGTTGCTTGGGCCATTAGAGTGTGAGCGCGGTGCCCGCCCATCAGCCCATGAAGGTGTGCAGTGTAATTAGAAGAAGCCGTGAGGTTGGTGATGACTGAGCTGCGAGACGCCGCAGGTACAGAACGCACTACCATCTCCTGGCCGTGGTCAGAATTCCTAACTTCGATAAGAAAGCTATCAAAGGCAGCCTCTTGGGCTTTCCACGAGAGGGCCATACTGGCCCAGGTCACATTTGAGATAGTGAGGTGGCTAAGGAGAGCTTCGGCCACTAAAGCAAGCAGAAAAAAATATGAAAGTGTGTCAATTTAAAACACTGTTACAATAGAGTCAAAAACTAAAACACATAAGACTAAATCCATAAAGTTTTAGACTTCACCCTTTGGTAAAAGACTTGTCCTTGTTGAAACCCAGTTTGAGCCATGAGAAACAAATATAAGGGGCTGAATAATTTTCTCCTCCAGGTTTTTGTGTACTTTAATATGGCGAAGATGACAGACCACCCTGCTAACAATCTGTAGTCTCACGCAGAATGAGGACAGACCTTCCCTCAGCCATGGGTGACTTAAGTGTTAGATGATTTTGATGCTACAATGTCAACCTTTTTCTTGGATTCATTATCCAAAATGTGCTAAGAATGCTATTTTGAGTGGCTAAGCTTCTCCTTTCAAATTCAGATAGAGAATTCTCTTTTGCTGCGTGCCAGAGAGGGCCTCACATAGGATGTGTACCACAGACACTACAAATTTAAGTGAGAGCAGCTTATACTCTGGCTGGCCAAGTTCCTTGTATAAACATGACGACTTCTATTTTTGCAATCAACCATTTACTCTTCTGGGAGCAAGACAGCCTGTTCATGTATTTTCTCCTAGAGATTGCATTGGATTTGGGATGGTCTGGATGGCATGACTTCCTTGTGCACCCATCTGATTAGTAATCTGCTTTTTTTTTTTTTATCATTTTCCAAGTTGAAAAAAAATAACAGTACCAACACGATTTCATTAGACCATTGGGATATTTGGGTATTAGGAGGCCAAAGATATTAGGATAACACAAAATATAATTTTTAAGACTTTTTTGATGCAGACATCTTTCCAAATCAAGGACAACTCTTGCTTCTTAGGTATAGAAGGGTAGAATTCCTTTCTCCAGATTCCATATGGCAATCTGGGCCAGACTACATTTTATGCTGCAAATGTCCTGGTCAGTAATAGATCAGGCAAAGGGTTTAACAGAAATCCACCATTTGGGCTGCTGTTGGAGAGAGTTATGTTAAGTAGTGCTCTAGCCTAGCATTGTGGAGCAGTTAATGCACTGTGGCTTCACCCTGCAAAGAAGGAGTGAATGAGCAGCTTCACCCTGCAAAGAAGACTCTAGAGAGAGGCGGTCAGAATGGAGAAGGCAGATGTACCTGTGGTGGCCGTGGCACTGATGGTTTGGGTCCGGATGCTGGGAGCAAGTCCCGAGAGGTAGACAATAAAATGATTATTAGGGTGTAGCCCTGAGATGTGGGCAGTTCGTTCAGCACCAGAGATATTATATTCCATCGTCTCCAAAAACCTATTGGAATCAACAATTTCAATGGTAAAGGTCTCGAAGGCCCCGTCGGTGGCTGTCCAGGAGAGATTGAAGCTCTCAGGAGTTATGTCAGAAACAGTTAAGTTTCCAATTTCAGGTTCTGCAGCTGAAAAAGGAAGGGTAGGGAAGAAGAAAAAATAAATGAATTTGGGTTGATTATTTGGCCTGTGTTTTAAGATTGAGGTTGTTAAGAGAAACATGGCTGGGTAGAAAGACCTGCTAGTTCAGGGTTAGGGGGAAACCAAGCAGTGTTACCAGTCAGTGCCAGCAGGAGAGAAAAAGGGGATTTGTTAAAAGAAGAAAAGAGGAAGGTCTGGCAAATTGGATTCCCCTGCTCTGGAGCAGCCATACATGACCAAGCTGGCTGAGAGCCCGTGTGTGAGAAGACATCTGAATGATGTCAGCTGGAACCGTGGTGCCTAAGCTCAGATGCTTCTGGGAGCCCCGCCGCAGGGATGCTGGCCATCGGTCAAGAGATATGAGTGCTGGCAGTCTTTAGTTGCCAGAATTGCACTCAGGAGACCACAGTTACTTGGCTCCCTCCTGCAGGCATCCTTTGCTTTGAGGGAGCTCCCATCTATTTAAATAAAGGCTAAATAATTCTGATGCCATCACCCTCCCAAAGGTGGTACCCTGAGGCTTCTGATTTTGTGACTTAAAGGGAACTGGCAACTTGTCAGTGTGATTCTTGGTATTTTCATCATACTTCTGACAAGGGCCAGCTGCTTTCATATTCTGTTAGAATAGCTCGTCCTCTCTTAACTGCCTCTACGGGAGCCAAGAAAGCTACTACTTACATTGCCAACCAAGAGAGCTGAGCCGAGGCAAGGCAGTCAGGCAACCCCTGTTCGGCCAAGAAATAACATTTTGTCTTGGAGATGGTCCTACCAGTGCTTTTCTGTGCAATTGGAATAAAATATGCAGAAGGCAAGCAGAAGCAAGGTGTGAGGAGCAAGTAGTGCCTCTCTAGCAGGGAAGGGGAAGGCCTTCCCATCCCATCCCATTTAGTGAGACACAGATCAGATGGGGTCATGGACCTTCCTCCTCTCATACCATTTCATCAGAAACAGGAATGTCGCTATCATCAAGAAGGAAAAAAAAAAACACATAAAAATATGAAGGGCACCCAACCACAAGGTCTGCAGGAAAGATCAGAAGCGGCAGGTGATTTCTCTTGCCTTCTGGGAAGGGATGATTTATGAATGTCCGATATCGTTGCCAGTGGCAATTTCTAGGCATTTCAAGGTCACCACTCATACAGTGGCTGTCTGTATTCTGTTGATCTCAGTGAGGGTTATTGAAATGATGGAGGCTAAAATGCAGGTCTATGCTTTTGCTGGAATCAGTGAGGTTGTACAGGTTTGCATGAAGGTTTGGTTGCCATAATTACCTGAAAATGGGGCAGGCATATGCAAACCCAAGCAAGACAACCTCTACTGAGCTTCCAACCAAGGGAGGCATATAGGAAGATGCGCAATGGAGAACGGTGCTGGGGAAGGCTGCTTGCTGAGGCAGGCCCCTGGGGAAACACTGACTGCCTTGTCCCTGGAGCGGAGTGACTAGTAAGGCACAGCACACCCTCCTGGGTCAGCGCTGGGAGTGTGCCATATGCAAAGGCCAACACTCCAGGGAGCAACTCTTATTTAAAAGAGCAAAAAGGGCATCAGATCTTTGACATTCATAGCCTGGGACATTCCTTGCTTCAAATGCTGCTGTGTGTACTTCTCTGAATGAATGGCTTTTTCTTTGGTACTGTCTCCAGTCATAATTGTGTGATTTTTTTTTTTCTTTTTGGTCTAGCTATTTGCTAATTTGGTGTTCTAACAATGACTCAGTATCTGAGAGAACTGCCCGGAGGAGGGTAATTCAGTTCTCTTATTATACTCTGTGTATTTTAAAGAAACATTTAAATTAAAACATTTCTTTTAAATGCAAGAACCACAGTGCCCATACCCTTGAGGGATTTGGGATAGAAAAGCGCCTTTTCCAACTAGCAAAAAGACCCTCTAAAGTAAATAACCTATGCTTTACCAGAACTCACACATGGTAAGGGACGGCTTTTAGTTATATCCTAGCACTGGAAAAGAGAATTAAAACCATCAGGCTGTCTCTTGAAACCGAAAGCCATCATTCAAAAGAGAGTTAGTGGTAGGAAGTCTGGGAGAGGCTGGAGGCTGGAGGTCAGAAAAGGCAACATCTTTATCATTCATCCTCAAAATGGCAGAGGCATCCAGACCAAGGCACAGCTTATGGTGTGGTCTCTGGACATGCATGACCAGCCACTAAGGGGCATAAGGGAAGGACTCAGACATGGAGAGAAGCTGACTTTCCGCAAAGTTTCATGGAGAGAAAGCAGGGTGGCTTGGGGAGGGGCGTCAACAGTGGGGAGGAAGGTACCTGTGGAGGTCTCAGCAGAGAGCACTGGTGTTCTATAGCCCCGGATCACCCCATAGATGGTGACTCTATAAGGGGTGTTGGCCTTGAGGCCCGGGACGTCCACAGCCCGCAGGCTGCCGGGCACCGTGAGGTTCTGAGCTGTCTCCACCCAGTTGGCCTCCTGCACCTGAATGACAAAGTGCTCATAGGCCTGATCAGTTGTGGTCCAGTTGAGTCTGAGGCCATCCCAGCCAGCCTCGGTCACGGCTATGTCCGCCAGCTGGGGGAGCTCCTCTGAAGAAGGACAGAGACGTTATTTGTCAGTTCTGCAAACCAAAAAAAGGAGGAAACCAAACATCCCACAGCCCAGCTCTAGGGAAGAGAGAAAGAGGCGAGAGAATTTTTGTGTGCAAGTGTGGTCATTCTTGGTCTCTGGGCATTTACTTCTGACTTGAATTGTGGTAATCTGGCCACAGCCCTTCTTCAGGAGTTGAAAACAGTCAGAAAGGGGAAGATCTGCGCTGTTCATCCTTGAGATGGCAATACTGTCTGGACCACTGCACAACCCACAGGGGGTCTCTGCACATGCATGGCCAGAAATGAAAGGGCAGTTGGAAAAGTGGGATTGTGGGTCAGGGTAAGGGGGATAGGGATGTTAAAAGTGGAGGCTTTGGAGGCCGCTGGGCTTTAGTTGGAATTCCCACAATGATCTTTATTAGCCAGGTCATCTTGGGCCCGTCACCCAGCTCATCTCTGAGTCTTACTCTGCTCACCTATAAAGGGGGCTGACATATCACTGGACTGTGTGATGGCTAAATACCATTTATAAACCCCTATCATGCCTAAGCCATCGTGAGTGCCCAGTAAGTGGCTACCCAACAAATACATCACCGTTTAGATGTTTCCCCTTGGAACTTCTCAACCATACTGGAGAGAATTATCAGCCTCATTTCAGGACTTCGTGTTGAAGAGGTTGTCTTATTGCTGGCCACCTGCTATCAGGCAGGCTTTATAAAGTGTATGTTGTCTCAGTGTGGACATGTGTGATGTTTTTTCTCTGGACTCCACTCGGCTTTTAGGGATCAAATGTTCTGCACTAGATTCTTGGCTTGGTTCTTTCCCTCCCACCTTCTGCTAGTACTTTGTGCCAGAACAAAGAGTGGCTGCATCATGAAGCGAAGCCATTTGTGCGAAATGAGTGCCCACTTTTAATTAAAAGTGGTAAATTTTGCTCAGCCAATGGTGCAGAGCAGGGCCCACTATTGATCTTCCTACCATGTAGCAAGGAGATTTAACGTGTTTCTTATTGCCGATTTTAGAAAGTCTGGATTCTGAATACGGGAAAACCCACTGCTTGGTGGGATACCTCTCAGGATTATATGCAACCGCTCAGACTTTTTAAAGGCTGCCGTGGCCATGCACTTGAAGTTACAAAAGAAAATATCTGTAAGGATTCCAGCAGCCAAGAAAGGTGCATCGAGGCACTTGTTCTCAGTGCCTGTGAGTCTGAGCAAACTCAGCCTTTTTGAGGGGCTGTATTCAAACGACCATGTAGCCTTGGTGCTCTGGTGGGGGTACCAGTGAAGGCAGTCCTCCCTGCCCTCCTAGTTCATCAAGAAGAGCTGTTCATTTATCTGGCATGTAGTGAGGTTCCTGGTAACGTTTCACGTGCAAAAGGAATTCTGTTGTTACAGATAGAGACTGTTAGCATCCTGCATCCAGATCACAGGTGCCTCAATAGCCCCTCTGGCTCACTGGGTCTGAAGACATTCCAGGCAGCACAGGATAACACTGACTCAGCCAGCACAGCTGGATCGTAACATCACCTTTCTCATTTTTGGAATTGTGTGTCGTTTCTCACAAGCACCAACTTTACTTGGTATATGTGAGCAAGGAGAACAATTTATTTGAACTAGGTTATTTGGATAGTATTATCAAAACACAGGATAGATAGACAGAGAAGGGTATGGACTTAGGGCCCAGCATAAGAACCCGATTACCAAAAATTTGGCCCATTTGCCCCCTTTAAAGCGGTTTCTAAAAACTCATGAACAGCACAGAGTTTCCAATGACAGATGGAACAGCATATTTCCAGGGGACAAATCGAGATAAATTGTTTTTCCTCCCTAAACTGAATGAAAAACATTGAAGTCAAATGTGGCTGTTTTTTCTTGGAAATATGCCTTCCCTGAGTGTCTCTTAAGGAGAGACAGACTTGAACAATTTCGGCAGAAGATCACTTCAAAGGTTATTCCATAGAGATGTGACTACAAGTTGGACAACGTTAGGGCCTCTGAGGCCTCTAATGGTAAGATTTCTCTAGAAAGTTCTGACCCTATTCTTGTGCCACCATGGCCCTACTGTTTATGCTATTTTTATTAGTTACATGGTTATCTTATATATTTAGCTATGTGCCGTTCAATATTTACTACAGGAATGGAGCTTTGCTAAGCATTTTTGGTCATTATTTCATCTACTGCTCAGGACCATGTTCTGAGGTAGAGTATTATCTTTGATTTGAAGGTGAGAAAAGAAGGCTCAGAAATGTAAAATGCTAGACCCAAGAAAATCCAGCAAGGTGCAATTCCAACCCAGCCCTTCCTGAGTTAGAGCCTCCCTTCACGCTGCCTGTCGGAACACTGAGACCACACTCAGACACGTGGGGAATGTTCTCTCTCTTCCAAAGAGAGGTTGGCTCAATCATGTCCCTGGTATGGGAGGAGGGTCCTATACCTGTGATGGCCTCCAGAACAACAGGTCGAGTGCTGCGGCCCCTGACCTTGCCACGCAGGGTGACCGTGTAAGGGGTACTGGCCCGGAGGCCTGGGACTTCCACGGAGCGTAGGCTGCCAGGAACCGTGAGACTGTGAGCTTCCTCGGCCTGGTCAGCCTCCCGGACTGCAATGACAAACTGCTCATAGAACCCCTCGGGGGCCGTCCAGTCCAGGCTGAGGCCATCCCAGCGAACCTCGGTCACTGTGAGGTTTCCCAGATCTGGAACCTCCTCTGCGTAAGGACAAAGAGTTGCTGAGTTACTAAAAAAGGTAATTGCGTGCTAGGATTCAGGTGAGATGACATTTTGGCTGAGGTTGGGATGAGTTGTCTGGTTAGTGTTGATTACAGATGCATGATTTACAGCAGGTGTAGAGCACACTCTGTTGGCACTAAAGCCAGGGGTTTTCTGTTCAGTCTCCGGGAATGAAAGATAGTTCTAGGAATTGTTCATAACTTCCATTCTTAACATACAAATGGGGCTTTGGGGGAATCTTTTAGTGTGTTCTTAAAATGAGCTCAGACCAATTTTTTTTTCCCACTTGCAAACTGTGTTTTCCAACTTCTTAGCTGTTATGACTGAAAACTTGCTTTGAAAGAAAAGTCACCTCTCACTTTTGTAAGGGAAGAGTAGGTGGAATTTTCCATGGAATTGGCTAACATGCTACACTCGGACTTGGCCAAATAAGGGATATGACATTCGGATGGGAGCGGGGATGATTCACCGGTGTTCCCCAGTGTGGCAGGGGCTGAGCCCAGCTTACAGCAGGAAGAGCTTTGATCCCTCCTGAGCAGAGACAAGGGGAGGAAGTAAATTAATGAACCAGTCTAGAATACCTGTCAAGACTTCAACAGAGAGAGGAGTCGTGCTGAATTCCTGCGTGACCCCACGGATGGTGACGTTATAATGAGTGGCTGCTTTGAGCCCAGGCAGGTCCACGGACCTCAGTCCTCCGGGGACTGTGAAGTTCCGGGCTGCCTCTACTGTATCAGTCTCCTGCACCTGAATGAAAAACTGTTCATAGGCTCCTTCCGGAGCAGTCCAGCTGAGTCTGAGGGCATCCCAGCCCACCTCGGACACCATGATCTCTCCCAAATGGGGAGTTTCCCCTGGAGAAGGACAAAGAACTAGTTTAATGATCAAATCACACAGCAAGATCCAGGGAGTCTTGAACACAAGAATAGGCTTTATATTACTTAAAAATATATGACTGTCTTAATAAACATGCAGCATGCAGCTATTCATCCTAAATTTGAGGAATAGAACAAAGAGCATGAGGTATAGAAAAATATTTGTCATCTTACTTTACTAAAGAACTGTCCTAACCTTCAGTGGACAAGGAGATTAATTTTGTGATTTTTTTTTTCCTTTTAAGTATAACGTCTTAACATCCCTTGCCAAGAGGGAGCCTGTTTGTGAAGGTAAAGATCCTTGCCTTTGGGGCTGTGTGTATGGTCCCCAGGCAGGGCTGTGCACAACTCCAAAGGGTGTTGTTCACATGGGTTGTGGTGTCAAAGGTACCCCTGGAGTCATGTAGCCTGATGGCTTCCCTCCATTAGACACCATGGTGCCATAACTTGGGGCAGAATCAGTCCATTCAAAAGCAAGTTGTGTCTGGGGCGCCTGGGTGGTTCAGTCGGTTAAGTGTCCAACTCGATTTCAGCTCAGGTCATGACCGTACAGTTTGTGAGTTCAAGCCCCACATCAGGCTCTGCGCTGACACTGCACAGCCTGCCTGGGATTCTCTCTCTCTCTCTCTCTCTCTCTCTCTCTCTCTCTGCTCCTCCCCCACTTGCACTCTTTTTCAAAATAAATAAACTTAAAAAAAATTTTTTTTCAAGTGAACTGTGTCTGGTTATGTGTTGTGTCTGGTTATCTGTGGGTAGTTTCCTGTTAGGAAAAGCAGAAGCTAGAGACAGAAGGATAAGAGGTACCTGTGGAGGCCTCAGCAGAGAGCACTGGTGTTCTATAGCCCCGGATCACCCCATAGATGGTGACTCTATAAGGGGTGTTGGCCTTGAGGCCCGGGACGTCCACAGCCCGCAGGCTGCCGGGCACCGTGAGGTCCTGAGCTGCCTCCATCCTGTTGGCCTCCTGCACCTGAATGACAAAATGCTCATAGGCCTGGTCAGCTGCGGTCCAGTTGAGTCTGAGGCCATCCCAGCCAACCTTGGTCACCGTGAGGTTTTCCAGTTCAGGGGCATGGTCTGAATAATGACAGAGATGGGTCAGTTAAGCCATTCCTCAAATCCCTCTCCTTCTGGGAACCCAGAAATGGCAAACCCATTGCCAATGCTGAAAGTCCTGCGGTGGGAGCCGGGGCAGGGCCGAGTGCCGCGTTTCTGCATCCCCGAGTGCTGCTGTTGCCATCAAAACATCACCAGAAAAATCAATGTAATACTTTATTTTGCCTTGTGGCATATTTGGGTGTGTCTTGTGGAAATGGTATATTCCTACTGACCAGTGTCCTGTGAATATAGAAAACTCTCCATATCCACATTAGGAGTGCTCTAGGCTTAAGTTTCCATTTTGGAAAGTGTCTCTCATTCTAAGGATGAGATCATAAGGAACAGCCTTCTGCTATTCTCAGGATTCTTGGTCTGAGCTGCTCAGCCTTCTGTATTGTGAGAAAATGGGCTCCTTTTAGATTCCCTTCCTTCTCATGCTTCCTCAATCTCCTCCAGAAGGTCTGCTTTACAGTCTCTATGTTGGAATTTTTGTCCGTTTCAGAGGCTCAAATCCGTTCACATAAACTACTTCAGAAAGATCAGAGATAAATTAACCACAATTCAAGGAAGGCATACTGAGGAAGGCGAGGAGTCTTTGCAAAATCGTCCCTTACTGGATGGAAAGACTAAGGTCTGGGAGGAACAGAGCTTATTAAAGCTCAATTAAAATCAAAGGTGCCATCTTCATTCATCTCATTAACACAAAAAGTACAATAACAATGCACCTGTCTGAATATGCCTTCAAGGTGATAATTTGCCCAGGGCTGAGCTTAAATGGGCTTTGCATGACCTAGGAAGAAAGGATTTCCTCTGGAAATGGATCTTGTAAACAACTGAGCAAGAACTGCCTTGAGCTCATTTAAAAGAACAAATTGTTTCTGTGTTTATGCCTCACATTGGCTGCTAGTTTCAAATGGACCCTATGTCCATTAAAGCACACTTCTAACCTGAAAATCCTAGCTCGAAATCTGATTGAAGGGGCACCTAGGTGGCTCGGTTAAGCGTCCGACTTCGGCTCAGGTCATGATCTCATTGTCTGTGGGTTTGAGCCCTGCGTCAGGCTCTGTGCTGACAGCTCGCAGCCTGGAGCCTGCTTTGGATTCTGTGTCTCCCTCTCTCTCTGCCCTTCCCCTGCCTGTGCTCTGTCTCTCTCTCTCAAAAATAATATAAACAGTAAAATTAAAAAAAAAAAAGAAATTGAAGATATCCTTTCTGAGGGATTTCTTTTCAAGAATCTATTTAATTCAGACTTTTCCAAGTTCTGGGAAAAGGTTCTTCCTAATGTTTTATATTGACAAAGTTTATCCTCCTTCAAATCTTGTTTGATCCAGAACAGGGGTCTGTAAACTATGATCTGAGGGTCAGATCTTGCCTGCTGTCTATTTTAAAAATGAACTGCTAACAATGGTTTTTATATTTTTTAATGATTGGGGGAAAAACCCAAAAAGATTATTTCATGACATATGGAAATACAAATGAAATTCAAATTTTGGTGTCATAAATAAAGTTTTGTTGGAACACAGCCATGCTTGTTCATTCATGTATTGTTGATGGCTGCTTTGTGCTACAAAGACACTCTTGAATAGTTTTGACAGAAACCTTATGGCCTGAAAAGTCTAAAATATTTACTATCTGGGCCTTACAGGAAATGTTCACCATACCTGATATTGAACTACATCATACAGGCTCCTCATTTAACCCAAATTCATGCCCTGAAGCTCACCCAGAACCTCGTAGCAGTTCTTAACCACAAAAACGTGATCTTGATGAGAAAGAGAGGACCTATAACTCAAAGTGATCTATCTGGTTTTGGAGAAAGAAAGGGAGAATCACTCATCCTTAAGCCCCCTGGCCCTTGGGAGGCCAGGAGCAGTGCTACACAGATAAAACAGTTGTCTCCATGGCCTTGGGATTTAAGCACAGCTAAAATCAGAAGTGCATCCTTTCCAAATATCCTAGCAGTCTTCATGCATAAAAAACAATCTAAGCAACACATTAAGGTTAAAGAAGTTAATCCTAGAGCCCATAAATGTCCCCTCTTACCCTACTTCCTTCTTTTTTCTCCTCCTTCTGTCAAAACTGCTTGTCGGGAACTTGGCTGACATTGACGATTTTCCCCTTTATGTGAATTAAATCACTGTCTTTCCTTCTCAGGTAACTGCTTTTTAAGTTGTCTCTCGAATTCTGACATAAAACTTTTTTTTTCCCATGAAAACAATGTTAGGAATCAGGATGTGAGGGGTGAGGGGCAGGTGAGGGGAGTTCCCTAACTGAGGCAGGCAGGAGGTGATTATGGTTTGTCTGTGAAAGCTTTTGCAGTAAAGACGGATGGAGAGAGCACAGGAGGGGATCCACAGTGGGGAATGTCTTTTCCTGACGAGAACCATCTTCTTTGGACCGGCTTTTTTATATGCCACTGATACTATTATACAACGCCCCTTGCATCCTGCTTCATCTTTTCATACGGTTGACAGAGTAATTTTCACATAATGTCATGTTGCTCAGTAAATAGTAATAATCACACTGATAACACTTCCACCAAAATGTTTGACTATTCTTCCACTTTTTTTTTTTTTTTTTGGCTAAGCAAATCAAGAAAGAGTATCAGTTTATCTTTAGTGAGCAGTCTGTGAGTGTTTCCATAATGGGTGATATCCGTGCGCCCGCAATCTCTCATTAAATCAATGCTAGTCAGATAAGTAAAAGCTGTAACTTTCGCTGAATAAACTTGATTGAGAAATTAAAGGGAGAGAGATAATAATTATGAAATTGGAGGGAAGAATATGAATAAAAATACATCAGACAATAGTTGAGGTGGGGACCAAAAGGCCTCACATAAATGCAGACTCTACATTTCAGCAACAAACGCCACACTGGTGGGCTCACTGCCCCAGAAGCCTGGTGTTTCCGCTGTGGAGTTGCACGCTGGATTTCTTGGCATTTCTTTATGAAAAGGCTGTTGTCTTCTTCTTACAGCTGTGCACTGGCATCTACCCTCTGAACAATGTCAGTGGGCCTGGGAAATCAGAATTTCGAAATCCCAATTCTATGCTCATGGTGGGTTGACCAGCTGGCCTGAAGGAATTTCTGGCTGTGCTAACTTTAAACCTTTAGATGTGCCAACTTTAAATCTTCCACCATCTTGAAGACGGTAATTACCAAGTGCTGGCTGATTAGGAATTCACTTTTAGTGTCCATTAATGGGAGACCGTGATTCTCCCACAGTGGGGGGATGGCCAAATTCGAGCCCAAGGACCCCAAAGGGTAGATTTAATTGCTTTGATCTCATCTTGAAAAGTCAAGATAATTAAAATTAAAAGCCTTGCCTGCCTGAAAACTTTTCAGTGACTCTTTATCACTGTCAAGAATGAAGCCAGAGCCCCTCAACACAATATTCACTGCCCCTTGTAGACAGTCTCTGATGATGTCTCCAACCCCATACCTAGCTGTTCTCCCCTCCATCATAGAGCAGGACTGGATAGCTTATGTTTCACTAATGTGAAGTTGCTCACGCCTTTGAGTTTCTCACATGCTGTTCCTCCTGCTGGAAATGTCATTACCCCCTTCTGCACTTCCTTCTCCTTTTCCTTTTTGAGGACTCGGCCAAGTATCACATCTTCCGAAGAGCCTTCTCTGATACCCTTCCTCCCCTTTGCTTGGGTCTGGAATGGGTAGTTGTTTCTGCTTTCATAGCTTCCCACACTTCCCTCTCAAACAGACTAGCTATATTCTTATAATTTGGGTTTGGGTTCTCTCTTTCTCATTGCAACATGCATCGTTTCTTGAGGAGAGGGGTTGTCTCTTCCTGTTCTATATACCAGCATTGCCTGACCCATAGCAGTCAAGTAATAAATATTTGTTGGATGGTTAAATATTTGAACAAATTTGGTTTGCTCCATGAAAAAATAAAAATGGCATCGCAGCAGAATGTTCTCTGTTACTTGCAGCTGTGACTATAAGCAAAATTCCACCTTTTTGCTTCCCAAACCCTGGAGAATTACTGGAGTATCATTGTTGAGTCTTACGCTGGTATGGAAAGATGCTTTATTGGCCTTGTGTTTTACATATTCTGTCTGCTTTGTCCTTTACTGCTTATGGCAAATTCATGGCCTCCGCTTTAAACAGGGCTCTTATTCTGAGATTAAGCAGAGTATATTCTGAGTTTATCAGAACATAAAGGTGGGGTTAGGCATGGGGGAGAGGCCTTGAACACACTAATTTTCTTCAACACTAACAGGGATAGTATCTTTCTCCTCCTCCCTTCCTTCCTTCCTCTCTCCCTCTCTCTCCCTCTCTCTCTCTCTTCCTTCCTTCCATCCATCCTTCCTTCCTCCCTCTCTGTTTTTTTCTTTCTTTCTCTTTCTCCCCCTCCCTCCCTTCCCTTTCTCCCTCCTTTCTTTCTTTCCTTTTGTATCCAGAGTAAGCTTAATTGAAGACAACAGAATAGCTTCCCTTCCCTTAATCCTAAAGGTATAGCATTTGGGCTGTTATGCAAACGTGGAAGGAAAAGACCAAGAAGTTCAATGGAAACACTACCCCTCTGGAGTAGCTGGGGTCCCCGAATGCTCATGAAGCACACACAGTGTGCTTGGCTGTGCCTAAGGCAATGGGAATGCAGCACTGGATAAAAAGAAACAGAGTCTTTACATTCTGGTTGGTAGTAGGAGGCAGGTCATAGGCAAATAAATGAATTATTGAATAGTATCAGGCCAGGTCAGTGTCATGAGGAACTCTGGAGCAGCATGAAGGGCTAAATCAGGATGGGAACATGATTTCACACTGGTGACCAGAGAAGTCTACTGAGATGACACTTGAGTTGAATAAAATGAGGGAGATGCCAATGAATAACCGGGAGAGGAGTGGCATTTAGGCAGCCGGTATAGCATGTACAAATGCCCTAAGGTAGGAGCAGGCTTGGTATACTCAAGGAACAGCGAGAAGGCCAGGGTGACCACAGTGAGATGCATAAGGGGACAAGTGGTGGGAGGGTCAGAGAAGTTGGAAGGGCCAAATTCCGTAGGGCCATGTGGGCTGTGGTAGGGTCCTTGGATTGTATTTCAGGTGTGATGGGCAGTTAGCTTATGCATACTTTTAATTTGGTGCTGCATCAATTCCACAGCTAGAGCTCCAGAATTCTCTGGGGGAAAAATGCTTTAGGGGCAGCCAATTCCACATCTCCAAAAAACCCACAGATAATGAATAGCACTTCAGACTGCTGCTCTTCAGAAATCTGTGATGCAGAACTGGGAGTTCCTTTCTTCTGAGGTTTGAACCTGAAGTCCTTTGACATTTTGGGACTCACAGCCACAGGGAACACTTGCCCAAGAGCGCCCACTGTATCTGTTTCTTTTTTCTTTCCATATGTATGTTCTTCCCATATGGACAAGGCCAAGTGCCTATACTTGTACTTACACATACTCCACAACCAAGACCTGTTGGTCTTTATGGGTCTGTGCAAGAGCTTCCTCCCATTTTAAGCCTTTCATGATGCCCAGGAGTCACTGTGTGCTTCTGCTGCACCCTCTGTACCCCCAACTCTAGAAAGTCGAGTGTTGTGTTGTTGTCTGTCAATCTGTTTATCAGCAAGTTCCTTGGAAGCACACATATGTCCTAACTGATCCAGTAGCCACAGAATTTAACTCATGGAGCTCAGTAGCAGTACATTATTGAATGAGGAAATGTAGGAGACTTGAAAACATAGAATTCAGGAGAGGAAAGAAACGCCCACCTAACTTTTAAGAAAATTAAATTGTTCTATGGAGAAAGCCATAGGGAAAAATATTATGGAGATTGTGGAGGAAGAGCCAATAAAAGGAACTTTGCCCATTTTACTGAAATGAAGGACATCTTTAAATAGACAACATGATTTTTTGGAAACTGTATTAAGAATGCATGGCTGCGGAAATGAAACCACTGAGCCTTTGGGATGCCAAAACTGGGCTCTTAGTCAGAGACAAAGTAATTCAAGCCTGTGGTTCACTTAAAAGCTTTCATCTTCTTGAGTGGCTGAGGCCTGGGGCTTCCCCACTGGAGACAGGAGATAACCTAGCTCCAGCCAGGGGGAAAATGATAGAGGGGAGATAGGAAACTCTTTGATATAGCATTTGTCAAACCCAAGGAAAAGCAAAAAGAGAGACGGGAGAGAGAAAGAGAGACAGAGAGAGAGAGAAGAAGGAGAAGGAGGAGGAGGAGGAGGAGGAGGAGGAGGAGGAGGAGGAGGAGGAGGAGAAAAAGAAGAAAAGAGGAGAAAGAGAGGAAGAAGAAAAAAGAGAAAGAAATGCTTTCTCTCTTGTTTTTCTGATTCTCTCTTGTTTTGCTGTCTCTTGACACCTCATGACAAGTTCATGTCTACAAATCTGAAACATTCAAATCTCTATCATAGAATTATTTCTTTTGGATTCTATTTTGCTCTTCCCTTCTCTAGGATTAAATTGTCCCTCCAGAGCATCCTTAAGGATCATCACATAGCTGGGTGGGAAGCAGTACATGCACAGAGTCCATAGAATCGACCACCTGAGCTCACTTTAGACTCTCTGAGGAGGCTGATCTTTTTCTACCAAATAGCCTTTCGCTCTCCAACAGTTTTATGTGGGCAGTGACATGCTGAGACAGAAGACTACCTTTCCTAGACTTGCTTATAGCTAGGAGCAGCCTATGAACTATGAGAAATCAACGGTGAGGTTTCCAGAGAGACTCATCTAGGAGGTACTACTCCCTTTTGGTTTTCCTTCTTCCTCCTCCATGCTGCCCAGAACACGGATGTGAAGGCTGTACTGCTAGAGCCAAGGACTAAGAATGGTGGAACAGAAACAGAGAAAAGCCCAAGTCCCTGCTAACTTGGACCTGCTATGCCATACCTGAACCACCTAGGCTCAGATTTATCTTCTAAGAGAAGATATCAACTTCTGTTTTGCTTAAGTGACTGCTATTTGAGTTCTCTGTTACATGTAGGTGAAGGTATTCATTCACAAATGACAAAGACTCTTCAAGGCATATCCAAATTTGCCCATCATTACAACCCCTTTTCTGATTTTCGAGATTGAGTTGGAGTAATATCTCTTCCCTAAAACTTTCTCGGGCTGCCCCTGGTTCTCCCATTCACCCCCTTTCCTTGACTGCCTTCCATCCATCTAACATTCTAGTTGGTCTCCCTCACAGACAGGGAGCAGGAGCCCGTAAGTGAATATAACAATGCTAAGTATGTGACCCACTAGTCCCTCAAATATCAGCACAATACTGTGTATTCAGTGGGTTCTAGATAAATACTAATTAAATCAAGACTAAAGAATATTACTTTCAAGCCTTATAGAATTAACATTTCTGCCTATACCTCTTTGAAAAGTTTGGGGCCAAAACTATATGCACGTATTTTTCATGTAGGAAGGATGGATGGTTTTTCTGATCGTTTTTTCAACTTAGCCACTGAGGAAGGGTGGCAGCAAGTACAAAGAACAGGATAACTGGGATGGAAGGGACACTGGAGATCAGGATTTAGCAAACCAAGTTGGCCTCTTGACGACTAGGGGAAAAGAGAAAATGGGAAGGGTGCTGTGAAAGGCTGCTCAAAGGACCATATGCAAATTTTCAGGTAACCTTAGAGGGAAGCAAAAGACCTGGAATGAAAACATTAGTGGGAGGGGTGCCAGGCTGGCTCAGTCAGTGGAGCCTGCAACTCTTGATCTCAGGGTCGTGAGTTCAAGCCCCACATCGGGTGTAGAGATTACTAAAAACAATAATAATAATAAATACGTTTAAAAAACATTTAGTGAGAAATACCCGAAGAATTATTACCAACGTCATGGCCATCTTGAAAAAATAATGAAGTGCAAAGTAAGTTATCGTTAGGCTAAAGAGAGGGGGGACAAAAAAAAAAAACAAACCCAGAAACAATTTGAAAGAGTCTGTAAAATGCACCAAATTAATTTTAAAAAAAGAACCAAAGACAAACACCAACCCTGATGCTTTAAGTTCTCCCAGGAAGAAATATTTAGCAAGCACTAGTGATTTCCCAGCAGGAAGACTTTGCCAAATCAGCTGACAGGGGAAAGGTGGGGAAGCGGCTCCTTCACAGTGTTATTTATGTCGAGGAGGCACGAGGAGAGACAGTTGTGCGTTTTCTCACTTGGGTTTCCCTTATGGAGACAGGCCGACTTAGGGGCCTGCAAACCTCGGAATCAACAGAGGGTGTGGAGGGAGCTCAGAGGCCGACCTCACCTGTGGACGCCTTCACTCGCGCCGGCTTGCTCTTGTGCCTGCCCTTCTCGGCTGTGAGGAGGATGGTATATTCCTGCCCGGGTTCCAGGCCTCTCAGCACGTGGGAGGTGGCATCTCTTGGAAGCTTCACCTCCACCGGCTGCCCTGAGGGAAGGCTGTAGTTGAGGCGGTAGTGGTCAAACTTGGCCGAAGGCTTCCTCCAGAGCAGGGTCAGGTTGGTCTCCGTGGTTTCAGAAACCCGGAGGTCCTTGGGTGCATCCATGTCTGGGAGGAAAGCAGAGAGAGATGAACATTCCTCAGGCTGGGAGGCTGGGCTGCTTCTGGGGCTGGAGGGCAGCTCTGGGCTCCAGTCCCAGCTCTGCATACAGGGGCTGGCTGGCTGCGGGCGACTTTCCCCTCTGAGCCTGGGTTTTCACTTTTGTCAACTGCCGCTGAACACTGCCTTGGCATTTTGGAAGATTAAGAAGAATACAGTGGTACATCCATACCACGAAGTACTACTCCATTAAAAGCATCTAAAAAGAACTAACTTTTAAATAACTTGAATGGACCTTGAGAGAATGACGCTGAGGGAAAAAGCCAATCTCTGGAGGCTGCATACTGGGTGAATCTTTATATGTAGCATTCTTGAAATAACATTACAGGGATGAAGGAAAGAACAGGGATTGCCAAGGGTTAGGGAGAGGGAGAGAGAGGGAGGTGACTGTGGCTACAAAAGAGGGGACAAAAGCGATCCTACTGATGGACTATTCTGTGTCGTAAAGACACCAGTGGATTAAAAAAGCTGCTGATGATAAAATTACGTACAACTAACTACACACACATACAAAAGTGAGTGCATGTAAAACTAGTGAAGTGTGCATAAAGTTGATAGCTTGCATCGATGTCAGTTTCCTGGTTGTGATACTATTCTAGGATTACGCAGCTTTAACCCTTGGGGATCTCTCTGTGATATTTCTCGCAATAGCATGTGAATTGACAATTAGCTTGAAATAAAAAGATAAAAAAGAGTATGTGTGCAAGTGCTTAGCATTGGCTCCTGCATAAAGAGGAAGCTCCACGAGGCACGATCTATGTTCTCTCTGTACACCAGACCCTTTTTCTTCATGGTGCCTGGGGGAAGTAAGGAGGAGGCTGGTGGAGAAGTAGAGGGAAGAGTTTCCTTTCCTTTCTTGCTTTTTTTAAAAAATAAATTTTCCAGGAAAAAAAAGAAAGAAACTTGAGGAAAGAACCAATGGCTTCACATCACACCGCTCCTTACCACCCTCATCCAGAGCCTGGAGCTTCAGGATGGAATGGATAAGAGCAAAGTCTGTCTGGAACCGTGTTCCTGCCACTTCTCATCTGTGGGACGAGGGTACATAATAAAAGTCAGGTGTTTCCTAAGAGAAAACCCCCCAGATATGTTTGGATTGGTTCATGGTTTACCAAAAAAGTGGAAATGATTACCAACTTAAAAAAGTTTGCAGGTTTCTTATAAACTCTGGTTCCAATTTCTCCTAAAAAATTCTTGTTCCCCTCAGTATCATTGAGATGTGGCGTGCTTATGTTACTTTGGAATTAGACATCTGGGCTGGATGATCCTAAGGGCCTCTTTCTCCTCTGTGTGTCTACTGTTTCTTTCAAAGTAGGTTTTCTGTCGCCTGGGCCCTAGCGTGTCTGTATGCAGGAGCCCAGTGGTGGTGGGGATCCAGGGGCATCTCACCTGTGGCCGCATTGATGGTGGCCGGATCGCTCTCCTTGTCGGCCTTCACGGCAGACACTCCGATCCCATATTCAGTTCCCGGCCTCAGACCTAAGTGAGAAAGAATGTGCAGGTCGATATTATTCAGCCCCAAACTGGAAAGACTTTCAGAGGATCGGAAGAATGGCCCTGAGCTGCCTGTCGCTGGAGGCCGTGATTTCTCAGTGTCTGGTATGTTCTACAGACTGAGTCACTGAATTCCGAGTGAGAGAGGTAGCTGGGAACCGCAGCGTTTTCTCCTTGTGGAGGGCTGCAAAATGGGGACACGTGCCCCACGGGCCCGCTGGGTCTGGGGTGCGCAGCTCACCTGTGAGCGTGGTTTTGGTTGTGGTTTGCTGGCTCCTTGGCACTTCCACCTCAGCATGGTCACCTCCGGAGATGGGCGCATACTTAATTCTGTAACTGTCAATGGCTGCCTTGCCATTCCTCCACTCCAGGGTGATGCTGTTGTCCGTCTGGGAGACGCGACGGAGATTCCTGGGAGCATCCAGGCCTGTGTGGAAGAGGAAGGGACATTTATATCACAAACACTAGGCACCAGGAGACTGGGAGTCTGACAGTTTCAAGCTGAAACATGAAAGGCACCTACCCTTGGAGAAAAAAGACAGTATCTCCCCCACACCCACCTGTACTGCTGATGCACAGATGGAAACAAATACTGCATGTAGGGCACCTCTCCCCTTTACTGATGTGTGTGATACTCTAGTCATGCATGCGCTCCCCAGATTTTGTGCTTAAAAAAAATATAAACAGAAACTTACAAATAAGGTCTGTGAGTGTAAGTAAGAACTGGTCTGTTGTGCCCATCGCTGCACTTCTAATAAATCACACGGAGCTCACTGAACTCCGAAGAAAATATTTATTGAATCAGTGATTGATTGACATCTTGGAACTTTTAAAAGGCTGCCACAGGCTAAGAGGTTACAGGCCTCTTTGTCATTCATGCTTTCCATAAACTGTACTTTATTATGAAAATATTTATTTGAATTTTATTTTAATCAGCTTTTGTCTGAGACTGTCAGACCAGCAGCATCTTCTATGTATGCTTTTCTTTTTATTTTATTTTATTTTTTATTTATTTTTATTTTTATTTTTTATTTTTATTTTTTAAATTTTATTTTTAATGTTTATTTATTTTTGAGACAGAAAGAGACAGAGCATGAATGGGGGAGGGTCAGAGAGAGAGGGAGACACAGAATCTGAAGCAGGCTCCAGGCTCTGAGCTGTCAGCACAGAGTCCGATGCGGGGCTCGAACTCACAGACCGTGAGATCATGACCTGAGCCGAAGTCGGACGCTTAACCGACTGAGCCACCCAGGCGCCCCTATGTATGCTTTTTATTTTTATTTTTGGAAGGTTATTTGGGTATAGTTTTTTTTTTCTTTGAAATATTACTCTCTAGGGGCACCTGGGTGGCTCAGTCGGTTAAGCGTCCGACTTCGGCTCAGGTCATGATCTCACAGTCTGTGAGTTCAAGCCCCATGTTGGGCTCTGTGCTGACAGCTCAGAGCCTGGAGCTTGCTTCTGATTCTGTGTCTCCCTCTCTCTCTGTCCTTCCCCCACTTGTGCTCTGTCTCTCTCGCTCTCTCAAAAAAAAAAAAAAAACATTAAAAATATATATTACTCTCTACAATATTTTAGAATAAACACTTAAAGGAATGAAGTTTCCCTTTCCATTGTCCTACTGTAAAAGGAGACTGGAAGGCACCCTAGCATGGAGTGAGAGAGGAGTCACAATCCCTTCCTGGCTGTTCACAGGCGAGGGCCCATTACCTGTCGTGAAGGTCTCTTTGGCAGGGTTGCTGGACATGTCGCCCCTGCGGGAGATGAGGGACACCTCATACTCGGTGTCCGGCTTCAGGTTCCCGATGGAATACTGGTTCTCGTCATGTGTGAGATCGATGGTGGTGCGGTCGCCGGGCACGTCTTTGATTCCGTAGGAGAGCTCGATGCCGTCAATTTCGGCCAGGGGCTTGAACCAAGTGATCAGAGCAGTAGTGTCTGTGACATCTTTCACCTCTATCTGGCCGGGGGCATCCAAGCCTGTTACAGGCAGACAACGGAGTGGTTTCAGATACTGGGGCCAGGGCTAGGGGCTGAGCAGAGAGGAGCTTGCAGCCATCCAGATCCACTCCTGAACAGGTAGGTGTATACTGACCATCTGACCTTTTTTTGTCTTTCTGAGTCTCAATTTCTTATTTGACATGCTATAAATAGGGATGATGCCAGCTACCTTGAAGGATTTATTGGGTTTTTTTCGCACATTAAAGGAGATAATGCTCACAAAGCATCTAGCACAGAGCCTGGAGCATGGCAGTTACATGATAAATGGTCGTAGCCCTGTTGTTATTATCAGTACGGTTCTCTTAAGTTGAAGAAACATGCTTAGGGCCTATTTCATTAGAAAACAAACAAACAAACAAACATTGATTTAGCTTCTCTGGCTTTTTAATTAGGCAAAACTGCCTGGATGGTTGATGACTTCTCCATTAGAATTATGGAGCCAAAAAGTGAGGCCACCCCTAGCTTGGCCAGGTACGGAGAGTCATTTGTGATGAAACACTCCACACAGAAAGTCACAGCCATCCCAAGCCTCGCCATCTTTGTGCCTTTGTCTCAGCTCTCCTCCCACCTCACCCACTCTGGTGTTATTGTGTTGTGCTGTGTGTGTTGTGTTGTTGTGTGGTGACAGCAGGCGTGACATGCTATTTATTTCTTACCTCCTGGCCTCTGCCCTTGCTTTTCCTTTGTATCTTCTTCCTGAGATTGCCCTTCCCCCTCCAAAAAAATCTCCCATTCAGCCTTCAAAACCTCACTGATATGTCCCTTCCTAACGAGGGCCCTGTTTGACCCTGTTGTAATCAGGTAAACACATTTACCCTTCCCAACGTGTATAAAGTTTTAGTTACATAAGATGGATAAGTCCTAGAGATGTGCTGGACAACACAGTGCCTACAGGTGACAACATAGCATTGGACACTTCACAACTCATGGAGAAGGTAGACCGCATTCTAAGTGCTCTTGCCACGATTAAAAATACGAGTGCTTTAATGCACTTTTTTCACTGTTGTGTACCACATTTCTCTACAGTTTATTCAAACTGTGTTATTCAATTTAGATAGGGCCTAAATTCATTCATTTAGAGAGTGGGTCCTTGAACCCTTTTAATACCCAGCATAGCAGCAGACTTTGTCGTTTATGTCTTCATTCTTTTTTTTTTCTCAAGATATAAACAATTTTAATGCACACGTTAAGACAGACAAAACATTCGGTAAATGCCTAAAATTAAGATATTAGGGCATTTAGTTAGTGTTTATTTCTTCAGTTTAAAAATAGCTAAGTTTGTGTTTTCAGCATTGGTTGAGGAAACAATATCAAATGAAAGGAACTTTAGTTTTATATAGGAATGAGAAGGAGGAATAAGTCATAGCTGATTGTGAGAAACCTACACGGTCCATTGTTTGAATTCAAAGTGTTGATCCATCAGTCTCAGCTTACAGGCGATGAACCCGTAGAATGCACAATGAAAATGAAGCTACAATTCCACCGTGAAGCTGCCTGTCCCATGTGCTTACAGGTGCCAGCAAGCACCCACACCACACCTGCTATGGTCCTTAGCAGCCCTTTCATAAGAAGGCCGGATCAAGTAAAGCTCACTGATCACCCCCCAAATCTGGTACCCTTGAACAGAGGACACTAGCTCTTACTACAATGCCAAGCACAGTGCCTATTATGTATGTCCTCACTCTCATGACAACCCCGTAAGGACACTGTAAACCCATTTTCCCGATGGTAGGGTCATTAAAGAAGCAGACTTGCACAAGGTGACAGTGAGTCGTGGAGCTGGAATTCACACTCGGGTGTGTGTGGGTCCAAAGCCCGTGCTCTTTCTCCTTTAAATGTGAACGCCTCTCAAGAGCATCCAGATGCCAGAAATGGTTGTCATACAGCCTTATACAGATACCAGAGGGAAGGAGCCAAAAATGCTTTGTCACCCAAACTTTAAGGTCCTTTAAGCCTAGATAAAGTTCGGGTATTAGCAAAATGAACACATAAACGTCTGCCTCTCAGTGTTGATATTTATGTGATTAAGGAACTTCAGGCATTGGGATGTTTGCCCTGCTTAGAAGAATAAAGCAGCCGATCCCCAGAATTAAATTAAAAAGAAAGGGACAGACAAAAGAAAAATTTTTTTGTAGTTTCCCTACAAAAGCAAGTAAGCATTTGCTTGATTTCTTCTATGCCTTGGTGGTGATCTAATGATTTTTTTCCTGTTGATACCTGCTTTCTACCTACCACAGAGGGATGGTGTCAGCATGATGGAAAACACTTGCTTACAGAGGAGACAGTCTAGGAGTTGGCTCAGAGCTAGGCAGAATGTGCAAATATTTAAATGCAAGATGTTCTATCTTGCCATTAGTCAACAGATTTAACTTTTCCAACAATCTCTTGCCAAAAAGAATCAATTCCTGAAACAGTTGGCACATATGGTATCTTGAAGATAAAAAGGTTTTCTCAAATGGCAATGCAACATCATTTTATTTGTTTATTTATTGATGTTTAACAAATTTGCTTCTCGGTAAAACAGCTCCAAATTCAGATTGATTTTCCCCTCACCAAAGGATCTACTAGTGCCAAATTCTATTCTATCCCCAAGAAGCTCTGACATGTTTATTACTGAGTGACATTTAATTTCTGTTCCTATTGGAGACATGGGGTCAGCATTCTACATAAACCAGAGGCTAGTCAGTGCTAGTGGTAAGGGGATTGAAGTTACAAAACTAGACCCTGCTTACAGCTCTGCCCCTGATATTGTTAACCATGTGGTGTTTGTTAAATTGATTTAGATTCTCTAAGCCTCAGTTTCTACTAATAACAATAATATTTGCCCTACCTCTCTCACAAGACTGGTATGTAGATTAGGTGATGTGGTATGGTCTTACCTATCTTGTACCTGTGCCCCCTTTGAAATGTCACTGTGAGCCTCCTCTCATCAAGAGACGCATCTATTTTCTCACCCCTGAAATCTGGACTGGCCTTGAGATTTGCTGTGACAGAGTGATATGGTGCCACTTTTCAGCCAGTCCAGCTGCCGGGGGAGCAGGCCCAGGCTGGCAGACTGAGGCTGAGACACCAGGTGAAGCAGAAAGGCACCATCCTGGTTAAGACCAATGAAGGCCAACCAGCCCCCAGGCCACACAGATGTGTAAGCGAGCCCGCTCAAGAACAGAATTGCTCAGCTGAGACCAACCCCAAATCATCCCCGTGCAGAATCATTGTTTTAAACCACTAAGTTTGGGGTTTGTTTTTTATAGAGCAAAATCTAGCTCATGCAGATGTTGTGTAAGGGGAAATGTTATCAACCAGAGGTGCTATGGGGTACAATCAGCTTTGTCACGGTGTCAGTGCTATTAAAGGTGATACTCACGGGTAGTGGTCACCCTCTTCAGGCCTGGGCCCCGGGTATTGTTTTTCACGATGTGCAGAGAGATCTCATACTCTTGCCCAGGAGCTAGGCCAGTTTGCCTGTATGTGGTCTCTGGTCTCCTCAGGCTTTTGGTGATCTCTCCCTCATCTTCTTTATTCTGAAAGATAGGAACACCTTGATAAGAACTAAAGGAAGGGGATGCCTGGGTGGCTCAGTCGGTTGAGCAGCTGACTTCGGCTCAGGTCATGATCTCACAGTTCATGTGTTCAAGCCCCGTGTTGGGCTCTGGGCTGACAGCTCGGCTCAGAGCCTGGAGCCTGCTTTGGATTCTGTGACTCCCTCTATCTCTGCCTCTCCCCTGCTTGCACTCTGTTTCTCTCTTTCAAAAATAAATACACATTAAAAAAAAAAAAGAACTAAAGAAGGTGCCAGCCTCTTCTTTCATGTGATTTACTCCTCTGAATCCCTTCCTTCACTAAGCACTCACTAGGCATCAGATCAGCTTGGCGGGTGCTGAGGACACAGACATGATAAGGACATTTCTCAAGTTTGCTTCTCCCTCTTGTAAACCAATCTGCTCACTCCTCTGACACTCAAGTCAAGTGACAGAATGTGAGAGCCAAAGAAGTTCTAGAGCCACAAACTCAATCCTTCCTTTGATAGACCGGGAAGCCAGCATCACAGAAGTTGGGTGGCTGTCCCATAGTCACGCAGTTAGTTAGTAGCAGAGCCTGGGCTTGGACTCAGGAACCCACTTTCCTGCCTCATACGTGCTTTTAGGCCCAGGGGACATTTGGAGACAGAGGTCATTTCTTCTCTTCTTTGCCTCTGAGTAGAGATTTGCCAGACCATGAGGCACAAAGGGAACCTAAAGATGGCTTAGCATCTATCTGAGCTCACAGCCCTAAGAGCTATGTTTACTGACTTCTTAAAATAACTGAAAATATATATGCAAACATGCAGGGGCTAAGCACAGCCCTGACCCCCACCAGCAGCTAAGCAAATAAAGTTGATATAAAAGTGTGTAGAGCCCTCGGATCATCTTTCAGATCCCTGAGGTCAAATATGCCCACTCCTCTGGGTGCTTTACCATATTCCGGAAGATGATCTCCCACGTCTCAAAAGCGATGTCCAGAGGATCCCACTCCACCTCCACAGATGTCTCCTTGATGGACTTGAACTTGAGGCCTTCAGGTGCAGGCAAGTCTGTCAGGAAGACCAGAGAGAAGGATTCTGCATGTGTGTGTGGAGAGTGACACAGCGGTGATTCCCCTAAACCCCACTGGTGGATGCCTCACTCCGTTAGGGCTGGAGTGTATTTCTGACTGCTTCAGGGATACTGTCTACTGATGAGGCAGTGTGAAAATTAACATTGGGACCCACCATATGATTAAACATTGGCAATTTTGTATGGTTAAACCTGTTATGTAGAAGGGTCTGGAATCAGACAGAATGGACTCAAATCTAAGCTCCACCATTACCAGCTTTGTGTGCGTGAGCGAGTTGTACCAAGAGCCGCAAGCCTTAGCTTCTCCACTCAGGAGGGGGAGGTAAGTATGCCTGTTTCTTTTGGGGAACTAAGTGAGGACTGAGTGATATACTGCATCACGTAGACTGCTGGGCATGCCTCCTGGCACATGGCCCACATTTAATACGTGGTAGCCAATGTTATTATTGCTAAGCAAAGAAAAAGATCAATTTCTAGACACAACTTGCTTTTAAGGTATGAAGGTAATTATACTGATATTGGATTCTTAAAGGAATAACTTGAACTCTGTAAAGTTTCCACTTTGTAAAAACATATAGGGACAGTGAGCTCCATAGGAAGGCTGTAGTAGAACAGAATGGTGAAGAGTATCAGCCTGCAACCAGACTTCCAGGGTTTAAATCCTCACCATTTATGATTTGGGATGAGATGCTTAACCATTCAGTCTCAGTTTCCTCATCTGTAAAATGGGTTAATACTTGCCCCTATCTTATAGAGTTATTATGAGTCAAGTGAATTAGTATATGAGGGGTTTCTTTAAAAAAAAAATATTCAATGGGTTTAGCTGGATCCCAAGGTCTTAACTGGTGTGATTCTGACAGGACAGCTATACAGCTATGGGGGCAAAGGCGGAGCAGGGACTGATGGGGGTGGTGGTTATGCACTGGGCAAACAGAGGGCGGTAGAGGCTGTCAGGGGGTTGGGGGTGGGTTCTGCTCACTCACAAGTGGCCACCCTGGCACTGACGGGGATGCTCCTCTTGTTTTCCAGGATGGCGAACACGCGGATAAAGTACTCCACACCAGGCTCCAACTCCCGGATGGTGGCGGATGTCTGGTCCCCGGGCACGCGGAACTGCATTTCCAGGCCATCCTCGTGGGTGGGTGTGTACACGACGAGGTACTCGGTGACCCGCATCTCATTGTCCCAAGCCAGGTTCACGGTCTCTTCTGTCACTTCTGTCACAACGAGGTCTTTGGGAGGGGACACTGGCAGGAATAAGAAAGGACAGCTTGGGTCGGGTTTTGTCAGTAAGGTACTCTGTGAATTCTCTCTAGGTTTGTTTCCCTTGACTTGTCCCTTCCATGGCCAGTCACAGAGGCCTAAAATCCAGCTTCCGTTTTCTAAAATGAAAAAGGTCATCAAGGACCCCCTGCTGTGATCCAACCTTAAAACCTTTGGTGGCCTTCAGGCTAAAGTTCTGAGCCTGCAACATGGCCTTCTGGTTTCTTTGGGACCCGGCCCCTCTGAATTCTCTGTTCTCTGGATATTAATTCAGATTCAGGCCATCTGCGTGGGAACGTGCAGCCTGAGCTTGGCTCCCGGCTCTGAACTTGAGGTCACACGCTGTTAGTGCTAGAAGGCTATCTGGGACTCATTTGGTCTAATTCTTTCATTTTCTAGATGTGAGTGAGGCAGAAGAACTGGCCCAACTTTGTGTATCTCATCACATTTGGCTCCTTGCCAGCCTGCTGTTCTTTTCAACCAGGCTTCCCTGCCTTGGGCACATTAAACACATTTATTTATTCCTATCAATAATACCTTTAATCAGAGCAGAAATTCTCTATTACAACAGGTACGGTATGGGTGCGTGAGAGGGGTGCAAAGACCCCCCCCCCTCACTGAACATGAGCATTATCATTCTTGGTTGTATTTTTACTCACTGCTTATTGAGCACTTACTGTATACTGTGCCTTGTGCTGTCAGGATAGTGTTCCTTTAAGGAGCTCATAACCCTTGGGATTAAAGACTGTTATGAAAAAAAAATGATTTAAGAGATGGGCCTGCCTCATAAGTGATTAGCACTCACTCTTTAGCTGAGTGTGCAGTTAAAAGTTTGTTTAATGTAATCTCACTGTCCATTCAATTGAGCCGAGTCTTTGCTTCCATCCAAATAGAGGGCTTTAGTTTATTTCTGGTTTGGTGTCAGTGGGGAGTAAGAGAGAAGGCTCATATTTAGCAAAGAGGCTGTCTACCTCACCATGGGCACTGGGCGTTAAACTTGGGGTAGACGAGTCAGGTAAACCAAACAGCTCTACCGTGTATGAGCTAGGTGTCCTTGGGACAATTCTATGACCTCCCTGAGCTTCTGAGCCTTCAACTAGATAGCCCCGTGACAGGTGACTAACCAGGGCCTCTGTAAAGGTGCGCGTGTGTGCGCGTGTGTGCGCGTGTGTGCGCGTGCGCACGCACGCGTGTGTAATACGCAGGTGGCTCTCCAAAGCGCGCCCGCCGCAGGCTCCCTCACAGCCAAGGCCGCGCTGGTTCAGTACGGACTCACCCTCGGAGCAGTCCTCCCCGGCATGGCCCTCGCTGCAGATGCAGTGGCCCTCCACGCACTGCCCCCAGCCACTGCAGTCGTTGGGGCAGGAGCGACGCCCACAGTCCGGGCCCTCGAAGCCCTCCTGGCAGACGCACTGACCGTCCTCGCAGCGGCCCCGGCCGTGACAGTCTCCGGGGCACCTCCGCTCCTTGCAGGCTGTGCCCATGAAGCCTTCACGGCACACGCACTGCCCGTTCACGCAGCGGCCTTGGCCGTGGCAGTCGCCCGGGCACGCGAGCTCCGCGCAGTCGGGGCCCCTGAAGCCGTGCTCGCACTCGCACCGCCCGTCCACACAGCGGCCCCGGTTGCTGCAGTCCCCGGGGCACCGCAGGTCGCGGCAGTCTTCGCCCGTGTAGCCGTCATCACAGACGCACATGCCGTTCACGCAGCGGCCGTGCCGGTGGCAGTCGTTGGGGCAGCTCATCTCACTGCAGTCGTAGCCCTGGAAGCCCTGCTCGCACACGCACTTGCCCTGCACGCAGCGGCCCCGGCTGTGACAGTCGTTGGGGCACCGCAGCTGGCCGCAGTCCTCCCCTGTGCGGCCCTCGTCGCACACGCACTGCCCGTTGACGCAGCGGCCGTGGCCGCTGCAGCCGTTGGGACACCTGAGCTCGCCGCAGTCCGCGCCCGTGAAACCGTCGTCACACTCACACCTCCCGTCGACGCAGCGGCCGCGGTTGTGACAGTCGGCGGGACACCTCTTCTCGCTGCAGTCGGCCCCGGCGAAGCCCGGCTCGCACACGCACTGGCCCTGCTCGCACCGGCCCCGGCCCGAGCAGGCGTTCGGGCAGCTGAGCTGGCCGCAGTCCTCGCCCGCGAAGCCCTGCTCGCAGTAGCAGGTCCCGTTGACACAGCGGCCCCGGTCGAAGCAGTCGTTGGGGCAGATGAGCTCGCTGCAGTCCTCACCCGTGAAGCCCTCGTCGCAGACGCACTCGTTCTCCACGCACCTGCCGCGGTCGTAGCAGTTGTTGAGGCACAGGGGCTCGCTGCAGTCGTGGCCCGCAAAGCCGTCCCGGCACACGCACCGGCCGTCCACGCACCTGCCGTGCTCCTCGCTGCACGGCACCGGGCACACCTCCTGGCTGCAGTCGGCCCCCGTGTAGCCTTCGAAACACACGCAGACCCCGCTCACGCACTTGCCCTGGTCGTTGCAGTCACTGGGACAGGCCAGCTGGCGGCAGTCCTCCCCTGTGAAGCCCTCGTCGCAGACGCACTGCCCGTCAAGGCACTGGCCCCGCAGGTGACAGCTGCCTGGGCATTCAGGCTCAGAGCAGTTGGGGCCTTTCCAGCCGGGTTCACAAACACAGCCGCATCCTTCTGTGCTGAAGTTCCCGTGGCCACTGCAGAAGGGCCTGGTGTCCAGGCGGCCTACAAGAAGAGAAGAGGCAGGCCGCTGATTGTAAGCAGCTGGTGTCCAGGTCACCACCTGTCAAACCCAGCTTCAAATTCAGCCAGAAGAGGGTGGCACCCTCAGGCTCCAACTGGCTTGAAAACTAGTTGCTTGGTGTGTGAAATCAGAGGGGACTGGCATCCAATTAGAGTAGGCACGGATTCGTAACCTGTACTCTCTGAAATTGTACACTCACGTGCAAGATTGTGTGTTAATGTGCGTATCTGTGTGTGTGTGTGTGTTCCCCCCACCTCCCTGGGGGAGGATCTACAGTTTTTATCGAATTTTTACGTATTCCCAGGACCCCAGTGATTGCAAACCACTGCCTTGTGGAACAGGTTATGCTGGGCCATGTTATTTTTCCTGCACCTAGCCAAGGTCAAGCACATAAGAGAACAATTGTTTCATGCAAGAAATATTTGTTGAACTGAACTCTGAATTCTGATTCTGGCTCAATAGCTGTGCCACATTTGGAAAGACACTTAGATGCTCTGAAGATCAGTTTCTTCATTGGTCAAGTGGTACCAAGAGCCCACTTCCCTCGGGTTTATCACGGTTAAGTGAGGACATTATGAACCTACTCTTGTTCTCATTGTGATTTTCTCCTGCAGAGGTTTTGGGGTTGACTCAAGTTGGTATGTGGGTTTACGTTCTACAGCAGGGAGCAAGGCAATTAATAAAATGGTTGGAAAGGTAAGAATTAAATATATGTTTTCATGTATGGTAGCCACTAGACACACGTGGGTATTAATTGCATTGTGGCTAGTCTGAATTGAGAGTTGCTAAGGAAGTTAAATACATACAGGATTGCAAAGACTAAGCTTAATGAAGGGAATATAAAATATCCTTTTTTTGTATTAATAATTTTGTATTGATTCCAGGCTGAAAAGTGGATAATTTGGCTACACTGAGTTAAATAAAAACAGTTGATTGAAATTATTTTTACCTGTTCCTTTTTCATATCATTAGTGTGATACTGAAGAGTGAAGAATACATATCTGGCTCATGTTATATTTCTACTGGACAGCACCACACTGAATAATTATTTCAACCCAGTCTTTGGCATTAACCCTGTTGTGTAACTCCCATTTGCATTTTCCAGGGAATCGATAGATATTGAATATAAAGTAATTTGTGTATAAAGAAAACTTTTTTTTTTTTGTCTTGGAAACCTAGCGCCTGCCCTATAGTACTCTCCACTTATGGTGATTAGGCCTACTCTTTTTAAAAAAATGTTTTATTCATTAAAAAAATATAACTGTTAAACATACATATTGAAATATGTCTAAGGTTGCTAATTGTCAAATAAATAGAAATTAAAATAACGAAGTACCATTTAATCCTTCTATTACTTTCCTTCCAAATTTTAATAAATACATATGCATTGTAAAATAAATAAATAAACAAATAAAAAGTTTTATTTACTTAATTTGAGAGAGAGAGAGAGAGAGAGAGAGAGAGAGAGAGAGAGAGAGAGAGGTAGAGGGGCAGAGAGAAAGAAAATCCCAAGCAGGATTCACGTTGTCAGCGCAGAGTCCAACACAGGGCTCAAACCCATGAACTGTGAGATCATGACCCGAGCCAAAATCAAGAGTCAGACACTTAACTGATTGAGCCACCCAGGCACCTCAGTTAGGACTACTCTTGAAATACCTTATCAAAGTGCTTTCTGGTAATTTTTTCTGAGTGGCAGCAATAAAGAGGTTCAGCTCTGATTTGAAGCTACTTAAAGTCCCAGTGCTCTGTGCTCTGTCAGCTCTAGGGAGTAGAGATGAACACAATTTGGAAGTGGCAAAATTCCTGACAAAGGGGATGCCCTGGAGACAGAGTATCATGGGGGGAGTGTGAGTTCTGGAGACCACAGGCACACTCAGAGCTCCTCTCTCTTATTACTCTTGGTGCCCTTTTTGTGCCAGTTGGTTAACTTCTTTGAATCTCAGTTGTCAGATCTGTAGAATGGGAGTATTAAACCATACTCCAGAGAGTTGTTGGGAGGGTTCAATGAGATAATGAGTTACAGTGCCTGATGCATAAAGGGGCTCAATGCATCTTGTGATCGTCATTGGAGTTGCCATTATACTGGAAGATTATTTTCCAATTCCCAGATTTAGTACCCCCATAAACAGAACTGTGTCTTTGTAAAAACACCAGGGTGTGGGATATCGTGGCTCAAGTCCTACCTCAGCCACTGGTGGCAGGACCTTGAGGAATCCCATCCTCCTTCTGGACCTTAGTTTCCATGCCTGTACAAGGAAGTGATGGGGCCATATCAGCACCTTTCAGGGAGTGATCTTGGGCCAGAAACTTCATAAATATGCTCATAGGTTTTGAGGTAGAGAGTGTGTAGATCCTGTGGTCAAATAAGTGTTAGAAACTAGCCATTAAAATGGAACAAGATTTTTCCAAGCAAGACTTCTCAGAAGCTTAGAAACTCCTCTGAGAAACATTGTCATCAAGACTCTCCAAGAGCAGAACAGAGATGGTTACATTCTCCACATTTATTTGACCACAAAATCTCTTTTCAATGAACACTTTGTGAGGCTAGTTCCCACAGGGAACCCCTTTGGAAACAACTGATGGATCTGGCCACGCCCATCATTTCTCCCATCCGGACAGTGAGGCGCTGGGCGTACCTTCAGCAGGCTGGAGACAGCAGCCTGCTCCCGTGGTGCACTGCTCCCGCAGGGAAGACACCATATTCTCCAGCTCCTCCAGTCTGCTCAGAAGCTCCTTGACATCAGGAGCCGCGGCACAGCCACAGGCCCGCCGGGGGATATTGATGCGGTGTGTGAAGACGATCTGATTTTCCCCGTCTACTGTGTGCTCCTGGAAGCTTTCACTGGGCTCTGATGGTGGTGGGGCCAGGTCTTTCTCCCCACTAGCGGATTCCAGATCCACTGAGCACTGGGAACCTACTGGCAGCTTGATGTTGTAGACATGGTTAAACACCACTGGCTGGTGTTCCTCGGGTAGAGTGACATTCACCCCACTCTGTCGCTTGTGCCGGATGACCTTCTTGAGGACCCCACCTTCAGTAGTGAGGGTAAGCAAAGCTAAGAAGATGCCCGCCAACATCACCATGGCCCCCATGGTGGAGGTGGGTTTGGCTGGGTGTTTCTGTGTTCTTGGATCTTAGGGTGTCTCACTCTCAGGCAGAAGTGGGGATGTGGAAGCACAGAGTAGAATCCAGATCAGTTTGTTCCTGGTCTTCTTGGAGGAATTCTCTTCTACAATAAGGGAAAACAACAAGTGTGTTAGTTCTATTACTGATTGAATCTATTGAATATCATCATTCCAAGTGAATTTTGATTTTCTATCTCCTGTGTTTGAGTTCTCCCGATATTCCTTCAGTTTTCACCGTAGTGCTGACACAAACTGGTCTCTAACAGAATATTGCAGGGGTGCCTGGATGGCTCAGTCACTTAAACATCCAACTTTGGCTCAGGTCATGATCTCATGGTTTGTGAGTTCAAGCCCCATATGGGGCTCTGTGCTGACAGCTCTGGGCCCGAGAGGGATTCTGTGTCTCCCTCTCTCTCTCTGCCCCTCCCTGCTTGCTCTCTCTCTCTCTCTCTCTCTCTCTCTCTCTCTCTCTCTCTCAAAAACAAACGTTAAATTTTTTTTATAAAAAATAAAAGAATATTGCAATCTTGAAGGCATGATTCACTGACTTTTCAGCTTCTGGAAATATAGGGAGACAGCAGAGAATAGACATTAGGACAAAACTTTGGAATATTGTAGACCAGACCTGGGTTTTGATCTCAGCTCTAGCTCTGTGCCTCTGGGTAAGTCATGTAACTTTTCTTTGTCCTATGTTACTTTCTATACAGTGAATGGCTAAAGTGAGGGTTAAAGTAATGATATCAGTAAAAATATTAAGTAGAAATATTTCATGGATTTACGGATCCCTTCAATATTTACTAGAGGAGCCCACTGAGTCCTTGTATTGATATGAAGGTCATCATCCCAGTAGATGTTCAGTAATTCCTGTCTCTTATTATTGATCCTCCAATCTGCATTGAGCAGCATCCACTGGTTCTCTCTGCTCTGGGAGGCAGAGGTTCAAACGATGAATGCCAGAAGGCAAGGTGAGTTTCAATTACAGCCTAGCTTCTTACTAGTTATGTGGCTGTAGGAATAGTATACTCTACCTCTTTTGAGCCTCTGTTTCTCTTTTCCTTGATTTATTTCTAAAGACTTAAAAAGTCAGGTTTTTTTGTGTGAAGAATCTGACACAATGGTTCTAAACCAGTTGTTCAAACCATGATCAAGGGCAAGAGATGGCTCAGAAAGAATGCCCACCAGCCTCTAATGTTTTATCCAGTCTACAAGTACTTGTACTAGTCTTACTGAGTGTTATAGACTAAATCTTGTCCTCATCTCCCCTCAAATTCATATATTGAAGCCCTAACCACCCATTAGACTATATTTGGTGATGGGGCTTTAGCGAGGTAATTGAGTTTAAATGAGGTCATCAGGGTGGGTCCCTACTCTGCTGGTGCTCTTGTCCTTATAAGAAAAGGAAGAGGGGCGCCTGGGTGGCACAGTCGGTTAAGCGACCGACTTCAGCCAGGCCACGATCTCGCGGTCCGTGAGTTCGAGCCCCGCGTCAGGCTCTGGGCTGATGGCTCAGAGCCTGGAGCCTGTTTCCGATTCTGTGTCTCCCTCTCTCTCTGCCCCTCCCCCGTTCATGCTCTGTCTCTCTCTGTCCCAAAAATAAATAAAAATGTTGGAAAAAAAAATTAAAAAAAAAAAAAGAAAGAAAAGGAAGAGACACCAGATGACAGGTCTCTCCCTCTTGTCTTCTTCTCTCTCTTTCTCTCTGCTTGTGCACAGAGGAAAGGTCATGTGAGGACACAGTGAGAAGGCAGCCATCTGCAAGCCAAGAAGAGAGGCTTCCCCAGAACTGAATCTTCCAGCACCTTGAACTGGGACATCTATTCTCTAGAACATGTAAGAAAATAAATTTTGGGGGGCGCCTGGGTGGCTCCGTTGGTTAAGCGTCTGACTTAGCCCAGGTCATGATCTCACAGTTTGTGAGTTTGAGCTCCCATCAGGCTCTGTGCTGGCAGCTTAGAGCCTGGAGCCTGCTTCAAATTCTATGTTTCCCTCTCTCTCTGTTCCTCCCCTGCTCATGCTCTGTCTCTCTCTCCCTCAAAAATAAATAAACATTGATTAAAAAAAGAAAAAAAGAAAATAAATTTTTTTTTGTTAAGCCAAAATAACAATCTATGGTATGTTGTTATAATAGCCCAAGAAGATTAATACACTGAGTTTTCTACAATAATCAGAGTTCTGTAGAGGTAGAAATAAACATAAGACCAACTGCCTACCCTCAGAGGCCTTAACAATAGATTATAAATAAAATGGAATCACACATTTAGTACTTAAGGAACAAAGCAAGAAGGAAAGCAAATTACTGATATTGTGATATAGAGTATAACTGCTCACGAAATTTGAAAAAAATAAAAATAATTGTCAAAAGAGTGGTAGTTGGAAAGGATAGAATTTAAACTGAGCCTTAGAGAGTGAAAAGCATTAGGTACCAACAGAGTATGGAGAAGAGTATGCTATTGTGAGGCAGTTCTTACCTTGCTAAATTGTCTTATTCATCTGTCTTATGACTATTTATCAGTACAGCTAATCAACATAGTGGAGGAAAGGGTTGTTGTCAAAGGTCTTTGAGAAATTATTTTTTAAATAATTTTTTAAGTTTATTTATTTTGAGATAGAGAGAGAGAGGGAGAGAGAGAGAATCACAAGCAGGCTCCGTGCTGTCAGTGCAGAGCCTGATGTGAGGCTCAAACTCACAAACTGTGAGATCATGACCAGAGCCGAGATCCAAGAGTTGGATGCTTAACCAGTTGAGCCATCCAGGCGCCCTGAGAAATTATTGAATGGATAGGGAGACATGGCTAAACCTTAGGTGGTTATAATATCGGCCTAAACATGCTATGGATTCATGTGGGAATGATATATACAGGGCATGAAGTCTTTCATACTCCTCTTTAATTAGGAAATATACCTAAATGTAGTTCAAGAAAGTAGTTAAGGGCTATTTGGCTTTTAATCAGTCATTTCACAAATTGGCATTTTTCAATTACCCATGCTACTCTTTCACTTGCTCATTCAGAGTTAGCTATTTATGTCAATTAGATGCAGTATTTAGAATGCTTATCCTATGGAGGTTTTCTAACTTTTTTTTCCAGAAAGGTCTTATCCCCGTGATAGGATGCATCAACATGATACCACGTGATTGCCTCCTGCATGACAACAGAAAGTCTTTGCAAAAATCTGGAGAGGGATTATGGCAGGGAAAATGGAACTAAGAAGCATTCTGTAGGACTGAGCAGGGGTCTGGGGAGCTAGAAAACACTGGCTATGCACTTTATTTATTTATGTATTTATTTTTAAAGTTTATTTATTTATTTTGGGAGAGAGTGTGAGCAGGGGAGGGGCAGAGAGAGAGGGAAAGAGAAAGAATCACAAGTGGGCTTTGCCCTGTCAGGAAGGATGACCTCACCAAAGGTGAGATGGTAACCTGAGCTGAAATCAAGCCTAGGATGCCCAACTGACTAAGCCACCCAGGCACCTCATTGGCTATGCATTTAATCAAGAACTTCCTATCCACACATCCCCACCACAGCCTAATTATATTCATGCTTGATATTTTACCAACTATCCATGTAACATCTACTTAGGGCATCTACCCCCTGGTTAGGCAAAACCAAACAAAAAACAAAAACAACAGCAACAAAAAAAGGAAGCAAACACTTCTTTTGAGTATGCTTTCTTATTCAAATTAGTTTCCTAAATAAGAATTTGTGGATCTGTGGTGTAGGCCAGCTCACTGAATAAAAATTATTATGAAGAGAAACTTGGCAAGTTCTTTTCTTTTAAACCAGCATAGCCCATTTTATTTGTTTACTGGACAAATATTCATTAATTGCACACTCTATTGCAATCGCTTTAACTCTCTTTGCCTTCCACAAAGTCCTTCCTTCCACCCCCTTCCCATCAATTCTTAGTCTCTTCTTTTTTTTTTTTTTTTATGAGGAAGGGCCATGGGCCAAGCTTGAAATGCTTTTGGACTTTTATCCAATGCTTTTTTTGTGTGTTGCTAAATGACTTAAATTTCCATCTAAAAGGCCATTAGAATTGCGGGTTGAGACTCTGAGGCAATGAGTCTAGGGTAATAATGACCAGAGTATGGGTTGAGTGAGGATTTTTCACCGTGTAAGAGCCGTGTACTGGCACAGCAAATACCACATTGTTTGGAGGAAGGAAATGTGATTCTTGAGGGTTGTGTATTTCCCACTGGCTCATGGTGGTCTGAGGGCAGGTGGATTTTTTTTGTACTTTAGAAAAGACCCATTACATCTCCAGTGTGGAGGAAAACACCCAGGCTTTGGGATTAGACACACCTGGGTTCAGTGTCACTCACTAGCTCTGTAAGTTTGCCAAGCTATTTATCCTCCCTAAACCATGATCTTATTGGTAAAATCGGAGTCGGAGTCTTTCCAGAGGGAAGTATGGATTAGAAATCTGTACAGAAAGTACCCGGCATGGCGTCAGGTGCATAGTAGGCACACTTTAAAAAGTAGCCCCTATTTCTTGCATTCCTAGGAACAAAACCTAGCATGAGTTCAGGGCACTAGATTCCCTTTGCTTAAACTTAAGCTTGACCTCCACATTGAATACTGTCTTAAACTCTGCAGCCACCTGGATCTAGATGAAAGAGGAACTGCAGAAATTGCTGAGGGGAGAGGAGATAAACCTTATGAAGATAAATTTTCTAGAACTGGAAATATTTACACCAGAGAGGAAAATAGGGAGCAAAGAATAACCTTTAAAAATGTAAAATATTCTCCTGCAGACAACTGGCTGGTTAATGTCTCCTTTGAGGATAGACCTAGGGATAATTACTTTAGATTCCAGTTGGTGACATTTAGGTTAGGTATGAAGGACCATGCTCTGAGAGTAGGGCGTTTAAATTTTCAGAATGAACGACTCACTCTATAGAGACTCTTTAAAAAGCACAAGCAGATTATTATCTTTATAGGAAGTGATCAGGCAACGGAAAGTCTGGAAAGGATCTTGTAGGAGGAATGAGTGTGGACCTGTGTGTGTTTATCTTGTAGTTGAAAAAGCCAGGGTTGAGAAAGACAGGATGACCATGTATAAATCCTAGGGAAGCAGGAACTGGCTAGTCCCTTGTGCCGTCAGTGACAGAACAAGAGTCAATGTGTGTTTATGTTGGGGGTGGGGAGGAGGGCTGGTTACAAGAAGGCAAATTTCAGCACAACAGGAGAAATATTTTTCTACTTGGAACTCTCCAACAGAAAGGGCTTCTTTGAGAATATAGCACACTCCAAGGCATTGGAATGTAGACTCGTGTTGAAGAACACAGGCTTTGTAGACAAACTGTCTTGGGTTTGAGTCACCGTTCACCTTTCTCTTTCTTGGGCAAAGTGTTATCTACTACCCTAAGCCAGAGTCACTTCGTCATTAAAATGTGATACAGGTTCCTCAAAGGATTGTTGTGAAAAGTGCATGAGATAATGCAGGTAGTGGGGACGGCACAATCTTTGTCAGCAGCAGGAGCTCATCAAAGGGAAGCTTCTGTAGTGAAAAGTATGGACTTCAATGAATAATTTGCCTAGAATTTGCTTTCTCTCAACTCTTGAAATCCCTACCCTGGCATATACCAATCTGTTTTTTTAAACAGGGATAAAAATTCTGCAGGGAAGTGGAGATTTCTCAGAGATCCCAGACAAATATGCTTTGGGACATATGGGTATAAATATACGTATGGGTCTATCAATCTTTTAAGATTAAAGGATCTGATTAGCATCGATATTTTCAAATGAGAGCAACAGGAAGAGACACAGCTTTTGCACTGGCTCAATCATAGATTGTTATGGTCATACATTTAGGACAAATGGGCTATTTCCAAGCGTTGCATGTTGCCCAGGTCTTTATTCTGTCTCAGCATATATTCTGGGTGCAGAAAAGTACACACAGATCAAACTTCACTGTGTGTCTTTATCAAAGGCAATTTTTGGAGCCAAATGAACTCCTGCACACTATTTTTATGAGACCCCTTAGGTCCCTCCATTCCTGTTAATTTCTCAAAACATAATTAATCTGGAGGGGAAAAAAAACTACCATAAACATTTCCCCATAAGATAGAAGGTTCAAGAAGAAGTAGAAAATTTTGAATTCATTGGTCTAGAGCTGTGGTGTCCAATATGGTAGCCACTAGTCACCAGTGGATGTTAAAAATAAAATGAATTAAAATGAAATATAATTAAAATTTCCATCCTCAGTTATAATGCTCACATTTCAAGTGTTTTACAATGGCATGTGGCCAGTGACCATAACATCGGTGCAGATAAAGAACACTTCCATTGTTTCAGGGAAGTTCTACTGAGCAGTATTGGTTTAGAGGGGTGCTTAGTGGTAGTAAGTCCATGGTACAAATGAGAAAACTGAAGCTCAGAGAGGTCAAAGAGGCACTATATGATGCTGATACGTGTCCCGTTTAATGAAGATGGGTGAGTACGTCAGGTAGTACCTGAGGAAGGAGACTAGTGAGAGAAGATGGCATCTTCTAAACACAAGCAAATATGTATGTGATTATAATTTCCATTACATTTTTGGACCTTACATGTTCAAACATATCCAGGTACATGTGGTCTTAATGGCTACTGTCCTCCTCAAATCTGAAGAGATATCCATCTTGCCTCAGGTTAGCATCCTTCCCTCCCACCCTCCATTCTACCTTGGGATAGGAAGTTTTTTCTTCTTTCTCTTTCTGCATCCCTTAGAGCCCCAAGTTCTCTATGAGTTTCTTCTCTTCAAGTGAGACCAAAGACTAGCTACTCTAGGGACCATTTTGGCCATGCCTAACATCTTGTCCTGCTCTGCCTCACCCTTTTCTTGGAAGATGCTAGAACTTGTCAAACAAAGATAATTTATGGCTCTTCTTCTATTGACCCTACACTACTCTGTCCCAAAGTTTTTGAGGGGACTCAGTCCATTTACTTCAGTAATATAAACTATTCTATTGATGAATAGCAATATTCATCAACATTCATTTTCTCCCGAGCCTCACTTGCCTCATCCCCTACATTCTTATACATATATCTATTTCATCATGTTTTGGGATGAAGTTAGATGTATGTTAAGCCACTAGCATAGTGTCTGGCACACAGTAGGTACTTTACATATAGTGGCTAATAATAATAGAAGCAGTAATAACACTGGTCAAATAGAGAATGGATCAGAAAGAAAATTTTGCATCTAGAAAGGATGAGAGAATCAGAGAGATACATCATGATTATAGTAATATAATAGGTAACAACAGAGATTGGCCGGCTTAACTCTATTCATGTTTAAAGTGGAGGGAGGCTGCACTTTTGTGAGGGGCTTAAGTAAAACACTTTGAAAGAAATGCCATTTGAGATGGATCTGAAGGATGGGTGGCATTTTGAAAAGTGGATGGATATCACTGTAGTAGGTGGGTAGAATCTGAAGCCTGTGGAAGTTTAGAAAGGGAACAGAGAAAAGGCAAAAAAGTTGGGATGCATGGCTGATAAGGAGAATAAAGAAGTTGACAGTAGAGGTGCCTGGGTGGCTGGGTTGGTTAAGCATCTGACTCTTGATTTTGGCTCAGGGTATGATCTCAAGGTTTCTGGGATTGAGCCCCACATCAGGCTCTGCACTGACAGCCTGGAGCCTGCTTGGGATACTTCCTCTGTCTCTGCCCCTCTCTCAGTCTCTCTTTTTAAAAATAAATAAATAGGAGCGCCTGGGTGGCTCAGTCAGTTAAGCGTCTGACTCTTGATTTTGGCCCAGGTCATGATTTCATGTTTGTGGGATTGAGCTCCACGTTGGGCTCTGTGCTGGTGTCCCAGAGCCTGCTTGGGATTCTCTCTCTTCCTCTCTCTCTGTTCTTCCGCTACTTGCTCACTCGCTCTCTCCCAAAAGAAATAAACACTAAAAATGTTTTAAGTAAATAAATAAAGAAAGAAGCATTTAACTAAAAAAAGATGACAGTAATAACAGATGCTTCCCTTTGTGGCTCCCTGATAGAGGCAAAGGTAGGGTAAAGGGTATGAAATACTGAAGGTTAGTTCTCCTAGGCATGTCAACAACATTAGGGGGAGCAGAAAGGAGCAAGCACATGGAGTTGGTAGAATGATAGTAAGGAGTACATGAAAGGTCCATGTGAAGAGTTGGCACTAAGCCCAGGAAGCAGTGTTGCATCTCTCTAAGAATAGATGTCTAATAGCTCAGTGTCCTCTGCTAAAGGGACTAGGTAGAACACAGGCTTCTGTCTTCAGTCCTTTGGTCTCCAAATACCTGGCATATTTATGGTACCTGCCTCCTCCCTCTCAAAATTTAAAAAGATAAAAATAATCGTCCTGAAGCCTTTTTTTTTTCTTTTAAGTGGGGGAGGGCGTTAAACCATTAGGACTTCATTACTGTTAAAATATAAAAATTAGTTCTTATTTCAACTTCTTTGGTATTAGATGTTGCCAGTGTAGGATCATTTTCCAGAGCTTGGCATTACAGATTTTTATTCAGAACTTTACTCTGATGTCACACTTCATTTAATAGATGGGGAAACCACGGTCGGTATCATGGGAGCCATATCCCAAGGACTTTTTGGACAATAATTTTATACTTTAAAGTGCCTCTTGTCTATTTATCAGATCTGTCCCTACCCCATCCCCAAGTAGAGCTGTTTGGTAGCTAACCTTTTGGAAGCAGCATGACATAAACTATCAGTTATTTTTAGGCACCTCACCACAGGACAAAGACCGTTGTTAGATGAAGGAATCAACAATCTTTGAATTCTTTCCTGGTCACAGCTGGAGAATAAACAATTTCATTTTTAGATAAAGATTAAGCTTCCAACTGGCTAGAATCACATTTCAGCATTCGTTACTTATGACTTAATTTTTAGTGGCTCACAGAATATATCTATCTTGTTGACTTAGGCACGTACATGAAATACCTAGGCTGGGGGCAACGAGGAGGATTCCTACTGTTTAGAAATGCAGATGAATCTCTTTCCACATCATTTTGGCAACATATGAGGCAGCTTGCACCAAATTTTTCTTCTTGCTTACAGGCAAGAGAATTTTATTGTGCACAGTCAGTTAAGCATGGAGCTGCTTACATGGGCGTTCTTAAAGGTTCTAGAAATTCTTCACCCCTTGTCCTTCCCAACATCCATAAATTCCTTCTTGGAATGTGTCAGGAAGAGAGAGGAGCCAGGAAACAGCCTTAAGGGTGGATTTTTTCCGAGGACATCTGATCCTTACAGTTGAGTGAGGCCAGCACAACCTGTCTTCAAAGAATTAAGAGAGCTCTGACTGCCAAACCAAAGCACCTCCAAGCCCTAGGTGTTTGAATTCCAGCACTGAAAAGCATTTATCCACTCAGATAGCACGGTGGCTTAACTAGTGCCCAATTCGGATGCTACTGGAGCCAGCAATCATCCCAGAGGCCTGAGAACTAATTCATTTAAAAACGTACTCATTCCTGCATTCAACAGAGATGAACTGAGTGAGTGCTAAGATATTCCAAAGGAGAGTGAGGTGTTTCAGAGACCCATGACAGTAATTCTTGCTCTCATTGAGTTCATGGTCCAGTAAAGGAAACAGACATGTAAACAGATAGTTACAGGGGAAAATGATAAACACTAAAATTGACAACTATCCAAGGAGGGTCTGTGCTATGTTTGAGAATATCTGTTCTAGAATCAGTCAGATACTATTGAACCCTGGTTCTGCCACTTGCTATCAATTTGGCCCGTAAGGCATTGCCACATTTTTGTAGGTCACACATGGTTGGACAGAGGCAACTTCACATGGCTCCATCTAGTAACTATGACCTTGGATATGTAACACTGCCTCTCTGAGCCCCAACTTTTTTGTTTGTAAAATGGTAACAAGAATACCAACCCTACAATAAAGTTCTTTCAGCTCTATCTGGGAGACAATGGGATTGAATGAGATAATCTATGAAAATACTTAGGATAATGCCTAACAGGAGAGAGAGTTCAGTAACTAATGTACGTTGTTATTGTATGGTGATTTGTGTCCTTTGTTTAGAGAAGGCAGTTAGTGAAAGGTTAGTCTCTGAAGGATGAAAGATTCGTAAAGGAATGTGGAGGAGCCCCCTTTTGCCCATGATTGCTTTTTCCTTGAAATTGTATCACTGTTAGTACTTCAGTTTGTCAAGTGACAGGGATATTCTGAAATCCTCAGGGGAGTGAGGAGGCCTAGGAGATAGCTCGGGTTTTCCTCCTGATCTATTCCCATTCAGTAGCAAGAAAAACAATTCTGTGAGCCTAGGGTGGAGCTCTTTTTCTGGGAGGTCAGTACTCTGGCCAAGAGGCAGTGCTGCTACTGGGATGGTTGTCCGTGATGCTCCGCCAGGGATTTCTCCAGAACAGGCTGCTTGTGGTTTAGTCTTTTAAGACATCACTCCTGACGGGAAATGGTTGGCTCAGGTTCTCAGCATTTTCCATAGACACAGACAGACATCAGATTATAGAGTCAAAATCAGAGTGGAGCAAGGCTTAAGAAGCAACTTGGGAGGATCACTGAGTCCTGGGGTGGCAAATCTGTGGCACCGACACATCCTTCTAGTATACGTGGCAGGCATTGCTGATCAACACCTATACATTTCTGCAGAGCCTACTTCAGAAATGTTATGAATACATCACTCCAGGCAGCCACATCCGAATAATTAGAGGTAGTGCATGCTGTGAAAGGGAATAACTAAACAGAAACACCAGAGAAGGACAGCAGCTAATTAGTGGTAAAGTTTATATTAAAACCCAGAGATCCTCCCTCTTGGTCAATGAATTTGATTGAGGTTTATTGGTTCTCCCAGGCTACTGAGAGCCCTTCAAAAATAGATGCATATGGGGGCGCCTGGGTGGCTCGGTTGGGCAATCGACTTCAGCTCAGGTCATGATCTCACAGTTCGTGGGTTCGAGCCCCACGTCGGGCTCTGTGCTAACAGCTCAGAGTCTGGAGCCTACTTCAGATTCTGTGTCTTCCCCTCTCTCTGCCCCTTCCCTGCTCACACTCTGTGTCTCTCTGTCTGTCAATAATAAACAAATGTTAAAAAATTAAAAAAAAATAGATTCATATGTAAGGCTTCTAGTAATTCTTAGTCTGAGGTCATTGTAAAGGTTCCCAGAGCAAAATATCACCAATAGGATCTTGGAGAGACCCTGTGTTAAGAGATTTCCAGGTTTCTTGGCCCTGTAAGGTTTCTTCAATTTTCTATCCATCCATCCATCCATCCATCCATCCATCCATCCATCCATCCATCAATCCATCCTTCCTTCCATCCATCCACCCATTCATCCATCCAACTATACATCTTTTCAGTACATATTTGTTAAATACCTACCATCTGCCAAGCCTTGAGTTAACCATTAAGGATACTACAATGACGAAGATCAACATGTTCTAATTATAAAGCTTATAATTTCCTCCTAAAAGCTCACAAATGCAGTTGATTTTAAAATCCATGTACTCTGGATTTAATATTTGTGCTATTCTTAAGTGGCACTGCAGATTGGGAACATGGCACATACTCTCAAGCTGATAGAGTGTAAGTGTTAAGATTCTGTTAAGAGCCACTTTCTGTTTACTTACTATGGGCTGCACAGGTGCTGATTGTTAGGGAGATGAGGCAGACTAAGGATTTACTCTCTGTTTCCAGAAATCTCAGAAACTAGAAAATACAATGCAGGGTTCAGTGGCAGTGCTGGTCTGAATGAAGGAATTGAAGAAAGAAGTGTCACTCTGAGCTTGGAAGTTCCCAGAGGACTTCCTGGGGGAGGAAATGATTAAAACCACCAAATATCGATTGAGAAGATAAGGAAGAGGCTGAAATCATAACAGTGATAACAAAAGTAATAAAAATATCATCAACTACCATTCACTGCTTGCTTATTTTGCCAGTAAGCATTTTATATTTCCAACTTTAAATTCTCACAAAAATAATATGAAGCACTATCTTTATTCTCAGTTTGAAGGTGAGGAAAATGAGGCAGAGAATAGTTAAGTGGCTTATGTACATTCAGATATTCATTAAGTAGAGTCAGGATTTGAACACAAGTCCATCTGAGTCCAAAGTAAGTGCTCTGAACCACGATTTTATACAGCATTTTGTGCTGAGGGCCAAGGGAAAAAGTTATGGCTCAAGACCAGTCCCAAGCATTGCTTCCATTACTTTCAAACACCCAGCTCAAAAGAGAAAATCTTTGGAGACACGATCATATCTCAGTTATCAATGGGAGAGGGTACCAGATCCGTTGAAGGCTGCTCAAGAGCCCCTTTGCCATCTCTGAGTGGACAAATCTATTTGTCCTTCAAGATAGAGCTCAAAAAATCATCTGTTATTAGAAGTTTTCTTGTTTTTTTTTCTTTCTGAATTCTCTGAGTACTTAATTTGATATTACTTCCATCATGTGTCATTCTAAAAATTGACTTTGGGTGACTTTATTATGTATGTGTATCTTCCTCTTTTAGAACATAAGCCAATTCTATCTTGTATTTATGTCAGACCGTAAGGATTTAGATTGTATGTAATCTTTAAGCTCCATGAAGGCAGGAACTATATCTGAGTCATTCATCTTCTAATACCCAACACCAAGCTCAGTGTCTACAGCATAGTGAAGGCACAATATGTTTATATTTACATAAAATAACACTCAATATATTTCTTGATTTGAACTTACACATAGCAGACATATTCATGGAATTAATGGAAGAACAAATACTCTTGTTTTCCTGATAGCCCTAACGGAATTAGTTCTCCTATGATCTCTTCTAAGACAAGATGTATCAAGGAATTCATCATAGCTGCACTCCCAGAATTAGTTCATTTTTATTTGCTCAGTTATTCAGTGAGTATGTACTGTGTGCCAGATACCACACTAAACACAGGGGTTACAAAATTGACCAAGACGCTGTGGGCTCCTTCCCATAAGATTCCAGTCAATACCTCAAGGGTTCTTGAGAGCCCAGTACTATCTGCTTTGAGATAAACCTTCTCTACGATCAAGGTCAACTCAACTAGACATTTGGCAGGAGATGAACTCGACCAGGCCTGTGATATACTCAGTGTAAAATTCTGGTTTCAATGTGAATGAAGCATCCTGGGTTATTATCCATTCTCCCAATTTTCTTGCAGTATTCATTGTTGGTTAAATTTAGACCACTCTCTCCTTTTGAATTCTGACTTTTATTTTTCAGCTCCCAGAGATTTGAGGCTCTCCTGGGACTGTGTGGTGGGGAGTGCAGTGGATTAAAGGGCTAGGAGATGAGCTCCGCAGCACAGTCCTGCCAGCCTCTTGCTGTGAGACCTTGGGCAGGTCACATCCACTCTCTCGTCAAATAAGCAAGATTGTGTGCCCCTAGCCCCTGACTCTTTGGTTCTAGGGACCTGTGGTCTACTGCTAATTTGGCAATATTTCTGCTCAACTTAAATTTGGATTTCATTTCGGACGCATGTCAAGTAGCCAATATTAAGTACAGCACTCCCTCCCCCCCCACCCCCCACGCCAATACTGTGTCTTTCTTTAGTTGTTTGGCTAAAACACTGGCGGTGCTTTGTGGCTTCTGTCTTCCCATCCCCCAAACAGAAGTTTCACTACCAACCAAATTAAGCTCACAAATCTTAATCCATAAAATATTTCCATCCAGACACAATAATGAGATTCATATTTGTGGTTTAGTATACCTAAGAAAAGCTCAGATGAAATATGACTAGATCCATTGATACATTCAGACCACAGACTGCCCTGGTGTGGTCTGGTTTCAATTTTTGAAATAAAAATTCTGCAGAGCACTTGCTTTCTCTCTCCTATTCCTTACCTAGACAGAAAGGAAAATAAAAAGTGGGTCCGACCAAGTGGCAACAATATAGGTTCCTGTAAAATTCTGGAAAAATTGTTTCAAGCATAAATTTCAGTTCATTTCCTAATGGAACAATGACCTCCTCTGGCCTTCGTCCAGAATTTTAGGAAATCTAGTTGACTCTTTTCAAAAGTACTAGAAGTTGGTTCTTGAGCTCTTGAGCCAAGGTGAAGAGATCAGAGATTTATCTAGGAAGGTTTACAGACTGGCTCATACCTCAACGTTAAGTAAGAGACCTTCTGACAAGGGCTCTGTGACCTGGTGACTTCTGTGAAGCTGTTGTTAGCTACCCAATGCCAGAGATGTAGCCTTGAAAGACTTTGAAAATTCTTAAAGAGGCATTGTGATGAGCAGAAATACAGGAGATCAAATTCTGCTTACCTGCTGGGAAGCGTTAGACAAAGTCCTATAACTTTTCTGAATTGTGGCTTCTTGAGCTGTAAAATAAGGATCTTTCCAAGGTTGCTAGAGACAGTGAATGGAATAATAGGATTGTAAATGCTATCCAACTGTTAGTATCTATTCTCTTTTTCTCTCTTCCTCTGTGGCTTCTCTTAATAGGGGAGCTTCACAACATCGGACAGATGAAAAAATAGACAGTAATACTGTAGAGGTGGTTCAAGCATTGATTGAGAAGTTGAATTGGTTTGGGAAAGCAGTTAAGTTTCAGTTTACGTGTCAACCTCAGTGAGCTGACATGGCTATCCAGCACTCTGTTGAGAAAGACTCCATGGCCTCCTTTGGACTCAAGGGGAAAAAGTGCTGTGATGGCTTAGCAATGAATGCCATGGGTACCAAAGTGAAGGAGTGTTGATATGTGTGTCAAATATTTGGCATAGCAAGACTAGGTAGTTTTGGCAATCTTTTCCAAGCCAATGTGCTGATATTCAAATGCATGGAATGCTGTTTGAGGCCTGAGTCAGAGGGAGCCAGATGGATTCTCTGACAATTGTAAAAACCTGTATGAGTCAAGTGCAATAAAGTTTGATACTATGCTTCTAAGATTGGAAGCAATAAACTGGACTCTCAGGAAAAACTAACACTGCTCCAGCAATTAATTTGTGTGATATCATGCAAGGAAACATACTTTCATTGTCTACTTTCTCTTTCTCAAACGAGGCTGTTTAAATGCTTCAATAACAGCTAACATTGATTGAAGATATCTGTGCCAAGAATTGCTTCATGTGTATCTTGTGTGGGTATTTCGTTGAATTCTCTCCAAGACCTATGAGGTAGCTACCTTTATTTTTTCAGCTTAGGGATGAGGAAACGGAAACAGCTCAAGCTCACACAGGTAGACAGAGGAGAGCAGGGGTTTAATTCAGATGGACTGGCTCACATGTCAGAGACCCCATTCCTAACCCTCACCTTTGCAGTCATCCTTGATTGATGTAAAAGTGTGGTTTGCACAACCAAAGTAAAAAGGCAAACTTCCAAAAAACCCAGTTGTCAGGGTCCACAGTAACAATGAAGGAACTTTATGACTTCTGGATAATGTCCGGGAAGCTGTACATGAGCCTGAGAAATAGAGATATTTCTAACCCCTGACTTGGATTTAATTAGCTCTATAACTATAGGCAGCATTTTCTAAAGTGGAATCTACAACATGTTGGCAAATATTAATGCAAGGGAAAAACATGTTTGGAAAATGCTATTTTAAACCAAATGCTATTTTAAACCAAACAAATTATACAGCTTTGTTTACTTCAGGGTTTCCAGAGTCTTTAATGTGTTTGTGTTCATTGGAAATCTCCAAGAGGAGGAGAGTTTATAGTGTTTTCCAAAGCTATTTGATTATTTTGTGTTTGAAATACATCACAGGATTTGGTTTGATGACACACAATAGGGAAAGTGCAGATTTGGAACAAATCTAGACCCTCTCCTTCCATTTCTTTACACATTAGATGGGAGTGATGATTAACTATGGCCAGTCTCTGAGTGTAAAGCTCCTGGATGGAGACTTTCTACCAATGTAAACCATGAGTGACACAGATAGTTTCACATGTATCCTGTGCCTGGAACTTAACAGATGCCAGTTAATTATGATGGCAACCTTGTGAGTTAGGAAGCACTGTTCGTATTTTACTGTTATTAAAGCTGAGGGCTTCAGAACATGAAATAACTTGCCCAGGCAGTAATTATTTGATTCAGAATTAATAACTCAGTCGTAGAATTCCAAATCCTATACTCTTTCTGCTACACCAACTTATCTTTTTAAGCAAGATTCATTTTTTTTTCAGTTTAAAGAATTAATATTTATGCAATAAATATCACAGATGACATCCAATATCACTGATGCAAGTAGAGTTGTTGGATCCCTAAAATGGGGCCCTTTGGGAGGGTGGGTCTGGGGTTCTGGAGTGCACATAGCCATTTAATGTACAGTTTTGAACTTGAGCGGGGCACAGAGCCAAATGCTCTATAATAATTGTGTCTCAGGCAAATCTTTAAAGCCCCTGGAAACAGCCTACTCTCTTTGAGTCTGGCCTGGAGAGAAAGTGAGTAAGTGAGAGGAAGATAAAGTGAGAAGTAGCAGACAGAGGAGCTTAACAAATCTCTCCTTTTTGGAAAACTGGCCCTCATGCTATGTACAACTAAAAACAGTTATTGTTTCTAAGAAATCAGTCAAGGCATGAGGGTCTTCCAGAGGGTTTAGGAATTACAACTTTCATTTTGAAAGAAATAAACAAATAAGGAAAAGAGGAGGGGGATCCCTTCTGGACAGCAACATTTAATTCAACATTTAATTCAGCAGGAAAATCAAGAAATTTAGCCTGAGAGAGATAAAAGACAGAGGTGGTCGGGGGGAAATCGAGGATAATTCACACAAATGAATCACTCTTCTGTCATTCTTTGAAGCTTCCTTCAGCATTATGGTTTTGGATTGGGACTTACTAGATGAGCTTTTGTTTCTGCTTCAATCCCTTTATACGTATAAGTATAATAATATAAACCTTGGTAGGCTCTGGTGATTGGAAATTATATATCTAAATTAGCACACTGGCAGGAGTCAGTAAATTTATTTCTAAGTGACCAGATAGCAAATATCTTAGGCTTTGCAGCTAGTTGTTCCATGTCACAAAGACTCTACTATTGCAGAGAAAGTAGCCAGAGCATAGCTGTGTTCCAATAAAACTTTATTTACAAAAATAAGCCACCACCTGGTGGTTTCCTGACCCTTGCTGGAATATAGTAGTTTGTTAGAAAATGATAGCTATTATAAAACCAAATATAGATTGAACTGGACAGGAAGGAAACTAACATTTTGTTGAGAGCCTGCTATATACCTGTTTTGTGCCATGCCTTATGCTAGATGATTTTTATACATGTTATCATATATCTTTTCATTCATCATGACAACCTGGTGAGACAGGTATTATTATGCATATCTGAAAGTTAAATGAATCAAGACTTAACTAGATTCAATGACTGGTTTAGAGGGACAGTCAGCACTTGGACCCTAATTTGTGACTCTAAAATGCTTGTTCTCAACTACTACGCTGGGCTGATTCACCAAGCAACTTCCTGCCGTTCATATCAGGTGGAAATTTACATTAGCACTGCTCAATAGAGAGATCAGAGCCCAAGCAGACACCTTCACCTTCCATTTCCTAGATCTTTAGTAGCAATCTGGTGGCTGTCTCTTTGTAAGCACTGAAATATCTGACCTCTTTCTCCCAGAGCCTCTGGCTGGGAGACCTCATGTTTTGTACACGTCCCCTTTGGAGAATGCTTAAGCCAAGGTGTACTGTTTGCAAACACTTATTAGCTTTTAGGCAGATGTTGGCAAGTTTCCTTTGGCCTGAGATGGGATTCCAGAGTCTACTGAAGCCTGGATGTGCTCATCGATCATCTTGGCCAAAAAGAGTTGCTAATTAGGGTGACACCCTGCAAGTATTTACCTCTAGAACTAGGTTTTCTTGCTCTGGACATGCCCGTTTCAGCCCAAGTGGTTTGTTGGACTTTTTACTGTAGGTCCAGATGAGTGAGAGCAAATTTATAGTCCTTTAAAAAAATCTATGAAGCCTTGTGCTCTAGTACAGAATTTACCAGATTATATTCCAAGATGTTTTTAGGTACATGTCCTGTGGAAAATGGCATTTGTGGTCAAGTAACTTGGGGGGTATTGGGTTCAACAAAGCTGAATTGGTTAACTGCTATAGGTTTCTCAGAGCATGTACTCTTCTAATCGCACTCAGAATAAAATCTAAACTCCTAGCCACTATCTACAGAGCTCACTTCCCTAGTTCATTCAGATCTCTGCTTAAATGTCATCTCCATGTCTCACCCTACTTAAGAGTATCCAGGGGCGCCTGGGTGGCGCAGTCGGTTAAGCGTCCGACTTCAGCCAGGTCATGATCTCGCGGTCCGTGAGTTCGAGCCCCGCGTTGGGCTCTGGGCTGATGGCTTGGAGCCTGGAGCCTGTTTCTGATTCTGTGTCTCCCTCTCTCTCTGCCCCTCCCCGTTCATGCTCTGTCTCTCTCTGTCCCAAAAAAATAAATAAACGTTGAAAAAAAAATTTAATTAAAGAAGGATGAGAGATGTAGGTTTAAAAAAAAAAAAAAAAAGAGTATCCCACTCACCACCAGTTATTGCCTATTCCTTTACTGTGTTTTCTGATTATTCTTAGCAAATACCTGCCTGAAATTGTACTTATAAGTTTGATTCCTTGTTATCATCTACCACCTTCCACTATAATGGAAACTCTATGAAGAGCTTATAAGGATCTTGAATGTTCCTTTATCTACTATATCTCCACCCTTATAACCATGTATTAAGAATTCCCAAGAACATGACACAGTGCCAAGTGTCCTTTAAACCCCTTTGTCCACAGAACACTTTTACAGGTGCATCTCATGAGTACAGTGTGCCACAGGCCACAGTCTGGGGAACTGCTTGTCTAATGGAACCTCATAACCAGCAACAATTGTGACAACAGGTAACAATGACAATAAAACATTTATGCCCAAGTGCCAGTGCTGTGTTAAGCAATTCATGCTCACTTATGTATTTTAATCATCACAATAACCTTTTGAAGTAGGTGCTACTATTTTGCCTTTAATATGGTTGAAAATGAGGGTTAGAGAAGTTAAGACTTGGTCAAGATTACATTAACAAGAAAATATCAACCTCTTGAACCCAGAACTAATGCCAATGCCATACTCTTAACCATTAGCCAATCCTCCCCTGGCCACTGGGCTATGAATTTATTCATGTCCTAAGATACAGAGCTCTTTGTCTCCATCCCTCCCTGGTGTCCTTTCATTACTCCCACCGGTTGTAGACTGATCCTTGTTATAACCTCCAGATACTTGGATCTCTTGTGACTCAGCTTCAAATCCCCAGACAGGTCTCCTCTGTCCTTGGTACTGGTTTTTCCAAATCCAAGGCAGGGAATGCTTTGATCCCAGAGGCCTCTTCTGAAAGCAAGGGCATTCCTTGAAGTCTGCGTCCTGAGACGGTTTCCTGTCCTAGAACTAGGCTAGCTTCCTCCTGTCACATGTTATGACATCACTCTGCACAGTTGAGAGCCTAGAGGGCAAGGCATGAAAACAACTTCAAGGTCTGGGCTTTCTGAATAAACTCAGATGAGGCAGCGGAGGTCCAAATCTGGGACACAGCAAGGACTCCTGTCTGTGGTTGAAGATTAATTTTATTTCAGTTGTGCTCAATTTCATATGAACCAGATACAAATTCTCCTTTCAAGAGTTGACAAGAAGAGTTGATCTATGAGCAGACAGGCAATTCCAGCATGATAACGGTGATGACAGAAAAAAATATGGGGTGGAAGGGGATGACAATAAAGGGACATCTCATCGACCCAGAGGAGGGTGGTGGTTCCTGAATTGAATTTTAAAAGAAGATTATAAGTAGGTGAAAAACATAGGGAAAGATATTCTAGGAAAGAGGAAGTGATATTTGCCAGGGCATAAAAAGCATGAAATAGTTGGTGTTGAAAGCATGGATTATAGCTGAAGTAAAAGGTCTGTTTGGAGGCCGGAAACCAGACCATGAAAGAAACTGAATGCCAGGTTGGAGATCTGAATTTTTCCTGTGGCCAGAAGAGAACCATTTGGAAACCTTTAAGCCTGGGAATGTTGACCTACAACCCAGGTTGAGGGACACATTGAAAGGAAAGTCTGGAGGGATGGGGTCCAATGGGGAAACCATTGCTATGGTCTATCTGTGAGATGCACGACCTGAAGTAGGAGGATGAGGGAGTGGGTGGGGAGGCAATGATCTGATTTACTTGTTAAGGCAATAGAGTCCACAAGAGTTGGAGTATGGTGGCATAGTAAGGAAAAAGTGAAAAGGGAGAAAGAATTAGTCCCAAATTTTAGTCTTCCTTACATCTGCTAACAGAAGAATAGATTGGGAAGGGGAGACAATGGACGAGTTTCAGTTTCAGTTTCAATGTCTTGTCACTGAATGAAATGTATTTGAAGTCATTGCCTTGAAAGATCCTGTCCTGGGATATTCAAGATAAATTATGGCTCCACAGTGAACTAGGACATCTAATGCAAAACATCTGGCTCTCCCTTATAAATGGATAGAAAGCTTAATTAAGACCCAGTCCCCTCTAGTGGCTGCCATAATTCCTGATTGCTCATTAACAGAAGTGCAGGTGGATTGGGTGAACTTGTTGTTGGTAAGAAGTTGTCAGAAATAGGTAACATTGGACTGTTGGAGGGGCAGAGAAGCTCTAAGATGGGCTCCAATGATACTGTCTCTGCTATTCACATCTTTGTGCAATTTCCTTCCCTTCAGTGTGGGACAGCCTCATGGCTTATTTCTAACCAAAACAAAATATGGCCAAGGTGTTGCATATCAGTTCCACTATTAAGCTGCACATGATTGTGATGTCTGTTTGCTTGCAGGCTCTCTCTCTCTTGTTGGCTTTGATGAAACAAATGGCCATGCTGGAGAGGTCCATGTGGCAGGGAACTGAGAGTGGCCTTGGGCCAACAGACCTCAAGAAACTGAATGCAGCCAACAACCACGTAAGTGGGCTTGGAAGCTAATAATTCCTCAGTTGAACCTTAAGATGAGACCCCAATCCTGGCCAACACTGTGACTGAGTCTTGTGAGAAACCATGAAAGTAGAACGTCCTGCTAAGGTATGCTCAAATTCCTGACCTATAGACATTATAAGACAACAAATGGGTGTTGTTTTAAACCACCAAGTTTCACAGCAATTTGTTATGCAGTGAGAGATAACAAATATAGTGGACTCTTGCCTCAACCCGTGTGCACTAAAGCTGTTCAGAGAGTAAGACTCTGCTAATTTTTCCTTTTTAAATAATATATTAACTCTGACATTTTTTATATTGTCCCTGGCTTCCAAGAGCAAGAGTCAGAAGACCTCGGACTGAGTCCTGAGCCTGTTGCCAACTGGCGTGAGATCTTAGGAGGACTTTTCTCTCCTCTGAATCTGTTTCCCCATCTTCCAAACGAGGGGAGTTTAACTAGGCCAGCAATTTACAAAAACATTATTATTATTATCATTATTATTGTTATTATTATTGTTATTTTGCTACAAAACTCCTTCACCAAACAACATTTCATGAGGAAGCTCCATGTACAAAACAGGTAAAAGTGGAGGGGCTTAAGTTAAAATAAGATTGAATGGAGCCCCTGCTTGGCCTCTCCATCTCTCTGTGGGAGCCTCCAAATCACCTTGGAGGAGTCTTTTAAATCCAGTCTCCAAGCCCCTGGTTTAGAGGCTGCCAATGAGTCCTTTTAATTTCAAAATTCTGTGGGTTCTAAGGAAAACATTTTTTAACAACCTACCTATGAGTTGAAACACTCTACTGTGACATCTCTGCAACAAGCTACCTCTGTAAGACCATCCCAGGACCCAGAGCATAAGTTTCCCAAGGAGCAGACCACTTCCCTTGGGGGTAGAACTAAAGGTGCCTATGCCCAGCATGAGCTGAGTTTCTCTTCCCTGAACTCCCCAGCAGGTGGGTTCCCTCCTTTGCATCGAGGCTCCCTAGGTATTTGCCTCTCCCAGACTGTTTCTTCCCTAAGTGGAAAGTCATGGCTTTCTTGTCTGGATGCACTCACATGCTTTACTATTATTGCTACTGTTGTTATTTCGTATCTTGGGTGCCTACTGGATGCGGTGTTCCTGCTAGTCTCTGGGTGGCACAGCGTCCAGTGTCGCTCCAGGTTCCCTCCTTCTGGCTGTGGTGTGTCACTTCTGTAGTGGGGTTACATGGGTTCACGTTGCACTGCATGCCTAGCAGAGATCCCCAGTGCACTGCTACAACCCAGGACCTCCCTATGCTGCATTTGTAGGCTTCGAGTTCTGAACAAAAATATGCTGACTTGCACTCAATATTGAGTCTCTGCCATCTTTCTTCTATCTACTAAGTATGGTTTTACCCCTGAACACATCCCTGGGCCCTGGGTGATAAAAGTTGGGTTCTCCTAATCCTTCAAAGCATCCCCTTGCCTGAAGTCCACCACTAGTAATTCTCTTATTTGTTAAGCATTGCCCTCTCTACTGAACTACCCTTTAAAAGTGTAAATATCCCTCTAGAAAGTAGCCTGCTGTCTCTAACCTCTTTCTTATCTGAAAAATGGGAATAACACCTGAGTGCTAAGTGGCGTGGTGGAAGAAGCATAGTCACGGGAGTTGGCGTGGGAAGGAACGACAGTGCCACCACTTCCTACTGTGTTGATGACGACCTTTCTAGGCTTCAGTTTACCTACCTGTCAGGTTATTTATAGTTTCTGGGACCATCCAAAAGTGAGGCATGGAAAAGTTATTTTATACGCTTATAAATTCATGTGTATCCTACTTTCTTGAAAATTTATCCAGCATAAACCATAGAACTCAGTTCAGAAGCAAGGCAGTGTTGCGCTATTGTTCCATTTGCTTTGGGACAGCAGAGTTTCTTCAACAACAACTTACTAAGGGCCTGGTACCTGTCAGCAGGTAGCTAGGCTTTGGGGAACACAAGCACCAGCAAGACACAGTTCCTGCTTCACCGATGATCTTGACCTTGGGGGTGTGCAGGCAGGTGGGGTGGGGGAGGTGATTATCGAAGTATACATGATACACAGATGTCAGTGGGGGAAGTAGAGAGCTCTGTGGGAACCCGGAAGAGGGGTATTTCAGGCAGCCTGCAGGGCAAGACTGGTTGCACCAGGCAGCACTTGCTTATGAGTGTTCATGCTTCAGGTCTCAGACTGGCAGAGGGTGCGGAGAGTGAGTCAGGCTTCACCCTCAAGCAGCTTAGAGCCCAGTAGAGGAAACACATTACATTAGGAATTATAGGCTAATTATTTGATTACAGTTTCCACAGAAAGTGAAACCAGAAGGAGCAAGTTGAAGATAATAACAGTGGCTGACCAGAGGAACAGAACATGGTGGTCTGAAAGATGAGCTTTTGATTCTTTCTCAGCTTTGTGGTGTCCAGCCCTCTTTGTTGTCAAGAGATGGATAGAATTAAGGTGCTGAGTATGGCTTGCATATCCTAATGGTTATAGCCACATGTGCAGGACTGGGAGCTGGGTCTGAGTTCTGGCTCAGACATTTACTATCTGTGTGGTGTTGGGGAGGCTACTTAAACTTTTTCAGCCTCAGGTTCCCTGTGTTTGAATGGGGGACAGTTACACTTGCTGGACGGTTGATGATGAAATGGCATAATGACTGTCAGGAAATGTTAGCTATTACAATCACCTCCTCCACCCTGCTAAAAGAACTTTCTGGACCCATTCATGCAGAAGTTAGTAGCAGCCAACTCATCTCCTCCAGGATAAGAGTTAACCAGTTAGTTCTGAAGCAAAGCTGTCTACTTTCAGAGCTTACAAAAATCTCTCTGGTTCTTGACACAGGGTGTTGAGGGGTGGGTAGGTGTTAGAGGGCCAACCAAAACTATTTGAGTTACCATGGCTGTATAATTAAGAACTTGTGGATTTCTGGAAATTTCAAAAATCTGAGACAACTTGACATGATTTTTTTCACTTCCATGTGCAAATAGACTAGAAATGCATATGGGAGGGATTTTACTCTCACAATCTGCTTTCAGGGTGGGCATTTTGCTTTTATTCCATGATGGAGAGTCAAAGGATGCAATGATAGTATTGAAATAGATTGCTGCTTAATAGAGGCCAGAAATATGAGACAAGGCAGAAGGAAACAGAAAAAAAAATTCTAGGCATAAGGGAATTACTGAAATAAAAGCCTGGTCTCCCAGGTTAGAATCAGGTAGGTACACAGACTTTTCTCCTCTACCAAGAACTTATAAGGTATGTATAGCCCTTTTATGGTAGGCAAGGCCACCGCTATCTTTTGCACAGATGGAATTATTGCCTGGAGATTGCAGGATTCTGAGGGAGTTGTCCCCCTTGGAAGGAAGCCTTCATCTCATGTTTCCCAACATGTTGAAGGTATTCGAACTGGCGGGGTTTAGATTCATGGGAATTCCCGTTGATCGTCTCAAAGTGAGAAGCGATTGAACCATAACCCTCATCTCTGAGACTTCAGGGAAATTTGTGGCTTGGAGCCTACAACCATTTCCTGATCATCCTGAGATTCACTGCCCCAAGACTGGGCACACTGATTGCACTCTGGACCCCAGTCGGCCCTTTTAAATCAGGTGCTCTGTTCACCTGACTCTCAAAGAGGGTGCAGGGACAGGTACAGCCTTGCCCTTCCCATGAGCTCCAGCTTGCAGAGCACAGCAAAGTATATATGCCTACTTTCCTGGGATGAAAACTAACAGGAATAACCAGATTGCTACTTTTAGTGTCATTCTCATTCTCTCTCTCTCTCTCTCTCTCTCTCTCTCTCTCTCGGCTGAAATTTGAACTTTTCTGTTTCCAGGCAGAGAAGTGCACCACCATGAGCTGACCTTTTCTGAGCACCATGAAAAATGATACAGGCAGGGCTGTTCTGTAAAGTCAATAGACACCAATGCCAGTTGGGGGTTTCTCTACCATCTGGCCAATCACTGAAAGACATCATTCAAGGTTCTGTGAGGTCAGCCCTGCCTGACTACCAGAAGCAGTAAAGCATAGTGGAAAGAATAGTAGAGTTTTAGTCAGAGGGTTTGGCTTCAAAGCCAACAGTGCTCCTCATTTATGGAAAACCCTCATGTCAGCCACTTAACTCTTTTGGGCTTTGGTCCTCTATCCATAAAACTGGAGCAAATGATTTATAACTTGCAGTGTTAGGGTGAGAATTAGATGAAAAACCATAGACAAACCCTCCTCTCACATAAGTGATACACAGTTAGCCCTCAGTATTAATTACTGTGTGTGTTTTATCATCACAAAGGGGTTGGGTATTTGGAGTGAACTAAAGGTTTGTTATCTCCTACTTTTCAAACTAAAATGACTTCAGTCTGGAAGGACTTGTGTTTTACACCAGCTAGGTATTATTTTCCTGTAAGAAAACATGGCTATCTGTCCATAGAAATCCAGGGGGAGGAGGGAGTAGGTGTACTTGGTTCACTGTGAGCATTAGAAAGGGCAGGATTAAAGGGGACATGTTTTTCATTCTGTCAGCTTGAATTCCCTTTCCAAATTCCATTCTGGTTATATGATCAGGCTACTGCTGTATTTAAGGGTGGCCACAGTCTGGCTGGAGGGGTGGATGTAGTCAGAAAGGAAGGTTTTTTTTTTTTTTTTCCTTCTAAAGGTAGTGCAAGAAGCAGCAGCATTCAGAAGGGACACGGTGGAATGTGCTTCTGATTTGGGGACCATGGGTCTGAAAACCGGCTCATCACTCTGTGTTCTAGGACTCTGGAAAAATTATTTGATCACTCCCCCCTTCAAGCTATGTCTTCTTCCAGTAGGCATAGTCCATTCCTCAGAGACATACTGTGGATATTTAGTGAGATGATGTACACAAGGGATCTTAAGGATAGAGTAGGCTCTCCATACATTTTGGCTATTGTTACCCTCAAGATTAATTAAAAGAATCCTCCTTTGTTAAGCATTTTAAACTTCTTATATTCTTATCTACTGTACTACTTGGGGAATTGCATTGGCTTCTGTTACAGGTGAGGACCCGAAGGGGCAAACGACCCTGTTGAAGTGCAGAATCGCAGCTTGAATGCACACTGCCTGGGTCCATTATTTTATACTGTTTTGTGTCATTCAAGGTTCTGTGGAAACGTACCAGAGGCTGAGAACAAAGGGGTGAGTTTTGGAACCTTCACCCTCACTTCAACCAAAGCAGCCCCACATTTACCTCTCATATTGGAGTTCTGCCATCAGTGTCCTTTAATGAATATTTCCATGGCTAAATAAAAGCTTGAAAACTGCCGTCTTAGGACATTAATTTCAGATAAGTCCTTATAAGTTGATAAGCAAGAAAACCAAAAAACAACAACAAAAGCCCTCTATTTATTGAGCCCTTACTATGTGTCAGATACTGAGTCTGCCATCTATTATTTCATTTGGATGTCACAAGAGCCCTGAGAGATACAGATCGTCACCCTCTTTATATGACAACATCACTGAAGGCTGGAAGATCAGTAACTTCTTTGGGAGGAGGATACAGGCAGTAAAGTGGAAGATGAGAGAGGGAAGCTGGGTTTTTTCAAACAAAGCATAGAAAAGAAATACTTTAAAGATTGTAAAGCTGGTAATACCCCCTTTTCAATCCTTATCTGATTCACACTGTTCTGAGCAAATCAGAGAACATTCATATTGCCACCCTTTTCTTCCCCCGGATGCCGTCACCTGCCTGAAACACATGGTCAAAGCACAATTACATCAAATGAAATGGGCTGAGATGCATACAATGCCAGCAAACTTTCCACAGGCTTCTTTAGCACTGAACAAACCTCCTCCAGTCCTCAATTGGGCTTACCATATCGAAGGGCAAGGCGGGAAGCTGGCTGGGGTGGGCAGCAGGTTTTATTTCTAAAGCACATATGGGAAACCTTCATAAAAAAAGGGGGAAAGGTCCACAAAACATGAAAAAGAGGCATTCATTCTTCAAGTGGAGCTCCCCTGTCCCGCTCTCACTCTGGATGGAAAGCATTTCCAAAGAGTCCCCGGGCAGCATCGTACTTTATAGCTGACAGCTTTAGAATCTGCAAACGCCCAAACTCAAAACCTTGTGCATCTGGAGTCAGAACTCGACATTTACCTCCAGCCCTCAGGCTGCTCCCTTTCCCCGACCTGCACCAGAACAATGTCCTGCTTATAAAATACAGCCAAGTCTCCGACCTGCCAGCCGAGTGAGACACCCTCAGACTTGTGAGATTAAAAAAATGGGGGTTGGGGGTAAGGGAGTGAGGAACACATGAAAAACAATCCAAGATTGCCTAAATGCCTCTTTTAACTTCCGAGGTGATGGCTGTTTCTGATAATGACAATGATTATCCAAACCTCCAGTTACCGAACACTCACTTTCCCAAACGCTTTATGCCTCATTCCTCCTCATAATGACCACAGAAGTTATTGTTCCCATTTTTGATAAGTGGACACTAAGGCTCATAGAGATTACATATTGTCATTGGTGTAACATCTTTGATGGTGGGTGGTGGGGATACCAAAGTGACCGACCCCTGGCTTCAAAACCTGAGCTCTTAATCCCCTTATTACACTGGTGAAAGAGAGGAACCCCTGTGCTTTTCTCACAACCCTCCAGGTAGAGCTTCCCAACCCTGGGGCAAGGTGTTTCTCAGGGCTTTCTGTGATGACAGGTGAGGAGGGAGAGGTGAGGAGGGAGAGGTGATCCTAGAAAGATTCAGGATACTCCTGGCCCTAAGCACCCTGGAAACGCACATATACCCAGCCCAAGGATCAGTGACTCAGGAAGGAATTGACGGGGAGGCCCCCTGCCCTTCAGGATAAAAGCTGGTGTCTACCACTCCCACCTTGAAGTCCATAGTTGTTCATGTGGCCCTAGGAGTCGCCTCCTCCCTCTGCCCTCTGGCCTCATCCCTTTCCATGCCTAGCCACAGGGAGGATGCTGTGGAATGATGGATGGACACAAAACTTTTGTAAACTATAAGGTGAACGCCGCTTAGAAATACAATCTTAATGTTCTCTCTACAACCCTCTATCGACCTTCCCTTAACCCAACCCACAGGGAGGCCATGAACGATGTCCACCTTCAACTTCCACCTCTCTAACTCTCAAACAAAAACATTCACAGGTGAAATCAGCCAGGCAGGGAGCTAAGAGAAAATTCTTACTTTTCCTCTGAAGAACGCAGAGATAAAAACTTTGCCAAAAGTTCCTTCCACGTGTGGCTGTTCCTAGAAGTAAAACCCACCGACACACAACAAAAATCTACAAGACTGGAAGTCACAAGTAGAAGACAATCGAGGCGCATCGGATCACAACAAACACCCCATTTTACCGGCAGCGAAGATACAGCAAAAGTGTTATAATTATGAATCCACAACATCTTTGGTCCCGGGAATGCAGTGTACCATAAGGATCTTTGCTGATGGGGGTGAAGCACACTTACCTTTCCGGAGTTGGGAAAGACCTAGATCCTTAAATGAACCAGCTCCATGGAATAAGGACCTGGCTGTGAGCAGCGGGGCTCCCACGTGCGCTGCCCCCCACTGTCACCCCCAGCCGCACAGTCTTTGTGCAGAGGAGAGGCCGGTGTGTGTCTGCGCGCGCGGGAGAGCGTGTGACAGTAGGCAAGCTGTGGCCAGCGCAGCCAGCTTTGGCTGGCTTATATAGCAGCTCCTTCCTCTGTAATGGGACGCCTCGCCTCCAGACATCCTTTCCTACTTTTTCAGTTGGTGAATTAAAGGCACAGCCCTCCCAGCGGAACGGGGTTAGCTCATGAAAGACGCACTCACTCCCTGCTCCCTGCCAGGAAAAGAACCCATTTGCATACAATTTATGGCGAAAGTAGGAATTCCAGCTTCCCTCGCCTCCTCCCCTTCCCCACCCCCGACCCGGAGCAGCTGTTAGCTAGGTGTGATTTTTGCTCTGCTCCCCAAACGGATTTTCTAATTGTGAGACAGAAGCCCAGGGACTGAGAGGGAGTAGGATCCGAGGCTCCAGCTCTGCTACTCGGGTAGGCTGAAACCGCCACCCAGAGCTCGCCTGGGCTCAGGGCGGCAGCTGCTCCGCGGGCGGCACCTCGGAAAGGGGCCGAGCTCAGTTCCTGGAAAGAGGAGATAAAGCCCTTCAGAAGCATGGGGCGTTTGGGTTTCTCTGGGCCAGCTGAGAGAGAGAACTCGGGATTAGTGCTTAGCAGGTGGGGCAGTGCTGGGAGCGCAGATCTGCCCGGCTTCCCTTGTGTGGGAGGGAGCCTTGCCCAGCTGTTCAGAGGCTTCACGGTCCGGCCCCACTGCCCGTGAGTGGGCCTGTCTTCTACGTTGCACTTCCTGGGGAAAGGTCTCTGAAGTTTCTTCTCAATGTGGAAAGGTGTCCGGCACACGGGGGAGGGAAAGGTAACAACTTAATCTTTGAGACATAAACTGTGCCTTTGCTCTCCAGCCTGCTGTGGATTCTTTCCAAGCTCTGAGTCATCCATTCGTTTGGTGTTAGCATGCACGGAGTATCCGCAGGGCACACACAGGCATTTGAGGCAGTGGGGAGGCAGCTAGGGCACGGCACACTTGAGCTTGTCACAACACTCAGTGGTTTTGTGATAGTGGAGGGAGACGAGGCCTTGCGCAACCTGTGGCTATCGCTGGGCCCGCCTGTATGAAGTCTGTATTAGATGCTCTGCAAAGTACTTTATGGATATTATTTCGTTACATGCTCACAGACACCATATTCCAAGAGGTGCTGGTGTTGTCCCCTTTGACAGACGGAGAAACAGAGGTTCGGAGAAGTAACTTAACTCTACTTAGGCAACATACCCGGGAAGCGTTTTGATGACAACACTGGGCTCCGTAGTTCTTTCTATTACACATCACTGCCCAGGAACATTGTAGATGATATTTGAATGTTTTATACCCTATTGACTTATATAAAACTGCTTGTACAACAGTCACCATCTAAATATGGAAAATAGATTTCTTTGTTCCATACAGCTAAATTGGAGACCCCTGTTGTTTTTTTAATTGATCACTAATAATGAAGGCTTTATTTATCTGCCTATTTTTAATAATGAATGATACAATTCCTTCTTGTTATTATTGCTGAGGGACTCAGTTTCTCCATCTGGAAAAAGTGCAACAAGGTTAGGTCATCCCTATGATCCTTATGGCTCTGGCATTCTAAGATTCTCTGCTTAAGTGACTTTTCCCGACAGCAAGAAAGCCCATAAATAGTCATGTCATAAAACAGCCCATGTGAACTTTTGAACATTTTGGCTGATTCAAATGTTGGTTGTTTTGGAAGCTTTTAATTCTGTGTTTTAGCCAAAGTATGTTGCAGTAGCACAAGGCTGTGTCTTTTAACGAGTAGTGAATGCTTCCGTGCCTCTTGGTGTTCCAGATTCTACCAGGTTTATGTTTCAGGTTAGGGGCTAAAACATTAGAATAGTAGAGAGTACATGTCATATGGCATATAGGTTATATTCACATATAATATGTAATCAACATATATTTGCAATTATGTGTGTACTTAATTGAGATAAGAGAGCATGCCAGAAAACTAGGTAATAAATATGACTTTTGGGAAAGTCCCCAACCTGACCCCCCCTACTCTCGTACTATTCCACAGCCATTGACCAGGGTCTACTATGGGTGGCTTAGCCAATCAGAGGGAAAACAAAGCCAAATAACACCAGGCTGGCCCTCAAGGCAAGAATAGGCCAGTGGAGCAAACAAACAAGAATATTACTAGCATTAAACTACTATAATAGAAGTATATTCTGATAACATAGACAAGACATGACTAGCTTTATTTATGCATATTTAGAAGAGAAACGAATTTTAGGAATTTTCTCCAAAACCTATGTGGCATCTTGAGCCACGCCTTGGCTTTTGAGTAAGAGGAGCCCAGACAAGGAATTGTTTCCATCCATCCCTGACCTTTCACAGCCTCCATTACAGGCAAATGGGTCTGCATATGCTCTCCAATACTTGAACCTTGGCCAATGCTGTACTCTACCTAGAATCCTTACCTCCACCTCCTCACATAGGCTTATCATCTAGTTTTGATCCAACTTCATGATGGAACTTCCTGGATTTCTTCCATAAGAAGTGCTTCCATCCACCATAGCATTTGGGAACTCTGTTAGGATATTCATTATTTGTACTTGGTATTTGTATGTCTAGGTTTTCCTCTTATACTCTAGGCTTCCAGAGGACAGGGATCACACCTGATTTTTCTACGCCTAGCACAGAGCCTTGGGTATTGCAGAAACTCAGTAAATGTTTATTGAATAAATTACATAATGGAGGAACAATTGAATGTTTGACATGCTGTGCTTTACCATTAAGTTCTTCCTTTTTCACTCACAGAACATGAGAGGAAAGCTAGATTGTTGTGTCCAATACATCCATTGCATAGATGAAGAAAGGGGGTCCGCAGAGGAGAAATGACTTGCCCAAGGCTACCATGGATGCTTTTCACCCTAGACATTACAACAGAGGATGTTTACAGAATTAATAACCATTCATCCTCCTGTTTGGCAGAGGCCACACCTCTTGGCATCAAATCTCTTATAGTCTTCCCTTCTTGGTACTGTAAGTGCTTTTTTCCATGTGAGAGAGTAGAGTGAATACTTGTAAACACCTCTGCATGGAGTTCTTGGCCAAAGACTGACACTGTTGTTGCTTGTGTGTAATCTTCCCTCACGGGCTGCTGGTGGAGGCTGTGGTTTGGAGGGAACATAAGGGTTTGCCTCAGGTGAGATCATTCTCATTTCCTTGAAGGTCTGTTAAATGTAAAGCTTTTTTTTTTTTTTTTTTTTTTTCCAGACAGATCAGCCAGTGAATTGAATGTTGGCCAGGACTAGAGCTGAGACAGTCAAGAATCCATGTCCTTGAGAAGTCTGGCACCCACTTCCTATAGGATCACTTGCTTCCCACCTGCTTAGCCACTCCATTGCTCCCAACCTCCTCCTCTTCTTGGGATTCATCTAGTGTGCTAACTCCCATCCAAAAATCCCATGTGACTCTACAATTGCCAGAAATCTCTCCCAAAGCAAAGAATGAGCTCTGATCCAACACAATGGGCTGGTCATTCAATCACATGCATTTGTTTAGCATCAAGGTTCCCCAACTTGCTGTCTGCAAGTCTTTGTTCAGTATTCTATTTATCTCTTCTGATTTTTCCTTAGATGACAAAGGACAAAAAGCTGAAAGTCATCATTGAATGAGTTGTAACCTAGAGGAGAGCTTTCCTGCTCAACTGAATAGGGCAAATCAGCTGCGTAATCAATCACTAGGTAAATTCTCTGGTCAGCATAGCAGAGCGGATGGAGCTTTGGCTTTAAGTGGGTTCAAGTCCTGATGCACATCAACTTACTGTGTGACTTTGGGGAAATCCCTTCCTTTCCTTGGCTCTCAGTGCCCTGGTTACTAAATGAGCAACCCCTAAGGATCTTAGCAACTTAAAATTTTTAAGTAAAAAAATCAAAGAAATAACTTAGAGGGCTCTGAGACTTTGTACATTCAGTTCTCTGTCCCTAGAACAACCCTCCTCCCACTTTGTCCACATGGCAAATTCTTATATTATTTTTCAAGATTTACTTCATTGTACATCCGAGAACATTTACATGATCTTTTCTATTCTCATCCAGGCTTTCGTTTTTAATTTTTGAACACTTTTACCCCATTAGACCATAAACACTTTGAGGGTAGGCACCATCCTTTGCCTCTGCTTATTATAGCCAGCATCTGTTCATGGTTGGTTCCTATGCCATGCCACTTGTCAATTATTTTGAATATCATTCCTGAAAACTATGGGGTTTAGAATGACATAGATCAATGCTGGATTTTGAAGGTAAATAAACAAACAAAAAAACATACCAACTTTCTTGGAATGATTTACTGGATGATTGGAGCCTTTATTGTTATTAGTGATTTACTTATCCATCTCCCCAGTGGAACAGTGAGAGCTCCTTCAGGACAAGAATGGTGCTTTCCCTCCCAAAGCACTGGGAAGTCAGTTAATGTTCCCATGAAATGACTTACTAACTGATTGGCTAGATGATGGAAAAGGCATAAGACTGGTAGTTTGGGGTTTAATCAACATGACCATTTACAAGGTGACTTACCTCAAGGAAATCATGTCCATTCTTCGAAACTCTGATTCCTCATTAGTGAGATGGATAAAAATTCCTACCCTGAGTACCTCCTAGTATTGGTTTAAAGATTAAGGAAGTGGAAGAGAAACTGTGATGACTTAGGCAGATTTGGGGGATGATGAATGATTTTTCCACCTAAAATCCCATCAAAAGCTTACACTTTGCATGGCTGTATTGTACTTATGGAAGCATGAGTCCCAGGTTCTATCTAAATTATTTTTTCAGGGTTAGCAGGAGAGAAAGGAGTTGAAGCCACCTGGCCCAGTCTTGTCTTCTAACACTTTCTAAAAACAGCTTCTCAGCTGGAGGCACAAGGGGAAGAGGGAGGATTCAAAAGATTAGCATTGGCCCTTTGGAAAGTCTGGAGTTGTGGATTCCCTACAGATGGCTGGGGAAGTGGTTTGGGGTATGTTTTCTGGTCTGAGCTCAGGCTGCAGTGACAGATACAAGTGAGTCAAACCGTCTTGGGGTTTAATGCAGGTCACAGAGGGAATACACAGCTTTGAAGTTAATGCAGATCAAATATCTTGACTGATTTGCCACAGCTGAGTGAGATACTTGTGAGGAAGTTTAACTTGTCCCTTTTCCTTTTATCTCCTTGGTTTTTCTTAGATTTTGTTTGTGGACAATGATAGATAATGGTAGCTCACATTTATTGAGTAGTCCCCATTAGGGGAGCCTGGATGGCTCAGTCAGTTAAGTGTACAACTGTTGATTTCAGCTCAGGTCATGATCTTGAGGTTGTGAGATCACGACCCACATCAGGCTCTGCTCTCAGTGTAGAGCTTGCTTGGGATTCTCTCTCTCTCTCTCTCTCTCTCTCTGTCTCCCATTCTCCCAGCTTGCCATAAATAAATAAATAAATAAATAAATAAATAAATAAATAAATAAATAGTCACCGTTATGTAGGCACTCTGTAAGTAGTTAAGCATGTATTTAGTTCTGTGATGTTTACAATTAACCTATTGGGTAGATACTGCCATTATTCCCCTTTTGCAGATAAGGATTAGGAGGTACAGAGATGTTAGGTATATTGTGCCAGACACAGGAATAATAAATGGCAGCAAGAAAAAGATCCAAACTCAGCCTGTAAACTCCATCCCCAGCTTCCTATTATTGGGGGTGCTTCCTTATGTATTTAAGTTAACAATTACCCAAAGGCAAAGATGGCATGCTTGGACTCAGGTGGACCACTGTGACTATGGAGTCTGTGAATAAATGAGGCAAGTGGTTAAGTGTCTCTGGGTGATCTAGCAGCAGGGTGGAGGGGAAAATTCATACTCGTCTGTGCTAATGCTGGAATTGTGAAAGCATCTGGCATGCGTTTGGTTCCCATCCTAATTCAACCACTAACTAGCTATGAAAAGAAGTAGGACCTTGGGCATATTACTTAACTTGTGTGTTATAGGTCTTTCATTTGTAAAATAGGTACAATAGTAACTGATACTTCTCAGAATTGTTCTCAGGATTTAAGGAAATATACTTAGTCAAATGTTTATCTTGCTACACTCTAAATAATCTCCAAATGGTGGTCATTGGCTATTATAGACAAGTCACTTATTCTACTCTGGGCCTTTATTTTCTCTCTTTATCATCACCTCAGAGCCACGTTCTAGAAAGGTAATGAAATAAACAGTATTTAACAGAAATAAACAGTTCTTTAACAGAAAGAACATACAGAGATTGAGATACACCTTGAGATTTCCAGGTTGACCAAAGTGAGTGCTCTGGTTACTCTATTTACTCAAACAGCCTACATAGATTTCCTCTCCATCCTGTTATGCTCATGCAACACACACACGCACACACACACACAAGCTCACTGGGTATTTTCCTGAAGGGATATTTGATATTGGTTTTAGAGATTATTTATCTGAGAGAAATAGTGTTAGCTTCTTTTGAAAAGTGGAACTACATTTACCTATCCCTTCTGTAGTGGGCATTAAGGCCCCTGTTCTGTCATTGCTTTCTGAGTCTTTGCATATTATTCTGTTTCCTCAGTGATGCTGTAGAATTCTCCCCTATTTGGAGTCAGGTGGATGGTATCACTTGCCTCAAAGCTGGAAGTTCCCTTAGCAGGACCTAGAGGTTGGTGGACTAGTATCACAGAGGTGTGGAATCACTCTTCTCCTTGGGGAGCACCCATGAGCTGGCCTTTGTCCTGACTGGGCAGTCTTACCTCTATTCCTTCCCTATGCCTTAGCTTTCTGACAGCAGGGGTGGTGGGAAATATACCCATTTATATTTGCTAATAACATTACAAAGCATTAATGTTACTTCTGTTCTCACATCTAGGTTACCCCCATATTACAGATTGGGGATCTGAGGTTAGGAGAGGTCAAGAGGCTTGTTTAAAGTCATATAACCAATACATGGTTTGACAGAAGGTCTCCCCAAGTGAAATACTGGGATCCTTGGTTTCCACTTTGGAAACCATGTATATGGGGTATTATTTTATCAGTTTTAGGAGGTACAGGGGTATAACAGAAGAAACCCATCATTTGAAACTGGACAGATGTGGGTTTAATCCCAGTTCTGTCATTTATTCGTGTGTGAAGCATTTCAAATTCCTTCTCTGCTGTGAACCCCATCTGTGTCACTGTCTGTAAAATGGGGGTGAGAATACACACTTCATAGAGTTGACAGGAGGACTATGGTAGGCTGATTAATAGCCCCCCAAGATAGCCATGACCTAATTCCCCAGAACCTATAAATGTTACCTTATATGGCAAAAGGAACTTCACAGATGTGGTTAAATTAAGGTTTGTGCCATAAGGAGATTATCTTGGATACAATCACAAGTGACCTTATAAGAGGGATGCAGAAGGAGATTTGACAGCAGGAGAGGAGAGGGCAGTGTGATTAGGGAGCAGAGATTGAAGTGATGTGGTCACATGCCAAGGAATACTGGCTGCTACTAGAAGTTGGAAGAAGCAAGGAACAAGATTCTCCCTTGGAGCCTCCACAAAGAACCAGCCCTGTGGACAACTTGATTTTAGCCCAATAAAACTCATTTTAGACTCTGCTCTCCAAAACTGTAGGAGAATAAATTTTTGTTCTTTTAAGCCACTATATTGGTGCTGATTTGTTACAGCAGCCACAGGTAACTAATACAAGGACTCAATGGGGTAATATCTCTGCCTGTGCACAGCAGAACCTTAAAAATGATAATTCTATCCCACTGGATTTTTTAAATATCTTCTTACTGCACCTCTTTTAATATGACTTTTTAGGCACTGTCTGGAAGACAGGGAAAGAAATGGAAATTGGAGGGAGCTCAACCTCCCCCATGAGGCTGACAGTTTTGAAGTGGCCTCTTGATGTGGGAGTTTTGCAGTGTTGAGTGATTTAGCCCAGAGACAGGGGTAAAACTGGAATTAAACATTACATCCTTATCATTCCAGAGTCAGGCTGACCCTAATAAGTGTCAGGCTTATCTGGGTAGCTGCTCATCTATAACTCTGAAAACCCATCCGCAGCATACTTTGTCAAGTCCAAAGAGCTAAGAGATCATTGTGCTGAAGGGAGAGATAAGAAAAGGAGGCTCAGAGCAGTGGCCTGCTTTGCCCACACATTGTGAATTGTGGTGAGCTGAGGCTAAAATCCAACTCTGCTTATTCTTGGAGCAATGTTTCACATGGAGGAAGCGACGTGTCTAGATTTCTGTAAGACTCACAGAAACTGGAAGAGTTTATATCTTAGAAAATCCTTCACGCAGAGTTTCTAAGTAGACTTAGAAAGAAAAGATAGAAGGTGAGTGAGAAGGGTAAGGGGACACTCGCCAGGCACCGCTCTTCCCCCTTGCTCCCATGAACAATCTGCAAGTCCTCTCTCTTTTGCTTCCCTCAGGTGTCCATTTCACTCAGTGACCTCATCAGATGGAGCTATCGTATCTGGGGACTGAAGGAGTCCCACAATGAGATGCCAAGCCAATCTTTCAGGCACTGTCTCAGAGAATGGCCTCTGTAGGGGAAGTTCAAAGGCTTTGTAAATTCTTTGGAACACCTGCCCAGGCCAGGATTGGACCTGACTTGCAGAAGGATGGTACACAGGGAGTGCTCTACAGTAAGTATAGATACATGACTCACTGTTTGAGACAGATGATAGAAGACTTCCTCCTTGAACATACTTTATAAGGAAGTTATAGTGAAGCCTTGATAATCCCCATGGGCAGGAGAGGGTGGGAGCCAGAATGAATCAGTGGGACAGCTGCACTGTAGAAGACCAGTGGAGGGGTGGTTACTTTGAAGTATATTTTGCCAGTAGCTCGTCTAAGCTAGTATGGTGTTGCCAACGAGAGATCTTCTGGGAGCCTGGTTTAATGAGCACAAATCAGTGGTGAATGGATGCTTTTAAGGGAAGCGGAAGTACTTTGGCTCTTCAGCAAGTTGCAATCTTGTTTGCATAATCTAACAGATGATTTATGGGAGACTGCTGGTATTCGACTACATTTGACCTACAAAGATGGCACTTACATATTAGTTCAACTAGTGAACTTAGGTCTTGCTGAGATCCCAGCACCACAGTTGCATATGCAACAAGCAGAGCCACTCACTTCTAGGAATGCAGGCTTGAACAAAATCTGCCATGGCCAGAGTCGAATGAGGCATGCAGTGATTCCCAGATGTTCTGGGACTTGTAAGACCCTTGGGCTGCTGAAGAAACCAGGAACAACTCCCCACCAGAGCTGAGATCAAATTGTACCAGATACTTTGTGACTTTTATGTTATTATTATTATTTTTTTATTATTATTATTTTTAATTTTACCAGTTACTTGAGTGAGGACATAGAGCAGAAAGGTAGAGTTGAGAGAAATGAGGAGAAATAAGGAAATGAGATGTTTCCTATGGTCCAATATTGCAGAGGATTGTATCTACTACAGGACTATAGACATAAAGCTACCAGCTTATGCCCAGCCATAGAAAATGCCAACTTCTGAGGGGCCTGGGTGGCTCAGTCGGTTAAGCATCCGACTTCGGCTCAGGTCATGATCTCGTGGTTTGTGAGTTCAAGCCCGCGTCGGGCTCTGTGCTGACAGCTCAGAGCCTGGATCCTGCTTTGCATTCTGTCTCCTCCTCTCTCTGCCCGTCCCATGCTCATGCTCTGTCTCTCTCTGTCTCTCAATAATAAATAAATGTTTAAAAAAAAAAGAAAGAAAATACCAACTTCCTTCTTCCTTCCCATTGAGAACAATCAAAGAGAAGTAACAAAGGAAGTTGCTTTTCAGGGGAGTTGTATCATGGTCGGAGGGATGAGACCTGTAAGTCTGCCAGACTTCCCAATGACCAGGCACCTGCTTTGGAGGCTAAACCCTCTGGCTATGAAGTATCTGTGGCTTAATTAACTGTTTCCTTTGTGTATCAAGTGTTCCCTTCTCCAAAGGTGTGGAGGTTAGAGAATGGAGAGTTTGTGTCCAAGATTTCTAAGTCCTTTTGCTCTCTCTAACCCTAGCAATGCAGTAGGAACATCTGGTTTCCTTTGGGTAGCTGAGAAAAATGCCCAATGGCAAAATCATTCTCTAGGTCTCGAATGACCCAACAAGATTTAACCAGCACCTTGAACAGTGGCTGGCACATAGTAAGCACTCTATAGATATTTGTTTTATGAATGGTTGAATCTAATTATCTTTGAAGCACAAGCTTGGATATGAAAAATCTGGCTCACATTTTTTCCTGATAAAAGCAGCCAATTGAATACAGAATTATTGATTGCCTATGATTTTCTGTAGCAATAAAAATAAGGGCTGCTATCTTTTGTTCCTGACTGTTGGATGTTGCTTTTTACAAATTTTATCTATTGGACTCAGACATGTATCACTCCTTGGGTACGGGTAATGGGACCTTGTCACAAGGATTAAAAGGTGACCCATCCAGTACTGCAGGTGTTTATAGCCCTGTGGGAAAAGACAGACACAGAAACAGGTAATTGAAGAACAATGTAATATGTGTTGCTGTGTGGGGCACCTGGGTGGCTCAGTCGGTTAAGCGTCCGACTTCAGCTCAGGTCACGATCTTGCGGTCTGTGAGTTCAAGCCCCGCGTCAGGCTCTGGGCTGATGGCTCAGAGCCTGGAGCCTGCTTCCGATTCTGTGACTCCCTCTCTCTCTGTCCCTCCCCAGTTCATGCTCTGTCTCTCTCTGTCTCAAAAATAAATAAACGTTAAAAAAAATTAAAAAAAAATAAGTGTTGCTGTGAAAGTCACCATGAGAGGCTATGATAGGGATGCAGAGGTATAGAGAACCTAAGTTTTTCCATTGCTTGAATGCTTCCAGTATCAGGAGATTCATTACCTTACAAGAAAATGCAGGGAGAAAGAGTGCATTAATGTTCTCTATGTAGTTGGCATATTTTAAATGAGTATCTGTTATGTGCCACACACTAAGTCAGGTGCTGGGCAGGCAGAGAATAAAAGGTGCAGTTCCCACTCTCATTGAACTTTCTGATTCGTGGGGAAGATGGCCATTCAACACATAAATACACAAAAAATATATATTTACAAACAAAACAGTGATGGAGTGTGATACAACAAGAACCCAGTGCTGTGAGGTGCTCTACATGAGTTCTCATTTCCTGGACTTAGTTCAGTGCGGAGGGGTATTTTTAAAACTTCTATTTTTAAAAAATAATCTAATTATTCTGCACACAAGACTAATTTCTCCAGAAAATACTAAGATATTTAAAAATGCCTTGCTATTTATAGAAAAAAATAACAAACTACTTTTCTTCATTAATGACACGGGCTTTCTTTGCAATTTACACAATGGGGATGTGAGTTTTCACTTTACTTATTTAAAACGTATTTATAGGGGCACCTGGGTGGCTCAGTCGGTTGGGCGTCTGACTTTGGCTCAGGTCACGATCTCCTGGTCCCTGAGTTCGAGTCCTGCATCGGGCTCTGTGCTGACAGCTGGGAGCCTGGAGCCTGCTTCGGATTCTGTGTCTCCCTCTCTATCTGCCTCTCCCCTGCTCACACTCTCTCAAAAATAAACATTAAAAATATTAAAAAAAATAAAACATATTTCTATAATATGTATTTTGTACTATGGACTTGAGTGCATTACAGATGGTAACTCACTTAATCCTCATAACCTATCAGAGAGGTGTTACTATCATTATTTCCACTGTACAGTTAAGGAAACAGCTCAGGAACTCAGAGAGGTGAGATAACTTGTCTAAGGCTGTGCTGACAAATGGCAGGACCAGGACTCCATCCAGTTCATCTGGCCCCCAGAGTCCCTGCTTATCACCACTATCCTGCCCTTGAAGAATTACCAAGGCAAACGAACTCTGAAATGTGCCCATCTAACTGGCACGAGAGCCGAGTATTTTAATCTCTACTCTGCTGAGGAGTTAGCTCAGGCTCCCCATTGTAAAGTGCTTTGCCCAAATCCACACAGCTGGTAACTGTCAGAGCTGGAATTAGATCCCAGCACCGTCCAAGGCCAAGTACAAACTTTCAGCTCCACATCACCACTGAGGAGCCTCGTGGTACACGGGCCACCGCATCCAGGGACAGAATATTAGAAAGACAGTCATTGAAATGTACTCTTTCTCTTCAGCATACTGTTTGCTTTATGTGCCTTTAACAGGTACCACTGACTTAGGGGTGAATTATGTGCTATCTCGTGCTGATACATAAATGTGGGTTGTTTATTCTTGTTTAAGTAAGAGCATAGGAAGTCTGATTCTTCCACTCAAATCCACCCACTTCTGTCTAGGCTGATGCTGAATGTTGAAGTTCTCATAAAATACTCACTGGTTTAAATCACAGAGTTTGAAATTTTTATGATGTTGCATACAGACTTCAAAATAATGCACTAAGATTACCCAATGGCTCTGAGTTGGGACTTTAAATCATGCAGACCTGGGTTCAAATCCCAGCTCTATGACTTTTGAGCTTCATTCTCCTGGGCAAGACTGGTCACCTCCCTGGGCCTCAGTGTTTTCATTCATGAAATGGGGATAAGAACAGTGACATTTGGGGCTGTCGTTAAAAGCCAGTGAGATAAAGCACTTAGTACCATGTTTAGGACATAGAAAGTGCTAATTAGTCGGTAGTTATTATTGCTTCTAGATTTTTCTCTTTATTGAATAAATGTCATCTGAACTATCGAATAAAGCTTCCTTAGCAGCTTTTGTTTCATTTCTAAAACTAGATAAGGAGCTGGGGACTCACTGTAGTTTAGTTACCTCCTGAATTCTTTCCCCTGCCTTTAATAAAAAGGGGTCTGATTTGTTTCACTCTTTGGTTTGTGCCAGTGGTTCTGAACTGGGTAGGAAGGGATTTTCCTCCCCAGGGGGCATTTGGAAATGACTGCAGATATTTTTTTTATACATTTATTTATTTTTGAGAGACAGAGACAGAGCGTGAACAGGGGATGGGCAGAGAGAGAGGGAGACACAGAATCAGAAGCAGGCTCCAGGGTCCGAGCTGTCAGCACAGAGCCTGACGCAGGGCTCGAACCCACAAACCATGAGATCATGACCTGAGGCGAAGTCAGACGCCAAACCGACTGAGCCACCCAGGCGCCCCTGACTGCAGATATTTTTGACTGTCACAACTTGGGTGGGAGCGCTACTGGAAGCTAGTGGATAGAGGCCAGGGGTGCTGTTGACCATCCTGCTATGCATGAGATGTCCCCCCAACTTCCAAAGATGTAGGCAGTACAAATATATCACGAATGCTGAGACTGAGGAACCCTGGTTTATACCCTCTAGCTCGCAAGCGCGTGTGCACACACACACACACACACACACACAAACTCACACTCATCCCAAATCCTTGCCTCCATGAAGGGAACAGTGTGCAAGAGACCGGAGTCCTGAGTGAGCTCCAGGATGATGTCATGCTGGGGGGAGACCCACACAGGCCTGCGGTGAGACACAGTACACGTGGGGGATCTCACCATTTCCGCACAGACCCCTCACCTCGCAGTCACCACCGCCTCATATCCTGCTCTGGTCCCTCCTGGGAACGTGGGAAGCCTCACAGCAGATGGGGTTTCGCTTAGTCACATTCTCTGTGGTCAGATCGGATTACATCCACAGCAGCTTTGGCTCTGAGAGACCCACAGTTGCCTGGTGCTCTCTGGGCTGGCCTTTGACCTTCCAAAGCCAAAGGCATCCCAAGATGAGCAAGGAGAGGGGTCTGTCTGCAGGTCTATCTATCAAAAGGGAGAAAGGTGAGAAATAGAAAAGAGGCAAAGGATGCTGGAATCCTTTTTTGAAGGCAGGGACTGGGTGTTTCTCTGTGTGTATTTCTTGTGCTTATCACACCAGGTGCTAAGTTGTCTGTAATTTTTAAAAAAGAAACACATAAATTATAGAAATCTTGAAGGAGTTTGTATTTCACAGGAAAGAGTAAAATGGGTGCTAATATTAAGTGATTAAAATATTCCATATACTAGGTTATGTGTTTAACAACTATTATTTCATGTTAACTCTGAAACAGTGATGTGTAGATTACCATCTCCACTTGAGAGCTGTTATAGGGCAAGTGAAGCTGGGTGACCCAAGGGCACAGAGATACTAAGTGACAAAAGCCTCTAAGTGACAAAGTGAGGGAAACAAATTTTATGAAGAGCTAGACAGTGCCTGCCACAGTGGGGATCAATGAACTTGTTCTTGAATTTGGAAGAGATGGTCCAGGATATAGAAGAAATTTTGGTAGGTAACAGATCTGGCCACACCCCTCAGATCTCACCCTTCAGTTGATTACTAACTCTTTCTATGTATGGACCTCCCTCCTGGGTGGCAATAGGGACAAGGTAGTGAGCAATCCTCCCCTGGGGTTTGGACCAATTTATAGGGTGAAAATAGAACTCTTTCGGAAGAAGGATTAGTGGGGCCCTCTTATCTTTGTTCCATAGGAATGTACACTTTGTAATTAACTCATTGACTCATTCCACAAACCTTCGTTTGAGCATACTATGTACAATGCTAGGCAGTGGGGACCTAAATATCCAGTCCCTGCTCTCGAGGAGCTGATACTCAAGTGTGGAAAAGATGAGGAATGGGGTTGTTACAATCCAGCAGAATGAGTCCTGTGGCAGAGGTAGGAACAACTTAGATGAGGATCATCTAACCTAGGCTGGACAGAGGATTAGCTGATTTATCTCTACACCGAGTCTTAAAACATCTTCAGAGCAAAGCAGTTTGGAAATAATGTTCTGGTAGAAGACATAACATGTGCAAAGGCAAGAAGGCATGGAAGAACATTCAGGAACAGCAAGTAGTTCAGGAGGGATGAATACAGGGCCCATAAGGGAGAGATATGGCTGCACTAGATCATGATGAGTACTGTGGGCACCTGAGGAGGAAGCTTTTCTGACCTTCTGGAAGTGAAAATGTCCACTTGGGAATAGGGAGTTTCATGGAACACAATGGAACTGCCCATGGCTTGTCCTGGTGAGAACTTGCTGCTTGTCCGTAGTGACTTAGGCACCACCAACACACCCAAATGCATGTCACTAGGCTAGGGACTTCCTCTAGTCACGTGTCCTTGCAGCTGTAGTCCACATACAACCTCTGCTACACATTCTAGCCTCTTACAGGAATTACGTGTGCCAGAGAGGGCACTGATTCTCTGCCCCCTTGGGTACCACTCTTGGTTTTCCTAAGGACTCTCTAATAAAATGATGTCTTCCCTTTCTTCATCCCCAGGGGACTGATAACTGTTTCTGGTCTCCAGAGAAGAAGACTGAGTCACTATATCATCACTCTACAGTGCCTTAACACCCTGTGGCCATCGGTATTCATGAAAGAGACAAATTATGAGGATGCGCTGGGAACTAGAGTTTCAGTTTCTCGTTTGTAATCTACTGCTGGATAGGAAGCAGAAACACATGGAAAAGATTTGATAATGTTAACAAATGACACAATAGTAACTAGCTGAGCCAGGAAATGTCTTCTTTCCTCACTCAAATGAGGTGCTTCAGTTACACAGACTTCTGGGAAGACAGCTTTCTCATCTTATCTAAAATGCCATTTCATCTTCCAACACTCAGCTCAAATGCCACCTGCTCTGTAAGTCATTCCTCGATATTCTGCTCAGAACGCGTCTCTATATTTTACTTGTATCTTGTTCCTTGATTACTCACTTTGCCAGGATCTTAAATAATTGTTTCCATATGTGTCTGTCTCATGAGATTACAGAATAAGGTAACATTTATTATGAGCCTGCATGTGCCAGGCACTGGGATAATTGTTTTACACATTTTTTTATGGAATCTTCTCAAATTGACTGTGGGCAGATGCTACTAGTTCCATATTAAGAGTGAGTACATGGGGTTCCTAGATGTTAAGCCCTGGAGTGTTTAAAAATAGGAGAGCCTGAGTGACTCAGTCAGTTGAGCGTCTGACTCTTGATTTCAGCTCAGGTCATGATCTCACTGTTGTGGGATCAAGCCCTGCATCAGGCTCCATGCTCAGCATGGAGTCTGCTTAAGATTCATTCATTCATTCTCTTCCTCCCTCTCTCTCTCTCTCCCTCTCTCTCTCTCTCTCCTTTTGCCCCTCTCCCCGCTCACATTCTCTCTCTCTCTCTCTCTCTCTCTCAAAAAATAAATAAATAAAAATAAAAACAAATGTAGGTCTCATCTCACTCTGCATGCTCCACCACTATGGCATGATAGTTCCTGAAAGTGGTAGGAACAAATATCCTTGGGATTCTTCTTTTCCCTTCCCAAGTAATGCAATATCCATCCAAGGTTTGTTTTATATTAGAAACAAATACTAGCAAAGCTCAATAGCAGCATAACCAGGGAGTCCGAGCACTAAATCCTGGGCTTCTGCCACAGGCACTTACCATAGGATGGGTATTGTTCTGTGCTTCATCATGATACAAAGAATTCTCACTGATGTTGTGATATATTTTAGGATCAGATTTTCAAAACTCCTCCCAAATAGTTATGTGTCACCGCATGGAAAGAGCTAGGGCATGTGGGCCACCCTGTGTCCTACCCTTTTTCAGAACTTCTTTCTTGACCTTTGGCAAGCCCCAATGTGCCTTTCCCTTGAAAGAGCTTATGAAACACAACCTTTCCTTGGGTCAATCCCTGATTAAAGGAAGTCTTTAAAAACTTGCTTCTCTCTCTCTCTCTCTCTCTCTCTCTCTCTCTCTCTCTCTCTCTGTGTGTGTGTGTGTGTGTGTGTGTGTGTGTGTTGGGAAGGAGGCAAAAGTGAGGAGGTGGTTTCCACTCAGTAGTCTAGGGCCCACAGAACTGGAAAATTTCCCCCCAAAAAGGAAATGTTACAAGAGCTCTTCTTTTGCAGAGCTTTTCTGTTTTTGGAAAAGCAGGTGTGAAAAATCCATTATGTTCTCATCCACAGTCAGAAAGTCTGCTCAGACTTTTAAAATTGTAGAGAAAGCATTTGTTAGCCTCTGTTTTCAATTAACTGGATGAGTTGGTTCTCCTGCTAAGGGAACATGGTCTCACGGAGATGATGAAACCATCTTTACTATCCCCGGGAGAGGAAGGCTGGGGGTGGCCCTAATGAATTAATGACAAAGTTCAAGCTCATTTAACTTCTTTGATCACTCGGTTTGCAAACACACTATCTATTATGAGAACATATAGTGTCCATTACAAGGTGAAGATGATATGAGAATATTTATTTAATACATATATATTTATCACTTGCTCTATATTTAGCATTGCTCTGGGCAGTGAGGAATTTAGATGAACCACAGGGCTTACCCTGAAAAGGCTTAGAGCCCAGGGAGGAGACAAGTAAAGTGACAATTGTAATACAATGTGATGAGTGCCGTGATAGAGTGAGCAGAAGATCTACATGGGTGGAGGTGGGAGAAGCTTGCAAGAGAGGTTTACACCTGAACAGAGTCTCAGACATGATTTAGAGTTACAGAGGAGAGGGAAGAAGGAAGGGAGTTGGAGAGAGACAGAGGGATCTGCCCGTTCAGAATGTAGAGCTGAGAAACAAGGCATCCTGCATTCTAGAAATGCTGGTGGGGTGGCAGAGGGAGCACAGGGGGTGGGCTTGTGAGAAGAGCAAGGTTGGTAGGTTCTCACACAGGCCTTGAAAGCCATGTGAAGGATTTCGATCTCTCCACCAGCTAGGTGATGGAAGGCCATTCTGGGACATCAATAAGGCAGTGACAAGGATAGATTCATGCCTTAGAAATATCATCCTGGTTGAAGTTTGAAGTGAAGTTAGGAAGAAGGAAAATGGGAGTCAGCGAGACCACTGAGGGGCTGTCATAGTCATTTAAGCAAGAGATGATGGTGGTTTGGGCCAGGGTTGGAGCTGTGGGGATGGAGTAAAGTGGCAGGTTTTAGTTACATTAAAGACAAGCTTGACAGAGTTTGGTGACTGAGCAGATGTGGGTAATTAAATAGAGAGAAGCAGCATCCTGAAGGAGGGTGCCCAGTGGATGCTGATGCTGTTTACCGAAGTGAGACTAGGAGAAGAAGAGGATGACGACCATTTGAACCTGGAAGTTTCAGCTCAGGAATAGAGGCAATAGCAATGATAAGACTCCTTTGTCACCTTGGCCTCAGCAGGACATACTGCCCATGTTCCACTCATCTCTAGACATGGCCTGTGAGCACATATTTGTAGAAACCTCTCACTTGCAAAGGAGCCAAAGGTAGGCCAAAATCATCTCTAGAGGGGCTCTCCTCACTGGTTTGATATGCTTTCTTCTCACAGTCCAGAATAGTAACATAGTGCATGTAAGCCAGGCTGCCTGGGTTTGCAAACAGTCAAATTCTTACTGTGGTGTCACCTTGGGCAAGTTACTGAGCCCACCTGTGACTCAGTGTATACATTATAAGGTGAGAATCATAGTTCCCACTTGACAAATTTACTGTAAAACAAAAAAAGTGTGTAGAACCATCTGTAAGGGTGGAAGTACCTGATAAACACTGATAAAACAAATGAGTAGCTATCTTCTTGGTACATTCCCTCCTCCTATTAGGGTAAAGCATTTACTGGATGCACTAAAGGCCATGGATTCAGAGCCCTTCTCTTTTTTTTTTTTTTTTTTTTTTTAAATGGAATTGAGAGATCCAGTGCTGGGCTAAGCTTTCTTTTCATGTCAAAGTATGTGCTGTACCTCCTGCTGGAACTGCTCTTAACTTTTCACCTACTTAAAACTTGATCAAATATCATCACCTTTTGTAGGATCACTCTATCCACCCTTCTCTGATCCCTAGAGTCTTCATGGTTCTTCTAATATAATGCTTACTACAGAGTATCTTAATTATTTCCCATGAGTTTATCTTTCCTTTAGTAAACTCTGAGTTCTTCACAGTTTCTGAATCTTCTTAGCCTTGGAAGTTCCAGATCCTAACCCAGAAGTTGGTGCAGAGTGAGTGTCTAGGTAAGGCTTACTGAATGATTCAATGGATAAATAAACCTGCTTAAAACTGAAGCAACAGTAGATACACAACATGCATTTTTTCCCCTCCTGTCATCTCCTTAACTTGCCTTCACCCCAGTTCAACAGTCTTCCCAGAAAGGAGAACATCTGGAATTCACCAAAGAAGGAAAGGGCATCCTACAAAATGATTTTAAAATATTTATTGTTTTGCTTGTGTTCTCCAGATAAGGCATTGATTCCAAGGCACCAGCGTTATATTCTGTAATTAAAGAGATTTTTTTTTAACCTCTCAGCAAAAAACCAGGGTTTAAAAATCTTTCCATTTCCTAAGGCAAGATAGGGCACCCAGTTACAAAGGGTAGCATAGGTTCACGGGTAGGAACACTAGACTGGGGTTGAAAAAGAGGCCCAGATTCACTCCAATCTCAGCCTAACTTGACAGGAAACATTTATACTTAGAAATGTGTCATCTTTACCTCTTTTATACAGATCAGTTTATCAGTAAATAGTGTCCTTTTGAACACCTACCATTTGATCTGCCCTAATATAATTATTGAAGAGAATTTACTGTGGCAAAACACAGTAGTTTTCAATAATTTGCTTTTTACCCTCTAAAATAATCTTGGAAAACCATGTACCTTTCAAGTTGACAAATGCTTTTATGGTACGTTTAAATAGTTGCAAAGGACAGAACTTCAAGTATGTTAAATACATATCATTTAAAAATAAAACTCTTTTAAATAGATTTGATAAAACCAAAGTTCTGTTGTGATTTGATATCATTTATCCATTAAGAAATATATGAATAAGATCTTTCTTAATAGCTGAAAACTTACATAGTTCCCTTTTCTCCTTAAATGTGTATTTCCATTCAATTTCCTCCACAGTTTATCATAATGCGGTATATTCTTATATTTAAAAGTCTTCCCTTGATCGTGTTATCCTATTCCTCTAAAACAAAACATGTACATAAATTGATATTAAAATTTCTTTAATGTTCGGTAAGTGTAAGTTTCTAGCACAAGACAATTTCTTCTGGAGTGAATTATTGTAACAATTATTAGAAGTACTAAGTTGACAACTCCACTATACACTTAATGAAATTTTGATAGGAGCACCTGAGTGGCTCAGTTGATTAAGCATCTGACTCCTGATTTTGACTCAGGTCATGTCTCATGGTTTGTGAGTTCGAGCCCCACATCAGGCTGTGTCTGGCAGTGGGGTGGGTGCCTGCTTAAGATTATCTCTCTCCCTCTCTCAGCCCCTCCTCTGCTCATCTCTCTCTCTCACTCTTTCTCTCAATAATATAATTAATTAAAAAATTTAAAAAAATAAGATTTTGATAAATATTTATGACAGGAAACAAAGTTTTATTGGAGATGCTTTCTGAATAAGATGAATTTTCTTCAATTAGATCATATATCTGTTAAGGAATATTCATTATTGCTAACCAGAGATGGTATTATATGAATTCCATTCCAAGTTTTCTTGTCTTTTTTTTTTTTTTTGGTTGTAAGCACTGAGAAACCCATTCACAGAAATGAATAGATGAGAAAAGAAGAACTTTTGTTATAGCAGTGTTATAACCTTCTACCAGGTTGTATGCCAAAAATCCCATAGGAATAATCATCAAAAAGCATTTTTAATAATTTTTCAACTGACATTTTAATTAGGTCCCCCTTTAGTTTTGTGAACAAAGCATTGGAAGTCATATGACTTGAAACATAATTTGCTACTAGATCATCAGTCATTCAACAGAACTTTGAATTGTACTTTTGTTGGTCTCCTAGAGATTTTTATACCCCAAGGCAACTCAAGATGAGTGAGAGGTATGGCTTCCTTTTGTAAAGTGAGTGAATGGCATTTATGAAAAGAGACTCCTTATCTTCAGATTCTTGAGAAAGAGTACAAATCAAATTTGAGAACCTAAAAATTCCCTTAAATCTATCTGCCAAATGGAGCCCTTAGAAAATCCTTGAGTACCTCTGTGGGTACAGTGTACTGGAGTTTGAACATTGTGATACGAATTATATCATTTCTGTAATTAAATTAAGACTTCCCAGAGAGGCAGCATGATTGTACAGGTAGTAATAAGATAACAGTGCAAAGCAGCCAGAAGTCAAGTTCATATTGACTTATATGGACCCGATTCTATAATTCAGAAGTGGGAAAAACTAACTTGTGTTTCTGCAATCTGGGTTGGCTTCATGAATGAGCTTGGATTCAAATGAATCCTTGAATTATGGAAACAGAATGTTAAATCTGGAATAAAGTTTAGAGATTATCTAGTCTGGAGAAGGCAATGAAGCATTATCTTCTTTTTAATGTCTATTTATTTATTTTTATTTTTGAAAGAGAGAGAGGGCAGGGGAGGGGTAGAGAGAGAGGGAGAGAGAATCCCAAGCAGGCTCCACGCTGTCAGCGCAGAGCCTGATGAACTGTGAGATCATGACCTGAGCTGATATCAGGAGTCAGACTTTTAACCTACTGAGCCACCCAGGCACCCCATGAAGTGTTATCTTCTATACTGGCTTGGATTAATCCTTAGTGACTGCTTGGAGTTCTACATCAAGAAGGATTCAGAGGAATCATCTATAGGAGAGAATGCTATGACTGATTGGTCACGCCTGTCAGTGGAAGTGGGAGAGAAGTTGCACAGGTGCTCTGTATAAGCCATGCCTGGCATAGCACAGGGACCACAGGGAGAGCTGAAGCCCAGTGAGGGCAGGAAACTCGATCAAAATTCCACAGCTAATTAGTGGCAGGATGGGAAGAATTATTTTTTCTTCATCGTTCGGTGCTTGTTGTGAATTTAATCATATTTGCAACTGGAAAGTGCACATTTTCAAGCTGGAAGGGAGAAAATCTTATTGTGCAAATATGAACTGTTCTTTCTTTTAGGGAGCTTTTAGGTTCCTTTCACATTCGTTCTCTATGGCTATTTGCTGAAAGAAGGAAATAGGTCAGCCATTATGAGAATGCTGAAAATGCTGGGTGGTCTTAGTTGCCCATTCAGAAGGAGCTCAGGAAAAATCAAAACCATAAAAGCAACACTCTACTCACCTGGCTACTGGTCCTATGTCACCCTGGCCCAGAGGTGCAGAGTGGAGTTAACAGAGGCTTGCGAGGCCTATTACTGTTACATCTACCGAAGGTTTCCACTCATTCCCAGCATCTCGCACACTCACAGTGCCCTAGATGAGTCCTTTCACCACATGAATATTATCAAATTGTAGGACTGGGGTGGGAGTAGACAGAAGTATAAGCAGAGGTACAACAGGATTATACACTGATGGAAGGATTAACTTCATATATAACAAATGGATTTTACCATACATACTGAATTGCGTATTGCCTTACAACTCCTTTTGGACCTCTTTCCACATAAATCTCCATGTGCCTCATTCTTTTTAGCTATAACATCACATTCAGTTGAGTCCAGACTTTTGACAGTGTAAACAATGCTGCAGTAAACATCCCTGTGATTTCATCTTGGTGCATTTCTGAGAATTTATTTGAAGGATAAATTCCTAGAAGTGGACTGGCTGCAACAAAGCTTTCAATTCTCACAGATCTTGTCACATGGGTTTCTCCTATTACTCTTCTCAAAAGGTGATATCAATTTACACTCCAAACTATGGTATATGGGAGTGCTGGCTCCCTCACATCCAACCAACACTAGGTATTTTCAAAGGTAAGAACAGGATTTGAATAGTTACAGTTTTGAATTAGACTTGAAGCCTCCCTCTTGGCTGCCCCCACCCGTGTCTCCCCAAAGCAATACAGATGGGTGACAGCGAATGCCACAGACTCTGCTCAAAAGGCTGAATGCTCCTGCTTCAGTGGGAACAGGGGGTGTTTCTTAAGTCTGTGCCCTACTTGGCATCTGTCCCTGACAGACCCAGCCAATGTGGGGAGCCAGCCGCTCTGACGGTAAGAAAGAGTGGATTGGAAACAAATTGATCTTTTCACAGCTGGCCGTTCCTTTCTTTCCCTTCAGCTTGGACCCGGCTCAGAACAAGGTCACTGATGTTCTGCTGCAACAAAAATGGCATTATTGAGGACTGACTCCTTTGGGGGAAGTGTCATTCCCCAAGAATTGCCTCTGTAGTGTCAACCATGACAAGCCCGGAGACAGCATAGCTACAAGTCTCCACGGGTCTCCAAAGCAACACCCAAACTGTCCATCCTGTTGACCACGGACTCTTCTGTTGATGTCTACAACTTTATTTAAAGGATGTCAGATGACTCCATTCAACAGACTATAACCTCTTGTTTATCTTTCCTGGAGGCCTGTGGTCAGAGGATGGGAGACTTTGGGATTCAAAAGGAAAAGAACTATGTGAGCAACAGGGGAAAGGATCTAGTGTTTATTTCTAGCATCACCATCTTATCACTGTTCATCCTATTACTTTTCTGCTTTCTTGCCACAGTGCTCGCTCCAGCTGAGAGAAATCATTTGTTTATCTTTTTATTGATTGCCTCCCTTACTAGAGTAAGCCTCAGGAGGGCAAGGCATCATTTAGTTCACAATTGTATCATCAGTCCCCAGAGTACCATGTGACCCATTGAAAATGCTTGATACATCTTTGTTGAATGAATGAGTGAGTGAATGAATGAATAAAGCAAATGAATACCTCCTGTGTTGCATAATTTTGTGCATGCAATGCCATTTAATATTTAAATGTCATGAGGTATAAATATTTTCATTTATGGCTAAGGAATTTGACTCTGAGATTAAATAACACTACCAGAACCACACAACTGGTAATTGGTAGAACTGACGTTTTCATTTAGTCCTGGCTGACCCAAAACCTATCTTCTAGGCCACTAGGATTCTGACTTTTGAAAGTTTCAACTGAAAAATACTACAGGCTTTTGCAAGCAATAAGGGATACGGTCATTAGAGACATTGCCAGGTGAACATGATGTGCTCAAGAAGAACAGATAGCCCTCATTACCCTCACCACAGTGAGCAATCCCCAACACCTTAAGTGCTTATTAAATTTATATTCATTTGGGGACAACAGTAGGGCCAATTTATATGAATTTGCACAAATTTGGGACCTCTGCACTGAGTAACAGGGGCACTCTAAAAGATCCTTACGTTAACAGTGACAGACTGTAATGAAGGGCACTAATATTCTACAAAGTTATGTTGTGTGCAAGGAGTCATGCTTTAAATATGTGATTTCATTTAGTTCTTACAACAGCATTTCTCTCTTCTTTTCTTTTCCTTTCTTTTTCTTTCTCTTTCCCTTTCCTTCCCCTTCCTTTCCTTTCTCCTTCCTTCCTTCCTCCCTCCCTCCATCTTTCCTTTTCTTTCTTTCTTTCTTTCTTTCTTTCTTTCTTTCTTTCTTTCTTTCTTTCTTTCTTTCTTTCTTTCCTTTCTTTCAACAAGAATTTGGAGATTTAGGTTGGGTAAGCAATATTTAACAGTAGGACCAACACTTGAGCCTACAGCTTTATATCTATAGAGCCTCTCCTCTTTCTACTCACCGTGCCACTGAGTATTGGGCAGGGACTATGGTCTCAGTTGACCAAGTACAGTCATAGGCACAGAAGGTGCTGCATAAATGACCAATTGGCAGACCCCTAACAGTCTGGTCCTCAGCCAGTGATCCCCAGGGCTACTTGGGGATTGGCATCATGCCTGGTATGACTTTATGCTTTAACTGTTTCTTTTGTTGGCCAGCCCCCTAGGGGAGCCCCGTCTCCTCCTTGAAACCCTGTGCTGGAATGAGAGGTCTCCACAAGGGTTCCGGAAGCCCACACTCAGTGCTGTGGGTTTTTTTCCTGAGAACTCTCTGTAAGGTAATGCTCTGAGATCAGTCCTTCCAGCTCCCAACTCAAAGATCCACAAACTCCAGGCTCCCAGGGGTTTTGAGCTGGCAGTTATAATGAAATATTAGCACAGAAGAAAATGATTTTTTTTTCTATTTTGGGTTTCTAATCAGGACAGCATTGCTATGGGATGATTTATGCACTCATGAGTATTTTCAAAAAGTTTCTTTTAATGTTCCTTCTCTAGCCATTTCTCTTATCACTTGGGCTCAGCTTGGTGCTACTCCGGAATTTGCCTTTTCCCCCTTCCATCTATAAAATGCCAAACATATGTCCCCAGTATGGCTCCATGAAACTGAGAATCTTTGGAAAACTCCTTAGAAAAAAGCCCTACAGATTTTGTTTTGGACAAAGCCAGCCCCAAAGAGGCACTTGAAGTATCTGGAGATGAAATGGTCGTCTGAAATAATAAAAACCCTAAAAAAATAAAAATAAAAGGGACTTTCTCCAAAACATTGTGTTCTTTATTGTTTGTCCATTCAAGCAATCATTTGACAAATTCTCATTAAGTATTTACTCCATGTTATACATGGTGCTGAGTATGAAGAACATAATAGTAAATCAGATAGAGTCCCTTTCTTGGGAGCTGATGGTCTAAAATAGCAGCCAATCGAGTACTGCAGAGCATTCCCTACTGGCCACCCCTACCTTGTGAGTCCATCTTTGACAGCTCTTCCCTCCTGGCACCACTGTTCTCATCTCATTCCCCATTTAGTGCACAGCCCACATTATAAATGTGAGAACACTAAGGTCAAGAAAAGTGAGGTGACCTACACGTGATCACATGAAGTGTAACTGTCAGAGTTTGGGCTTGAATTCTAGTCCTCTTACTTCCTCTCCAGTATTCTTTCCTCCGGACTTTAGGGAGGTTTGAAATTCATCTATGAATCTCCTCTTGCCTTCTACCCATCCAAACCCATTCAAACTCACGCACACCCACTTTCCTCCAACCATATGAGAAAGCTAATGCCCCCGATACATCATGTTCTCTGCTGCCTTTGTGTTTTTACAACTACTATTCTTAGGCTACCACTGCTACTCTCAGAAGTAATAGCTAATACCTGTTGAGATCCTATTCAATGTCAAGCACTACTTTACATCATTGATTCAATATTCTGGACAAGGAGATAGGTTCTGTTATTATCTCCACTTTGTAATTTACAAAACTGAGGCTCAGAGACATTAAGTAACTTACTCAAGAGGCTGGGGTTGAAATTCAGGTAATACAGCATCAGAGCCTATGTTTCTCTTGGGGCTCTGCAAAAGTCTGTTGAATGACTGACTGGAAGACTGACTGAATGAAACTGAGTTCTTCTGTTGCTGTTTGTGAAACATCATTTTGATCAGAAGTCATAGGGAAATTATTATCTGCTAGAGATAGAAACAGAAGTTTCCTAAATTAGGTTGGCCAAGAATCTTCATTTCAATCTATTCAACCCTTACCTCTGCACCCATTATACATAAGCATTAACTATATGAGATGAAAGATAAAGTGATTTATTAAATTTATTCATAACTCAGCACCAAGAGCACATGAGGATGAGCATATGCCTGTGCACACATTCTGATGTTCCCTGAGACGCTCATGCTCCTCTTGAAGAGAGCAGTGGGAGACGTTTACACAAAGGCCCTTGGCCTGCCCTCCTACATGCCTGGGAGAGGGAGCTGCTAGAAGTGTGCCAAGTAAGGAGTTCCATGCACAGTGTGCTTAGCTCAATTCTTCAAAGGGTCTCCAACATTTATGAAGCATAATAAGAAGTAACATCATTCCTGACATTATGGGGCCATTGATGAATGAAGTACGTCTATGGAAAGACAAATACCTTCACATGTTACCCATTTCCAAATCCTCTAGCAGCATATCTAAGAACTTCTCATTAACTCTACTTCACAGTTACCGGATCTACTCACTTGGCATTTTCCCCAGTGGATCCAGAGCCTGTGCTTCATCTCCTCAGTTCCTCCAGGCTCCTGTCATACAGTACCAGAACATTTTGCTCCCACAGCTGTTGAAAGAGACCCATCGATGTAGCCAAAGGAGTTGCTCAGCATCCTAAAAGCAAGACCAAAAAGAGTGGGGAAAAAAAAAAAAAAGGAAGTTATCATTAGTAAGTGATTGACCTCATTCTGTAGGAATTCCTTTTGGAAAGGGAGCTGCAGAGTGTTGTGACAGACGGTAAATCATCTGTAAGAATGTTTACCATGGAATTCTAGCAAAAGAAATGGCTCAAGAAACTTCCTGGGTACACAAATGGAGTCTGCTCAGAGGCCCCAAAGGGGACTTGGAAAACTTGAGTTGTGTGACGGAGGCTGTCTACTTTAATGCAGGGGTCAGCTGAAGCTGCAGTGGCATTTGAGTTACCCGACATGCTAGGAAGGTGTCTTTTAAAAACAAAAAACCAAAACAACCCTCTGGTGCTTCAGTCAGCTCCACTTAAAAGACTAGTTGTGGGATATATGAAGAAGTGCAAAGCAAGCCTACAGTCTACTGAGTGTAGGCTAGGAATTGCTGTTTTAATTTTACGGAGGTTTAGACTGATTTTAATATTGCCTAAATTCACAAGGTTTGTAAGTTTCAGAGTCAGAGTTCAAACCCAAGTGTATTTGACTCCAAATTTTCCGAGTTTGCCTTTCTTGAGGGCAGGGTTATGCATTCTACATATTTTTCTTACTCAATTGCAATATTCACTGTCCAAGGTATGTAGAATTCTGGAACATCAAGGTTAAAAGGCACCTTTAGACATCCCATGGTCTAATCTTTTCACTATAAAGATGGGAATGGGCCTGAAAGGAAGGTTATCATCCTTGTTCATTCTCACATAAAGTCCACAGCCAGAATAGAGGTTGGCTGTCCCTCAGCTAAAAAATGTTCCCTTTTGACCAGGAATATCAATCTGAATGGATACTTACTGTATTTTGCTGGTTGATTTTTTTTTTAATTTAATTCATGACAGCACAATCTCCCCTTCTTCTAGAGAAGTCATTGCTAAATCTGAAGAATCCATCTTCTGTCCCACTTTTCTTTTCTGGCTGGTAGTTATCAGCATGTAGTGTATAAAACCTTTCTCCTTTAGTCCAGTGAACAAAACGCTGTGTAACATTGGGGAGGGAAAGAAAAAATCAGCTGTCAGCTTTAGGAACTTACTAACAAACAAGTGGGAGAGCCAGACATGAGAACATTTTATTTTAATTCATTATATAATCACATGGAATATACATCCAGGGGTTATAGAAGCAGAGATGAGGGGCACCTTCCCCTGCCTGGGAAAACAGAGGAGTCTTCTTGGAGGATCAATGAATTAAATCAATTTAACGATTTCACCCATCCACCAAATATTTTTTGGTACCTCTTCTGTGTCAGGTACTCTTTAAGATACTAGGGGATACAGCACTAAGAAAATCAAAATATTTTTCTATGTAATGGGAGAGATGGGACATATAAATAAAGAAAATATTCAAAGTAGCAGTCATGAGAAAAAGTACCAAGGCAAAGATCTAGACAATGATATGGGGTTGGGATTTATTTAAAAAAAAAAAAAAAAAAAAAAAGGAGCCAGGGAAGGCTCCTTCAAGAGATGTCTTTTGGTCAGAGAACTAATGAAGATGTACCTCAGTTATCCTTGATTACTTCTTCCCAGGCAGAGGGAAAAAATAGATGTCTTGTGTCAGAACCAGTTTGGTGTATTTGAGTCATGGCAAAAGCCAGTGTGGGGACAGAGGACCTAGTGAAGGTTACTGTTAGAGGAGATGGGGACAGAGATGCAAAAAGGGACCAGACCACAGGATGTGTAGATCACAGGTAAGTGGATAGGCAGTCAAATGGAGAAGGGCTTTTCAACCTTTTCCTTCTTGGTAGGCATCACTGGCAATGCCATGACATCAACACAGACAAAGGTAAAGCCAACAGCAAATGAATCATTCTGATTACCCATCCTATGACGATAACTAATATGTTCCTGCCATAGGTCAGATTCCATCAAAACATCTCTGTGGAAAATATAGAGCTCAGAACCCCTGGCCCCCACACCCACACCCACCCCATCCACTATGCATCCTACATTTAACATTCTTCTCTCTCTCTCTCTCTCTCTCTCTCTCTCTCTCTCTCTCTCTCCCCTCTCTCTCCTTCTCTCCCTCTCTCCCTCTCTCTCTCCCTCTATGGCTCTTTATCATGTTGCTAACATCCCTTAAAGGAGATGGTACAAGTCCAAGTAAAGCTGTGTCCATAAATATTTAGACTGAATAGAAAATGTGCCAAAGATGCAAAGAATCTGTCCAGAGGGATAAGAGACCTTCTCTTTGTTCTCTTCAGGCTTGTAATTTAACTCATGGATACGTCTTTGAATAATACATAACTATCAATTTACCTAAAAGAGTTACATAGAAACCTTAGCTTCCTTGTCCTTCTGCTGTGCCCCGCATGGCATTTTCTTCCCATCCTGGGATATATAGTCCTCTTTATTTTTCCTGTTTTTCCTATATCCTCTTTCTTCTCTGTTCCCATGTTTCTGATCACAAACTCTGTGCCAGGCTCTGTTAAACTTATTCCTGTGGAGTCTGTACCCACTATCACTTCTCATCCCATAATCACTTGTCAATTCATTTTAACCAGCCTTCTCCCTCCACCCTCGCTTCCCTGAGTCTGCTGCCACTGAGGTCAATCCTGTCTTCATATTACTAAGCCTGGTGCCCATCTTTCTGATTCTCATCTTCCTAGACCTCTTCATTGAATGGATCATGTTAATTGGTCCTTCCTGAAGCTTATATCTCCTTTTGGCATCTGTTTGCACCATTCTTCTACTTGAACCACACTGTCCATTTCTCCTCTTTCTCTTAAATTTTCATCTTCCCATGAATCTTATCTTTGGCAACTCTTCTTTCTTTAGTTCCATCCCTGTTTGCCACCACGCAGTCATACATGCCTGGGCTTTGACTCTAACAACTTCTACACCTCTATGCTCTGCCCAGACTTAATAGCCAGCTCCTCTCTGTGGACATGGAATGCTAAGCCTCAGCCAAACCACTCTCATCTGATTAAGAGATTTAAAAGTGACCATCATGCACCTCCTTTTTTTTTTAATTCCAGGACAGGAGGCTCCTCTCTTCAGCTAATTTGCTAACTGACCTGTGAGTCAATGCCTTCCCCTCCTCGGCTTCAGATACCCCACCTGTAAAGTGAGTGAATTAAACTACTCCAAATTTCCTTCCAGCTTTAGATGGGCATGATACATGGCCATAAAACAAATAAATGATTACTGTGGTTTTACAAGGCCCAATAAACAACACTCCATCCCTCTCCCCAAATTCAGAACCAAGGGCAGTATTGAAATTAGAGTCATAGTTAAACAAGAGAAACCCAATGTCAGCCTCATTAGATAAAAGTAGACTCATCTACTGGTTCCTCTTTACCTGTTTCCAAATCCTCATAGTAGACATTCTTTAAGAAGGCAGAGAAACCATGCTCTCCAAGTAATTGCATGATGAAAATTATTCCTCTTGAATGTTTGATGATGACACATTTTGATTTAATTTAGCTTTTTCAACTTTGAGAGTAATTCCAAAGCTGGGGGAATGTTTAAACTCCTTCCAGCTGCCTATTTAGCATGAAGAGCTCTTCCCTAGACCTAGGGGTGAGAGGAAATCTTATCTTCTTTAATCAAATCAATTTAGGCTGAAAAGAAGGCCAACTTGACAGCTAGCATTTTATTAGCATGCTACGTCTCTAAGCATCTATAATTTTTTTTCCTGCTTTACTGAATGAGATGAGTTGCTTGATTTTAAGTGCTCTTAATCAACAAGCACCAAATGGAGTTACACATCTGAAGTCACATAAAAATAGAAAGTACTCAAGGCTGAACAGAGTTTAGAGTGTGCAGACCTTTCAGTTGTCTACAGATCTTATCATCTGTGATTTTTACAGACTAGGAAGAGGGTCAGAAAGGGGATGTGACATACCCAAGGTCACCCAATTAAGAAAACAGCTAACGTGGTATACTAAATCTTGATTTTGTAATTTTAAGTACAATGACTTTTGCCTGCATACACCATACCAGAAAGTAACAACCCCTTGATATTTCTTTAATGAAGATTGCAATCTTAAATCAATAACACAAGTGTAAGGTCCAGGGCAATATCTAATTCAACACTGATGTAATTTCAAAAATAAGAATTGTAGGGGCGCCTGGGTGGCGCAGTCGGTTAAGCGTCCGACTTCAACCAGGTCACGATCTCGCGGTCCGTGAGTTCGAGCCCCGCGTCAGGCTCTGGGCTGATGGCTCAGAGCCTGGAGCCTGTTTCCGATTCTGTGTCTCCCTCTCTCTCTGCCCCTCCCCCGTTCATGCTGTCTCTCTCTGTCCCAAAAATAAACATTGAAAAAAAAATTTCTTTAAAAAAAAATAAGAATTGTAAAAATTCTCCTCCTGGTCAATCTGCTTATTATATTCCATTGGAAGCTAACACACTGAAAATTATTTAACTGTATTTTTATTTTATATTATCTAACTTTATTTTTAAGTTATTATAATTATTCTTAGGAATTATACCAGTATTCTAATGAATTGTCAATTCTTATAGTTACTATTATAAAGCACAATTATAATAGCATAGTTTTTTAAAATTTTTTTCAGTAGATCAATAAGTACTACATGAATAAATCTCACTAAAAACTCAATAGTTAGTATTGGGGAGCACTCATCTCTCACTGCATGTGTAGAAATAGCTACTAGAGCTCCTGGAGACTCTCCTACCCTCTGACTCCCAGCGAGGGAGAATCATATTGATGAGTTTGGGAGAAGTTACTGGGCATACTTAGCTCAGTGTTCTCAATGTGGTTCCAGGACAAGCAGCATCAATATCATTAGGAAACATGTTAGAAATACAAATTCTCAGCACCCCCCCGCCCACTACTCCTAAATCAGAAACTCCAGGGGTGGGCCCAGCCATCTCTTAACAAGCTCACTGCCCATCAGATGATTGTGATGCCCACTTAAATGTGAAGACCTCAGGTTAGCTGATTTCTCCTTTCTCTCTTTGGCTCTGCCTGTCTGCAGAAGAGCTATGTTCTGGTGTGCTTTCTGCCATGTGGTTTTAAAGAAAACAGTCTTGGGGAAGGATATGTGGTTAAGCAGAGTTGCCTATGACTGGATGTTCCCGTATGCTAATTACAGGTGCAGTGTGAGAAAGCCCATGATTTCACACCATGTTCTCCAACCAAACTTTTACCTAATAAAGCTGACATTGGGATTCTGATTTTTAAATAGGACTCTATTTTCAATTATACAGTTGGTGCCGAATTTGGACAGAGGCATAGAGTGTTGTGTATTAGGGTCCTTAGAACTGCAACAATAGTCAGTTATTTATTGCTTTTTTTTTTATGGCCATATATCACGTCCATGTAAAGTTGGAAGATGATTTGGATGATCCAACTCATCCATTTTACAGTTGGGGTAACTGAAAGCCCAGAAAGGGGAAGGCATTTACTCAAGGCTACTTAGCAGGTTAGCTGGAGGTAGAAGGCTCCCAGACCGGGGCTGAGACCCATGCATCTAGCCAACAGAACTATGATGTGCCTTAACCATTTCCAAGTTGGAACAGAGGAAATGAATATTTGGAGGAGTTCATCTTACCACATTGAAGGTTTCCTAATTTACAATTCTGTCTGGAAATCATGGATGCCTCTGTATCTACCTCATTTTCATGGCCCCCTGGTGAATATGGCCTCTATCAGTGTCATATCCTTGTATTCCTGCCCCAGCTTCCTGTATCCAACTTCCTTAACAAGAATTGAAAATGCATTGCAGCTGTTCAGCATCTCTGAGGAGGGAACCGAATTCTTAATCCCAAACTGAGCTCATCCCAGGGAAAGCACGTTGTGCAATGAGGAAGTGCTTTCAACTACGACACTGAGCTCACCCCCTTTTCCTTTTAGTCATTTTTGTTTCCAGCCTAATTATTTATCCAAATCGAGTTACTTGATCCACTGCCAGAATCATTTCCTATGAGTTAACAACCTGGCTTTCAAAATTGTCTTTTGATTGATCTAATTTTTATTGACATTATGCTTTCTTCTTCCCTGATTCCTTTTATTGGTTGTCTATTTGCATACATTTTTCATCTTCAGAAGGTTGACACTGACAGCACCTGTCAGAGCCTTGATGCTGGAGGCCAACCAATTTACCTCTATTTTTATAGTTTAATAATGTCAACTAGAATTTACTGAGCAATTACTATGCATCAGATAATGTTCTAAGCATTTTGAATGTGCTGATTTAACTGATCCTTTTACTGCAACCTATGAGGTAGGTACTGTTAAATTCCCACTTTTTATAATTCTTTTTTTTAATGTTTATTTATTTTGGTGGGGGGAAGAGAGAGGAAGAGAGAGAGAGAGAGAGAGAGAGAGAGAGCGAGCCAGAGAGAGAGGGAGACATAGAACCTGAAGCAGGCTCTAGGCTCTGAGCTGTCAGCACAGAGTCCGACAAGGGGCTCAAACTCATGAACCGTGAGATCATGACCTAAGCCGAAGTCAGATACTTAACCAATTAAGCCACCCAGGCTCCCCCTGTAATTCCCGCTTTTTAAATAAGAAACTGAGGCACAGTGAGGTTAATTCCCCCAAAGTCACAGCTATTAAGTGGTGGAGTCAACATTTAAGCCCTGGTTATCTCAGTCCATAGATTGCCCATTAGCCCTGGGTTATACCATCATCTCTGTGCACAAGGATCTGGAAGATGTCTTTACACTCCTACCCTCTCCTCGATGTGCCATTCCTTTCTTTGTTCTATATCTACTGTGGTAAGGTTTGAGCCTAGGTCCCATCCCAGACCATTTGACACAATGAGATGTGTGTTGGTTTAATGGGATGATGCAGCGGGGGGAGGGTCTGCTGGGTAGAGGGCAGTATAATTGACAGCCTTTGCAGAACCCAAACAAGGGGGCACATTTAGTTCCAGTCCCATGCCAAGAAAAAGAACTGAGGAGAGAGGATTCTTGGGGAAATATCAGGAATTCAGTAAGATCCATCCTCACAGACACCTCTGGGGTCTGAACATAACCAGCAACCTGAAGTATGTGATAGAGGCAGAAGACCTTGCTGCTGGCCTTTTGCATTTCCCAGGTTGGCCCCAGGTTAGAGCCAAACCCCTTGCAGTTTACAGAAAAGACACTAAAGTTCTGTTGGGGGAAAGCTTAAAATGTGCAATCCAGAGAGAATGGTTTCATTGGGGAAACCTAGCAGATATCAAAGATCTGAGCAGAACCTGGGGCACCTGGGTGGCTCAGTTGGTTGAGCATCCGTCTGTTGGTTTCAGCTCAGGTCATGATCTCACAGTTCGTGGGATCGAGCCTGGCACCGGAATATGTGCTGACAGTGTGGAGTCTGCTTGGGATTCTTTCTCTCTCCCTCTCTCTCTAACCTGCCTGCACTCTCTCTCTCTCTCTGTGTGTCTCTCTCAAAATAAATAAATAAATAAACTAAAAAAAAAGATCAGAGCACAATTTGTCACTAAGAAGTGGTAAGGATAATACAAGTAGCTCTTCATAATGTGGCAAAAGGATTCACTTAGAAATGGGCTTGTTTTGGGTGCCTGGGTGGTTCAGTTGGTTAAGTGTCTGACTCTTGATTTTGGCTCAGGTCATGATCTCATGATTGTGGAATTGAGCCCCATGTGGGGCTCCACACTGAGTGTGGGACATGCTTAAGATCCTCTCCCTCTGCCCCTCTCTCCTGCTCTCTCTTTCTCTCTTTCTCTCAAATTAAAGAAAAGAGAAAAAAAGAAATGGGCTTGTTTTACTGATCCAAGCAGAATGAATCTAGGGCTTATGCTTTGATTTTCAACCTAGTCTTCAGGAGGGATATAGTGACTGAGCTGAGTCTTGAAGGATCAGTAAGCATTAGACAAGGAAGGCAAGTGGCAAAGGTTTATGTTTCAAAAATAAACAACATATGCCCTTTACCAGTTAGGATGTGGTTGGTTGACAGTGACAAAAACACTAACAATGGGAAGAACAACTCTGTTTACTTTTTTCACCTATCAGGACATCTCACCCTAACAATGTCAGAGCCAGTGTCTTCTCCCCACCACCCCCCCCCCCCCCCGCCCCGCGTAACAATCTCATGTTGGTGGTAACAGTTCCAAGCATCTCAGGCAGCTTCAAATCAAGAAGAAAGGAGATGGGTGACATTATTTACACAAACCTTTTACCAGAAAGCAAGAGTTCTCCTACAATACCTAGCAAATACCCACTTATGTTTAATTGTCTAGAACCAAATTCCATGACCACTCTTGGTTGCTTTTCCAGCTTCCTTAGAGGAGATGAGAAAGGGAGAATGCCACCAGGAATGTGTGGTAAGTTCGTCAACCAACAATTAGTCAATTAGTCAACCAATAATTAGTCAGGCAATATTATCCCTACTTTCCTCGGAGCTTTATAAAGGTACCATTCATACAAGTATAGAGCATAGTGTTATACTCAAAGAAGGGATAACACAAAACATGAATTTCAGGAATAAATAAATTCAGTTCATTTCAATACGCATTTAGTAAGTGAGGCCCATATGCTAGGAACTGTGTAGATATATATCAAACAACACAGAACCTGGGGGCTGGTGGATAGCTACTCAACATAACAACCCAATTGCTATGGTACATGTTAGGATATAGATACACATGGCATGAGTTGTTTCAGAGAACCTGGAGGGGAAGTACATGCCTCACTTTAGTGGGTTGGAGGAGAGCAGAAGGGAAGTCAGAGAAACTCAGGATAGTTTAGATTATGCTTAGGGAACAAATGACCCCTAAGTTTCACTCTGCAACCACAGAGTTTATTTCTCTATCATGCTATGTGGCCTTTGGCTTAGCTGCGGCTTTGCTCCATTTTAACCTCAGCCTGGGACCCAAGCTGAGGCAGCAGTCTCTATCTAGAGTGTTAACTGAGTAAACAGAGAACACAGTAACCATACGTGGACTCTTACATGCTTCCTCCTGGAAGTGACACAGGTCACCTCTGTTCATGCTTCCTTGGCCAGAAGCAAGTCACACGACTCTCACAAAATTAACAGGGTGAGAGTGAATAATCTTCCATGCAAGAGGCACAGGGTGGATGAACAATAATACTGTCTACCATAGGGGTCTAGGGAAGAATCTAACTGTGCTTTCTGTTCCTTCTGGTCTACCTCCCCAAACTTCTTTTCCTAATGGTTAGTCATCAGCCTCACTTTGTGTGGGAGAGCTGTGGTCTGAGTTGAATGGCCAGAGACAAGCTGGAGGGGAGGAGCCAAAAGGCTGACTTCATCTCCACCTGGCCCAGAAAGGGAGACTGAGGGAAGAGCCCTATATCCAGAGTCAAGAAGATCCTGGCAGGATGTGGCTTTTTTGGAGGCAGAAAAGTGAATTTTACCATCTGTGTCTTTCCTAATGCTGTTGGGACAGGCTGTGTCTTTCCTAATGCTCTCCCAGGACAGGGAAGCCCAGGGCCCAGACCCCTGAGAAATTCTTGTTGGCAGCCAGCACTAGCTCAGCAGGTGCCAGCGGTAAGGATGGACTCATGACATGTGTGGGGCTGCAGAAGCCAGGGAGAGTGAGCCAAGGACAGGGACAATGACCAGACCCTTACTTGTTGTCAGTAGGAATAAATGTGCACAAATATGGATTTAGCACTCAAAAAGCCAGGTTAAGACTCAGTTTGACCTGGATATTTGGAGCCTTGGGGGAGAGATCATCTTCACTTTTTGTCTCCTTAGATGTTTCAAGCTCTCTTGCTTTCCTCCTGCTTCCCAGCTGTATTTGAGTACCTTGAACTCAAATCCTCCTTTAAAACTGTGTCTTAAAAATAAGTTTTAAGATTAACTGTCATTAGGATGCTCATAAAGTCAGATTCCTTTCTATTTGTCCCAAGAATTATGCCCTTGGGCTCCAGAGTGGAGGTAGCTAGAATAACTGACTAAGACCACGTGGAATTTTAGTTTTGCTCCTGGGTCTGGAATTTCCTTGAACCCTCAGGCACTCATGGACTTCTCTGAGTTTCACTTTTCCTATCTGCAAAATGTATATGCTTATCATAGCTCTGTGGCTTGCCTCAAAGAACCATTTGGGGGATCCAGTGAAAAACTTTATTTGTTGAATACCTACTGAATAGCTGACTTATCTGGGTGTAAGGTTAAGTGGGAACACATTGTCATTTATAATATTTATGCAAGTATGCAGAATTTTTGTTATTGTAGTTATTATATTTGATAAAATTAGAGGTTTGTCCACAAAGGTATATAATTATGGAAGATTCACCACTAATTCTGGCTTTAGAGTTTCTGCCTATGTTTTCAGAATATTCTGAAACATCTCCAATTATCCATTTTGGACCATGAACCTTCTGAAACAGAAATTGCCTTAACTTAGGTTGCCAACAGTCCTAACTTGGATTATGGCAGGTGTTTTTTATCTTGTCTTTCTGACCCCAGTCTCAACGATTCCAATCCACTCTATGTGCAACAGACAAGTGTAAAGGCATTTCACTTCTGCTGAAAATCTTCATGGCTTTCTGCTTTTCCAAAAAGCCCATGTTTTCATATTCTCTTTCCACATTCATTAAAAGATGGACTCTGTCAGTCTCTTCAGCTCATCTCTTGACCCATTTCTTCCAGCCCCAACAATGCTGCCCTGGGCTTCCCCACACACGAACCCACAATCTCTATTGCCATCTCTCTGAGATGCATGAACCCTTGACGAGGTCCCAGCATCTTGGGCCTTGGCATACTTCTGTCTAGAACAGCTTTGTTCCTACAACTTCTGACTTAGGTTCTACTCAAATGTGTCTTCTAGATCTCTGCTTGAAAGTCTTATCACTTCTCTGGGGAGCCTTGCATGACATTCGTCTTTTCCTTCTTCCTTCATAGCCTTCATCACAACTGGCATCTAACAATTGTATTGGTTACTACGCATTGCCTGTTTCCTTTCCAGACTGACACTAAACTTTGGGCTCCTGAGGACAAGGACAGAGTCTCACATCTTTTCCTTCTTTTCTCACTCCTTTCTTTCCTCAGGTGGTGCATGAGTTCCTACTTGGGGCCAGGCACTGCATTCTGGAGATTCTCGCATCTTTAGGCAAGTGTGCAATAACTACGAATGATGGAATGAAGCAATCAATGAATCAAAGGTTCAGTTCAAACAAGCCCAGCCTTCCCTCCCATCTAAGACAATTTAGAGACTCAGGAATATCTACACCTTTTAAACCATTTCTTTGTGTCCTATTGTTATTCTTTTTCTGATACGGAGAGATCTCCGTGGAAACAGAATGCCACATTTTTCTAGGATATATCATCTAACTGGTGAATCATCCAGGCCCTTCATCTAGCATATTATTTGACTTTTTTTGTCTTCTTGTTAGGTTTCTCTCCTGGGTAGTGTAAAAAGCATGAGCTAGAGTCAGAGGGGCTATGGTGCTCATACTTACACAATATGTCCTTTGGGCAAATCATCTACCCTCATTGAGTGTCACTGTCCTTAACCATAAAGGAAATGATAACATGTTGTTTTGTGAAGAATAATTTGGAAGATGTGTAATAAGTGCCTGACACAGTCTATGGTAAAGAATGAAACATGTGGCTGCCTGTGTCTTTCACCCAACACCTACCCTGCCAGGGTAAGACTATAAAAATAACGAAGGGTGATTTTAAAACACAATAAGTGGATATTATCTGCTGAGAAGATACGGAGTTGGAACCACTGGCTAAAGAAAAATTTCATATTACTGTTAGGATTATTGGGCAAATTATTAAGGCTTATTGTTTTCATATATGAAATTGATCATTCATTTTCTGAGACTGTTGTGTCTACTAACTGAGAGAATGAATGCCAAGTCCTTTACCACGGCACTGTCACATGGGGAAGCCTCAGTAAATTTTAGTGATGATACTGTTGTATTATCAATCTTCATCCCATCAATCTAGACAGCTAAGCTGAACTTTAATCTTGAGATTCTTTAACTCTGACAGCTGGTCTAGACAGGCATAGATCCTGCGGGCAGTTGACAGAGTCCAGATACCCTCATGGGCATGGCCTGTAAATTAGGTCCTTTGACAGAATGTGGTGAAACAAGAACCAGACCACTCATCACTTTATTCTCAAGCCAATTGCAGAGCCCAAATGTGTTTTCTGTCACCTCTGAACCTTCCTGGGATGGGCTTTATGTGCTGGGTGCTGGCATTTCATTGCTCTCCCTCCTTCGTGGGTCTTAATGAAAAAGCTAAGCCACTGGCAACAAAAATTAGTGGTGCTGGGCATTGTTGAGCCTTTCCATGGGTTCCATAATTACACATCATTTCCAGCTATAAAAAGGAGTGGAGATGTTGGATCCTACTGCCTAACCATGGTGAGAAGGTCCTTTTACCAGAATGCATTTCTCAACATGGCACAGCAGCCAGTGATCTGTGGTGTGACCTTGCATAAGTCATATAACTTTGTGTGATCTTGATGTTCCCCACTGAGGGAAGAGATGGACACCATATGTGAGGCAGCTGAAGGTCATGGTTAGTGCTCAGGCTCTGACATGGAAAAGAATCAGGCTTAGAGTGTGGTGGGTGCCACACAGACCAGTGTGTGACACTGAGCACATTATTTGACATTCCTGAGACTCAGTTTTCCCTCCTATTAAATAGGTGTGAGAACGGGTCCAGTCTTCTAGAGCCAATGTGAAAATTAAATGAGATCATGTATGTAAATTTCTTTAGCCACCTACCTGGTACATACTAAGGATCAACCCACTTTTGCTGTTATTAGAAATACTTATGTTGAGAACCTACCATGCTCAGTATTGTTTGAGTACATTATCACATTCAATCCTCAATCCAACAGCACTGCAAAGGAGATATTATCCTAATGTTAAATATGAGAAAAATACGACTTAGGTCAAGTAGCTCACTCAAAATCACATAAGGGTAAGCATCAGAGCTGGAATTTAAACTGGCGCCTCTTTGGTGTCAATGTTTATCGATTATCTTCCTACTACAAGATACTGGGCAGATAACACTTTACTTTCCTTGGCAAACGCTGAGCATAACAATTAACCAAAATGGAATGAATTCATTTCAGATCAACAAATATTTATAGAGTATGTATGTACCAAGTGTTGTTAGGGAAAGAAAAGGAGATGGCTTGATTCTTGGCCATAATTTGTTCTTTATTTGAGGATGTGAGGCAGGAAGATTGATGCAAGTGTTGAGCACTGCATAAGCCTCTCGACCCTAGGTGTTCCCAGGATCATAGACAGTTAGTTAGTTCAGGCAGCTGTGACAAAAAGACCATAGATTGCGTGACTTAAACAATAAACTTTTATTTCTTGTAGCTATTGGAGCCTGGGAAGTCCAATATCAGAGAGCCACAGATTCTGTATCTGCGAGGGCCGATTTCCTGGTTCATAGATGGCTGTCTTCTCTCTGTGTCTTGATATGGTGGAAGGGGCAAGAGAACCATCTGGGGTCTCTTTTTATAAGGGCACTAATCTCATTCACAAGAGCTCCACACTCAAGACATAATCACGCTCAAAATCCCCACCTCCTGATATCATCACATTGGAGGTTAGTTTTTCAACCTATGAATCCTTCAAAGTTCCCCTTTGAGGGGAACACATTCTGCCCATAACAGTGATTTCTTGATCATGTGGTCAAAATATCTTCCAAGAGCAGTTGAGGAGCTTGTTGGAGATTCTGGGAGAGTCAGAAGAGCTGCTGTTTGTGGTCACCCAATCCTTGGGGATGTAGAGCCACTGTAAACCTCCAGGAGTCAGATCAGGGGCCCCTTCTCCAGGAGGTCTTCCCCAATGCCCAAGTCCATGCTTCCTGCATCCTTCTTCCACACACACTGCTTTGTTACTGGCACTTCACTTGACTGTTGCTTCACTAGCTGTGAGCTCTTTGAGAGCAGTTGCCTGGGAAACAGTTTCTTCTTTGCTAGATTTCTCTCCATAGCACACTGCTTGGCACATAGCAAATGCTAGAATCTTATTACCACAGACTTGTAGGGAGAAATGAATGTCTGCTTTGCTGGCCAGATTGCCCTGATCCAGCTGGTGATCTTTAGGGGTGCCATTTCCCAGTCTTCTGGTAGAGGGATGACAAATGCTGGATCCCCCAGGAAAGCGTCACTGAACAAGTCCTGAGCTTTCCCTAGAGCTCCATGTCATAGTGAGTTCCTCCTGCCCCCTATAGCCATGGGTCTTGGGACCATTGCCCCCACCTTGTCATGCTTCCTAGATGAGGTTCCCTGCATAGCCAGAGAGCTCCTTGCCTCAGGAATTTCCCTGCTTATCCTCATCCTGCAATATCTCAGGTTATCAGAGATACAGACTTTAGTGTGGTTCAGAACTAGCAGGTAGAAATATAAGCCAAAGCTAACACCCATCTTCATTTTTCAGACTATGCTGTTTCCTCTTGCTCACAGACCCTTTCTCCTTCTCCTCCTCTACTTCGATAACTCGACTGCCCTTTTGCACTCAGCATAAATTTTCCTTTGGGAAGCCTCTTTTGGCCTCCCACATCATGGCCCTACTCATGTTATAGATTAATTGTTCAGTTATCTTTCTTTCTACAACGTCAGCCATCTTTAGCTTTAATTAGTTTACCAGATGAGTTTATCACCTAGAGGACTCAGGAGACATGAGAAAAACCTTTCACAGGACTGACAGTTCTTGATGGAGAACAATAGGAAGTAGAAGGAAAATGTGCCCCAGTGGGGGTCTCTAAGCCAGAGAGCACTGAGAAGCTTTATGAGTAAGACCCAAAAGGAGAAGAGACGCTGGAGAGAAGGAACGCAACAGTGGAAAACTTTACTCACTTGAAAACTTGTCCATGAGCCAGTCCTGAAATCAAATGTGATCTCATCAAAGCTTTCCCCCCTTGATCACAGCCATATATTCTGGCGTGTGCGTGCACGCGTGTGTTTGCTTTTCAGACTACACAGTGCTGTCATACAGTGTTTCAATAGTGTTGTGCATTATACACAAGAGTTTCTTTCATTTATAAGTGGGGAGTCTATGGTTTGGGGAGTGAATTGCTGAGGCTAATAGCAGGAACATGTGCTCCAAGCCTTCTGACTCCCATGGCAGCTGCTCCAGTCCCTTTCCATGCCTCCAATCTGAAATTTCTTCAGACACCAAAGAGATAAATATACACCTTTGCTTCTTTCCTCAAAGAATTCAACGTGCCTTCATGTCTTGAATTTTACCATGGAGGTTTGCAATGGTATCCCATAGTAGGACCACATAGTATTCTTTACCGCAGAAGAAGACAAAGTGTAATTGAAAGTAGCAAATTAAGACTAAGGGAAGAGAAAATACAAATACGCAAACCTCACGTACTCACAGAATTGATATATTTGAGCCTCACTGGGGCTTTGGCTTTCCTGGCATCCAAAGAAAAAAGGGAGACAGGTTTAGTCATTTGTTCTTAGGAAGATAATAGTTTCTTAGCCAAATAAATCATTTGCAAACATTTAGATGTCAGAGAAATCTTTTCAAGGGGTTTTAGTACTTATTCCACAAATATTTATTTACTAGTTACAATGTACTGGGCACCATGCTAAGATATGGGTACAGAGGGGGAACAAATATTGTCCTTGTCTCTGTGAAATTATAAATTTTTTTAAATGTTTATTCAGTTTTGAGAGACAGAGAGAGACTGAGTGTGAGCAGGGGAGGGGCAGAGACAGAGGGAGACACAGAATCCAAAGCAGGCTCCAGGCTCTGAGCTGCCAGCACATGGTGAGACCATGGCGTGAGTTAAAGTTGGATACTTAACCGACTAAGCCACCCAGGAGCCCCTTGTCCCTGTGAAGTTAGTCTAGTGGGAGAGAGACATTCAAAATCACATTCTTTTTTTTAAGGTTTATTTATCCATTTTTGAGAGAGAGAGAGAGAGAGAGAGAGAGAGAGAGAGAGAGAGAGAGAGGCAGAAAGAGAGGGAGACAGAGACAGACACCACCAGCACAGAACCTGACACAGGGCTCAAACCCACGAACCCAAGATCATGACCTGAGATGAAATCAAGAGTCAGACGCTCAACCAACTGAGCCACCCAGGCACCCAAAAATCATATTCTTTATATATCATGATAAAAGCAGTAGCAGAATAGGATAACATCATGAGAGACAACATGGGGTGACTTGGTTTATTTTGAGGGTTCTGGCAGGTCTCTTGAAAAAGCGTTTCAGCTGAGAAGGGAAGGGTGACTAGTTTTTGATAACATGGAACATGTAAAAGCATGGTTTCATTATATTCAGCAAGGACAGCAGGCTCTGAGGCAAGCTCTTGCCTGACGTATCCCAGAAGGTCACTCAATCCTGGTGATGTGGAGCCACTGCAAACCCCCAGGAGTCAGATCAGGTGCCCCTTCTCCAGGAGGTCTTCCCCAATGCCCAAGTCCATGCTTCCTGCATCCTTCTTCCACACACACTGCTTTGTTACTGGCACTTCACTTGACTGTTGCTTCACTAGCTGTGAGCTCTTTGAGAGCAGTTGCTGGGGAAACGATTTTTTCTTTGCTAGATTTCTCTCCACAGCACACTGCCTGGCACATAACAAGTGCTAGAATCTTATTACCACAGACAGGTAGTGAGGAATGAACATCTGTAAGCCTCAGAGGATAAAGGATCTTCTCCATCCTGAGATGAGCCCTGAGAGTGGGAGGGGCCAGACCCCCAGAGTCCTGTTGACCTTGGCAGGGCTTAGTTTTTATCCTAATGAAGCCATTGAAACTAATGAAAGATCTTAAGGGAGAAAGTGACTGATTGGATTTGTATTTAAGATTTGTGGCACCTCTCTGCCACAAGAGAAGTGTGCAGGGCAAGAGTGAAATTCTGGAGACTACAGAGGTTAGACTATTTCCGGCCAGAAATGAGGGTGGTCTGGAAATACAATGAGAGAAGATGAGACTCAAAACATATTCTAGAGATAGGAACTTGACAAGCTGGATGCAGCCATCTTACATCCGGGGAAGATGATTACTGCCCAGAGAGAAATCATGAACAATGTCCCTCAACCTCTAACTCCCTGAAGTCAAGCCTTATGAAAGAAGGGTGGGACAGAAATCCAGCCTTTGTTTAAATGATTAATAGTGTCCTTCCTGCCTCAAATTGCTGGCCACCGGGAGGAATTTAGAGAGAATACCCACACTCAAAACTCAAATGCGCGTACCACGCAGCCATTGCCGCTCACATCTGGGAGTTTTCAGCAAGTAATTGAAAATAAGCTATTTTTGGTTCTTCTGTAGCTCTCTTTGTCTTAAGTGGGGGTTTGGTCCCACAGTTGCAGTGGTGAGAAGCAGGCCTGACAGCTTCTGGCATAGCAAAGCACCAATGCTGCCCGCAGAGTTTTTCCCTGAGTAAGTGTGTCTCCCTCCGTGGGCAGATGCTGGCACTCATCGGTGACTCACTTCTGAGGGGCTCAGCCCCATCGTGGGTTAGAAGAAAGGAAGGGGCCTGGCATCAGGCCCAAAGCTGGTGACATAATGGCTTCTTGCCTGCTTTTTACTTGTTGCCCTAGTGGGCACATCTGTGCCCGGATTTGTCGGCTTGTGTTAAAAGACAATGAAGTTTTGTTTCCTGTATCGGAAACGATGACTTCATGGTTCTTTTAAGGCGGAATAAGTTAGGATGGAGGAGGTGGGGGGATTAATGGAGTTAAAGGGGCACATTACAAAGTTCAAGTTTCTCCTTGGATAGAATCTAGAATGCTTCCTATCTGGGAAACTGTAAAGTCCAAAGCATTAACTATGCTGGCAATTAGGACTCAAGTTTCCCCCCATCTAGCTAATTTTAAAAGGAATTATGAGTCTCCAAATCATTGAAGTGATGTGTGTAGACTTATTCTCCTTTCCTGTGCTGAAAGCATGATGTAGAACAGTGGCTTTTAAAACTTTTTGACATGATCCATAGCAAGAAGTCAATTTTATATTATGACTCTGAACATACATGTGTTCTGGAAAAAAGTTTCATGAGAAATACCACTACAATGTGTAATACACAAAGAAAGTTTCTATTATATTTCATTTGCTAAGTCACTTCATTTGTAAAAATCTGTTTGTGGCCCAATACATTGGTTTCATGATACCCTAACTACGTTGTGACTTGCAGTTGGAAAATACACATGTAAAGCAAAGACCCCAAGATGGGGTATTGAAGGTTGAAGCTCAAGACCTAGCTCTCCACATAAGTGCTGTGAGGGTTTTCTGAACGTTGGCGTATTGGTCAGTATGGTCCACATTATGCTTCAGTAACAAACAGCCCCAAGATTTCAGTGGCTCAAAGCAACAAGATGATTTACTCTTATTAACACTTGGGGCTCTACACATCATAGTGACTAGAGACCCAGGTTTCTAGAGCTTCCACGTCAACCCACTTCCCCATTTGCTGTGAAAGAAATGTGACTTCCAACCATGCCAATCTCTTATTGCATGAGCTTGGGACAGTCATAGCAACTAAGTTGAAGTTGACTTCATGGATATGTCGCCTGTACAATCACACAGGGCCCAGTGCACAGATTGCTTAGCTCACTGCTCTGCTATCACTGTCTTTAAATTATTTTTAATGCTTATTTATTTATTTTGAAAGAGAAAGAGAGAGAGTGTGTGTGTGTGTATGTGTGTGAGTGAGCAGTGGAAGGACAGAGAGAGAGGGAGAAAGAGAAAATCCCTAGAAGGCTCTGCACTATCAGTGTAGAGCCCCATTCAGGGCTCCATCCCACAAACCCATGAGATCATGACCTAAGCTCAAATCAAGAGCCAGACTCTCAACCAACTGAGCTGCCCAAGTGCCCTTGTCTTTAAATTCTTAATAATTTTGGAATAAGTCCTACATTTTCATTTTTCAGTAGGCCCCACAAATTATTAGCCAGTCTGAGTCTCCATTTCCTCATCTGTAAAATGGGCTAATAGTGCAAAATTTACAGGGCTCTTCGGAGGATGAAAAGAAGGAAGGCAAAGGAACCATGTATGTTAAGTAGAACTGTTGTGTTTAACTTGCTGACCTCATCTTTAGTCGTACCACTACAGAAAACTTCTACCTAGCCAAGCTAGTCATGTCACCTTGAAATTCTGTACTTCCTTACACTGCTCTGATCCCTTTAGTTAATCTGAGTTTTGTTCATTATTCAGGACTCAACTCTAATGGCTCCTTGGGGCCACTGCCCATGACTGCCCAAACTCTTCTTAGCACTTCTACACCATTAATTATGGATCCTTCTGACCATCCCCCTTCCCAGCACAGGACTCCTTACTTCCTGCCAAGAACATTTAGCAGCCTCCTAATTCGTTGTGTCATCTCCAGTTGGCCCTTCCATATCATCCTCCACAATGCCAGAGTTATTTGCCCATTTTTCTAAAATGCCTTTTCTACCATGCCATTTCCATGTTCAGAAAACTTCAGTGGCTTGTGTCACATTAGGATGACAGGCCTTCATCTTGCATTCTTCTACTGGAGAGACCCAATCCTCTCACTGGGAAGAATTCAACCCACTTTTCACTGCTTAGCTGAAACCCAGCCTCCTCTCCAAAGACCTCCTTGCAGAATCAAGATAAAAATATTCTGTCCTTCCTCTGAATTCTTACCATGTTTCTTGGAATTTGACATATATCCTGCTGTGTTGGGCAATTCACTCAATTTCTTGGTCACCATTTCATCTAGGTATGTGTTCCAGAGAACAGGGGCAATAACAAGATATACCTAAAGTGTGTCATCCACACTTTATGGGAGGGCCCTGGAGTGAAGGGCTCCTACAGAGTTTGCTGGGGCTTTTCCTGAGCCCCTCCACTGGTCTGAATCATTGCTCCTTCTCTGGCCCCCCTTTGCACTTTACACATTCCTCTAACATTGCACTTACCACTTCCCATTCAAGTTAGTTTTTGACATGATTAGCTCCCCCTCTCGACATGTCTTATTCATTGTGGCTCTGATGCCTCTCACCAGGCTTGGTGCCCAGTCAACACTCAGTGAATGGATGGATGGATGGATGGATGGATGGGTAGATAGAATGTAAAATAGAGACCCAGGTAGAAAGGAAAGTTGCTGGCTACTATGGCTGTGGCAGAGAGAAGCCTGCATGCATCCCTAAGTGTAAGGTCAGTTAGGCTAAAATAGCAATTGATTCCAAAATCTTATTGGCTTCAAACAATAAATATTTATTTATAATTCAAACTCATGTCTACTGTGGGCTGATGACAATACTATTCTATTCTTTCTTCAAGGCTGATATACAAGCTTAGTCTGGGACATGACATTCCATGCAGAAGAAAAGGAAAGGTGGCAGAGGCATGCAATGGCTCTCAAAGCATCTGGGGAGAAATGCCATTTCAACTCACTTCTTGCCAACCAGAGCAAGTGTCATGGACACAGGAAAGATAATACTCTCATAGGGATGGGCCCAGTAGACAGGGGCAGTGGGTATTTTGACCCATATGATCTGCTGCAGTGGGAGTAATACTCTATGTGGAAGGAATGCCATTGGCGTGATGCTTATGGACTCTGAACCCACACTCATTCTGATCGGGGGGATGGAGGGGCTCATACACTTGGTGATTTTGGATCCAGAAGCTAGGTGTGAAGAGCTTTCAGTCTGCTTCATCCTTTCTTATTGGGCATGAGCTGTGGTGCACTTGTGGTGCAAGTATGTCCTCAGTGTTGGGGTGAATGTTTTGCTTGTAATATACTCTAATGTATTAGTTTTCTATTGCTGATATAAGCAATTACCACAAATTTGGCTTAAAAATTATCATTTCATAGTTTGGGAGGTCAGAAGTCAAAAATCAGTCTCATGGGGCTACAGTCAAAGTGTCAGCAGGCTACGCTTCTTCTGAAGGTGCTGGAGAAAAGTTCGTTTCCCTGAATTTTCTAGATCCTGGCAATCACCTTTGTTCCTTGGAGCATGGCCTTCCATTCATCATCAAAACCAGTGATATAGCTCCTTTCATTCTCTTTTCCCTGACTCTGTCACTCTTGCCCCAGTTCATAAGGACCCATGTGAAAATACCTCCATCTCAAGACCCTTAGCTTAACCACACATACAAGTTCCCTTCTGTCGTATGTTCAGCCTACTCTAGCCTCCAAATAGTTTTCATTGGATTTAGTTCAGCCTTACTAAGAGGAGACAAATTCAACCTTTATTAAGCACCTGTTGTACAGTTTTACTCTGTTAGAAACATTCATACTTTATTTCTATGAACCCCCCTGTGATGCTACAAGAAAGACATTTATGATATCCATTCTATAAACGAGGGAGCTGAGGGCTGTACAAATGAAAGTACTCATTCCTTTTGTGAGAAATTGAAATAGGATTTGAATCCAAATAAATCTGCCTTAAAAACTCACTCTTTTCCTATCACTTCAATACTCCAACTCCAGAACTATTATTTTCTCATACTTGAGATGAATGAATGAGAGATGCCATGAAATTTCATGTCCATACTCCCCTGGTAACAACAGGGGAACACTTGAGAGACCTTTCAGTACTTCTGGATGGACAGCCACTTTCCTGTCCCTGGAGTAGGGGAGACCTCTGATTCCTTCTGTCTTTTTTCTGGGACTCTGCCCAGGATACCCTGACTTTGTGGAAGAAACACACCCAAATGCCCCGGATGAGTCATAGACTCTGCCCAGAGCTAAAATGTGATGACGAAGGAAGACTTGTGTTACCCCAGCCTGTAAAATGGTTTCCATTACAGTATTTCTGCCTAGAGCAGCAATTCTGCCCTTTGATCCTCCTCCCCATAACTATACAGCCTTCAGGCCAGGGGACTGGGAGGCTTGCTTCAGCACTACCGCTGACTGGTCCTTTAACTTTGAGTAAGCCACTCCCACCTCTGAGTCTTGGGTCCTATTTGAACTAAAAGTTTTGGGCCTTTTCCGCTCCTACAATTTAGAGCATCACTGATTAGCCAAAGGATACCATTCTCAACAGGACAGACAATATCAGAAAGACTCTGTACATTTGGAGACAACTTTGTCATGTGCTGCACTCTTTCCCAACAGGCGATACAGCAGAGTGGACCCTGCATTAGAATTCCAGCTCTGCCCATACTGGCTGGATATTTTTGGGCAAACCTCAGTTTCCTAATTTATAAAATGGGGATAATGATCATAATAATGCCCTCTTCCTAGTGTTGTGAGGATTGCACAGCAGTTTAGAACAATGCTGGCAACCGTTCAGTCCTATGCACATGCTCATCTCATACTTCCCTATCCATTCTTCTTGAAGCTCTAGTAGAGAAAAGAGCTTTGGCTCTAGAATCAGAACCACTTGGCTTTTCTGCTGGGCTCTACTGGGTCAGCTGTATGACCTTAGGCAACTTAAATCCTCTGATCCTGAGGATTTTTCATCTGTAAAATGAAGGTAACAATAATAGCAACTTCTGGGGTGCCTGGGTGGCTCAGTCTGTTAAGCCTCTGATTTCGGCTCAGGTCACGATCTCACAGTTTGGGAGTTCAAGCCCTGCGTTGGACTCTTCTGCTGACAACTCAGAGCCTGGAGCCTGCTTTGGATTCTGTGTCTACTTCCTTCTCTGCCCCTCCCCTGCTCACACTCTGTTTGTCTGTCTTTCTCTCTCTCTTTCAAAAATAAATAAACATTAAAAAAAAAAGGTGACTCTCGGGTTTAAAAAAGAAAACAGTAATAGCAACTTCTTAGTGGGGGGCGGGGATGAGGATTAATAGTACAATACATATAAAGTTCCTAGCAGAGTGCCTGGCATATGGAAAGTGTTTACTTCCTTTGGATGCTATCCTCTTCTTGTGTGATGGACTTCTTTAGTATTTCTAGGCTGCTTTGAATTTAATTCCATTTTTTAAGGTGTCAGGAAACATATTTTAATATTTTGGACAAAGTTAAACTTTTATATTGAGCTCACACACTTGTAAATATGTGTACCAAACTATGTCCTGATACAGAACAAGTGGCACAGATTTTTCTAGCACCCTCCACCCTAACTCATAGCAACAATGTCTGCAAATAATTAATGCAGAGAGGAGGTTTACAGTTGGCCACCCAGATGCATCTTAAACATTTAATTTAAAAAACTAAAAGGATGAACCCAGCAAGCTGTTATAATCTTCAAAGGATCTACTAGGACTGAGACATATGGTGTTACAAGATATATTCAAGATTTCTGGCATTTAGCCTACTTAAAAATTATGGAGTGGTTGCTTCTGTGTGCATATAAGGAAAGGGCTGCAGAGGTGCTCCATGAGTCCTGGTTTCTGACCTGTACTAACCTTGAAAGTAGAATCAGATAGTGGTAGACTTAGCTCAATTCTTGGCTCTTCCAGATGCAACCAAAAATTCAGCAGGCTTAGGGCAGTGAGACTATATTGCACAAAGAACTGCCAAGGACCGTAGAAGATAGATTGGATTTGCTTTGGATTTAGGTGCTTTCTATCTGGAACACAGGCAATGATAACTTATGGCAACTAACATTTATTGAACAATTGTAATTTACTGGATGGCTTTATGCTGTATTTAATTGACATTTTATAATAAACCTTAAAGGAGGTACTATTATTATTCCCATTTTTAGATGAGGAAACTGATGCTTGGAAAATTTATATAACTTGCTCAGAGTCATAGAGCTCATAAATACAAATCTAGAAAGGTCTACTCAATGCTGAACTACTGCAAAACTTTTAAAGGGAACGTAACATCTAATGTTGCATGCTTCACCATTGATCTTCCTTAAAGGCTGAGCAATGGATCAATGCCTTCTTGGGCATCTATCTACATGGGTCCTTCCATTCTGCTGCTCTACATTCCTGGTCTATGGATTCCCTGTGACTAATGCCTCCCCTTGAAAACAGGACATTGATCACATCCACTCAGAAGTTACTTGTCTGCTTACTGAAGTCAATTTCCTCTTAGACTACAACTCTAAGTACATGCAACCCAATACATGTTTTTAAGTTATTAACAATATTGGGGCAGCTGGGTGGCTCAGTTGGTTCAGCGTCCGACTTTGGCTCAGGTCATGCAAACCCAGTTTGCAAACCCAGCTCGTGGGTTTGAGCCCCACGTCGGGCTCTGTGCTGACAGCTCAGAACCTGGAGCCTACTTTGGATTCTGTGCCTCCCCCTCTTTCTCTGCCTCTCCCCCACTTATTCTCTCTCTCTCTCTAGCTCTCTCTGTCAAAAATAAACATTAAAATTTTTTAAATTGATAACAATATTTATTGAGCTTTTATTTCCCTGGTTTTGATGGAGGGAGGAAAAGGAATGCTCCCAACTGATCTTATACATTAAGTATTGCTACCAGAGTGATCTCAGACCTAAAGTTTGGCAAAAACATTTTCTGCCCTTGGTCTTGGTTTGTGATATTCCTTAAGATGTGGCACCCTCCCCTACACCGTCACCACCCACCACCCACCCATCATGGTCCAAATTACCATTGTGCTTTGCCTAAAATGTTAAATCACCTAATTGTTCTCCCTGCCTAGAGGCTTGCCCTCTCGAATTCATTTTGTTTATAAAAAGATTTTATGTTATAAAATAATATAAGCATATGGAAAAGTATCACATAGTATAATGAATAGCTGTATCATTTAATGTTAGCAATTTTAAAAATTACATATATGCATCTATAAAAGGAATATATGGTATTGTTTTACATGCATTGAAACTACATACATTCTATCACACTATATATAACCTTTTGTAAATTTCCTTTTTTCAATGCAATATTGTGTTTTGAGAATTGGCCATGTTGTTACATATAGATAAAGTGTATTCCTTTGAACTGCTCTATGGAGTACTCTTGTGTGAATATCCCACCATTTAATATATCCACATTCCTACTGGCATGCATTTAGGTTGGTTTCAAATGTTCCCAATCACCAACAACACTGCACTAGGCATCCTTGTACACATCTCTTTGTATACATATTTGCTTAAGTCCCTGTAGAATGAATACCCAGATATGGAATTTCCAGGTCACATAATAGGCCCATATTTCTATTTACTAGATAATATCAAACACATTTCTCTCCAACACTGTCATGCCAATTTCCTTTCTCAACAGCACTTTATGGAGAATTTCCATTTTCCTACATCCTTACCCATAAATGATATTGTCAGATATGTAACAAGCTGATAGGTTTGACAAAGTGTTTCATTTTCTACATTTGCATTTGTTAGAAAAAATTCAAATTTATTTATTACATTTTAACTTACATTTATTAGTGAGAATAATTTTCTTTTCATGTACTTATTGGCTGCTGGAATTTTCTCTCTCCTGACTTGCCTGTTCATGCCTTGACTCTTTTCTGTCCTTAATGTTTAGTATTTATTTTATTGACTTGTAGAAATTTTTACTCTGTGAAGTCTGCATATTAATATTTGGTTAGTTAAAAACTAACAAAACTTGCAGATAACTTCTCCAAGTCTACAGCATGCTGCTTACATTTTTTTGTGGCATCTTTATAATGCAAAAGAGGTTTAGTTTTACTGCAGTCAAATTTATCAAACTTTTTATTTTTATGGTTTGAGGTTTTGTGTCTGGTTTAGTAAATCCTTGATTCTGAGTATTTTTTAGTCATTATCTTATAAAGGTTTTGCTTCTTACATTATGATCTTCAATCTACCTGAAATTTATTTTGCTCTAGTGCAAATTTATGTTGTACTAATTTTGTTTTGTTTCCAGGTGAAAAGCCAATTGTCCTTGTACCATTTATTGAATAGTCTATAATTTCTCTATTTATTTAGAATGCCAAGTTTCCATGAGGCTGTTTCAAGGAGTTTGAGTCTATTACATTGATTTGTCCTTCTTATATTAATAACACATTGTCTTGAATATTATATTGTTAGAATAAGGATTGATGTCTGGTTTTAATACTTTTATTTTTTAAAGTTTATTTATTTATTTTTGAGAGACAGAGGGCACGAACAAGGGGATGGGCAAAGAGAGAGGGAGAGAGAAAATCCCAAGCAGACTCCACACTTAGTGCTTAGCATGGAGTGTGATCATGACCCGAGCCGAAATCAAGAGTTGGATGCTTAACCAGCTGAGCCAACCAGGCACTCTTGGTTTTGGTACTCTTAAGTATTTTTCTTTAAAATTTTTTATTTCTCTATTCTTCCATATGCAGAGTATAAGCCCTAACTTGATATTTTTGCTGAAGTTGGAATGACTATCTAGATTATTTTGATGGGAAAACAGAGACTTTTTTTCATACTGAATCTTCTCTTCTATAAATATTTATTTAGGCTTTCTTTTAGATCCTTTAAAAATTCCTTACAATTTTCTCCTAAAAGTTTATTTACATTTTTGTTAGAAATATTTATTTTTTAAGATCCCTAAACTATTTCTTGCTATTATGAAAGTATCCTTAATTTCCACTACATTTGTTCATTGGTAGAACTATTTTCTGATTTGTGAATGGTCTTGCAATTTGCAGAATTCTTTCTTTTCTAAAGTTTTATCTGTAATTATCTTGAATTTTCTAATCATCTTGTCTGCAAGTTAAGGCCATTTTATCTCTTGTTATCTATTTTTTAAAATGATGTGTTTATTTTTCTTATTCCATTGGCCAGGGCTCTTGGACAACGTTGAATAGTAGGGGTGACACCAGGCCTCCTTGGCTTCGTCTAGATTTTCAATGGAATGTTTCTAGTGTTCCATCATAGAAAGCCCATGGAGCATAGTGGTTAAAAAGGCAACTCTGGGGCCAGGTGGATTTCAAATTAGGCTCTGTTACTTAAAAGTTGTGTGACTAGGGATATACATGACTTGGGATATATATAAATATATATATATATATATATATATATATATATACATATATATACATATATATATTTATACATATATATACCCAAACACATATATATATACATATATATATATACACACACACACATATATATGTATATATATATATATATACATACACATATATATATATATTTCTCCTTTCTCTGTGTGTGTGTATACATACATAATATTTAGAACAATGCCTATCACAAATTAGATACTTAATAAGTATTTGATAATGATGAAAATGATAATGTTTACTGCATATTTTTGATGAAGCCTTTATATACTTGAGAAAATTTATTTATATTTCTACTTTTCCTTAAGTTCTCTTTGTAGTTGAAGGCCAAATTGTATCGATGGATTTTTCTTCACTAATAAGAGATACGTTTTTTGTAATTAATATTCTAAACTGGTGGATTAAATTGATAGATTTGTATGCCAACTGAAACATCTTTGTATTCCTGGGCCAACAGTAAACATAATCTGAATGTGATATTTCATTGTTATTGTTATTGTTGATGATACACCATATATTAAAATATTCTAATTATTATTTTGCATCCCATTCTATAAGTGAAGTTGAGTTGTATGTTTTTATATATTTTATTATTGCACTTCCTTTTTATATTTTAACGTTTATTTATTTTTGGGACAGAGAGAGACAGAGCATGAATGGGGGAGGGGCAGAGAGAGAGGGAGACACAGAATCGGAAACAGTCTCCAGGCTCCGAGCCATCAGCCCAGAGCCTGACGCGGGGCTCGAACTCACGGACCGCGAGATCGTGACCCGGCTGAAGTCAGACGCTCAACCGACGGCGCCACCCAGGCGCCCCTCCTTTTTATATTTTAAACAAGAGTTACTTGGTCCTTGAAGATTAGTAAAAATTGACCATGAATTCATTTGGGCTTTTTGGGGGGGGGTATGAAAACACTGAGTACCAATTAAACTTATCCAATATCTAAATTTTGTTCAGGATTTTGATTTGTGAGTCAACTTTAATAATTTATAACAGTCCCAGAAAGTCTTTTATTTCTACTACCTTTTGTGAGAAATATACAAAATGGAAAAATCTACAAAAATAGCATAAATTTTCTATTAATTTCTTATGGTTTAAAGATATCGTCTCCTTTACTTTTGTTTATGCCTGCACTTTGTTACTGCATTTTTTAATTTGTGATCTCTCTCTTTTTTTCCTTGCTCATTATTGCTGCAGTTTTATTTATGTTATTTTATGAACCAAACGAGTTTTGTTTGGTCCTCTCTTTTGAGTCTCTGTTTTCTTCATTAATAGCAGATGTTTACCTCTTTCCATTCTTCTAATTTTTACTGTTTTTTTCCTCCTGTACTTTCTTGGTTTGGATGCTTAACATTTCTTTCTTTTTTTAAACATTTATTCATTTTTGAGAGAGAGAGATAGAGCATGAGTGGGAGAGGAGCAGAGAGAGAGGGAAACACAGAATGTGAAGCAGGCTCCAGGCTCTGGGCTGTCAGCACAGAGCCCAGCACGAGGCTCGAACTCACGAACTGTGAGATCATGACCTGAGCTGAAGTCAGACGCTTAACCAACTGAGCCAGCAGGTGCCCTGAATGCTTAACGTTTCTTTTCAGTCTTACTTTAAATGTGCTTTAGAGAACAAATTGTCCTCTAATTATTGCTTTTTTTGGCACCCCAGGAGTTTTGATAGTTAGAAGCATTTTTAAATTTTCTAAACATATATTTTAAAAACTATATTCTTAATTATTGATTTTGTATTTGATTATTTGTAGTTTAGAGGTACTATTTATAATCAGTGACAATAATCCCCAATTATAATCCCTAGTTATAATCAGTAACAATAAAAGCTATAAAAAGCAGTTATATTCTCTAAATATATCATAAATATACAATACACATTATATTTAAAAATGCATAATATAAATCCAAAATCTTTGGTCTTCTCATGTTATAGTAGACACATTTACAAAGGCAAAGTCCTGATGTACCAGTGAGAAGAGAGGACATAAGCTCACCCGTTGGTTTTCTTAATCAGCAAAACCTCTCTAGTCCCAAACACACAATAGGTTACTTCTTCATTCCATAGCAGCAGTAATTTGAACTTCATAAAACAATGTGTGAACCAGTAGCTTTTTTTTTCTTTTTTCTTTTTTATTTTTTTAGAGAGAGAGCTCAAGCAGAGAAGAGGGGCAGAGGGGCAGAGAGAGAGAGAGAGAGAGAGAGAGAGAGAGAGAGAGAGAGATTCCCAAGCAGGCTCCATGCTCAGCCATAATTCATGAGATTATGACCTGAGCAGAAATCAAGAGTCAGATGTTCAACCAACTGAGCCACCCAGCACCCTGAACCAGTAGCATTTTTAAAGAATCACTTTTATTGAAGACTAATATACACACAGAAAAGTACACACATCACAAGTGTACAGATCAATAAATTTTCTCAAAGTAATCACCCTATTAGCCTGCATCTTTCTTCCCAAACAAAGCAACTGAACACTAACAGCAACCCTGAGCCCTCCAGTATCCTGGATCACTGCCATCCTGACTTGAAACCCTGTTGACCAACTGTGCTTGTTTGTGCACCGTGGGTTCTTTTGTATCTGTCTTCTTTGGCTCATCGTTATGATGTGAAATTCATCAATGTTGTTGTGCACAGTTCACTCTGATTGTCAATATAGTATCCATATATACGCAGACAGATGGATGATTACAGACTACATATCTCCATGCCCAGATAGATTAATGACAGATATAATAGAAAGATTGATTTATTGTAAGGAATTGTCTTACACAATTGTGGGGGTTGGATAAGCAAGTCTGAAGTCCACAAACACAGAATATCACAACTAAGCTAGAACCTCAAGCTGTTTAGAGTCTCTGAGCTCAAGGAACTCCTAAGATCTCTTAAAGTGCTCATGTGATTAGGTCAGGCCCACCCAAGAGAAATTAATTCATAGTCCACTGATTAGAGACTTTAATCACCTCTGCAAAATCCCTTCACAACAGCATCTAGGCCAGTGTTTTAATTACCTAGAGATTCTATTTCAGTCTAGCCAAGTCGATACATCAAAAGTTCATCACTACAGCATTTTTTCTTCTTTTAGTAGGGTATGAAATAAAGATGCATCTTAAAATTGATGGTGTCTTGAATCTTATGAAAGACATTATTTTTTAAATGACTTTTTATTCTCTCTTTTTTCTTACTCTAGTGGCCTGATAGAGATTTATCTTACATTAAATTTTTAAAAATCATTTTAATTATTATTTTTTATTTGCAAATTTTCTATTAGATTCTTTTGTCTGTTCACTATTCCTGCTATCATTTACCTACTCTGGGTTCAGAATTTTTTGTTTTTTATTATCTCTTTGCATATTACAACCTGACTTAATGAAAATCTTTTATTAGATTAGAAAATTTTCCTTTTTTTGTGGTTTATTTACCTCCTGATTGTTGTTCTGATTCTTGATTTTTATATGGTTTGATGTTATTCTGAATTTATATTTGGTTTTGGTTTTAAAGTTTGAATGAGGGGCTTTCTTTTTTAATTTTCATTATTATTTTTTAATGTTTTTGTTTATTTATTGAGAGAGAGAGAATGAGAATGAGTCCCAAGCAGGGATCAGCACAGAGCCTGAAGCAAAACTTGATCTCACAAACCGTGAGATCATGACCTGAGCAGAAATCAAGAGTTGGACACTTAACCGACTGAGCCACCCAGGTGCCCCTGGGCTTTCTTTTTTTAAGATTAGCTCCTTGCCTGCCCTGGACTGAGGGCCCAGAAGCCTGTAGCTTCAGCCCATTCCTTACCTTGCTTTTATTCTATTTCTCATCCACAGAAATGTTTATGGTGGGCTTGAGGCCAGCTATGTGTCTCATTTCCTACCTGGCAGGACTAATGGTACCCCCTAAACTCCAGTTCTGCATATCACCCCTCGGGGGATAACATTTTGCTGCGTCCCCATTGAACTTAGACTGAGTGAAAATGCATTACTAGAAATTTTAAGACCTTTTATTCAGCTGGCCTCTGCCCCCTATTTATTTGGGGTTGCTTCCACTCCCTAAATGCACCTTAATTCCTGTCACCACCAGGCTATTTCTACTTCTGATATACCTTCACTCCTCCATCCAGTTGGTACTTAATCCTCCTGATCTTTCTCCTCTCACCCTAATGTCCCTTCCTCCCTGTTCCTCATTCTATGCATACTTCCTTCCCCCACCCCACTTCCCAGATGATGACACCCATCTCATTTCCTTGTTACCACGTTTTCATTCAGTCTCTCTCCTCTACTGAAGCTTCTTGTGAGAAGGGCTCATGTCTCATTCAGTCCCTAATCACTGCACTGAGCACGTTGTAGACACCTAACAAATATTAGAAGGAATAAATGAAAGGAGATGCAATTCTCCATTTCATTCCTTCCTTGCTGTCCAGGGGTAGCCCCTGACTTGCATGTGACATGGAGGAAAGAATTATTCTATCGGCACCACCACTAGATGAGGGGTTTCCAGTGCTCAGCCTTCAATTCCATGGAGGAAATCCAGAACTTCTTGAAGTGACGGCAGGGCAGGTGGTGGGATCCCGGGGTGGGAGTGGGGTGGGGATCCAGAGAGGTGAGTCAGAATGTCCAGTGTTTTATGATAAAGACATCCCTTCATCATTGCCTCATGTCACTGGGGAGCAGCACAGAGACTCCCCAGGTCTGCCGTGACTCCTGGCTCTGTGGTGGCGGTCAGAGTGCACCCCCACCTCTCGAACTCACTAATCCTTTAGGATTCACAAGTGAAAGCTGATCTGAGCTTGGGCGCCAAGGGAAGCAAAATCACCCCTCCCAGTTCATTGCATTTGGACACAAGCCCGTGACCTTGGCAGAAGCCAGTTGGGACTGGGGAATCTGAGTTCTCTGTATTGATCACCAGAGCAGCTGTCGAGCCTGGCTTTCAAGATCATCTCTCACAGGGAGCTTTCAGTGTGCCAAAATCTCCCTCACTCCCTCTTCTCCAACGTTTTTATATGCAATTTAGTTAAAACACTTGCCTTTCATGTGTAGGCCAAGATGGTGACTTCATAAAGGTCAGGAAATGGGGAAGCAAGAAACTTCCTTGAAAGATTTAAAGTAACTTATTTTTAGTAATAATAAGTGGTAAATTGAAAGATTTAAGATAAGGGGCCTGGTAGTTGGATAGGTCGAAATCTATGAATTTTAGGGATTGTTGCCAATCCTCTTCTAGGACTTGAGTGATTTTGTCCTTGAATTTTCTCTATCTACTACTCTTTGTTATCCTTCTTTCAGAATGGAGATATGTGTCAACTTTCACATTTTCTTTTTCATACTGTGGTAATGGGTTGGAATCGAGCTGTAGGATTCCTTTCTCCTGAAATATCCCCTATTCTGCTGTGCAACATGAGACTCTCTTCAGGGTAGAAGTGCAGTGAGAGGAAGAGAGTCATGTTAGATGAGCAATCTAGAATATCCTGTGGGTATTTTGAAGCCTATTTGTGAGGGACACAGAGGTTTGTTTCGGGAAGAGTGTCAGCATAGATAGGAAAGTAACCTGTAGTGATCTTTGCCCTACCACTCACCAGCCATGTGGCCTTGGGAAAGTCATTTAATAGATGTAAGCCCACCAACTGATAAGGCCTCAGTGTACCTACCTGTGAATGGGAGAGTTGGGTTACGTCAAGACTAGTCAATTCAATGGCTTGTGGAGAATAAGAAGGTAATTTAAGAAAGTAGAAGAGTGGCAGGGGCCGCGGTGAATAAGGGATCATGCGTACGCAAAATATAATCCCAGCACAGGGTTACTGTGGGGAAACATAGACCAGGCATCGTCAGCCCTTCTGATTATTTCAAAGGAAACCTCATATCTAGATTTTTATGTGAAATATCCTGATTTCACATCTAATTAACAACTCATGAAAACAAAACAAAACAAAACAAAACAAACTAGCAATGCCCTATTTACTCCAAGCAGACATATCTGTGGCTGAACCCAGCCTGTGGATAGTTAGTTGGCAACCTTGGGTGGGAGTGGGGGGTAGAGGATCTTTGACCCCAGAATCACTGTGTGTCTTCAGAATTGACCAACATGCCTGGACCCAGCTCCAGATGGGGAGTCTGAGAGCCTGGTAATTGGCTGCAATATCAGCTTCCTGTGGGAGGCTGGGGAGGCAAAGCCTTGCCCTGAGAGAGGGTTGGATTGCTCCAAAAGTTTGGAAGCCAAAGGTGGTGTCTGCATGCGCAATATGGTGGGAATTATACTGTGCTAGGGACCAGAGCCTCTTGATCCTAACCTTTACTCTGCCAAAAATGCTTGGCTGGGCTTGGCCACATTGTCTCCCTTCTCTGGCACTCATTTGTTGCCCTGTCTGTAACACTGTAACTGCAGTTGGATCAAACTGAGAAACAAGCGTTTCTCAAACTTCAGTCATGGGTGTATCAGTGTGGTAGCCAGTGGCTTAGGTGATCTTTTTCTCCTCTTATCCACCCCTGTGTGGCCCCTCCCATATTGAATAGGGCTGATTTATGTGACTAATGAGATAATGTGGAAGTGACAGCATGTGACTTCTGAGGCCAACTTCATAGAAGACACTGATGGTTCCAACTTGATCTTTCAGGTCACTTGCTATGGGGTGTAAAAGCGGACATGCCATGAGGACACTCAAGCAGCACTGTGGAGCTGTCCACGTGCTGAGGAACAGCCAGCACCAACCTGTCGGCCATGGGAGTGAACCACCTGAGAAGCAGATCCTCCAGCCCTACCTGAGCCTTCGGATGACTGTAGCTCTGCCTGACATCCTAATGCAACCTCACGAGAGACCTGGAGCCAGAAGCACTCCAAATTTCTAACCTACCAAAACTGTGAGAGGTAAAAACATTTATCATTGCTTAAGCCACAGAGTTCTGCATTATTATTATTTTTTTTACATGGCAGTAGATTAACTAATACACAGTCATGATTATTGCTATACCTTCCTACCACCAATTTTATGACATCTTTTTTCAGGTTCATTGAGGTATAACTGACTAATAAAATTGTAAGCACTTAAAGTGTACATTGTAGTGATTTGATATACATCCACATTGTGAAAATATTCACATCACCTAGTTTACTGACATTATCATCTGACATATTTATATCTTTGTGTGTATGTGTGTGTGAACATTTAAGTTCCACTCCCTTATCAAACTTCAATTATGTAATATAAGGTTGTCAATCAGGGTAACTGTGTCTTATATTAGATCCGCAGACTTTATTCATCTTACAGCTGGAGGTTTGTATCCTACCAACTTCTCCCTATTTCCCCCACCCCTCAGCCTCTAACAACCACCTTTCTACTCTCTGTTACTTTGAGTTTAACTTTTGTTAGTTTGTTTTTTTATACTCCGCATATAAGGGATACCATGCAGTATTTGTCTTTCCCTATCTGGCTTATTACATTTAGGGTAATGCCCTCAAGGTCTATGTATGTTGTGACAAATGCTTATTACATATTAACACATTTCTTGAAATGGTTTATTCTCTTAATTTGCATAAATTTATCTTAAAGGGAAAAGCTTTTTTATTCTAAATGGACAATAAATATCTCTAGTTAAAAAACAAAACTCAAAATTTAATTTTCTTTCAATCTAACTTCTATCTAGGTAATGTTGCCTGCAGAAAGCTCTAAGCCTCAGGCACCTTGTTTCTTTGTTAATAAAGGAGATGAACAAGAGTTTAAGGGATGTTAAAGGCAAGCTGACTGAGTCTGTGTCTTTGAAATAAACCAAAGGACTGAAAGGAAACTGAGCAGGGAATAACTTTCTCATAATGAGATTTGATATTAAAATGCCCCCTCTCTCTATGCCCTTGAACATCTTTCAGGTCTGCAAAAGAATATTGGTGGTGATGGTTTTTCCTTTCTTCTAGGAAAATTGGATAAGAAGATCTATGCTTTTATCCAGTTCCCAAACATCTTAAGATAGCACATAATTTCTGTTTGTATAAAGTGAGATCACTTATGATAAAGTGGTGTAAAACAGCCTGCACCAGTTTTTAAGTGTTAGAACCACTATAATACTTTTTGGTTATTAAAAGATATACCATTTTAAAAGCTATGCCCCATTCATTGAGCTCCTGTAGTAACCAAAAGAGTAGACCTGTCCAAAGATCATCATCCCTATATTGTCAGTTCAGGAAGCTAAAGCTCTGAGAAGGGACGAAATGCATCCATCACTTCTCAGCTAGTAGTCAGCAGGGCTGGGGTTAGAACCTGTATTTCCTGACTCCTCATGCCTTATGCTGCCTACACAGAATCAGTTTCCTGGCCTCTTCACATGTAGGGTTTGCACCCCAGCTGGTTCTTTAAGCAACTATGGCCCACCAGGGCCCAAAGAAAGGGTGGCATGGTCGAGTCAGGGATGGTCTGGAGGCCTGGTGAATGGTTGTAAGGTAAGGAGCTTTAAGGGATCTGAGGTGTTGAGAAGACACCAGTGCAGGCAGGAATAAACAAGAATAGAGGAGCAGCCGCCTCAGCCTCCTGGAGGCTACAGCCACTCAGAGATCACATTTGCCACTTCACAAAAGAAAGAGTATATATAAATGGGTATGTGCACACACAAACATACACATATACTGTAATACCCCCATGGTATCAAATGCACCCCAGACAATGCTCCAGTCCCCCACAGAGATGCTAAACTGTGGCATTCAAGTGAACATACATCTCTCAGCCTCTTTAATTCCTTGGGCAACTCCCCAGCCCCTATGTCTCAACTTGACTGTATCATGCTTTTCAATTTCTATTAAAAAAATACTTCTGAGTCTTCATACACCTTGTATTTATCCAGGACTAAAGTATATCTTAATATACAGGAATGCATGGAGTCCTGTGGTTCTCTATCGAGTCAAGTAGAATTTTTATGAGTACTGGGTGACAAAACGGTCAGACCAGATGGAAAGCAAACACGTTACAGTGTTTTGATGAAATAGCGTGGTGGCTATTTCTAGACCTAAAAACACGCCTGGCTTTTTTAGTTGTGTTCTTTGCCCTATTTAACACTGACCGCTCGAGCAAGTAATTAATTGCTTTTCCCTAAGACATTCTGCAGGTCTTGGAGCACAAGACTGAAGCGCTGAAAGGTTCTGATCTTCTCTTTCTACTAAAGGAGAGACCAAGCCACAGAGGCACCAAGGCATAGTGAACAAGATGTTAATGAGCGAGTCATCAGCAGACAGGGGACTAGTTGGCTGTATGAATGATGCCACAGTTTGCACATTTTGATTACTTTTTCTTCTCTTCTTAGTTTTAAACTGTTAAATGGATCATCCCCCCACCACTCTACCTCCCTTCAAGTCTAGAAACCAATTACATTCCAGGGAGGCAGAATTCTCTTGATAAAGGACTTGCTTCAGGTTTCAGACTTGAATCCATTTTACAATTTGCCTATAAAACTCTAAGTTGGCCAGTGGTGAAAGGTTAATGCTGTCAAACGCTAAATGGTACAGTCTGAGGGCTATTCAGACCTCTCTGAGCCCTTCTTCTCCCCCCACTGTTCAAAGGCACGGGTCTTTCCTGGAAGCAGAACAGTCTCCTCACTACTTTCTGGGTCAGCACATGGATCTGCTCAGCCAGGTGTCAGACCCAGTGAGTCAGTAAATCAAAATGGCTGAGCCAAGACTGTGTCAGTCACCAAGAGGAGAGCAGAAGCAGGGTTCTTGTCCCAGCAGCCAGGGAGCAGGAGTCATGAGAACCAAGGAGATCCTAAAATGCAGTGTTCAAAAGAACACATATCTCCCAGAACCTAAATCAAAGACAAAGCCTCAGGGACATCATTTCATTGGCTGTTTCCGTTTGTGCTATTCTTCTTTCTTATTGGATCTAGTGCTTAATTAGTTGAGGGTTGAGAGGGAGGGTATGAGGGTGGATCTATTACTTGTATTATTTTTCACCAAACTGGGATGGAAAAGGTAGCTCGGATCGTAACACTTTGCCTGATACACAGTTATTTCAACATAAATCAGAGTAAAGAGCTAAGTCATTAAATTCTAGCCAAATCCTAATGTATGGGTCTTATTCAACTACTCAACTATACAGCGTCTATCAAGAAAAATGGCTTTTGTCAGTAGCAGCCAAACTCTAAAATAGCAAAACTTTTGAGAGTACATTTTTAATGTAATATTTCAAATTCCAAATATGAGTAATTATCTGAGCTGAAGAGCTAAATGTAACCAAAGACATTTATGAAGAGATGATAATGATAGTAAGAATAATATATTCATAACAGCTAGAACTTTTACGCACATACTATGTTATGTTCCAGCCACGTTGCTGAGAAATTCCCTTGCCATGGATGCTACCTCCATGGCTCCCTCAATTCTAAATGATTTTGTTTAAATTTTCAAAGAATTTTATAAGGTAGTGATGGCCATCTTCAGGTACGTTTATTAATTCAGCAGGTATTTATGGAGTGTCTATCACATTTTAGGCATGGCTCTAAGCCTTTGGGATCCAAAAAAGTTGGACAAGACATATATGCCTTCTGTACTGGTGCCTATAGTCCTGTGGGTAGAAAATATTAGCTACAAAATGATTCTGTTTGAAAGGATACAAAGTGATGAGAAAGAGAATAATGAGAGAATGGAGGTCTTCAGAGATGAGATGGAGGGAAGGACTCTCTGTAAGGTGATTTTGCCAGGTGAAAAAAGGTGTTATGACTGCCCCAGGCCAACCTCTATGGTGGACAAGATGTTGGTATGTTCCAGAAGCTGAAAGAAGGCCCATGTGACTAGGTGATGGTGGAGAGAGTAAGAGGTGAAGCTGATGAGGTCAGAAGGAACCAGGTTGACCAGGGACATTCAGATCTGCTCTCCGAGTCCTTCCTTTCCTTCTGGCACCCATCATGGAGTCCTATAGGTTCTGGGAGGAACTGAGATGAGGAAGCTGAGGCATGGAGGCATTAAGTCTTTTTCCAAGACACACAGCTTATAAAAACTAAATCACAAAAGAGCCAGATGGGGATTCTTCCCCTCTCCTTCCCGCGTCTCTCTCTCTCTCTCTCTCTCTCTTCTTTTCTTTTCTTTTCTTTTCTTTTCTTTTCTTTTCTTTTCTTTCTTTTTCTTTCTTTCTTTCTTTCTTTCTTTCTTTCTTTCTTTCTCTTTCTATTTCCATTTATCTACTTACCTATCTACTATCAATATACATATATTAATATGTATATATATCTATATATCTCTATCTTTCTATCTATCCATCAGCTACTATGTGTTAGAAAATCTAGGCTTAAGATATATGACAATAAACACAACTGTCAAAAGTTTCCACTTTCATGGATCCTCTTTCACTTAAGTGCAATAATGCAAACTAAAGCAGGGATAAGGGTTGTGGAGTGAAGAGGGGCTCTTTTAGATAAGATGCCTTATACAGAGAATACCTCTTTGAGCAGAGGCATGAACTAATGAGGAAGCAGCCATCAAGTCTGTGCTCTGCTTTGAGAGAGCTTTGTAATTAGCATTTTCAAACTAAGGAAAACATGATTGTTTTCATGAGGTAGCTTGAAACACACTATGACTATTGTGCATGTGTGCATGTCTTTGTGTATGTATCTTTGTTGGTCAAATCCTTTCCCAGTCCAGAGATGACAAGAAAAGTTTAGCCTAGGCTGTTTAAGCAAGAATGATTTGGAGACTTCAGATTAAAAATATTTTTGCTAGGTTTGGAGGGTCATAGGGGCAGTGTTCATGAAGGGAAAAAGGTGTAGCTGGATGGAAGCTCACGTGTGTTTGAGACATGAAGAAATTTAGCTTTAGTGCCTACACACCAGGCATCAGTTACACCTGGACAGACTGTTACGGCATTTCAGTAGAAGATTATTTTTTCTCATTCAAGAGCAGACTTCTACAAAAGAATGACAGAGATTGATGAGCCTAGCAATAGTCAACAGAGGTTCGTGGGGAAGACCAACTGTTGGAATTGGTTTCCATGGGTCTGGATAACTGTACCATATTGCCATAAAAGATTGAAAATAAAGCCATACTTCTCTCTCTCTCTCCACTTCATTCTCTCTCTATATATATTTTTCTCTTTTTCAAAAAGACTTTCTGTTGCTTAAAAAGATTTAATACAGAGTAGAATGCTTAACATGGCTAGGATTAACAGTTATAATATAAGGTGAGCAACAAAGGACTATTCGTCATGCTAAATTTCGGAATGTCTAGCCATAAATGAAACATTAAAAGGCGTAATTGTTCTTTTTTATATGTCAAGTGGAATAAACTACTCAGGATTAAATCTGGCAATCTACAGGTCAATTCCAACCATTCTGAGCTTCTTTATGGCTATGGCCAAGATATTTCAGAGGGTTTGGATGATTTATTGGGTCTTATGCAATTATTATTCAAAGAAGAAAGATGATGTGCTTTTGACCTATTATTCTAGAAACTGCTCAAGCATCTATCCATGCTTCTGTCCTCCCATCCCAAAGCCATTTATGGAATATTGTAAATGACACAGATGAATAAGGCATGATCTCTGTTCCCCAAAAGACTGGGTGAAAGAATCTCAAATAGGATTGAGGTGCTTGAGTTTCTTATAAATATTGATGATTACTATCATCCTTGAAGAAGAATGTGTGGAAGTTGTGCAGGCAGAGGAAGTAAGAAGAAGTTTTCCAAGAAAAGGAAATTGTGTAAGCCTGTGCCTAGGCACAGAAGGAAAGAAAAGCAAAACTTATTCAGGGAACCATAGGAAGTTGGCATAGCTGGAATCCAGACTGCATATTTGGTCAATGGTAAGAGCGGATATAGAGGGGGAAAGCGTGGTCAGCAGTGAACCTCGGGAGTATTCAAGGCAAGGTTATGAGAAGCCAGGGCACAAATAGAGTGAACTTGGATTTTATGCTGGCACCATGAGACATCACGACCATTTTTTACATCGCAAGTATCTAGCCGACATCTTTGAAGCTGTACTGAGTTCTTAAAGAATAGTTGTTACTGAGTGGCATTTTCTTTTTGCAATGATTGTCACTGTAGAGTGGGGCCTAGAGTAAATTATCACATTTATGGAGTTGAAGATGTCACTTAATTCTTTTCATGTTGGTCTTCAAGGTGTGAGTAGTCCTTTTATGGGCCCTCCCTAGATCAAGTAATTTCAACATGAAATCCTGCAGACGACTGGAAAAGGAAAGGGGGAGAGACGTCAAATACTAAAAGGTCTCCATTACACTTCTAAGCCATGTGTAAATTTCTGTTATATATCAGTTACTCTGGAAATATGGCATGGTCTGATATTGTTTCTCATTCATGAAGGGAATGATTTTGTTCTGAATCTTCAGAAGAAACTGGTCTAGTGCCTGGGACAGAGAAGATGCTCAGTTAATGCTCAACAGTTGATTTGTTAATGAACCAAACCAGCCTGTGAAAAGGCCCATTTGAACATTTAGTGAGTCACATATGTTAAATATGAGGAAAACCAGTCATAAGAGCAAAAGTAGGTCAATAACAGCGATATAACAACAGCTTAATAGTTCTCATTTCCTGGATATCTACTCTGTGCTAAGCATGGTGTCAGGCTCTCCACACATCACCTGACTTAATCCTCACCATTCCCTCACTGCTCAGTATTGCCAACCCCCTTTGCAGAAGGGGACATTGAGGTTTACTGTGGTGACCCAACACTCTCAAGGTCTCACAGGTGAAGAATAGAAAAGTAAGATGTGAACCCAGAGCTATTTGGCAGTAAAGTATATGCCTTTTCTTGCCTATTGCTGTTTCCACATATTTCCAGGTGTTTCTTGTGAAAGCAGAAACACATTTGTTCTCCAGAGGATAGAAAGGCTCCAGAGGATAGAAAGAAGACCCAGTTTTCTTCCATGATATGGGAAGGAGAAGGGCTTTGGCAGGACTTTTGGCAGGACAGCCATGATTCTTGGAGAATACAAGTGATTTTTCCACAAATCTGTCTTTTCTCCCCTATCCCTGGAGATGAAATCTTGATGTGAAAAGTGGAGAATTATCTCTTAGGAGACCTGTAGAATAATTTCTATTCTGGCTTGTAGAATAATATATGTATATATATCTTATTTTAGATAGATAGATAGATAGATAGATAGATAGATGTATATATACATACACACACACCTATACACTTCCATCACTAAAATGTTGAGATATTCTTTGGATAGTCACAGTAACAACAGTTCTGGATCTGGATAATATTTCACATCAGACAAATCACTTGCACAGAGCATCTTATTTATCCTAAGTGACCTCCTTTGGGGGATGAAGTAGCTGCTGCTCAGAGAAGGAGCATGATTTGCCCAAGGATACACAGAGTGAATAGAAGGCTTGGAAAACAGACCTGGCGCAAATAATTCCAAGACCAGTGCTCCTTCCCCTATGAATGTTGTCTATTTCATTGGAGCAAAAATCCAGGTCTGTGGTAAGTATCACACAAAGTGTACACTCCCTTCCCATGATGAGAATGGGTCACACACTGAGGCTATTTCTGAGACATTTGTCCCTTTCTATGTGGGTCAATATCCCTGAGGCCTGGACTTCCCTCTGGGAAAAAAGCATGTTTCAAGGTCTCTCTTAACTATCCCCATCAGTGTAATATGTCATTTCCTGTCCAATTGCCCCATTTCAATCAGCAATTTATGCTCCCAGAGATGCCAGAGTGTTGATTCTGACCCCAATTATTCCATGTCTAGTTATTCTTCCTGACGTGTGTGTACAGGACACAAGTCTAAGTCCCCCACTTAGGCAGTCCAGAGGGGCCAAGCCCTGCTCAGGCAAGGGCACACTGACTCCTGACTATGGAAAGTTTGTCTGTGTGCTAAGTATAAGCAGATGTCCCCAGCTGCCAGATTGTGTGGTTGTTAAGAAACCAGTCACCCACTCTGTACAAACATGTATCATCAGGTCAGTCTGAAGGTGCAACCAACTCATCCCGCTTCCCATAAAACAGTGGGTGAGTAAGGGATGGGGGGTTTACAGAAACTGGCCAGAGAAGTCCATCTAAGGGCAAAACTTGTGTGGTTGGATGGTATATGGACTGTGAAACTGGGCCAAAGGAAGTGCTGCTCAAAGTTATGGTGGACACTCAGAATGGTCCTGTGACATCATCTGAACACTTTCAATGCTATACATATGAGGGCACCAAGGTTTGGGGATAGAAGTGACTTCCTCAACATCTGATAGCAATCTAGTGGCTCAGTCAGGGCTTTTCCATAGGTCAAAATGCTGGCCTAGCATTCATTCCATTATGTTTGGGTGCCTATGCCATTAGTTTTCTGGTGGGCTTCTTTTTTTTTTTTTAATTTTTTAAATGTTTTATTTAGTTTTGAGAGAGACAGAACATGAGTTGGGGAAGGGCAGAGAGAGAGGGAGACACAGGATCCAAGGCAGGCTCCAGGCCTTGAGCTGTCCATACAGAGCTGGACACGGGGCTCAAACTCATGAACCGTGAGATCATGACCTGAGCCAAAGTCAGACACATAACGGACTAAGCCACTCAGGTGCCCCTCTGGTGGGCTTCTGTACATGCAATCTTCATGTCTCTCTTGTTTTGAATCCTGGTGGCTTTGGGGGTGACTTCTGTATACCATATAAACTTTCTTAGAGAACAATGATAAGTAATTGCATTTAATGGGGGTTAATATTGGGTCAGGCTAAATATTCCATGTACTATATTGTACATAATAATCCCCAAATACCATACAAAGCCTTTTATTCTCCTATTTTAAAGGATACTCAGAAATGGAAAGAAAGTCGCCCATGCAATTTGCAGGTGGTACAACCTAGGTTCACATCAAGATGGACTCCAAATGCTTAGTAAAGGAATGAACAAAGTCATATTGAGGGGCTCAATTGATTAGCAGTGGAAGATGGCTGGGTGATCAACATTCTTTCACTTGAAAGGAACTTTTTCCAGCATCTCTTATGTGCCTGGCAGTATATGTGGTTTTGAAGATGCCCATGACACTATTCCACCTCTCTGAGAAGACAGTCTAGTGTTGGAATCAGAAACACAAACAAACTCTTCCTTTGTGTTGAAGTGGTGTTAGGTGGATGACGGATGAGGTACAATATGAATAGAATAGAAGCTGCACACAAATTTTCCCAAAAGGCAGGAGATGGTTTTTTCAAAGGAAGTGCCACTTTTCTGTCAAATTGAAGTTAACATTCAAAGCAGAAGTTGACAATATGTGTAGAGAGATGGGCAGGAAAAACTGCTGATATTTAAGGAACTACATATCATTAAGTATTGGTGGCTTGTGTAAACATGAGTGGGAAGCTTAAAATATGATATCAAATATACAGGTTACAAGAGCTTTGAACGTTTTGCCAAAGGGGTGTTTACTTCTTCCCCTGAAGCTTTGGGAACCATGGATAGGTTTTAAGCAAAAGAAGGACACACTTTCCACATCATTTAGGATTAGGCTTGACAGGTAATAATGGAAAACTCCAAATTAATACTGGTTTTAAAAGCAACAGAAGTTTACTTTTCATGTAAAAGTCTGGAGTTAGTGTGGTCCAGAACTGCAATAGTGGCTCTTCTCAGGAATCCCAGCCCTATATGTGGCTTTCAAATTCATATTCCAAACTCATAGTCTAGGCAACAAGATGGGAGCAGTGATAAATGAGGAAGGGAAGTGTCTTAATCTTTTTGAACTGCTGAAACAACATACTGGATACTGGTGACCCATAAACAGCACACACTTATTTCTCACAATTCTGAGGGCTAGAAGTCTAAAATCAGGGTGCCGGGATAGTTGAGCTGTGATAAAGGCCCACTTCTAGGTTGTAGGTAATTGACTCCTTGCTGTGCCCTCACATGGTGGGAATGCAGCATTCCCACCCCAAAGCATTGGGGTCTCTTTTATAGGAGCACTGATTCCAATCACGAAGCTCCACTCTCATGACCTAATCACTTCCCAAGGCCCCACTTCCCAATATTATCACATTGGGCATTAAAATTTCAACAAATGAATTTTGGGTGGACACAAACTTTCAGATTATAGCTGAAAGTCCTCATCAATGTCTTAAAGAAGAGTCTCAGAAGCTTACACAAGACACTTGTGATTTTATTCCATTCATCAGAAATTAGCCACATGTCCATATCCAGCTACAAAGAAGACTGGAAAATGTCTTTATGTGGACAGCCATAAAAATAAGGTTGCGTATTTGAGAATGGATATTTAGGAAAGTTAGCAATCTATGCCACAAGTAGATCTGAAATTTAAAGATCACTCCATTATCCTTGTAGTAGATGGACAAGGATATAAGGATATGGCTGAAGATACGAGACTAAGGCTGCTGGTATCTATGGGATTGGAAAGATGCTCTCCCTTCCCCCTTCCAGTTACTTAGGATTTGCCCAATTAAGGAAATTGCTGTCTTACCTTTATTTCCCCACTATTGAGTCAGAGGTGGATATATGTCTCTTTCAGCAAATGAGTCATACTCAAGTTTGGGCAAACCTGCCTGGATATGCAGAATGGACCATAATATGAATGTGGCTTGGATTGCATCCTTCATTGACTTAAAATGCTGCTCATTGTACTTTTGACCTCAAATAGATATATCAGATTTCTTATTCTGATGCTTTACAGAGCCAGGATAGGAAAGAGGAAGTTTCTTCATTCATGTTATTCAGGTTAGCAGTGTCAACATGTTTTGTTTTATGGATATTCACAGAGGTAATTGGTTAAGAGCATGTGTTTCAGGACCAAAAACATTTGAATTAAAAACTCAGCTATGGGGGCACCGGTGGCTCAGTCGGTTGCGCATCTGACTTAGACTCAGGTCATGATCTCCCAGTTCATGAGTTCGAGCCCAGCATCGGGCTTTGTGCTGAGAGCTCAGAGCCTGGAGCCTGCTTCGGATTCTGTGTCTCCCTCTCTCTCTGCCCCTCCCCCACTCATGCTCTGTCTCTTTCTCAAAAATAAATAAACATTAAAAAAATTAAAAAAAAACTCAGCTATGGTACTCATCTCAGGCTGATTTCAGAGTCAGACTTCTTAATCACCATGACATATTGCCTTCTTTCTGAGTCTTTTGCTAATTTTTGTCTCTTCCCTAAGCTGTCTGCCTTCAAGTAAGGTGAGAGAAGTGGTCACAGCAGCTTTGATGAGTGTCCCTAAGAGGTGGTGGCAGCACAGTGGACTTGAAGATACCAGAATGTAGCTTGGAGCCCTGAGTGCACTCACTTGGCTATCTACATTCATGTAGCCCCTTTAGGAATTGACTCCTATCCCAGGAAGTATGTCTAGTGCTCCACATGAAGAAAAGCACAGCACAGATTAATGTCAGCTCACCTAGTCCTCACCATCCTCCACCCACCTGCACTTTGTTTACCTTGTATTCTCCTAAAGTCCTTCTGCTCCTTCTCTTCCAGAATCCTGGAGATACAGCATCTCATTTAATGGCAGAGATGATATGATCAGACTGGCCCACATTTGCTTATTTCCTCCACAACTTCTAATTCTGGACCTTGGATAAATTGTGTAACTATTCCTGTCTCTTATCTGTAGGGTGGAAGATAATGACAATCCCTATTGTGTGTGCTCTTGTCAGGATCAAATAAAATAATATATACATATTTGGTGTAGTGTTTGGGACACAATACATGTAAAAGCAGTATTTGCCACTCATGTTAATTTTGGGATTGGGGCATAAAGAGTTAAGATTGAGGAGCTGGAGGGTCTATATCACGAAGAGTTATTTTATGATGAAGAAGCTAGATTTTGGCCAAAGGGAAGAGGGGCTTCAGATAGGATAGTGTATTTATTTCCTATTGCTATTGTAATGAGTTCCCACATATTTTGTGCCTTAAAACAACGTGGATTTACTATCTTCAAGTTCTGGAGGTCAGAAGTCTAAAATGTATACCCAGGGCCATATTCCTCCTGGAGATTCTGTGGGAGAATCTGTTCTCTTACTTTTTCTGGTTCCAGAGGCTGCCCATGTTCTCTGGCTCATGGCTCCACATCAGAATAACCTCTGCTTTCCTTGTCTCACCTCCTTATCTGACTCTGGCCATCCTGCCTCTCTCTTATAAGGACCTTTGTGGTTACAGTGGGATCACCCAGATAATCCAGGATAATCTTCCCATATCAAGATCATTTTTAAAAATGTTTTAAAATTTTTTATTTATTTTTGAGACAGAGAGAGATGGAGCATGAGCAGGGGAGGGGCAGAGAGAGGGAGACACAAAATCCGAAGCAGGCTCCAGGCTCTGAGCTTGAACTCAGAACTGTGAGATCATGACCTGAGCTGAAGTCGGACGCTTACCTGACTGGGCCACCCAGGACCCCCCCCCACTCCCCTCCCCCCACATCTCAATATCCTTAATTTAATTATATCTGCAAAATTCCTTTTGCTATGTAATGTAACACATTTGTAGGTTCTGGTGATTATGGTGTAGACATCTTTGGGGGAAGCATTATTCAGCCTGCCAGAAAGTAACATGGTTATTTTGGGATTTTCTAGCATCACTCTGGTGAGAACAGAGTTGGGAGACCAGTTAAAATGCCACTGTAAGACAGAGAGAAGGGATATGAAGCATTAGAGGGAGTATGGATGCTAAGGAAAAATGGATGATGAGGAGCCAGTGTCCCCAGGACTTGACTAGTATTATGGATGGAATGTTTGCATCTTCCTTCCAAGTTCTTATGTGGGATTCCTAACCCCCAATGTGATGGTATTAGGAGGTGGACCCTTTGAGAGGTCATTAGGTCATGAGGGTGAAGCCTTGTGAATGGAATTAGTGTCCTTATAAAAGGAACTACCATGTGAGGATACATGGAGAAGTGTGCAGTCTGCATGTCCGAAGAGGGTCCCCATCAGAACCTGACCGTGCTGGCACCTTGACCTCAGACTCCCAGCCCCCAGAACTGTGAGAAACAAATGTCTTCTATTTATAGGCCACCCAGTCTGTGATATTTGTTACAGCAGCCCAAACTGGCTGTGAGGATTGGAAAAGGGACGATTTCTGTACTTCTAGCTCCAGGTTCAGAGAGGATGGTAGAGTCATTAGAGGCTGGCACAAGTGGAGCAGGTGACGGACAAACTGATCAGGGCCTTCTCAGAAACCCTGCTTACTCTAGCCTGAGGCCTCATTCTTTATAAAAGACAGAGGGCAGACTGGCCTAGAATGGCATTTCCCACACTCTGCTCATTCTTTACAACTTTTCCCGAATCTGTTTCAAATTCTGAATATTCTTCTTTAAATAGACTCTGGTAAAAGTCGTCTTGTCCAAAGCAATTAGTTTCATGAAACCACAACTCTGATATGCCTATATATTTTGATACACGTACAACTCATACATAATCACTGAAATGGGAATGTATTTTTCCAGTCACCACCAAAAATGGTCTCACATGTTATCGGCACTAAGCATGCCACATGTAGACGAATACTGGTGTAAGGATAAGAACAAAGACTGAGAAATTGAAATCTAAGCTTGAATGAGTCACTGGAGCTCCTTGGACATTCCTTTCCTGATATATGAAAGGAGATAATGCCTAACATATAATGAATTGGTTAGATAGTATGTGGAAAATGTGGGGAACCATGCCTCATAGTATGCACCCAAGCAGTGTGTATTTATATCATGATCTTCTGATGATTTTTCCTTATATGTTTTAAATAATTTCCAAGCCTTTTCGTGAGGTCTGCCAGTCAAGTCTGATAAACCCACTAGAAAAAGGTATTGTCTTTGCAGTCTGGATGGTAAAGTTATTTAAATTTAATGCTATTTATGGTCTCATGAGGTTCCTTTACCTCCCAGATCCTTAGGGTCAAGGGAGTGTGGGGCTTAGGGAAATAACTCATCCTTGCTGACTGTGCTAGGAGAGCTTTGGGTCTGGAGCTGTAGGACTGCTGGGGAAAGAAAATCTGTTTTTTGTTTTTGTTTTTGTTTTTTTTAAGATTCAAAGCAGAAGTTTGAGATGGGAAACCCTACTGTTCTCTGGGCTGTATTGGAATCATTCCTCTGCTTGTGGTTCTGGGGCTTTTTGCTTACAAGTTCTGGTCTCATGACCCATTTGGGAATATCACTGAGGGGCCGCAAGACAGAACCAAATGAGTTTTACAAAACACCTCAGGATCTCTCTCCACTGCACCCTCAGCCAGTATAACAGAATTAGACTCAAAGCTGCATTTGCTGAAGATAGCACTGTTTGCATGAACTTTCCATTGATACATCTGGTTTTCCTTTTGAAAAAGGCCCTCAAACCTCATAAAACTGAAGTCTTTTGAATTAAACCACAAATTCCTTATAGCTAACCTCAGCAAAACTCCCTACACACTCTGTGTACCCAGTCCCTCCTAACCCCATTCCTCTTTTCTCCTCCATCTTCATTAACTTAGCCAGAGCCAAGCTCACAAGGATAAATCAGAGTTGTTGTTTTTTCTAATTCACTTCATATTAATCAAAATTATGGGTCATTTTTCTGCCTTAGACCTTTGATTTAGAATAGGTGCCATTTATTGAGCTCTAACAATGTGCCAAGTTCTTTATGTAGTATCCCTTTTAATCCTACAACAGTCTTGCAAGGTAGGTGGTATTTTTCCAGTCATTCCAATGAGGAAAGAGAAACACAGAGAAGTCAAATAACATGTTCATTGTCTTGCTTCTACTGGGTGGTAGATTTAGCAACTCTAATCCCGTTTGTCAACTCCAGTGTCTTCACTTCCCTGAGCTGTCTCTTTACATAATAGATCCCTAAGACATAATTTACAAATATGATTTGATGTTTAAAATAACTCCTCATTTGCCTCAGGCAATTATTACCCTGATTATTGACTTCATGGTGGCGATGATTATTGCTATTACTAATAATAGCTGCTGCTGCTTTCTGAGTGTCATGGTAACCACTTAACATACCTTACATTCTACAATAATCTCTAGAGGCAAATATTATTATCCCCATTTTATAGATGTGCAAATTGAGATACAGAAAGGTTTGTTAACCTGTCCATGTCACATAGCAATCAACTCATCAGAATGGCAGATATTAATAAAAAGCAAACCTGTGAATATGTCAGAACCTTTGAAATATTCCATGTGGTTAACTCATTCAAACCCCGTCACAATCTTGCTAAGTGGATAACATTATCATCTACGTTGCTCAATTGGGGAAACTGAGGCACAGATAAATGAAGTGACTATTCAAAGCCACACACTAGTCTGTGGGATGAGGGGCTTGAATGGGAACCAATACAGGCCTGGGTCCTGATGCGCTGAGCTTCTCACCACACTCCCATGTTGGCTGATTTCAGAACCTCTTGCTCTGGACAGGTGTCTGTGTGAGTAGATTTAAGCTGTTATTTTTCATCCAGTTCTTTTAGTCTCTGGTGACCTCATTGTGTTGAAAGGACAGGATGCATGCCCTGTCAGTGGTGATCATAGTTATTGAGATGGGTCTGCACTGATGTCTGGGAGTTTGGGCTGCAACTTAATGACATGAGAAGGTGGCCTGCAAGTAATATACGACTCTGTTGGAAAGCTGGGGCTCTGCTAGGCAGGAAGAATCCTCATGGACTGGCGTTCCCCTTCCATCAGGCCCTTTTACAGACAGTGTTCATGTGGTCAAAGCTTAGATATAAAGGCTGAGCAGATCACACTGTATTCTTCTGGAATGCTGGAGAAGGGGAAAGTAAGTGTTGGGTGTGGGGGGGAGGTTCAGCTGAGAGGTGCAATATTGATAGAACAAAGGGGGAGATGGTATCGATCGGTTTTCTTTTCAAGAATGAGGGCCAGGAATGGTAGACAAAAGAGAGGGATTTTTCTTTAATTGTAGGCATGGAAATAAAGAACCCAGCATCAAGAGGAATCCCAATGGCAAGCAGGGCTCTAGATAGGTATTACCCTATGCTTGATTCTCAAACTTTTTCCTCCAGTTCTTCTGCAACTATAAGGACATACATATATAGTAGGCCTAAAGTGGAGCGCCATACACTGGAAATTTCCCTGAAGCCACACATTTTATTAATCAAATACCCACTAACTGTGAATTAATTTTTATGTTTGTTTTAATATGAAATACTTGTTCAAATTCCTGTTCAGTTAAATTTCTTAACTTATGGTATTTATCTTTGTCAGTCTGACTTATTTCGCTTACATAACACCCTCTAGGTCCATCCATGTTGTCGCAAATGTCAAGATCTCATTCTTTTTTTATGTCTGTGTGACAGTCCTGTGTGTGCGTGTGTATATGTGTACCACTTCTTCTTTATAAATAAATAAATAAATAAATAGATAGATAGATAGATAGATAGATAAATAGATAGATAGATAAAGTTTATTTACTTTTGAGGAGGGGAGGGAAAGACAGAGAGGGAGACACAGAATATAAAACAGGCTCCAGGCTCTGAGCTGTCAGAGCTAGAACTCACGAGCCACGAGATCATGACCTGAGTTGAAGTTGGATGCTTAACTGACTGAGTCACCCAGGCGCCCCTGTACCACATCTTCCTTTTCCATTCATCTATTAATGGACACTTAGGCAATTATGCCCAAATAAAAATAAATAGATAAATAATAAATTTCTTAGCTTATTCTAATTTCCAATTTAAAATGATGTCTGAGGGGCGACTTTGGCTTAGGTCATGATCTCATGGTTTGTGAGTTCCAGCCCCATGTCGGGCTCTGTGCTGACAGCTCAGAGCCTGGAGCGTGTTTTGGATTCTCTGTCTCCCTCTCTCTCTCTGTCCTTCTGCCACTCATGCTCTGTCTCTCTCTCTCTCAAAAAATAAATAAATGTTAAAAGAAAAAATGTTTAAATGATGCCTGATGTTTATCACTGGATGTGAGCAATTCTGAGAACACTGTTTTACATCAATGCTCACAAAATACCTTCCTACCCTGGATTTATGGGAAGGTACCCTTCAGCGACGCAGAGGGAAAGGGAAGAAAGCCTGAAGGAGACTCATATTTATCTGTCACTTATGTTGGATCAGGCACTATGTTAAATGTTATACCTATACCATCTTACTAAATAATCACAACAGATATGCACAGTTATTATTAATCCCCACTTTACAGATGAAGAAACCAACCCAGAAAGATAAGTTAAATTATACCAGCTCATACACACACAAAAAAACCCAAAAACCAAATAATCCAACTAAAAATGGGCAGAAGACATGAATAGATATTTCTCCAAAGACGACATACAGACAACATGACACATGAAAAGATGTTCAACGTCACTCATCGTCAGGGAAATGCAAATCAAAACTACAGTGAGCTATCACCTCACAGTTGTATGAATAACTAAAACAAAAACCAAGAAACAAGTTCTGGGGAAGACATGGAGAAAAAGAAACCCTCGTGAACTGTTGGTAGGAGTGCAAACTGGCACAGCCACCATGGAAAACAGTAATGGAGGTTCCTTAAAAAGTTAAAAATAGAATTCTGTAATTGCATTACAGGGTATTTATCTCCAAAATACAAAAACACTACTTCAGAGGGATACACACACCCCTATGTTCATTGCAGCATTATTTACAATAGTCAAATTATGGAAGCAGTCCAAATGTCTAGTGATAGATAAATGGATAAAGAAGATGTGGTGTAAATACACACACACACACACACACACACACACACACACACACACACACACCAACACACACAATGGATTATTATTCAGTCATAAAAAGGAATGAAATCTTTGCAACCACATGGATGGAGCTAGAGAGTATAATGCTAAGTGAAATAAGTCAATCAGAAAAAGACAAATACCATATGATTTCACTCATCTGTGGAATTTAAGAAACAAAACAAACGAGCAAAGGAAAAAGAGAGAGAGAGACAAACCAAGAAACAGACTCTTAACTATAGAGAACAAACAGATGGTTACCAATGGAGGGATGGGTGAAACAGGTGAAGGGGATTAAAGACAGCATTTGCTGTGATAAGCACTGGAATTGTGGAATGGAATTGTGGAATCACTAGGTCGTACGCCTGAAACTAAAACAACACTGTATGCTGACTACTGCAATTAAAACAAAAAATGTTAAAAAAAAAAATACATACCAGGTCACATGACTAGAACATGCAGAAGCCAGAATTTGAAGCTCAGTCTGTCTGACTTTAAAGCGTGTGCTGTTTTGAGGAGAGGAAGACAGTGGCAGGAGGACCCTAGGCTTGCTTTGTCCCATGAACACAACTAGATAACTATCAAAGCAGCCTAAATACCCCAGAGGTCGACCTGAAGACAGACAGAACAAACTCCACAGCTAAAGAGAGAGAGAAAAGGCCACACTGAAAAAGACATTTTTGTAAAGAAGATGTATGGGTGACCAATAGCTACATGAAAAAATAATCAACATCACTAATAATCAAAGAAAAGCTTTGTGCAGGGGCAGTATCATAGTCAATGAGTTTATAGGAGGCATGATTATTGCAAATTTAAGAACTAACCCCAGAAATATGCAAATCAAAACCACAATGAGATATCACCTCACACCCATTAGAATGGCTATTATAAAAAAGGCAAGAAATAACAAGTGTTGGAGAGTATGCAGAAAGAAAGGGAACTCTTGTGTGCTGTGAGTGGAAATGCAAATTGGTGCAGCCACTAGGGAAAAAGTGTGGAGGTTCCTCAAAAAATTAAAAATAGAACTACCATATGATCCAGCAATTCCAGTTCTGGGCAATTCATCTGAAGGAAATGATAATACCTACCCACATGTTCACCACAGCATTATTATAATAGCCAATATACGAAAACAATCTAGGGGCAGCACTTGGGTGGCTCAGTCAGTTAAGCATCCAACTCTTGATTTTCACTCAGATCATGATCTGACAGTTGAGAGTTCAAGCCCTGGGCATGGGGCCTGATTGGAATCTCTCTCTCCCTCTGTCTCTGTCCCTCTGCCCTCTCAATCACTCATAAACAAACAAACAAATAAATAAATAAATAAATAAATAAATAAATAAATAAAAAACAACCTAGTGTCCACTGATAGATGAATGGATAAAGAAAATATGGTACATACATAAAATATTATTCTTCAAAAAAAAGTCAACCAACCAACAAACAAAAACAAACAAACAAAAAAATGTATTCTTTCACCAAATCATCTTATACTGCCTTTCAGGGCAAAGCAGAAAATGAACACTATTAATTTAAATGCTGCAGACAATTAGGTCAGGAGACCCTCCTCCCCTCAGGAAAACCAAAACAAAACAAAACAAAAACTATGAACTTCAATATTCTAATTTGCAACCTCAACCCTTTTGAGTCCCATGTTCTGGTCTTTGCTTCTTAGAGAACATGGGCCATCTCATGCTCTTGGTTGGTGACTTCTATCTCTTTCTTCCAGGTTAGAAAGTAAGCTATTTATAAAGGAGGCATTAATTTTAGTGAAAAAATAGGTTTTATATCATATTTTGATATGCCATGCATTTTATTCATCACAGATATCTTGTGGAAGGTTGAAAAAATGGCCCTCATTCTCTACTCATCCCCCATCCATTGCAATGTGACAAAGCTGCTCTTTCATGAAGAGAGTATCTATTACTCTGCTTTTTTCTGGGCTGCCCCATGTCTTAATTCATCCAACATAATGTGACAGAAGATATGACGTGCCAGTTTGGAGTCTAGGCTGTAAGAAGCTTCATATGTTTCAGTTTCTCTTGCTTACTCTTACATCCCTGTCACGCCATGGGAACAAAACTGGGCCAGACTGTAGCAGGAGAGACACATGTGGACAGCCACACTCAGAAGCAGGTCTGCCTAGCTGAACACAGCTAACCACATTCTCATGAGTAAGCCCAACAGAAATCAGAAGAGCTATCCAGCTATGCCTGCCTTAAACTGCTGACCAGCATAATTGTGAGCTAAATACATGGTTGTTGTTTTAAGCCACAGGGTTTTGGAGTGGTTTTCTTTGTAGCATTGGATAACTCACATATGTTTATTAAAATATGACTGAGTGCCAAAAATATGGCATGCTATGGGGACACAGAGGTGATTAAACCATGGTCCCTGTTCTGAAAGAGCAGCCAACACTCCAAATGGGAAGTCAGATATGTAAACCATCAATCACACATGGCAAGTTATGTGATTAATCAGAGTAACTTGTGAAATCCTTTTAGTGGGAATAGTTTTACTTCCGCTGTAAAGAAACCACCATTCCAAGGAGCACAGGACCAGTTGGTTCCAATACTTCTGTGATAGTGTCATCCAAACCTCAGTCTGCAACCGTGGTCATTCAGCAAGGAGCCTTATGGATTACCCAATGCTATTTGTATCTATTCTAGGATCCCTATTAAGCAACCTCAAATGGGAGCCAGGAGCTTGGGATCAGAACTTTTTGGAAAGACTGCTTTAGAGGGATGCTATCCTCTGTTTAAATTTGGAATAGCTAAATATTTGGGGGAACCAAGCAAAAATGTCAGTCTTGATGAATGAAAAGATTAGCAGAACTGTCAGAGATTTTTTGACTCCCTCTGACTTTTCAGAAAGACAACGAAGGCAGTGGCAAATAGATTAGCATAGAGAAGCTGAACTTGGGTTTGAAACCCAACTGAGGCATTCTGGTTCCAGAATCTCAATAAACTTCACCTTGCTTGTCTTTAAATAGGTATAAAGATATCTACCTTGTAAGGTTCTGAGGACTAAATGTACCTGGTCCATAATTAATGTTAACTCTTTTTCCCATTTCCTCCATTCTTAACTCAAATTTGCTTTCTGTTACCACTTTCTACTTTTTCCTGTGAATCCAACCAGAGTCCCAATACACTAAGCTTCATGAAATTGGATCCTAATTATCAGCATAGTGGATGTGTTTGAAGGCTTCCCCAGTGCCTGTCTGGAAAAGTACCTCCTGAAAATGGCTTTCAATAACTGCTTGAGTAATGGTATCTATTCCTGAGCATGAAGGCCTGAAACAAAAGGCTGGGACAAGTCTGCTAGGAGCAAACTCTTTGAATTGAATGCATATGCACTTATCAGCAGCTGGCCTGTCATTTTGGTCCACAGAAAGAACAGTGGTTTCATGACATCCTTGGCACCACAATGGACTCTCAATTGGCTGGCACATTAAACATGACCAAGGACATAACTAGATAGATTATCCTAGAATTTTTTTCTTCAAACATAGCAAATTTTATATTCTGCAAACCAGAAAGGAAGTGGGGGGATTCTTTCCTCTTCCTTTTCTCTGCTTTTAACCTCAATCACATTACTCTAGCTTTAATTTACTTCTATACAAAGAATGCCTAACAGAAAGCACATGTGAGAATTACATACGAGCAGAGGAGAGTGAAAACTGAATCCATGGACTTGATTACCAAGGAGGTGAATGGACAACCTCTTGGATGTAGTTTTCTCATCTGTATGATGGGAAGAATCACTTCTGGGGATAGCATGGAATTATAGGAATGCTCCAAGATAATGTGAAAAATGGTAGTGTCTCTACTAAAACACTTTATAGTCTCAGGACCTTTGCACTGTTATCCCTGCCTGGAGATCCCTTCCTGTCCTTCAGAGATGTTTGTTAGTGCATCCTAAAGTTCATTCTGGCCTCTGCTCAGATGTCACCTCCTTAGATTTCCCTTGGTTATCTTATCCAAAAAATGGCCATCTCTATCTACTTATCTTGGTTAAGTTTTACTTCAGAGCATTTATCTGACATTGTATCATATATTTACATGTTGATTTGTTAATTGGCCTCTCTTGCAACAGAATACCAGCTTCATGAGGTAGGGATTTGATCCGTTTTGTTCACTTCTGTATCCCCAGCACCCATAATCCTGTGCCATAAGCATTTGTTTAATGAAGCAATAAGTTAATGAGTGTGCAAGATGATTTTCACATAAAAAATCACAGGCACAGAGTGGGCATCCTATACATGTTGGCAGAATTAATGAGCAGGGATACTCATGAGTGACTAAAATCGGGGAAGCAGGATGATCCAGCAAGCCCGTGTCTCCCTTACTTAGCACCCCCGCAGATTGCGTAAGGAATGTCCAGACGCCTTCTCTTTCCAGCATGACGTAATGTGGAATGAGAAAACTTGCAGACCATACTGCTCACAGACGAGACAGATGATCTCATTCCCTTCCTGGGCATTCCCAGGCTTTGCTGTAAAAAAAATTAAATAAATAAATAAGTAAAACCTACAATGTTCAGTTCACAGGTGGTTGTTTCAGCCCTCGGTCGTTTGTTGGCAAAATAGTGGAAATCATCTCTTAGCTCCCTGGTGACTGGGGGGAAGAAAGGCATGTCGGATATCGTCTGGCCTGTTCCTTCGGCCAAATGGAATGGATTTTGCCTGGGAAACTAGGACGTAAAGGGAGAGAAATACATTTCAGCATCAGCCACAGGGGACAAGCTGTGAGCAACTAACTGGGGGTGATGGGAGTTTAAATAGAAAAGCACCAAAGTGTTTCATTGACACCAGAAGGCTGAGGTTGTTCTTGGGGCTGTTTCAAAGGCTTAGGGTTTGAAAAAAGGAATGAGCCCAATTTCTCTTACATGGCTCACTTTCATTGAAAAACTCCTCTGGTTTTGATATCTGGGTATATTAAAATGATCCTAATTCTGATTTATCGACATTTATTGGTCTACAGTTTGCAATCCCTTTAACATGTAGGTCTTCAGAAAAGCCTTGAAAATGAGGCACAAAGAATTATCCCCATGTATGGTTGAGGCTTACATTCAGTAAGGAAGGTGAATAGACCAAGATCACACAGTTAGACTGCAAGAGAGCTGCTAATAGAACCCAGATCTTGTTGTCTTTACGTCCAAATCTCTACAATGGAAACTTCCAGACTTAAAAGGTGACCTCTTATTTGTCAATCACAGAGTGTGTATTTACCCACTTTTTCTGTATCCTTTTCTTCCCTCATAAGCAACTAGATACACTATTTCGGACGCAAATCTGGGACAGATCTGTGCATAAATCAAACTGAGGTCCATCTGGATGTCTCATGAACCATTAACATATCCAAAGGGAGCTGTTGCCTCTGCCCTCCAAACCTGCCACCCCCCCTCTTTGCTATCCCCTTCCCACCAATCTATTTCTTTATCTAGAAACTAGCATCACCAGTTGCTTGAGTCAGAAATATGAAAGTTGTCCTTGGCTTTTACCTTCTATAACCACTTTCTCCATCCAACCCATGATAAAAATCACCCAATTATCATTTCCAAAATACGTCTTGGCTCTGTCCATTTTTTTTCCATCTTCATTGCTACCACCTTAGTTGTAGGCCACCACCTTTGCTCCCTGGTCTTTTAAACAGTCTTATAGCTGCTGACTCCTCTTCCACTCTTTTTTCTCCCACTCATTTTCTCCAATAGAAAAAACAGAGATTGTCTTATCTGATGTCCATTTCTTGTGCTTATTCCCCACCTCCACACCCAAGGCTTCCCGATGCATTTATAAAATCCAAAACCGTTAACATGACCACCCAGCTCTGCTTAATCTTGCTCTTGGCTTTCTCTAGAAACTTATTTGTGCCCTATTTACACTAGATTATTCCATTCTAAGAGCCTCTGTGTGGAGACAAATGTTTCTTAAGGATAAAATCTACAGAGGAAAAAAGTGGAGCTTGAATAGAATTCTGGTAATATTGTTTGAGCTGCTGAAACCAGCTGAGCCCTTAGCATTGCAGTGAGGTATTGAGCTAACACATTCCCTCTTTATTTATTTATTTATTTATTTATTTATTTATTTATCTACAAATTAAGGTCAAGTTGATTTAAGTTTACTTTCATTTGCAACAAGATATTCCTGGATTTTTAGAAACACATTGATGTGGGGGAAAAGCTGACATGTGAATAGGCAAATTCTTTGAAAAGAGATGGTTGGTATGATGTGGGGAAACACCAGGGACTTTCAGTCAGCCTGGGAGAGGATAAGGGCCATAGGAGTCTTCAGACAACATCTGGTCTGAATCTTGAAGCACATGAAGCATTGGACAGGATGTATCCACCAACCAGAGGATGGTAGAAAGGCATTCCAGGGATCAGGGAAAGCATGACTCAAGGAATGATGTGAAACAGTGATAGGTTCAAGCAACCACAAGTCGTAGGGCTTAACTTTAATGCAGTACAGGAGACAGTCACAAAAGGAGAAGCTGGAAAGGGAGACAGAGGCCAGACAAGAAGGGGCTAGCAGGTTATCCTAGCAAAATGAATAGTGTCCTAGAAATTTTGAGGAGAAATTTTCTCTTCTTTTAAAATGGGCATTCTTATCCCTGCCCAGCCTACCCTAAAAGATTATGGTGAAGATCTCTCAATAAAATGGCTGTGAAAGTGTGCTTTGAACCAGGTATTAATTAGCTAATTACACAAAAGAAACAAGAAAACTAGAATTTATTGGGCATTTCTTCTGGACCAGCATAGAGACTCAAGATAAGCAGGAAAAGATAATGATACGTGTGGTGGGTTTGGTGAGTCCCCTGAGCTTTCTGTTCTTGGCAGCAGATGGTGGTAGGACCCCTGTGGGAGGTGGGAGCTAACTCTGAAGGGAGAGAAAAAAAATACTTCTTATGAACTTGACCTGTTTCACAACTGCCCAGAGCAGGATTTGCCCCTTTCTCCTCTGTGCCCTGCTCTCACATCTCAATAACACCATGATCCCAGAATGGCTTTTTGGATGCTAAAGTCCAAACAACATCAGCAATCAGAAGCTTTGTTTCCAGAAACTGTGCCCCCAACTTCCCTGCCTGTCTTACTTCCTCTGTAGGTTAACTCTTTCCCACCAAGTCCTACATCATTACACAGTGGAGCAAAGCCAAGAAAAGGCCACAGCTGCAGGCTGTTACATAGGCAGTGCCAGCTCCAGTATGGAGAGATGACTGGGTTCTTGGGCACTCTGAGGACTGGAAAGCAGGGCTGTAGTTGACAATGCACCAGAACCAAGGGTTTGTTCTCCCATCCGTGAGACCAAGAACTCTCAAGCCACATCCTTGGCATCAGCCTTCCTGGACCATTTACTACGGCCACTAAGTGTTGGATTGGCTATGGGCTGTTTCTTCTATCTTACTTTTAAAATGGCATGAGCTGGGATGGTGAGCCTGAACTCTAAGATGTCACAATTATGGGTCTGTCCAAATAAAACCACAGAGAATTGTCACAAGAAATGAAACAATGTGCCTCTTCAGTTTAGACTGACTCAATAGTTACTAAGATGCAGTTCAATGTCACGTATTGTGTTGGTACCTGGATAAGATAAATAAGACACTGTCCAGCCCTCCAGAAGTTTGCAGTCCATCAATGGTATTGAGCAGTGGCATTAACCCCCAACCAGAAGCCAAAGGATTGCCATCCCTCCCTGGCTCTGCCACAGAGCTGTGTATGCCCACATATAAGGAAATGGCTTTTTGTCTACAAAAATTCTATCTTGGGAAAAAGAGATCATCTTATAAATAAGGTCTGACAAGTCTGGCAGATTTATGGACAAAGCTCTCAGTTGCTTTATTTTTAATAACAAAAATATTACTCAAGGAAAACACATTGACCTACTAAAACCAATGTGAAGTTTGAATATATGTTTATAGAGATCACCTGACCAAATGGTAAAAAGGAGGCAAAGATATCTATTACATTTTGCAATTTTTCCCGATGGATGGTTTGCAGTACAAGAATATACATGTCTTCAGAATAAATTTCAAAGGAAATAAATAGTGTTCTATTTTAGGCAAGTAAGTCCTCTGGGCTTGTGGATTTAAAAAGGACTAGACTTGAAAAAAAAAAAAAGGACTAGACCTCAGATGAATCAGATAAATGCAAAGGTGACAAGCTCTGGAAAGCATTTAGATGACTTATGATGGATGGCTCCATGTCAGGAATTTGTATAAAATAGGTTCATGTAAACTGAGTTGGAAGAAAAAGAAATGACTGAATATATTTATCATTTTAGGACTTTAAATATACATGGTAACTTAGCTGACAAATTCAATAGTGTAAGCAGACATTTTCGTGTTTCATCCATATCTCCAATGTTCAAATATATAAACTGGCCAGATAACTTGTGTCTCCAAATCTTCCTGGAAATAGGAGAGACAAGCCTTTAACAGATGCTGTCCTATGCCTCAGCACACGTGGGAAGGGGCTGACAAAGCTGCCTGACTTTCACAAAAGCACTTCCTTCCATCTCCAAGCCTCAGACTCCTGGTCTGTGAAGTGCTGGTGATGAAGTGCCCACTTCCTCTCCTCACTGGAAATCATGGCACCCTTCAAGGCAGAAGCCTATGGAAAGCCATCCATCTGCACACTGGTTTTATTTTGTATTTGATTCTCCAATTGAGCTGGAGGGCCTCATTAAGCAAAGACACCTCTAGAACTTAACACTCCCTTCCCCAAGACTTAGAATGGGAAAAGTGAAGAATTTCCTTTCTCCTCTCTGTTGTATAAATTTAGGAATGGTAAGACACCTCAGAAGAAAGGAAATGATTATTGATTTTCTGATATTTGGTGCCTCTTCTCGCCCCAATCCAGATGGACCAAAGCTGTAAGTGTTGTATGAGGAGCATAATGACATTTAAGGGAGGGAATGTGAGAAGGCATTACAGTTTTGAAGCAAATAAAGTTTTGCAAGTTCACTTTTCTGAGTCCAGTTGATCTGAGACATTAGCTGTCCCCACGGGATGGATCACTCCAGAGATTTTTTTGTGTTTAATGGCCTCTGATTCTTCTGTTACTTACTTATTTTATCCTAGGAGTGTAGAAATATAGTTCAGCTATATTGGTGGGATCTGGCTCACTATACATTCTTTACACAACTTGACTGGACATATCTACAGAAAGGAAAGGAGGAAACTGTTTTTATTTACTCCAACATAAAGTCTTCAGAACAGAACTTTGGGCATTCTGAATTTACATATAGCTCATAGCTACTGATTCTCTCTGGAGAAGGAAAATCATGTTTAAAGTCTTGGTTTAAAGGGTTTTTTGCTTGTTCCAACCTTATTGTTATAGAGCCTAGTTCAATCTGTGTGTATTTAAGAAAGAGGAAACAGGCTGGGAGCAAAACTGTGTGCTGTTCTCCTCCCCAAACACCCTTTTTTGCAAACCCTGAAAGCCTTTAAAAAGCTGCTTTGATTAGCGTCCACACCACTCCCCCCCAAACACAGAGTGAGATGCTAGTTTGTGGCCCAGGATGAGAGAAAGAGAAGAGCTGCAACTCTCACGGGACAGTTTGGCCACTCAAGTCTTCCAAACCCAAGAGACTTTACATAAATTGGAGATGCCCTGGAAGGGGACCAGCAGCCTTTTGAGCTCTTTACCCATCACTAATTCTGGCTCCAGCTGGACTCCGGCTCGGGTGATGAAAGGGACTGAAAGCAGCGGGCTCAGTGAGCATTTTGGACAGGATCTATTCAAGCTGCATTTACTCACCCTGCATTATGGTGTTTCCATGGCAACAGGTGTATGTTTCAGTGTGTTACATGTGGAGGGGTTGTACCTTACAGCCTCCCCTTGTCAGGAAAGTCTGATCATGTGTTACTTCCTTTCCTAGCTGTCAGAATGGGCTCTACCATGAGTCAGTCCCCTCTTTCCATGAGATATGCAGACAGAGAAACGTCCAAGGCCAGAGTCCAAGCTCCTGAAACCATGGATCCCACTGGAGACACAGGAGAATGGAGTCTGCTCTAAAGACACTTGGCATGATTGTGGCAAATCAGAAATTGAGGCCCAGCCCCTTTCCTGTTCTCACTTGGCTCCCAGCTTTGGCTGGGTTTTGGGGGGCATGAGATGAAAAGATCATCTGGACATTGTCCATTGTGATTGTTTTTTAAAGAGTGTGGTTCGTGAGACAGCCGGTACCAAGGAGAACTCCACACATGAGGCTGGAATAATTGTCCTCTGGGATGTCTGTCTATTGGTCATATAACAAGCCTGAGACTTGGGAATTTGCAATCAGTTCATGGTATCACAGAACCGTATTTAAAGGGAATCCGATTTAATATCATCATTGTAGGAGAAAACATCTCTCTCTTATTCTTCTGTTCCCACCCACCTTGAGTCATAAAATAAGAACCTCTCCCATCTGGGAACTTCCAGGGGGAAATAATTGATTCTTCTTTCTAGCCCCATTCACTTACCCATCCCCATAGGAGAGGGTGTCCTTATCTCATGGTGACAAGGGTCTGAGTTCTGTTTGTCCATATTTCTCTGTAGGGTGGGTTTCTGTGTTAGAGATTGTGTGCCATGTGACTTCTTTTGAGTTCTCATGTGTCTTGATATTAGTCTATATTAGTCTATAATTGATATTAGTCTATAATTTAAATTTATTTATCCAGCTTAGTGATTCCATTTGTGAATAGTTATAATTCAGGGTTTAAAAATCAGTAGTCCTTAACACAAATCTGATCTTTTGATGCATTATTGTTTTGCTTGTAGAATAATTATGGAGTTTTGATTTAGATACTAAACTTTAAGAACTGAGAAACTGTACAATACAACTCTGAACTTCCTACTGATTTTGGAGTATCTGGCAGTTGGCCTCTACATGGCAATAATCATCAGCAAACAGGAGATAGCCAAGTCTGACCCTCTAGGTGGAGCCAGGCTCTCTCATTTGGCAGAGGGCCCTTGACACCACTTCATGCATTTGCAGTATCTAACACTCCAGTGTGCTTTAGAGTGTGTGCCCTCTACTAACATGAGGCTGGATACTGATAAGTGCTGATTCTCTATAGGGAGGAGATGGTATGTTCAAGTTTGTGTGACATGTGACATGCCCTTGAGGGTGTTACTGGGGGTGTATGGGAAGCCAGGATGTCCCCCATGGCTGGCTGGGTTAGGGCTTGCTCTCCTCAGGGCAAAGTGCTGAGGTCTAATTATAACACCACCAGTCCAGGCACTGAGGAGATGGCAGAGATGAGGGGGAGGGGAGCTTTACCTGGGAGGAGCAGAGCTGGGTTCTGGAGAATGAACAGGATTTCAGGAGGCAGAGAAGGAGGAGAGAGGCTTTCTGAACCAAAGGGTCATCGTGTTGGGGGAGAAAAAGGTAATTGTAAAGCATATGAAACCTTAAAAGATTATAAATGCTTTGGTATGCCTAAAATGCAAGATGTGTGACAGGGACCTGGAAAAGATGAGGCAGGAACCAGGTAACAAAGGGTCCTCTACATTTCTACTTGGTAACAATGGAAATCTACTAAAAGTTAATTTTTAATTAATTTTTAATTACATAAGTAATGCACAATTATATTTTATTTGAAAGGTCTAAAACACTAACGATAAATTTCTTTTTGACATCTATCTAATCCTTATGCCCTCTTCGTCTACCTAGAGAACCAGGGTTTCTCAATGCTGGGACTCCTGACATTTTGGGCTGGATAATTCCTTACTGGAGGTGGCTGTCCTGTGCACTGTAGGGTGTTCAGCAGCATCCCTGACCTCCACTCACTTCATGCCTGTAGCATTCCAGTTTAAATAACTGTAGTTATCTTCCCAACAGTTTAGATAACCACCAATGTTCTCTAGACATTACCAAATCTCCCGAGGGCAAAATCACTCCCAGTTGAGAACCACTGACCTAGCGGTAACCAGTGTCATCCATTTGCTACAGAAGCTCACGGACCTATTTCTATATATTCACCTGTCCATATACTTACACATTCTCTTCTTTTTCTGTTCATGTTCTGCTTTTCTTTTTCACATATGTATTATTATGTTTACATGCATCCATTTTTAATGTGCTCTCACATACCTTTTAGTTTGGGATATCTAAGCATGCTGGTACACAGGAAGCTGTCAGGTTTTTTTTTTTTTTTAAATGGCATAATATTATATGGTAGGGATATATCACAGTTTATTTATTTATATATATGTTATTGAACCTTTATTTTGTTAGTTTCTTCTTTTCTATTCTATTTTAAACAATTTTGCAATGAATGTTGTAACACGTATTCCCTCAAGCACATGGAGGTCTGTACCCAGGATACAAGGCAGGCTTGCTGTTATTCATCTCCAAAATTACTACGCCATTAACTAGATTCTTTGTGCTTCTTAGGGAAATGCTTCTCTCCTATTGAAAACAACCCTAGAGGGAAAAGAAAAAAGGGGGCAAAGGAGAGGAGGGCAGAGGAGAAAGTGAAGAAAACAAAGAGGGGTTTACCAGCCACTCCACTGATTGGAACCAAAGTGTTGCTGCGTATCAGTTCAGGGGGGAAAAAAAATGTTTTGGTGAGGAGATGAATAGCACTACAGGGTACTTCAGATGTCAAAGGAGGCATCCCGGCACAACGGGAGGGAGAGAGAAAGATGAAGTTTCCAGATTTGTTTCCCAAAGTTTCTCAAGACTTTGCCCCCCACCCTCTGATTTGATCCACAGCCAAAACCAACCAGCCTCCAATATGCCTTATCCCAAAGAAATGTGTCCTTTTAATTCCCACTTAAGCCAATTATCTGAGATACGTCTTATGTTTTGAGAATATATACATCTATACCCTCAATAGACCCCTTCCTTCATGGGCTGATAGGCTGGCACAGGGCTGGACTCCTCCATGGGAAATTAGTTTATAATCTCGTCCTTGTTTATCTCCCTGCCATTAGTGGGTGTTTAGTATCCCACGGCCTTCCCTGTAATATATCCACAGGGAGGAGGGCCAGAGCCTTTGGGATTAATTAGCTTTGTTCTGGGAGAAGCTGTACTTTAAGGTTCCCATTTTGCACGGGCCTGTGGCATGCCTGATGAGCAATTTCCCTCCCATCCTTCAAGATCTGGTGTCCCTTGAGAAACACATTAACCTCCTTGCTCCCCTGACTTACTTCCTTGATGCTTCCTCCTATAACATCTTAAATACTTACCTTAGATCCTCTAATGCTTCATCTCCTATGAGCAATACCTTGAGGGCAAGACTACACCTAAGGCAGTTCCATGCCCCCAATTCTGTACAATACTGCATTCCATTGGTCAGTGAGTCACAGAGCCAGCCCAAGTGAGGAGACAGAGAAAAGGACACCACCTCACGATGGGAGGAGCCCTAAAGTGTTATTGCGAGGCAGCCTGGATACAGGAAGGGAATTATTGCAGCTATTTTTATAAGTAATTTATGCAAGACAGTTTATTAAAATTAAAAATGCATATACTCTGTGACCTGACAATTCCACTTTTCTCCGACCTGAGAGAAAATTTACACATGTGCATAAGGAAATATGTTAGGACATTCACTGCAAATTTCTTTGAAATATAAAGCAAATAAACTCAAAGTCCAGTAACATAGATATAGATATACTATGATATATGCACACTACAGAATACTATGCCATGTTAAAAAACAACAACAACAACAACCTGACAGCTTTCCACGTACCAGCATGTTTAAATATTGTAAACGCTTAGTCATGTGACATAAGCAAGTTAAAAATTGATGCATGTAATATGACAGGACGTACATGAAAAAGCAAAAAAAGAACACACTATATTGGTAAATATATGTACAGGTAAATATATAGAAATAGGCCCATGAACTTCTATAGCAAATAAACAACACTGGTAACTGCTAGGTCAGTGGTTCTCAACTGGGGGTGATCTTGCCCCCATGGAACATTTGCAATATCAGGAGACATTTGGCAGTATCGGAAGATAGGTTTGGTTGTTACAATTGGAGATGGGGTGATGCTACTGACAGGTAGTAGGTGGAGGCCAGGGATGCTGCTAAATATTGTACAGTGCACGGGGAAGCCACCTCCAGCAAGTAATGATCCAGCCCCAAATGTCAATGGTATCAAGGCTGAGAAGCCCTGTTGTTCTAGGTAGATAAAGAAGAGGTCAGTAAAAATTCAAAAAGTTTATCTGTAATGCTTTAAACCTTTACAATTTACTTATGGATTATGTATGCAGCTACAAGGTGACTGAAAATTGACCTTCATTAGATTTCCAGTCACCCTGGAGAACCTTTTGTAACCTGATTTGTCTTGTCTCTCCCTACATATCCTACATTTCAGACATGCCAAAATATTTATACTTCTTCAAAACTTCATGAGCTTCATGACTGTCTTTATTTCACATGATGTTCTGAGCTACAGACAGCTTCAGTGTTTATTCTATATTTCAACTTGGGTATCTGCTAAGTAGACCGACATTAACCTGAGCTGAGCAGACCTCTTGATTTCTACCAGCCCCAAGCTTGCTTTTCCCTCCATTGTTCCCTTATTAGGGATTGGCAACTTTCTCCTCTTGGTTGCCCATTTGCCTTACTTCCCACTCCACCCACAGCACCTGTCGGCCCTACCTGCAAACTGCATCCTGAACTGTTTCTTACTACCTGTCACCTTCAGTAAGGCATCTTTACATCTTTGCTAAGTCACAGAATAGGCCCAGAGAGGACGAAGGGGACTGGTACCGCACGGCCAGGAAAGCAGACTGTAGGGAGTGAAAAAACTGCTGAAGAAAGCACAGTCTCTAAGGGAGTGTCGGTGAGGACCAGAGTATGGAAATATGCCCTTTTTGGTAATAAAAGAAAATGCTGAATTAGAATAAAAAACTTTACTCATGAATACAGTTGGCTAATTTTTCAGGGAGTCTTTTCAAACTGGGTTTGCATGTGGTAATCAGTCTTTGGGAGTAGGATTTAGTCAGAGGGGACAGCAGCCCTTTGTCAGTGTGGCCATATGGCCCATGGTTTGCCATGGCAACAGAGAGGGATGGCTCAGTGTTCCTGAAGAGGAAGAAAGTGGGAATATGGATCTGCTCAGTGAGTCCACTAAAGAGCCAGTCCAGGTTGGGGCTTGGGGTGGCACTCTCACCAGTTTATGGTATTGAAGTGGAAGCTGATTAAGTTTGATGAGCCCTGGAGTTTAAGTCAGCAACCTGTATAAATCCCCAGCTTCAGCCCATACTAACTGAGCTTACTAAACAACTGACAGTCTCACTTTCTTTATCTACAAAATGGGCTTAATAATTTCTGGCCAACTTCTATTCAACATACTATGGGAAGTCCTAGCTAGAGCAATTAGATAAGAAAAAGAAATAAAAGGCATTCAAATCAGAAAGAAGGAAGTAAAAGTATCTTTTTGCAGATGACAAGATTATATATTTAGAAAACCCTAAAAGCTCAACAAAAGACTGTTATAACTAATAAACACATTCAGTAAAGGCACAGGATACAAAATCAACATACAAAAAATCTGATATTTCTATATACAAACCATGAACTATCTGAAAGGGAAATTAAGAAAACACTCCCAATTACAATAGCAATAAAGAGAATAAAATATTTAGGAACAAACTTAACCAAAGAGGTAAAAGATCCATACACTGAAAACTATATTGCATTAATGAAGGAAATTAAAGAAGATAAATAAAGATAAATACACATGCATCCTACAGTTCATGCATTGGTGGAATTAATATTGTTAAAATGTCCATCCTACTCAAAATGACATACAGATTAATACAATCTTTATCAAAATCCTAATGGCATTCTACCAAAAATAGAAAAAAAAAAAAACCCAAGTACTAAATTTCATATGGAACCAGAATATTCAAAGCAATCTTGGGAAAGAAAAAAAAAAGCCAGAGGCATCACACTACTTGATTTCAAAATATACTACAAAGCTATAGTAATCAAAACAGACATATAGACAAATGGAACAGCATAGAGAGACCAGAAATAAATACATGCGTCTACAGTGAACCGATCTTCCACTAGGATGCCAAGAACACATGGTAGGGAAAGGATAGTCTCTTCAATAAATGGTGTTGGAAAAACCAGGTATCCATATGCAGAAGAATGAAATTAGATCTTTATCTAACATCATACACAAAAATCAACTCAAAATGGATTAGAGCCTTAAATGTAAGACATGAAGCCATAAAACTACTAGGAAATAACAGGGAAATTGCTTCTCAACATTGTTCTCAGCAATGATTTTTTTGGTTACAACTCCAAAAATATAGTAACAGTAACAAAAATAGACAAGACTAAATCCAACTAAAAAGTTTTTGCACTGAAGAACAATCTACAGAGTGAAGAGACAATGTATAGAATGGCAGATAATATTTGCAAACCATGTATCTGTAAGGGCTTAATGCCCAAAATATGTAAGGGACTCCCCTCCATAGCACACTTTTTTTTAAGCATATTTATGTGTTTTATTGAGATATAATTCACATAGCACAAAATTCTTCCTTTAAAAGTGTATAATTCAGTGGTTTTTATTATACTCACATCATTACTACCTAGTTCTGAAACATTTACGTTACTGTGAAATAAATTCTGCACCCATTCGCAGTTACTCCCCTGTACCTCCCTCCCAGCCCCTGACCACCCAATCATTTGCTTTCCATACCTATGGATTTTGCCTGTTCTGGATATAGTATATAAATGGAATCATAGAATATGTGCCTTTTTTTGTGTCTGACTTCTTTACCTCACCATGATATTTCCAGGGTTCATTCATGTTGTAGAATGTATCAGTACCTCTGTCTTTTTTCATAGCTGAATAATATTCCATCATATGAAAACATATGTCCACAGAAAAACTTGCATACAAAAGTTCATAGCAGAGCATTACCCATAATAGTAAAGAGGTGACATAATATAACATTTTGCAATTGATGAATGGATTTCTTACTTTATGGAGCTGGGAGTTCCCTGATATCAGGAATGAAGTCTTAGCCAATTGCCAATAAATAAAAGAATGAATAGCTAATACCACTATTATAATATGTAATAATTATCTATTATATTAATTATGACACGATGACAATATTGAAAATGGGGGAAATTATTACTAATCAAGTAATGTGCTTGGTTAGACTTCTGACTCTCTCAAGATTTTAGTCCCCTTGTAATAAAATAGGGCTGACAGTGATGGTTAAAGTAAAACCAGGGATGTGATTATTATTCCTATATGTAAACTTAATTCTCCACTGCACCCTTCTCCCTTTTGCCAGGCCTGCCATATGTATAACAGCAACAGGCAATCACTGGGCATTTAAGATGTGTGCTAGTAACCAAGGACGAAGGACTCACTGCTTAAGAATTTCTTTGTAGCCTATGATTTGACTCACACAGGGAATTTAAGAAACAAAACAAATGAAGTGATGCTCAGCATCACTAATAATCAGGGAAACGCAAATTGAAACCACATTGAGGGATCACTTTATACCTGTCAGAATGGCTAAAATCAAAATACAAGAAAAAACAAATGCTGGTGAGGATGTGGAGAAAAAGAATCCTCATGCACTGTTGTGGTGGGTGGTGGGAATGCAAATTGATGCAGCCAGTGTGGAAAACAGTATGGAGGCTCCTCAAAAAAATTTAAAAAATAGAATTACTATACGATTCAGTGATTCCACTACTGGGTATTTACCCAAATAAAATGAAAAACACTAATTCAAAAAGATATATGCACCTCTATGTTTACTGCAGCATTATTTACAATAGCCAAGATAAGGAAGCATCCAACTGTCCATCAATAGATGAACAGTTAAAGATACAATGGACTATTACTCAGCCATAAAAAAGAATGAAATCTTGTCATTGGCAACAACATGGATGGACCTAGAGGGTATAATGCTAAATGAAATAAATCAGTCAGAAAAAGCCAAATACCACAGGATTTCACTCATGTGGAATTTAAGAAACAAAACAAAAGAACAAAGGAAAAGAGATAAACAAAAAAACAAACTCTTAAAAACAGAAATAAACAAAGGGAATTAAGAGTACACTCACTGTGATGAGCACCTAGAAATGTATAGAATTGTTGAATCAGATGGTACTACTATAACACTAATGTAACTAATATAACACTATATTAATTACACTTCAATACACAAAGAAAGAATAAAGAAACTTTTCAGACTCAAAATGGAAGAAAAAACACAAAGCATTTCTTTGTCTTAAACAAAATTTCAGTTCTTTCAGAGCTAAAACTATACTTGTTCTCCTGGATAGTATAAAATTAGTTATAAAATATTTATGAATCTCTGAAGAAAGGTTGAGCTTGAGGTTCACGTATTTTAGGATTTTACTGTTTGTTTCATGTTTTCTGCAATCACTAAATCTGACCCTATCTTTATCATCATGTCTTCAGTGAGAAGCAGAAGCACTGGCACTTAATAGGTGCTCCACTGATGTTTTGCAGATGACTAAATAGATAATATTTGACATAAGAAGGTGTCAAAACTGGTCTCTGGACTCGGTGTGAACATGTGAACCTAGTGCTCCATAGATTTCACCCCAAAACAAACACCAGCAACAGTGAATTGCAGTAGATCCATCTAAGGAAATCGTGCCTTGCAGACATGACCTGTTGTTTCCCAGCCTAACTTACTGGGAAAGGATATGACCTCGTTCAGGCAGACTGGGGATGGGCTTACTGAAGGAGAAAGTCATGCCATGGGAAATCAAATATATAACCCAGGGCCTTTCACAGACTGAGGGACAAAGCAGATTATTTGTGGTGGGGACAGAGACAGTCATTTTAGCCCATATCTCCAGACTTAAAAAAAAAAAAAATTCTAGCCAGTCTTTGTGGCTGAGCCCTGGAGAAACTAACCTCAGAGCCATATGGCTGATGGGAATACGGATAAGGAGACTAATTTCATCTGTAAAATGATAGGCCTGTACGAGATAATGACCACCCATCTCTCCCAGCTCTGATGTGTGGGTTTTTTTGAGAAACACTTCTGAGGGGGATGTGGCTTCCCTGAGCACCCACAGCCAGGCGAGCCATGGGGGTGCCATGGGGGTCCTGCTGGGAGCTTTCTGACTTTTCTCTGGAGCTGCATGCATCCAGCTTCCCCTCTTTCCGCATGCAGAACCCCTCCTCTGTTCACATGTGTTCTCCTAAGGTACACATATGTTATCTACACAAGAGATGCTCACCCTGAGGGCAGAAGGCTTTTAGTCACACTCTGGTTTCAAGAGCCATCATTGTCACTGGTGTGTTGCTAAAACAGAAACCTGACTTCTCTTTGTAAATTCTACTGTAGCATCCGTTGCATTGGATTCAAGTCCAAATCCTTGTCACGAGCACCCAAGACCCTAGCATGTGGTAGGCTCTTAGTTAACCTCTCTGGGATCATTCCCTGGTTACTGTCTCCCTCATCATTCCCGGTTACTGGACTAGGTGGGTTTTTTTCCTTCTCCTTCTCCTCCTTCTCCTTCTTCTCCTTCTCCTTCTCCTTCTCCTTCTCCTTCTCCTTCTCCTTCTATTTGTTTTTCCTTCACATAGACCATGTCTTCTCTTATCTGGAATTTTTGCATATATTGCTTTTTATGCTCTTCCAAAAACTTGTGATCTTTAAATATGTGAGTCATGGGGCACCTGGGTGGCTCAGTCAGTTAAGCATCCTACTCTTGGTTTTGGCACAGTCGTGATCTCATAGTTCATGGGTTCGTGTCCCACATCAAGCTCTGTGCTGACAGTGCAAGCCTGCTTGGGATTCTCTCTCTCCCTCCCTCTCTGTCCCTCCCCTGCTCATGCTCTCTTTCTCTCTCTCAATATAAGTAAATAAACTTAAAAAAAAATATGTGAATCAGACCACAACGGTTCCCTGCTTAAAACATCCAATGGCTTCCTATTACATGGAATAGAATTCAAACATCTTACTGTTCTTCACATGGTTTTACAAAAGCTGGCCCTGCCCCCCTTCTTCCATTTCATATCTTCTTTGCACTATGACAGTGATTATTGACTTCCTTTTTGTGCCCTGAACATGCCAAGGTCTAAATCTAAGATCTGTGCACTAGCACTTTATTGTGTGCACATTAGTTGTCCATTAGTTGCATTGTATGGCTGGCTTCTTCTTTCTGGGGTTTCTTTCAACTCAAATGAAACTTCCTGGGAGTGGTCGTCTATGATCACCAAGTCTAAAATAGCTCTTTTTAAAACAGAGACATTTTAAAACCAAAGTCTGTTTTATTTTCTATGTGGCATGGATCGCTCTCTCTCTTTTTTTAATCATTTATTATTGATTGACCAGCTGGAAGATTGACTCTATAAGATCAAATATCTTGGCTGTCATGTTCAATACTGTATCTTCAGTTTTTAGAATAGTTTCTACAACATGTTAGATATTCAGGACTTTGTTGAATGAATGATTGAATGAATGCACATCTGTCATTATCCTGTCCCTCCTTTCATATGTCTAACTTCTGTGTATCTCTCAGCTCCTCACTTAGACATCATGTCCTCTGGGAAACCTTCCATAACCCTTAACCCTGGGAGATGAAGTAGGTGACTCTCATCTGTGTTCCCTTAGCAGTTGCTACTTCTAGAAACAAAGTACTTATATGCAGAATTCTCCTTGCCTCTTGTCATTCTCCCCTTGACTACATTCTAACAGGCAAGATTTTTAACCTGGACACTGCCACATTCCCAATGCTTGCTTAGTTGTGAGCATTTGAATGATTTTAAAATTCAGAATAAACTGTTTACTCTTTTGCTAAAAATATGAAGTGCTTCCTAGGTAGTCACTCTGCTATTCTCTAGGTTAGTTCACTCAAGAATGAGAATAGATTACTATTTTGGCTTCCTGGACTGAATTGCAACATGTAGGGGAGTTTCTCACATGACACCAAGCAATTCTTGGATACCACTTGGACATCAAGGAATTCTTGCCAAGAATTCAACTCAATTTTGAGCCAATCTACCCAGAGATAGCTTCAGGTTCCACAGGTTAAGGGTTCAGTCCCCCAAGACTGCCTCTACCTGTCCCACCCCAGAATCCCACCCCAGGCTGTGTGCTTCTGACCCACCAGTTCTAAATCAGGTTCCTATGATCTCCCACTCCACTGGTTTGAACAATACCCTACAGCAGTTCACAGAACTTAGAGAAACATTTTGCTCATTATAAAAGAATATAACTCAGGAACAGCCAGATGGAAGACATGCATAGGACAAAGCATAGGAAAAGGGTGTGGTGCATGCTCTCTCCAGGGCATCTCTTCACCACCACGTGCTCACCAAACCTGGAAGCTCTCTGAACACTTGCCTTTGGGTTTCTATGGAGCCACTGGTGATTGAACTTAATCCCTGGCTTCTCTCTCTCTCCAGAGGCCAGAAGGCAGGACTGAAAACTCCAACCCTGTAATCACGAGGTTGGTTCTTCTGGCAACCAGCCCCCACCCTTATGTTACCTAAAGGCTTTCCAAGTCATCTCATTAACATAACAAAAGACAGTTCTCTTCTCTTAGGAAATTCCCAGGGCTTTAGGAGCTCTGTGCTAAAAACTGGGAGACCAAATTATATTTCTTATAATAAATCGCAATATCACAGGGAACTATCAGCAAGTGCCTGCTAAGTGTTGATGTTTTACTTAAATTTTCTCCATTGATTCTCACAAAAGCCCTCAAGAGGAGTAAAAGCTGACTCCATTTTATAGAGAATTAAATAAATTAAATTTATGTGGGAATTAAGGCACAGACCAAGCAATTGCTTGGTCAAACTAAAATTAAAAAATAACATTCTGTCCTAACGCTACATTTTCTCCTCTTTGCAACATTTGTGGCTCAACACAGTGGGGAACATGCAGCAGGCACCCTTAGTAATTTTATTAGCCACCCTCAAATTAACAGCTGCCCTTCTGGCCCCTCAGAAAGGAGGCCACAGTGAGAGGTCGAAACCTGAGGTTCTCAGTATTATCTCCTGGCTCCACTCCAATGTTGATCCGCCCCCTTCCATGAGCTCTCCCACATCCCACCCTAGCAGTATTTTCTGGCAACATTGTTCTGCAAATAGATAAAGAAAGAAAATGGAGGGGCATTCATGGATGGCTGGTGATGATCTGTTTTTCTGAAAGAAAGGGTACTGGATAAAATCCTGAGTGTGCATGCAGGTGTCAGCCTCTTTCCTCCTTGGCATTGAGGTTGATGGCAGGGCTGATGACTGATCACTGTATGCAGTCACTCCGGTCTCAATGGCACCTGCTCAGTCCGTTAGTTCCTTTTGCCCTTTGACACCCTGCCTCGTCCTGCTGAGCCACTTACAATTCTTTTAGCATCCTCAGAGCTCACTGAAGTGGATTCATGGGGAAACAGCAACCAAAACTAATTGGGCAAATGAAAGCTCCACATTTTGCACAGGTAACAGCTGAACTGCTCTGCACAAACCAGCAGATTTGTCACTGCACAGGCTCCTCTGAAAAGCTCAGTGTGGAAATAAACCTCTGCCTTTGGGCTCACTTTTCCACACACCATGGAGAAGGGCCTTTCTCACGTTCTGGAGTCTGGCCATGGGTGGTTACGGACAGTCACTCTTCCTTTCCCAGCCTTGATGGGGACAGGTGGCAGAGGCTCTGGGAGAAGTCAGGACAATCCAACGGGAGGACCCCGTTTTCCTGTAAAGTCACTGTGTTGTGACCTTGGGAAAGTCATTTTTTCTCTTTGAGGGGTGGCTCTATGAGCCATTACCTGAGTGGTCCAAATATGTAGTGTCGTCTTATCTCAACAGCCTTCTCTGGCTTTTTAATTTTGTGATTTCAAAGCTGTGCTGAGCTGACAGAGAACACTACACGTGATTTATTAAGCAGAAGAAACAAGTTTCAGACTGCCATCAAAGTATCCCATTTGTTTAAATATGTATGTCTTTATACCATGTCTTATTTTTGGTGAGTTAAAATAACCATCAACATATTAAAGAGCAATCTTTTGTAAATTTATCATTTTATCACTTAATTCATTACAAAGGCTGCTCTGATGCCTACTTGATATCAGACTTTGGGATACAGAAATGAATAAAACAGAGTTGTCCTAGAGGAATCTCAAGTCTTGGGAGTTTGGGAAGACTTATGATTTATTTTTAAAAGATTCTTACAAAGTAATTGCTCTGCAATTGAGGCTGGCCTGCCTCCATGTCTGATGAATAGAAAGGACACTGACAGACCCCTTTCTTATGACAAAGAGGGTATTGTTCCCATTCTCTTCAGTGTCACATCCTCTCCTTAGTGCTCCCACTGAACTTATCCTTTCTAAACTCTTACCCAACCTTCAGTTTGTGCCAATACTTTAGTACTTAGTCAAGCACATCTTCTTTCCGTATTTCTACCTCCTCACCACACTTTCCCCCCTTAGCTCACTCCAGTGAGGCTCTGTACTCTCCATCCCACTGAGAATTTTTTTTGACAGTGTTTATTTATTTTGAGAGAGAGAACACGAGTGGGAGAGGGACAGAGAGAGGGAGAGCACTCAGTGTGGAGCCTGACATGGGCTTGATCCCATGACCATGATGAGATCATGATGAAGCCAAAATCAGGAGTCAGAGGCTCAACCAACTAAGTCACCCAAGCACCCCTCCACTGAATATTTTATTGTCAAGTTTACAATGCTGAAGATGTTTTGTCACACACACACACACACACACACACACACACATACACACCCCGACAAAAATGCATTTGCAATAATGTCAAGTGCAGATGGACAGATGGGACTGTTGACATCCACCTGATGCTGCCTTCTGGATCTGGTAGACTATATGTGTGTTCTTTAGTGCCATGCACATGACATTTCATCCTCTGGCCCCTTTTTATGTTGGCAGCCTTACCCCTACTTTGCTGATTCAGGATTCTATGCTTCCAAGTGTCCATCCATCAATGAAAGGATAAAGAAGGTGTGGTATACACACACACACACACACACACACACACACACACACACACACACACAATGGAATATTGCTCAGCCATAAAAAAATAAAATAAAATCTTGGCATTTGCAATAATATGGGTCGGTCTGGAGGGTATAATGCTAAGTAAAATAAAAGTCCTAAAGCACTGTAGGAATTTTAAATGAAGAGGCGCCTGGGTGGCTCAGTTGGTTAAGCATCGGACTTCATCTCAGGTCACGATCTCACAGCTCATGAGTTCGAGCCCCACGTCAGGCTCCATTGTATGACAGCTCAGAGCCTGGAGCCTGCTTCAGATTCTGTGTGTGTGTGTGTGTGTGTGTGTGTGTGTGTGTGTGTGTGTCTCTGCCCCTCTCCTGCTCACGCTCTGTCTCTCTCAAAAATAAATAAACATTAAAAATTAAATGGAAAGGCCTTAATAGAAGAAAATGACTACCCCTGTGTTAGCAAGCTGACCCAACAAACATATAATCCACACACTAGTAATTTCAGGAAGTAGCCGCCATCCCTTAGGCACGTGGAACAAAAAAGAAAAGGTAGTGTTAGGAGAATTTAGGAACTAAGAGAAGGATACCTGTATGGCAGATTCTCATATTCCTGAAACGGGATATGTCTTGTCATTAGTACTCAGATATCCAGTGAGGTGCCCTGAGGCTGATACTCAGACCTCACAGGGGGTTTTCTTTGGCTAGTGCCAGAGCTCTGAGAATGCCAGCTTAACGCCTGAGCTCAAACCTGCTGGGCCTGCTGCAGCAGGTGCTTCTAGTGAGGCATCCCACTGCAGGTACTGGTGAAAGAAGCTAGAGGCTGGAACCAGGTATCTTGCTTCTGGAAGATGTCTGAGAGGATCTGAGAATAGGAAGAGAGCCTTCATCCTGCCACCTTCTAGTGGCAAGGGACCCTAATGGGACATGAGTCAACAGGAACTCTGGGAAATGTAGTTTGCAGGTTCCCAGCTCCCACTTGGCAGAGTATAGATGGCACTAGAGAGCCTTACGGCTGACAGACTCTGGGGAAATAACTGACATATACTCAACCCATAAAGAGAGACTACGTAGAATTGGCGTCCAAGGTAATGTGGCAAAATACGGTCTCCCTATTTTGTAACCCATCTCCAGCATGGTTCCTACTAACCCTTGAGTAAGAAACTGCAGCTTGGGATAGTACCTCTGTGGAAAATTCTGGTGCCAATATAAAAAGTCAAAGCATTCCTGTGAGTCCTGACACATGGAGCCCATGGTTTATTTGAGCTTTTCCTTATTTTTTGCCTCCTTCTGCAGTCCCTGGTTCCAAGAACATCTTCTGGGCCAGATGCCCCCATGGCTTGGATACTTGGAAATGGAGCCATTGACTACAAAGCCCGCTGCTCTTCAGACCACCCTGCCAAACCCCTTGCCACGTGCAGCCACACCCCGCTCCTCCAGGCTTGCAGTGCTCCACGTGTCACCACCTCACGTGTTACCACCCCATTCCTGGGGAAGAGAACGCCAGAAGTTGACACGTCCCGTCTCTGGATTCAGTTCCTTTTCTTCTTCATTTTCTACCACTTTTGCTCATCCCTTCATTCCGAGGCTGGATCAAAATCCCTGGATTTCTTTCTAACTATTGTGGCCTTCTCCTAGGCTATAGGAAGCTTTAACTGCTTCATACAGCCACTGTATATCGATATCGATATCGATATCGATATTTTTTTCCATCTACAACCTCACTGATCCACTGTTAAGAGGAGAAACATGTTTTAGGACTCAGGTAATCATATTTAAATCCTGACTCCAATTTGAAAAACTACCTAACTTCCTCTGAGCTTTAGTTTTGCCTACTTTAAAAGAGGACTAATACCTAATCATGAAGGTTGCTAGGAATACTGAATGACACAGGCTGTGTGCTGCATCTGGCACAGAGTAGGTCAGGGTAATCTTAGTTCTCTTTCTCCAAGTGAGACTGGTGCTGTTCTCATACACATATGGGGAAAGGACAAAGCATTATATAAGTCTGGCCTGGGCCATATAGTAGATTTCATAATAAGAGAGTATTTAAGAGAAAAATCTGAGCAATGCTATGTGGAGAATTATTTTTCTGTCCTCATAAGAAGACGAGAGTGATATGATGACCAGATGAGTTCCTACTGTAGACTGAATTCCCCCTCTCAAGGTTACCCCTGTACACATCTGTTATTTGTGTAAGAAGGGAAATAACGAAGAGAGGGCTGGGAGCAAAAGCAGGGGGCCGGGATGATATGGGATATTCCTAGGGAAAGAATGGCAGATTATAGGGCTAGAAAGGTGGCTTTGAACCACACGATGCAGATACATGAATGCCTGGCAAAGGAGTTTTGCATTTTATTACTTAGGTAATAGAAAGTCAAAACCAGAAAGAGTAAAAAAATAAAGAACCTTGTAAAATGGATTTGGCATTTTATATATGAAAGCTTTTACTTAAGGAATGGCAGGCAAAGGGATTCAGAAAAATGCAAAATCCAGGGAGACTTATCTTCGGTAATTCTATTCTCCCACCCCCACCCCAAATGACTTTAGGAAACACATACCTAAGGTAAGTTCTAGAGGCTGAGCTGTTCCTGTCATTTTATTTCCCCTTTTTCCATTCACACAGAACACAACTTGCCACTGTGTGCTTTAAACACAGAAGAGATTTTCCCAGTGGAATGATTGTGATTCTGTGCAAGGGAGGTGACAGGGATCTCACCATGGGTTTGTTCTGTTAGGAGCATTTGGTTGAGAACAAGATCATTGGTGCCTTTAACGAGCTAATGTTCTGGAACAGATGCATAAAGTGATCACAGTAATCAATATGGTAAATATAATGAGAAGCATGGGCAAGTATTAGACCCTATAGATGGGGCTTTTAAGGCTTCAGGGAAAGCTTTCTGGAAAACACACACAATAGAAAGGAATGACTAAGTGGAATCTCAAAGGATGAGGAGAGTCAACCACACGGAGGAAGAGTAGGAGCTAGAGAACTCAGGTGGAGGAACTGAGCAAACATGCAGTGATGAGAAGCATCATAGTGCATGGGAGCAGACCACAAGTAACTTGGGGTCCTGGGAGCTGAGGAGGTGAGGCAGGACCAGAAGGATTAGGCCTTGTGTGCTTGGCCCAGAAGTTTGTACTTCATGCTGTAGCTGATGTAGGTATGTTAAGGGGCTCTGAGGTGGATAGTGATGCTGTGGAATTCACATTTTATTGAAGAAAAGAGCAAGATGACAGGAGAGAGACAAGAGGGGAGGTGTTGGCAGTATTCTAGGTAGACACAGGGGACAGGATGACAGGGGGTGCCAAGGAGAGTACAGAAATAGGGTCTGTGGGAGTTTGCAGTTGATTGAAACAGGGAGATGAGATGTCCTGGAGGTCTAGTCATGGACACTGCTGCCCACCACAAGACAGGGGACACACAAGGAGGTGCCACTCTGGGGCAACACAATATGCTCAGCTTTAGAAGCCATGAGTGTGAGGGGCCTTGAGGAAATGGAAAAACCCATCTTCAACCTATTACTACCTGTTTGACTCTTGAGCACCAACTTCCGCATCTCATTTAAGAATGGGAAACTCATGTCTGGTTTTCAGGGAAAGATTAATTTGCCCAAGGAACTCAAGGTGTTGCTTTACCAAACTTGTTTCATTAGAACAGTCTTTACATTAACTTCAATGAAACAAACTTCTATCTCAAAGCCAATAAACATTCCTTTATGAATCAGAGGTTCTGCTTCTGTTGGTCATCTTAAGCCTTGGAAAATCCACCCCCCACCCCAGGATTGGCCCTTGGGTTTCATATACATCCATGCGTGATGTTCTTTGTGCCTAGTCTTGGTAGCATAGTGACAGATCATAGTGTGAGGATCCCAGAGATAGAGATGTTCCTGCTGAGAATACACATCAAAAAATTCAAAAGTCTTGAGAATAAAGATGATCTAGAAAGAATTTTGAAATTTATGAAAGCTTTTGAAATAATCTTTGTTTTGTATTTATTTCTCTCCCATTTCCAAAGGTTTTGAAATTCAATTCACTCTTAACTAGTGGCTGTTTCTGTAAAGTAGGATACACAATTTTTTCGTCTCTATAAATGCCATCTGTTTTGAACCCAAAGATTTTTTTTCCAGGGGCAAGATAAAAAGGGGGACAGAACAAAAACCCTCAGCCCACATTTACTACTAGTAAACCATGAAATAAACAAGTCTCACCATCCTCACCACATGTGCTCCTGGAACAAAAGGGATTTTGGTGTGACGGATCTAATTTTTGCTATGAACTGTGAACTAGCATATTTTCAACTTGGCTCCTGAGGTTGATGAAGGGGGCTTTCTTGTCTTTCCCTAATAAAATGCAGATGACTCTCCTTCCCAAGTGCCTAAATCCCGAAGCTGTGTTTGAATATGAATCTCATCTTCAAGGATAAGAACAGATTTGCAATTCAGTGTAAGTCACATTGTGCATCAACTCCATTCCTCATTCCAAAAATATTTCTAAAGGGCTTGACATATAGTAAGTGTGCACTAAATGTGTATTAAATGAATGTGTGAGAGGACATTAACATTAGCCTTAGAATATGAAGATGTGGGTTTAAATCGTGGCATTGCAACTATCTAGAACGAGAGGAGTACTGGGTGCCTATTTACAATAATGACCTTTAGGTGAGTTAGATCAGGATTTGGACTCTGGTTCTACGCCATCCCAACCATGTGTGGGGAGGATTTGGGTCAAATTTCATAACCTCTCTGTAACTCAATAGGATGCAATGGTTGAGCTTGTGGACTCTGGGTTTGAATCCTGGTTTGGTCTTTTATTATCAAGAGGGTGTTGACAAGTTCTTCAAATGGCCTAATTTCCTTAGTGTAAATTAGAGAAAATAATTGTGCTTATTTTCATGAAGTTGTTGTGAGCACTTATGAGTTAATATATGCAAACCACTTAGAGTAGAGCTTGGCATATAATAAGCACTCTGTATGTGTTAACTACTATTCTATTATTTTTATTATACTACCTTTTACTGTGCTATTCTGACTCTAAGAATGTACAGGTTTCTTTTCTCTAGGAAGAGTTTCCATAGGATTCAACATCTTGGGGGTGGTGTTAGAATGGTCATTCAACTTCAGCCACTATGGGTTTCAATTTTCACACATGTCACTAAGATAATGCTCTGTTATCCCTTCTCTTTCTCTCTTTACATAGCATAGGTTTTTGTGAGGTTCAAATAAGATCACAAATGTGAAAACACTTAGCTAACTCTCAAGTGCTCCATAAAAGTGAGTTTATAGTTGGAACTCTTTCCACTACAAGTGACAAAAACCCAACCCAAATCAGTATATGCCAAAAAAGAAGATTTATTGGCTCTTGCAACTGGATTCTAGGGTAGCTCACAGTCCCAAAGGAAGAACTTTAAAAACCAGACTTTGGGAACCCAAACTGATGCTCATTATAACTCAAATACACAGTTTACACCTGTATGTCATCTCTGCTGGCTAAGACTCTTTCCCTCTCCTCATAGGCCTTTTCCATGTAATGAGGAAGATGACGCCAAGATCCTAGCTTCGTATTGCTTCAGTATTCCAAGCCAACAAAGAGAGAAAATCTCCCAATAACCTCTTGTATATCCACTCCAAGGAAGGATTCTGATTGATCCTGATTTAATCTCCTGCCTAACAATGGGACATTCACTGGGTACAAGAGGATAGATTACTAAGATTATTCAGGCTCAGTCATAACCCTTTCCATTTAATATGGGACAGAAGGATATTATATTAGGTTTCTCCAGAGAAATGGAACCATAGGATATGTATATGTATATGTATATGTATATGTATATGTATATGTATATGTATATGTATATGTGTATGTATATGTGTATCTGCATCTACATCTGTATCTATAGGGAGAGGTTTTTGTTTTTTGTTTTTTAATAAGGAAAAGGCCAGTTACAGAAGCTGCCAAATTCTAAAATCTTCAGGGAAAGTCAACAGTCTGGAGACCTAGAAGAGCCAGTGATGTAATTCCAGTCCAAGTCTGAAGTACTAAAGACCAGGAGAGCCAATGGTGTAGTCCTAGACAAAAGGGCAGCAGGCTGGAGAACAAGCACAAGCCACTGTTTTAGTTCAAGTCTGAAGACAGGAAAAAAGCCAATGTCCCAGTTCAAAGAAGGTCAGGCAGGAAGAAATCTCTCTTACTCAGAGGAAAGTCAGCCTTTTTGTTCTAGTCAGGGCATCAACTTATTGGATGAGCCCACCCACATTACAAGCTGCAATCTGCTTTATTCGTTTGCTGATTTAAATGTTAATCTCATCCAAAATACCCTTACAGAAACACCCAGGATAATGTGTGACCAAATATCTAAGCACCCTGTGGCCCAGACAAGGTAATTCATAATATTAATCCCAAGAGATATATTACCAGAATGGAAAAGAAAAAACAAAGACACTGACCAGATTAAAAAAACGTTATCATAGATTATCATTATTAACAGTAGTTTCTTTAACTTTTGTAGAGATGACTACAATGAGCCTTTGTGTAGAAAGCCTAGATTAATTACACCCAAAACCCTTGAGTGTTTCTCAATTTTTGGCAGAGATAGTTAGCAGAATGTTGATCCCATTAAGAAGCTGTTTTGATAGGAGAGAAATCCTACTTGTACAAGGTTCTCAACACTGGAAATATTGACATTTGGATTGGAAAATTCTTTGTTGGACTGTCCTGTGTATTGTAGAATGTTTACAACATTCCTAGCCTCTACCCACTAGATGTCAATAGTGCTCAATCCCCCTGCATTCCACCTTGTGACAATCAAAAAGGTCTCCAGAGATTGTCAAATGTTTCCTAAGGAACAAAATCTCTCCTCACTCCTGGTTGAGAAGAACTATACTAATGAATCCCAGCTAAGTAGTAATTCATTCCTCTCTATTCTTCACCCTTAGTCCCAAAGAATGGAGGGCATGCTGACTGGCTAGCATTGAACCAGGTTTTACAACCTGGTAACTAACCTCCCCCTACCCCCCACTATACACATCTCATTACATTGAAGATCCCTAGTCAGTCAGTCAGTCAGTCAGTCAGTCAGTAATACTGTTGAAAAAGACTGTAGAATATATTACTCAGGATGTTTTGGGGTCTAGTCCCTCCTCTATCACTGACTTATGATGTGTGGCTGGAAACCTCCTTCCTCTCTAGGCCTTGGTTTCCCATATCGGTAAAACGAGAAGATAGACTATAATTTTTCAGGCTATTCTAACATTTTATGATACAAACTGATCAGACTGGAACTATGAGATGGAAAATCACCATACAGTATTCGCAGTTGAATAATTTGTGGCTAAGACCCTAAATTTCCCATAGGCATCTCTTATTTCTTGGAAGTTAAGATTGCATTGGGTTCCTTGGGATGTACAGGGAGTCAGGGCAAAAGAAAGAACTAACCTATGTCAGCATATTTGATATTACTTGATGTTTTGTTTTGGGGTATCTCTAAAGATTCTATCTCTGCATAGGAAAACAGTGTCAATTGGAGAATCATTCAATGAGGCTGAAACATAATGTTTGTGAGAAATAAATTGGGAGACTGTGCAGAGTCTTGGATGCTAGAATAATGGGCATGTCACCATTACCCAAAGTGGGGAGTAGTAGGATGTACAATAAAACAAATATCCATATAACTGGATGAATCATTTTTCGTCTTTGTATTTGAAGTTTAGATGGATGGGAGTGAAATTAGCCAGATGCAGTTTGCAGTAGACAATATCTTTGTCTCATTATTTTTCCCATGATAATTATATGGCAGAAAATATTCACTTTACTGATGAAAAAACTGAAGCTCAAAAAGGAGCAGTTATAAGCAGTGACCACACTATGAGTTGGTGGCGGCGTCTAGATGGACAGCTGGGGTTCACAATATCCAGTCCAGCAATGTTTCTACCATGTCATCCCCAGGGGAAAAAAATGTAGAAAAAACTACTATCCCCTGCCCCTGACTCAATATTAGAGTTCAATAAAGCAGGTCACACACATGATGGGTTTCCCCTCTGTCACTCCTCTGCTTGCCCATTCTCGGGTGGGTTTTTCACAGAGATTTCAGTTTTACTTTTGCCATTGGTGCCCAACTACAAGCATATCACAGCTCATACTGGGACCCAGGACCGAGCTTATGGAGAAAAAGTTCCATAGTCCCATCCCTCTTCCTGCTCTGCTGAAGAAGAAGCTAAAGGAAAGGATGAAAGGCATCAGCTGTGCTTTCATAATGATCTTGCTGGCAGATAGAGATGAAAACTTCTGCACAGTTTTTGAACATGTACTATATTCTAGTTTCTGGTTACTGTATTAGATTCCTGGGGCTGCCATATGTTTGGTGGCTCAAAACAATAGAAATGTATTTTCTCACAGTTCTGGAGGACAAAAATGTGAAATCAAGGTGTCAGAAGGGCCATGCTCTCTCCAGAGGCTCTGGGGAGAGTTCGTTTCTTATGTTTTGCAGTTTCTGTGGCTCCAGGAGACCTTCGGCTTGTGGCCACATCATTCCAATCTTACCTCTGTGGTCACCTTTGCTCCTCTTCTTTGTGTATCCCTTATAAGGACACTTGTCACTGGATTTAGGGCCCATCTAGATAACTCAGGATTATTTCCGTATCTTGCATTCTAAACTTAATTAGCTCTTCAAAAATTTGTGTTCCAAATAAGGTTACATTCAGAGGTTCTGGATATTAGATTATGGGTGTATGCTTTGGGGCATCATCATTTAGCCCACTACTGCTAAGAACTGTACTGATTTTTCTACCTACAGTATCTCATGGACTTCTCACAGGTCTATGAGTTATGGGTGAATATTCTCATTTTACAGGTGAGGAGGAGACTTTGTTAAGGGTCACGGAGTCAGAAAGTGGCAGAGGCAGGGTGCACACTTGGGTGTTTTTTTAATGAGTCTATGTTCTTCCCCAGAGCTTTGGATCTTCCTTCTAAGAGCATACTTATTTGGCTTTGGTTACTAATAAATTCACTTTAGGGTGAAGGTATGCAGAAGAGGAAGCAGCAGCTATAGAGAACATATGTATCAACACACTAGGTCAGATGGGGGATTCCTTTTAGAGGATTGTTAACGTTTTTTGCAGTTTTAAAGGTATCTTAATTAAATTCTTTGCTTCTGGCCCTGTCTCTTCATAGGTGTGAATAAATTTGAACAAGTCTGTTTACCTCTTGTCCCTTAGATTTCTATCAAATGGGCAAATTGGACTTTGAGCTCTCAGTTCATGAACCAAAACTTCCATCAACATCAATCCTCAGGACCTAGTTTTTGAAGAAATGATGTCATCTTTACAAGTGTGACTGCTGCTGAAAATATTCAAATTCTTCCCCCTTATTAACTGGTACAACAGTCCCCAAATGCTGGTAAGCTTTAGGATTCACTCTGGTGAGGCTCATCATCCCTTAAATACTCTTTTCTCCCAGGCTGTAATCTCCTATTCAGTCTTGCAAACCCATCTCAAATATTCCTCCTGCCCTGCTCTTGTTAGGTGGAATGAACTATTCTCCACCTCTCTTCCTACATCTCACCTTGCACACACTTGAATAATTACACTTAGCTTTATGTATAATTATTATCCTCCTTATCTTACTCTTCTGGAGAGTGAATAAACAAATAAGAAAGTGTAGACCTTTTTTGAAAAGGTGTAAAGACCAGAAACATGCATTCTTATTTTTTTTTCTTGATATTTGGTTGAAAAAGTGCCAGGGCCCTTAAAGGGAGACAGCTTGAGTTAGTGAGAGAGGGAACACATTAAAAAAAAAAAAAAGACTAGACTTTGGTTCTTGGCAAGATAATTATTTCTTTTGTTTCCTTTCCCCTTTCCTCCTTTCCATCACCTCTTCCTTTCTATTCCTTTCCTTCTTTCATCAAAAACACACCCTGAGATCCTACTAATTGCCAGATGCTGCTAGTCCCAAAGATATAGTGATAAATAAGCCACTACCCTGAAGTCAAATAGCTCAGAGTCTAGTGGTCGATGTAGTCAAGGAAACGAGGATTCACAGCATCATATTATTATATCATATCAACATCATATGTAATACATACTACATAATATAGTATATAAAGTACATATCATTTTTTATATATTTTTGCATATCATTTTAAGCTATATATGCACCATACTGCATACTACATGGGAAATGTACTAAATGCTTTAGTAGTTTTCTTCTTGGTTTCAGGGGAGGCCATTCAGAAAAAGTGTTAGAAAATGAATGTGTATTCATCAGACAGAAGGAAAGAGATGCAGAGTGGAGCATTCTCTAAAACTCAGAGACTGTGGGCTTGAATGGTAAGTTCAGATAGAGAGAGGATAATTCAGCAAAATTCTCTGTGGCCACTTCTTTCAAGGAATATTATTTTGGGGGTCTAACTGGGTGTTCCAGTACCCACTGTAGAAGCTGTACCTTGCTCTACATAGCAGAAAGCTGGGCCAAGATCACCATCTGCCCATAGCCCAGAACTCCATCCAAACCAGAGGACACCAGCAAGCAGAAGCTGAACACATGGCCTTTCTCACTAAGTGCTCAGCCTGGTTCTCATTAGCCTCTCTCTCAGCTACTTTGGACTCGACAGAAACCACGTGTATTTCCATTGCTAACTTAATCTGCCAGGCATTCAGTAAACTTCTCAATTTTCTTTTATTTTCCTGTAATCTGATGTTGCAAATAAAAACAAATTATAAAAAGGGGAAAATTAGTGAATGAATGAAGTTATTGATTACTATAGTTTAATACCACAAATAGTTGCTAATTATTAGGTCATGAAAGTACGAAGCTTGAGCTGTTTTATCTTGATGACTTTATGTCTCTAACAGTTCTTGGTATAAATTTGGTACCCAGTAAATGTGAATTAAATTAAGTTGAGCAGTATTGAAGGACTGAATGAAGTTGACATTATTGATTCCCTTCATATATGAGAAAATGGATCAAAATTTAACCGTGAAGGTAGCTGATGCTCCCTTTTCATATGCTTATTAGTTCAAGCGCCGTTATTGCCTTCAGTTCTAAACACTCACGTTATCTTGTTTGAACATTTCTGCTGGTGACTTAAAAGAGGTCTGCACGCATGGTCCTTCTCTTTTCAGCGCTCCTCTCCTTATTCCATTTTTTCATGCTGCTAGCTGTGAGAGAGATCTTTCCGAAATGCAGATTAAATCACCTGTCTGAAATCCTGCCTGGATCTACAGCCCCATCTCTTACACTCAACCATATATGCCTTAAGCTTCAGCTGCTGTGGGGTTCCCCAAAGAGTCTTGTGCTTCCTCGGCCCTCCCTGTCTGCACATGCTGTACCACTTTCCAGGAAGATGTCTGTCCACCACTTCTCTGTTCTGTTAACTGGTTATTTCAAAGCCTAGCTCAGATTGTACTATCTCTTGGAGGCTTTCTTTGAAGGCCCTTGACTTAATGGCAGAATCACTCTTCTCTTTCTCAACTTGTTGCATTATCACAGTCTTTACTGGTAATGTGTCATGTGTCTGTTTGTTTCCCCAACTCAGCTCTGAGCTCTATGAGGATGGAAACCATGTCTCTCTTCTCTGTTATGTTCTCAGTTCTAGTGCCAGGATCTAGCATCAATCAGTTGCTCAACTAATGAAAGAAAGGGAAAAGGGAAGAGAAGAGAGAGAAGAGAAGAGAAGAGAAGAGAAGAGAAGAGAAGAGAAGAGAAGAGAAGAGAAGAAAAGAAAAGAAAAGAAAAGAAAAGAAAAGAAAAGAAAAGAAAAGGAAGGATACATTAGCGAGGATAGTGCTACCAAATGGAAACAGAAGACATTCATGGTCTCATGTTCAAGCTCAGCCTGAATTACTTTAGGTATAAGTCCTTCAGGAAGAATTTGCAACAGCTTCCCATTTTGGCTTTGGGGTACCAGGTATATATAGCCTCCATAAGCAGTGCTGGGGAGCAAAGGAAGACTTCACTGTTTGTCCCTGGAAGCCAGTAGATTGCTTTTGTTTGTTGTGTTTCTGCTACCATGGCTCCCAGATGACACCCCATGTGCACAAGTACTACTGCAAACAGACATGGAGCTGCCAGGCGGGTTTTCTCAAACCCAAGAGCCTCAGTAAACCAGCAGCTGACAAAGGCTAGGAGCAAGCCCCAGACATAAGGGAAGGAATGCGGATTTGTCTTGATCTGCCTCATCAGAGGGGAAATGATAAAGAAGGAGTCATAAAAGACTGGCAGCAGCTCAACTATTTGGCATCATAGGCCTCTTCCAAAGAATCATTTTCCAAGATGGGTCTGCACCCCTGTAAACGTGCTCACATTCACATGAATGTTGTGCTTGCTTTTTCTCCTTTTCTTTTCTTTCTTTTTTTCTATCTTTTGTTTTTTCAATCTTCTTTTTAAAGACTTACTTATTTAAATTCAAGTTAGCTAACATACGGTGTAGTAGTGGTTTCAGGAGTAGAACCCAGTGATTCATCACTTATGTGTACTCATTCCAGTGCCTATCCCAACAAGTGCCCTTCTTAATGCCCATCACCCATTTAGCCCATCCAGCATTCTTCACAGAGCTAGAACAAACAGTCCTAAAATTCGTATGGAACCAAAAAAGACCCTGAATAGCCAAAGTAATGTTGAAATAGAAAACCAAGGCTGGAGGCATCACAATTTCAGACTTTGAGCTGTATTACAAAGCTGTAATTATCAAGACAGTATGGTACTGGCACAAAAACAGATACATACATCAATGGAACAGAGCCCAGAAATGGACCCAGAAATGTATGGCCAACTAATCTTCCAATCTTCTTTTAGAAATTTCACTGGCCCTTCAGTAAAAAGAATTAGTAGAAGGGTCAGGTCTCAGGCATTAGGTAAAGATTTAAATAGAAAGAAAGGGAAGTGAAGCAAATACTTCTCTGAAGAGACACAGTTATGCCTGAAAGGAGAGGCTGGCTCTCTACCTCCAACTGCCCCTCATTCCCCCAGACTGTTTCTGGTCTGGGAGCTATGAAAGTAGGGCCCATTGAGTTCTTCCTGCCCATTGTGGTGTTGACCTGATCCCTGAAATTCTGACTCCATCATTTTCCTTAGTAGCTTTCCTTTTCCTTCTCCAAATTCCCCGGGGAAGAAATATTTTTCAGCTTTTCTTTCTACTCTCTAAAGTAATTCACTGCAGAGAAGAGTAGAACTGTAAATTCTTCCCTTTCCCCTAGACAGATCATGTCTATTTTCCTCTCATGCTGTTGACATTTTGTCCATTCATTCACTCATTTCTTCAGGGTCAGGTCCCACAGATCCTAGCTCTCCTGTTTGCAAGGATCACCTTGTTTGTTATGATTAAGGTGTACGTTGGCTCAAAGCCCCATTTCACAAATGGTGAGACCCCAAGTGTCCTATGATGACCTGTGGGATTCAGGAGGTGAGCTTTTGCTTTTGCTTTTTTCTCTGGCTCTAGTTTCATTCTCCATCTTGTTGCTTCCCCCAATCAGCTACTCCCACCCAGCACCAGTGCTTGGAAAATGCTTTTAATTTATCCTTTTAATTTACCTCCCCAAACTCACATATGGGGATTGCAGATACAATTTTACTGTTTACTGATAATCTACCTTAGGAGACAGAGAGAGAGGGAGAGAGAATGTAACTTTACAACTTAAGATGCAGCCTTCAGTCTTACCATTTTTTTTTCCTCCCTCCTCCTTTCTAGCACCTTAAACCTCCCTCTCCAATATTCTGGTTTATTTGCTGGGTAGCACAGTTAAGCTGGTTTATCCGACCTGGCCAATACTACACTTTAATAAAAAAATAACTCTCAAGTGATTTTGCTACTTAAAAGTCACTCTGGGGGTGCCTGGGTGGCTCAGTCAGTTAAGCATCTGACTTCGGCTTGGGTCATGATCTCATGGTTCGTGGATTTGAGCCCCACTTCGGGCTCTGCACTGACAGCATGGAGCCTGCTTGGGATTCTCTGCCTCTGTCTCTCTCTCTCTGTCTCTCTCTCAAAAATAAATAAAACTAAAAAAAAACATTTAAAAGCCACTCTCATCCCTAAGTACAAAATAATCATCAGTTATTAAGCTAACAGTGTTCTGCACTACACACACACTCAGAAGACACACACTGGTGTGTCCCAGGACCTACTGACTATGGTAAGAAAGGAAACATTCCAATTTCCTGCATGCAGTTCAATTTTTTACATAATAGTCCCTTCCAAGTCTTGAGGGCAGGTGCCAAGTTTCATTTGTTTCCATATTCATGGTTTCTAGTATCATGCCTAGTATATATCAACACTGTGCAGTAAATATTTTGTGGCAAAATGGTTTCAGGTATTATTATGATGATGATGATGATGCACATTTTATAAGTGTAAAGAATAAACTCAGAATCCTCATGTAATAAGGCCTTAATTATATAATAAGTAGCACAGCCAAGTCGTGAAATGCTCAAATGTTCAGACACTAAACATTATAGTTTTCCTTCTGTATCATATTGATGGCATATATTTTGAAATTTTTTTTGTGTCAGATTTTATACACATGTAAGGTCATTTGTGCCCTTACTACTGTCACCCATACATACAGGATGGTCTCTATTGCTCTTTTATGTTTGTGCAGGGATAGGTAGTGGCAAGGACTGGGGAAGGAACACACATACAAGCTCCATCCTTGCCCTCTACTCAAGTAGCGGATATTATATCAGTGTCTATAGCTGACTTGTGAAGAAAGCCTTGGTAAATCAGTCCAGAAGAGTTCCAGGGCTCTTTTTTTTCACACAGATGGCTCCAGAGGGAACAATATTGGTCATAGCAACAAAAGTTACCATCTTAGAGAAGGGAAAAAGGGACACAGGAATGTTGCCTAGTGTTTTAGTTTTCTAGTGTTGTGTGACAAATCACCACAAATGTATCAGCTAAAAAGTAGCACAAAGATGTTATAACACAAATTTTGTAGACCAGGAGTCAATGAATAGCTTAGCTGGGTCCCAGACAGTGGTAATCAAAGAGCTGGTTGGGCTGAGTTTACATCCGGGGGTTTGACTGGGGAAGAACCCATTTCCATGCTCATTGGGGTTGTTGGCAGAATTTATTTCCTTGTGGCTAGATGGCTGAGACACCCCAATGTTTGGGTGACTGCTAGAAGATTTCAATGTCTTCTCTCTGAATTCATTTCCATTTAAATGAAAACACTGTACATAATATTCAAGTGTAAGCAGTAAAATTTGCTCAAAAATCATTTGGGCACCAATTTTGAAGCAGACATTTGACTATTACATTCAAAACAAATCCTAAGAATGTCAGAAATTTATCATGTGGAAATGACCAAGATAGAATTAAGATGAGCTGACATTTTTTTTTCTTTAGTGTATGGGTCCACGAGTTGTACTGATAGTGAGAGAGTTGCCTGAGCTCAATTAGAAATGCCCTGGTCTTCAGTTGGAACTACTCTACCACCTCATTTACTGCCCCCACAATACCGTCTTCTCCTCTCCTATCACCCCTATAGCTCTTCTCTTTCCACCACTTAGGTGGCTTCTACTGCTTAAGTGTCTTTCACTAAGCCCCTGGTCTGACCTGGATTAATTATATGAGAAGCACTAAAGGCTTGGCTGGGAGCCAGGTCCCAGCACCCCTACTCCTAAAGGCTCAGTTCGGCTCAATACATGATTACCTGGAGTTGAATATATCACAGTCCCAGCAACTAAAACTGGAGATAATTTTTAAGATAAAAGAGATGTCATTTAAGTAGTTATAAATGACTTATAATTTCCTGGTGTAGGGAGGTGGACTTGCTTTAGGAGGAGGAGACTGTGTCTTTTGTTCTTGTTTAAAGAGGGATCACATTGGTAGGCCCCCTCAATCATTACTTCAGAGGTTGACAGACTTGTTCTGGAAAGGCCAGATAGTAGATATGTTAGGGTTTGTGGGCCAGGTGGTCTCTATCAACCGCTCAATGCTGGCATTATAGCACGAAAGTAACCTTAGACACTATATAAACGAATGAGTATGGCTATATTCCAGTAAAACTTTATTTATGAACCCTGAAATTTAAAAGTTTATATTAATCTCATGGGTCATAAAATATTCTTCTTCTTTTTTCAACCATTTAAAAATGCAGACCATATAAAAATGGGCATCAGGCTAGATGTGACCTATGTGGTATAGTTTGTCAACCTCTGCTACAGATATAAAGCAAGCACCCACTATTCTTGGGAAAAATAAATTATTTATCTCATACCCTTGGAAGTCAGTTGGGGCTGAAATCAGAGTTGCAGGGTATCTCTGAAGTTCTTGGGGAGAATGGTCTGTGAGGTTGAACTTTCAAAATAAACACTTGCTATGACTGGAGGCAATAGCCAAAGGAAGAGCTTTCTAAATTCCAGGGGCCATTGCAGCTCCAGTGGAGGACAGCTGGGTCCAGCCAAGCTATGATTTCAGTGATCTCATGGGCAGGTGAGGAGGCCATACAAGGAAGATGAAGGTCAGCAGCTGCAACTTGGATGAAATCATCTTGGTAGAGAAAGGAGTGACCTGCAGGGCAACAGATGGGGGTCAGGAGACAAATGACTGGTGTATACAAAAAGTGACAACCAGGACATATTTGCAGAACACTGTAAAGTGTCCTGGAGATTCCCAGAGATACTTGGTGGAGTATGGCAAAAGAATGAATTTTCTGTATTTGAGTTGCATGGGGGATAATGCCCCTATACTTTGGAAATACAAAGAAGTGCAATATTTTTGGTAGGGTCTGGCTTGTGAGATGTATGTTACCATAAACACGCTTGGTTGCTAAGCAGCATCCATATCCCTATTCTTCCTCTTTTAAAAAGTTTGCTATTTTGAACTAATTTAAAATCCTATGAAAAGTTGCAAAATAGTACAAAGAACTCCCATATTTCCATCACCCAGATTCCTCAATTAGCATTTTTCCACATTAGTCTTAGCATTCTTTCTCTCTTACACATACACCATACACACAACATACAGACTCATATACTATTGTTTCTGAACTGTTTGCAAAAAAGTTGCATCGGTTTGTATTTCTTAAAAATAAAGACATTCTATACAATGATAATATAACATCAGGAAGTTAGCATTGACCCAATATTGCTTTCTAATACCTATACATAACTGGACTTTTTCTGATGCCTGAATAATGTCCTTTTTATGTTCTGGATCCAATCCAGGAACTATGCAACTATGTGTGCACTTAGTTGCCATGTGTTTTTATTTTCCTTCAATTTAAAACAATTCCCCAGTCTTTTATCTTTCATGACTAACATTTTTGAAGAGGACAGGCCAGTTGCTTTGTAGAATATCCCTCAGTTTGAGTTTGTATGAAGTTTTTTCATGATTTACAATCTTTTAGCAGTAATATCTGCCTAACATTCTTTTCATGGCATCATACTGTTAGGCACCAAATGCTGATTTGTCTCATTACAGGTGATAATAACTTTACTTGGTTATCTATACTAGATACTAGATACTAGGTATCTATAAGGCTTCTCTACTGTGAGGCTAATGAATAAGTATTCTGTGCTCACCACTTATTGATTAATAAGAAATGTATTTTGAGGATTGATACTTCAGTCTTCTGCTATAAGTTAGAGTTTTTCCTTCTCCTCCATTTATTTATACTAGTATAGATGAATGGGATGGATTTCTATTTTACTTAAAGGATTACAGCCTGTAAATATTATTTTGATGCACAAATTGTCCTAGATTTGGCCAGTGGAGCCCCTTCAAAATGGCTCCTGTGGCATTTTGGCCTGTTGCCATCTTTTTAATGTAATTCCTTGCTTTAGGATACAAAAAAGATGTTCTAGACCTAACATGAATTTTCCCTTCTCCAGCTCTGGATAAGCCATTACTCTTAGAGGCTCTAGTTTCTATTTTTTAAATGTTTATTTATTTTTTGACAGAGAGAGAGCATGAGCAGGGAAGGGACAGAGAGAGATGGAAGCAGAGGATCCAAAGCTTGAAGCTGATGTGAAGCTTGAACTCACGAACCATGAGATTGTGTCCTGAGATAATGTGAGATGCTTAGCTGACTGGGCCACCCAAGCACCCCGAGGCTCTAGTTTCTTTTGTGGAAAATAGTACATAGAAACCAAGGGCTAGACATGCTTATTGTGAAAGAGATGCCAGCATTTCTAGGTCCTTTTGATTGACAGAGATATAACACACACACACACACACACACACACACACACACACACACACTCCATTTATTTAATTATGTAAATTAAAAACTGTGAGTTTGCCTCATCATTTTCTATTTCAATCTACACTGTGTCACAGGATTTATTTGAATCTTATCCCTTTCCATATTTGTAAGTCCCTCCTCTATCAGTGAAATCCAAACTCAGGGAATTTTCAATATACTTTCTTACTTTTTCAATTCCTTCTGTGTATAAGCCATACTGAAACATACATAAAGGAAAGACCTAGAGAACCTCACAGGTGCCAGTCCTGATAACGTCAGGTGACTGAATTAATACCAGCAGACCCATAGATTTTGTGATGTGAAAAAAGTAAACCCTTATTAATTTAACCACTGCAAATCTGGTAGTTACTTTTAGTTGAATACATTCTCAGATGAACCCCAACTTGAACAGTGTCTGTGTGTTGCAGGAGAAGGTGACCCCACCAATAGCTCCAGGGATAGATCTGACTGATCTTAAGATAGTCCCACTCCATTTTATAGTCAGTGACTTAGGGATGGGCACAAGGCCCACTTCTGGAAATGATGTGGAAGGCAAATTTGGTCATGGGAAAAATCAGTGTCTCTTCTATAAATTACTGTGCATGGTATAAAGCTCACAATTGCTGTGGCCATGTAGCTACCTTCCTGAAGGTAAAAGAGATTCCGGAGAGGAATTAGAGCCATAACCTCAGCATTAAATCAGAACTAGAGCCTGCCCCACCTCTGACCCTCAATTATTTGAATCAGTATGTTTTCTTATTAACTAAGCCAATTTGATTTGGATTTTCTGTTACTTGTTGCTAAAAACAGCCTGATAGATAGACAACAGATGTACTGGGCTCAGTCCCTGGAAGTGAGAATACAGAGGGAAATAAGAAATAAATATTTCAATGAGATCAAACTAAATATTATTGTAAGAAAGACATAGTACACAGTAAGAGCTCAGAGGAAGTCTGGATGAGGTGTTGTCTTCCCTAACCAGGAGTTTACTGTGCACAGAAGATACAAAGGGAATAAGGACCATTATAGATGAAATTCTCTGTACAAAGGCACAAAATGCTAAATGCTGAGGGAGGGTGGTGATAGGGATATTAATATTAAAATGAAAAGTATGAGTCATTATTGATTTCATGAAGAAAATATATGGGTCACATAAAAGTACTGCAAAGATATCTCTGCTAACTAAAGGAGATAAATATGTGCCAAAGTTATGGGAACTAAAAGATACAAGCTAATGTTTTCAGGGCAGAGAGAATCATAAGTTATGAATCCATGCCTCTGAAATATCTCTTCCTATGAGAATGGACTGTGGGGTGGACCCTTCTTCTCTGAAGGCTATACTGAGTTTGATCCATAAACCAGAATTTTCTTTATTTTACTGATAAAATGAACTCATGTTTCATAGACCTGAGAGTAGAGGCCAGGAAGCTGTCTACCTCAAGACCTGAGGCTGTTCGTACCTCTAAACCAAAATAGTAGCTATACCTACATAAAAGTTTTCTTCAGCGAGATTATGAAACAAAATCTCCTGGGGCAAAGCCCAACCGTACTCTGAACTAGCAGCATTTCTATACCGTAACTTCTTTCTACTGCTTCGGAATTGGTTTTACTCAATGGCACAGATCTGGTGCAGTCTTAATTTGATGCTGTTGACACACGTACCATTTGAGAAAGGACAGGAGAAATCTCTCCTCCTTAACTATCATCATGGAAACCTAGAACACCAATCAAGTCACTATGTTGTTTATCTCATTACAAAGAAAATTGAGCTTGCCTTGTTTGAATTAATTAAAATCCAACAAGAGGAAATGATGCAATGGGGCAGGGAGGAAAGGAAATAAATACTGGGAAAAAGATATAAATTAATTATTATTTAGAAGATGTGATTTTATACTTGGGGAATCAAAGATAATTAGTAAAAATGATTTTAAAACAGATAAGACAATTTAGAAACTGGCCAGATACAGGCTAAACATGCTAAAAGCCAAAATTTTTTTTAGATACCTGAATTAAGTAGATAGAAAATTTAGTGATGTACATTAAACAAAACAACCAAAGCAAAACCATTGATGAAGAGATCCAGAATATCCAGCAGCCCTACCATCCATCAGATAACCAAATATCACTGTCAACTGACTGGAATTAAGCATGGACATGCCCACTCCCCACCACCACATTTTCTTAGCATATACCATGTCTCTTCTTGCTGCCAACTACTGTCGCAACTTGTATCATCATCCTCGCAGCAATTCTTATGGTACATACTACAAGTTTCATTTGCATAAGAGAAAATTGAGATAGGGAGATCTCCAAGGTCACATAGTTGGTATATGACACAGTAGAATTAAAATTCTTCCTTGTTTGACTCCAAATTCATAGCTTTTTGGAGTTTTCTCTGATGTGGAACTTATTAAGTTAAAGTTATTCATTTTTTTTTTTATGGGAATACCCTCAACTCCTATTTTCCTCCTTGGCTTTTCCATACTTGTAGGTCAAAGCATTTTTTTTTATATTTGGCTTCCATGCAATTTCCTTCCCATTCCCACAGATAAAATGTACCTACCTGAAGTAAACAGCTAATGTCTGGTTTAACTTTGACTAGCTGGTGGTTTGTAAATAGGGAAAGCAAAAGTGTAGTCTTTTTCTTTTCAAATCAGCCCTTTTGTTTTATTTTATTTTTTATTAAAAAAATTTTTTTAATGTTTATTTATTTTTGACAGAGAGACAGAGCATGAGTGGGGGAGGGGCAGAGAGAAGGAGACAGAGAATCCAAAGCAGGCTCCAGGCTCCGAGCTGTCAACACAGAGCCCGATGCAGGGCTAGAACTCATGGACCGCGAGATCATGACCCGAGCCGAAGTCGGACGCTCAACCGACCAAACCACCCAGGAGCCCCATCAAATCAGCCCTTTTGTTTTAAAAGCTGAGTGTAGAGATATTATGGCATTTGTTTTGACTGTTCACATTAAAACTTGAAAGAGTAAGAGAAGGAACTGTGGAGGTCCTGTGTTTCTCTAACTTGATTGCATTAAGTGTCAGTCACTAGAATGCAGTTCTCAGGGAGCTTTCCTCAACTGTGAATCCCTAAACATCAGGACTTTACTAATCAATGCCATAGTGCAGCATCCTTCCTATCTTAGACTGTAACGAAATTTTCCTCCAGGAATGGGATCTTTCCATTATCCTTCCTTCTGAGAAATAGGTCTTTCTATAAACTGGAAGGCGGACATGGGAGAGTCTTTCTGAAAAGACTTGGCTTTTGCCTCAAATAACAAATGCAAAGTGTCTTGGGGAATTATTCCACAGAGAATATTTGTAGAAAGGAAAGGTAATGTGAAGAACAGAAATTGCCTGCAACTGAGGATACTGACCTTTAAGAAGCAGATCACTACCCCTTCTTCTGTTGATTAGTATTTCACCCTCAGTGGGCTAAGAATAAATGAGCTGGAAATATCATTAATAGCTATGCAGTGGTGAAATTTCAGATATGAATGGCAAATAAGATATGATCTAGTAGAAACACCATGGGTTTGGAATTGTATATAACTCCATTCAACACCTGGTTCTCTCATTTATGAAGTACACAAAATAGATAGCTGGTCTTGTTTACACATAAAATATAAGGTAAGAAAACATAGTTTGTCAGTCAGCACTTTTTCATAGGCTTTTTGTCTTCCCAAAATGTCTTCTCCTTCTTACATGTTTAGATAATGTTTACTTAGACTTCAAGGCTTAGCTCAATGTTCATCTCCCTTGTGAAGACCTCTTCCTTGACTATTCCTCAGAATTGTTTTTTTCTCTTTGGCTCCCAGTTACTTCACACTATTCTAAATGTCACACTAAATTAAAGATACTTATTTTCTCAAGTGTGTCCCTGATCAGATGGTGCCAAGACCCTGTCTTCTTCATCTTCATAACCATAATGCCTGGCTTAGTGTCTGATGTCCTGTAGGTATTAGAGAATGTTTATTTGGATAGACTTGGCACATATATATATATGTGTGTATATATATATATATACATTATATATATATATATATTTTTTTTTCCCCACAATAAACTACTTTTGTTTTGCACCATCCAGATCCAGATCATTTTCCCAATTAGCCATTGGTGATAGAAATGCAGAGTCAAATTCTGGACTGTAGGATCCAACTCCTCCAACCCCAGTTATGTGCTGCCCACTTTCAGTGTCTATCATATCCACATACTCCCTCTGCCAGTGTTCATATTTTCTAACGTTGATTCTTTGAAAACTAAATTATTTACTTTGTGTTCATTCCAATCAATTATGTGATACCAAGTATTTTATAGGACAATTATTTTGTAGTGCACAATGCAATAATTCAAGGCTGCTAAAGTGTTTACAAGTTTGTCCATGTAGCGCCTATAACCATTTCGTATACTGCCAGTAGTACATGGACCCTCTTTGGGACACACTGAGCTTTGGGCCCTTCTCATTTAGAGGATTTAGCATGCTTAGGGAAGTACATGTCTAATCTATGGTGCCACAGCAGCAAAGCCTGGACAAAAATCCCAGCCTTCTGAGTTGGCCTTCAATAGAAGTTCCATGAATTAAGCCAAATATGTACATTTCCTTGGAGCTCCAGCAGTTTGAGCAGCCTTTGTCATTGCTCCAGGCTTTTGTGGCTAGGGTGAAAGCAAGATACTACATAGCGCTCTGCCTGTGCCCTAGCAACCAAGCACAACACAGATGGCCAACTTGGCACTCTGCCCACCAGACACTGATTACATACCTGGCGGTGAGACACAATGGCAGCTTCTCCCCCACAAGGAGAGCATGTATTTGCACAGTGTGACTGGAGTTTATAGTGATATGCAATAAAGATTATATCCTGTGCCTTCAGGCCAATTTGCTAGTTTCCAGTCTAGAGGCAATAACTTTCTGTTGGTGTAATGACAACTTGTCTCTTGCAGCTGGATCATGTTAGGACGGTAGGAATTTTCTTTTTTGGTCCCTTTTCAATAGTGCCTTGTAATAACAGGGTAGCATTTTCCCAAGATGTTCCTTGCCAGTTGCACATATGTACTGGCTCATGAAATCTTGAGCATTCCCCAGTATCAAAGAATGGGAATTGTCTCTTTCCACAGGAGAGAACAGTCCCCATTTTACAGGTGGAGAGACCAAGGTCCACTTCAATTCAAGAAGAATTTATTATGTGCCTATTATTACTTAATAAATTGAATGAATGACTATTATATACGCTATTCAATCAGGCCCTGGGCATATAAATAATGCACAATGTAATTCAGTAGGCACAGATATTTATACTAATAACTATAATATAACATGGTGAGTAGGCTATAAAGGGGTATACCCAGCACTGTGTGAACAGAGAGGAGGGGACTATTAATTATCCCTGGAGGAGGTTAAAAATGAAAGCTAAATTTGAGCTGGACATTACATCCAGAAAAGTTCACTCTGACAAAATGGTAAGAAATTTTACTTTTCTGCCTGATGAATCTGAGCTCAAGTTCCTACTTCACAACTTACTCATTTTGTGACTGTAGGCAAGTCACTAAACATTCCAGATCTGTTTCTTTATCTATAAAATAGGGAGAGAAAGAGTTCAGGCCACAGATATGTATACAGAGTGAGAACAAAATGAAATAATCATTATGAAGTGCTTAGCTTCTTTTCTGGCATCTAATATGCATTCAATAAATATTAGCTCTTGTTGTCATTCTTATCATCATTATGTGGTGATGATGATGTGAGTTGCTTTGCAGGCAGGCTTGTGATGTGGTATTATCATTGGCATCAGAAAGCCCTGGCTATAAATTTAGCTCTGAGTTTTACTACCTGTTTGTCCTTGAGCAGAGTCTTCACTCTTCTGAATTTATACCAGTTGACCAAGAAAGAGAAGTAAGCCACTGTAATAAGAAAGAAATATGTATTTGGTCTTTGTTCCTAGATCCTAGCACACAGCTCCTAAAATTCTTGGAATCTCTATGATGATAAGAGTATCTTTTGTATGCTAATATGAGATGAGGAGTTACTGGGAGCCTCAAGATAGCTTCAGTATGGGGGCTGGTGTCCAGAAAGGCCAAAACATAATTTGTGGGTTGGAAATTTCATTCCCATTCCCAACCTCTGTGGAGGAGAGAGGGCAGGAGATAGAGTTAATTACGGACAGCCCATGATTTAATCAATTTTGCCTGTGTAACAGAACCGCCATAAAAACCTCTAAATGATGGGGCTTGAAGAACTTCTGGGTTGGTGAGCACATTAAGCTGCTGGGAGGGTGGTGCATCTGGAGAGGGCATGGAAGCTTTTTGCACCCCACCCCTCACTATGTAACTCTTCCATTTGGGTGTTCCTGAGTTGAATCCTTTGTAACAAACCAGTAATAGTAAGCAACATGCTTTCCCAAGTTCTGTGAATCACACTAGCAAACTACTGAACCCGAGGAAGGGGTTCGTTGTGGGAACCTCCTGAATTTATAGCTGGCCATTCAAAAGTACTGATGACAACCTGGGACTTGTTATTGGCATTTGATTTGGGGGCAGCCTTGTAGGACTCAGTTACTTACACTATGGGATATGATGCTAACTCCAGGAAGATAGGGATTGAATTGAATTGAACCGAATTGTAGGACACCCAGCTGGTGTTGGAGAGTTGGAGAAATGGTGTTGGAAAAAACACAAAGTATTTAGTGTCTGAAGTGTTGTGAGAAAAAAATAGCTTAAAGTCGCTTATCTTCATCTACTGGGTTACATCCCCAAAGCAACTCTTCTGAGCAAGGTGGCATTTTCAGAATTGTGGTACTTTCAAAATATTAAACACTCAGAGACACTGCTCATTAGGTTTTGAAGGTCACCTTTTCTTGGAAAAACACTACAATATGACCATGGCACACTGCATTTTCTGGTATGAGTTGTGTTTGGACTAGGTGCACCATTACAAGATGTATATTATACTCACAACGTGAATTCTGATAAAGTAGGAAAAAACAGACAGACTTTGGGGTGATGTCCAGGAAGTGAGGAAGGCTTTGTTGAGAGGAAATGATTACAGGCAGAGAAAGCTCATAGCTAATGGGGACCCAACACAGCAGATGTTTGGTTGGGGAGTTGATGAGCAGCATGTTGTAGGAGCATTGACACGAGAGCTTAGTGCTTCCCAGGGAGCCTCCCTTAGAAGCTTCCCTTAGTGCTTAGTGCTTCCCTTAGAGCTTCCCAGGAAGTGACATTGGCAGAGTCATGAAGGCTGAATCAGAGTCACTGGATGGAACAGACAAGAAAGTATAGCCTGGGCAGAGTGAAGAGAATTGTAAATACCTGGAAGAATAGGTGTTTGTAGTATATTTGGGGAATGAAGAGATGTAAATAGTCTCTTGTATTTGGGAAGGAGTGCCAGACTAGACTGGAAAAATTGGTTGGGGGTGGATTTGGGGAAGGGAAGACAATGGAAAACTGTTGACAGCTGGGTATCCTCAATGTGCTTCACTCCTCTGCCACATCACTCTCACCGCCATAAAGGAAAACAGTCAATAATGAATGCCAACTATGTGCTATGTATCATGCTATATGCTTTACACACTAAGTATTTTTTAATCCTCACAAAAACAGAAGGAACTAGTGTTTCAACTAGGATTAAATTTGGCTGAGAGTAATATTTGCATTTCTCCCATCCCTGAATAACAACGACATAAACAAGATAAATATGTGTTTTTCTCTCATGTATAAGTCTGGAGTTCAGGGGTATGATGGTGGATTCTCTCCAAGAGGATGTCAGGTACCTGGGCTTTTATTTTACTGCTCCTTAATTTCCATGCCCCAGGCCATGTCATAACCCAAATCTGGCTATTTTAGCTCTAGGTATCTTGTTGGTATTCTTGTCAGCAGCAAGGAAGAAAGGATAAAAGAAAGAGGGTCATGGGAGTACATTAGAGGTTTTCTAAGAAGTCTTTCTGGAAGCTAACTCACAATATTTCTGCTTGCATCCTGTTGTCCAGAAGTTAGTCACATGGCTGTATCAAGTTGCAGAGAATGTAGTATTTATTTTGCAACCATGTGCTCAGTTAATAATATGGAAAAGAGATGAATGAATAGTTGTACTTACTAAAGGCAGATATTTTATCCATATTTTACAGATAAGGAAATTGAGGTTTATAGAAGCCAGGTTACTTGCTTCTGGCAACACAGCTGTTAAGTGCTTAAGATTCCAACTGATCCCAGTTCTGGTGGTCCTAACAACACGACTTGATTTCCAACATGACTTAATAGATCTTAGTGTGGAAAGCCCAAAAGGCAGAGACCAAGACAAAGACTTGGGTGAGAATATTTGGAAGGGAATCGTAAGGGTGACCCATAATCCTGGTTTGGGCACAACGGAGGGAGCTCTTGGGAGTTTAGTTTTAAAACTGGCATAGTCCCTAGAAAACTATCCTGGGGATGAGAGGAGATGATCAGGGAGCAGGCAAAGGGAGATAGACAGGAAAGAAAAGCCAATGTAAGGGTGCATTATGAATCAATAGGACTCCAATTTATCAGGGCCTTTGACAAGTTTGCAGAATTCCCTTCACAGATGCGTGCCTGCAACATGTATCCAATAGCTTCTTTCCTCATCAGTTGAGGATTGGTCCCAGAAGGTAGTATCAGGTGAGTGGGAATGCCCTACCATGGTGACAACTCCAATTACAGATGAGACGAGAGGATAAGATGGGCACCAGAGAAGCCTGCTACATCAAGTGCATTGTCTTACTTATGAGCTTTGAAAGTTCAGGTATTATCCATAGGATAGTCACTTTTAAACTGAACTCCTTTGATTTCCTCAGCTTCCTAGAAGCTTTTCTGGACCAGACCCCTGGTGTGTGTGTGTGTGTGTGTGTGTGTGTGTGTGTTGGTTAGTACTTTACTTGTCTTCCTTAACTTAAACCAGTTCTAATTTTATCTCTTTTCTGTTTGTATTATGTATTATAATTTGCACTTGAAGGGAAGATTCCACAGTCTAAAAATTTGTAAAGCACTGCACTGGGTAATGGACAGTCACTGCAGTGCTTATGTATGGGACTGAGTTGTCACATTAATTTTTGAGAAATCTCATGATTGCAGCCTGGAGAATGGGTAGGAAGAACAAGCCTGTAGGCAAGGAAAATAACCTTGATGCTGTAGCAATTACAGTCAATGAATGATAAAGGACAAGCCATGGAAGAAGAATGGACCAGGTGACCAGTTAGATATAGATGGTAAAGGAGAAGAGATTGAGGAGGCTCTATCCACTATGGGTTTCTGCTAGGATCAGAATGGTACCATTTATTGAGAAAAAAGTGCATGGTGGAAGGAACTGACTTGGAGAGATAGTAATACATCCACATAATGAGTAAATGATCAGCACCTGAGACTCCTTATACTATAATAGGAGTAGTTCTGTAGTTGGGGAGTACAAGGATAATTTTGAAATGACTCCAGGCCCTTGCCTCCTCTTGTGAACCCAGAGGAAGAATCATCCAGGCAGAGTGGCCTTTGTCCCCAGGGACCAAGGAGAAAAGAGATCAATTCTTCCTTCTCTGAATGAGCTAATCGAGGTGTGCTGCAGTTGATGCCTGTGACCCTCAGCTTTCTACCCATTGAACAAGCACTTAGAAATTAAAGAAAGACTGGATTTCTCAAAATGTGGATCTCAGATGTATATGGTGGTCATTTTGACTTTTTAAGATATCATTTGACATAGCAGAGAACGCTTGAGATCAGTACTTGAGGGACACTCTTCTATTCCTTTAAAGCCATTCCCTGTCACAGAATTCACTCTTATCTTCTTTTTTTTTTAATAATAGGCATTTTGGGGCGCCTGGGTGGCGCAGTCGGTTAAGCGTCCGACTTCAGCCAGGTCACGATCTCGCGGTCCGTGAGTTCGAGCCCCGCGTCGGGCTCTGGGCTGATGGCTCGGAGCCTGGAGCCTGTTTCTGATTCTGTGTCTCCCTCTCTCTCTGCCCCTCCCCCGTTCATGCTCTGTCTCGCTCTGTCCCAAAAATAAATAAAAAACGTTGAAAAAAAAATAATGGGCATTTTAGGGGGAAATTTCAGGAAGTACAGAAGTATAGAAAAGTAATTTAAAATTATGTGTATGTTAAAAGAGAATAATAAATACGATATAATGATTACTTATTCTAATTATACCAACTAGCTACACACAGCAACGCCTGCCAACCAAGCATCTTTGCAGCCCCAGGTATCTTCCCCTCCATTAGACAAAGGCATCCAGGAATTTAGCTGCAGGGCTGCTGTTCATAAAGACAGTGCTTGAACTCTTAGGCTATTTAGTGCCCAGATTGGGATTATGGTGATGGTGGTGGTAGTGAAGTCTGTCATACCCAAATTATCCCTAGGCTCCTTCCCAACTGAAAAGAATCACCTGTTAGTTCCAATGTAAATAGGATCAGATCTTGAAGAAATTAAGTGAAAGCCAACACAGTGTTAAATATGGTCCTTCCCTATCACTCTGGGATCCTCACTGACCCCAGTGTGCCAGAACCCCATGAACTTCTATCCCAAGAAGCACAGTCTATCCACGCCAAGTTATTTAATGCTTGTCAGCCACAAAATCCTTATTTAAATGAGATCTCTTGTGAAAATTCTACATATAAAAGTAATAAGCGCAACTCTGCTTATATGGGTATGAAGACCATGGAGCCCATCTCCTGTGGATTATTTCACACATTTGGCAGCTCCTAGGGATCTATAGAACCTAGTTTACAAATACATGATATAGACAATTCCCAGTCGTAAATGCCCATGGGAAACGTGCCTAATTCAGACTTCCTGTGTATGAAGTCTCACCCAAACTCTCTCTCTGTGACTTTGGAAGACATTACTTGACTTCTCCATGCCTCAGTTTCCTCACCTTCAAAGTGAATAACATTTTGTTCACTGCCAAATATGGTGACTGTGTGTATTACATGATGCAAGACATGGAAAGTACTAAGAACTAAGCCTGTCACATATCAATCACCCAGTAATCACAGGTAATTGTTTTGATTAGTTACTGCTCTAAATTGTCATTAATTATTACTTACTCTGAGAAATCAATCCATGCCAGTGTGCCTATATGCTTTCTTTCCCTGAATAGAAATAATAATAATAATAATAATAATAATAATAATAATTACAACAACCAAAACCATACCTAGAATAATATCAACATCATCAATAACAGCCATGAAACCCACCAATAATCACAGGATTGCTCTGCAAAGATTACTCTGTTTAACCACTATTTTAGAATGTTCTCTGACCTCACAGTAGCCCTACAAGGTAAACACTTCTTAGACCCATTTCACAAATGAAGAAATCAAGATTCTAAAAGGTTAAACCACTTGACCATAACCAGAGAACTAATACATGTCACAGCCAAGGTGCACAGCTAGAACTGTCTAATTTGAAAGCCCAAGATATTTGCTTTTCCACTAATGGTTCCTTGCCCTCCCATATTTTTTCCCAAGGAACTTTTCAAGAAATGATTTCAAGAATAAAGTTTTCAAGTCCTGATGCCTATATACATGGATGATGCTCAGAAAGAAGTGGCATCTACCTTGCTGATGTCCTATAAACTTTGACACATGGGGATGGCACCAGATATGTACCTAAGGGCTCCAGGTCTTTCCTTTTCAGTGTTAAAAGGGAGTGACTGCATGGCTGTCACATGTGAAATCCTAACTCATGAAAATACCCCTCCACTTTCTCTATCCTGGATTCTACTTTGTTTTAAATTGGCCTCAAGGATCCAGAGTTTCCTTTCCTCAGATACTGAAAGATGAAACAGTGCAATGTGTACTTTGTTGGCAGACCAGGGTTCAAATAATGCTTTGGCCATGTCCTACCTATGTGAGATTTGCAAGTCCTTTCTATTCTCCAATATTCAATTTTTTCCTCTATAAAGGTAATTACATCTATCACAGAGTGGCTATGAGATTAAATACAGTAGAAAGCTCTTATCCCTATGCCTGGAGTCCTCAGTATATAGGAGCTATTATTGTAATTATTAAGTTTAATATCTCCATAAGTTTCAGAAATCTCTGTTTCCAGCTACAGTTCTCCTAAATGTGAGTTCCTTTCCCAGGAGTCTGTGTGCTCTGCATGGTTGAGAAGGCACCAGGCTATTCTCTGCTCCCTTGATAAAAGCACTTTCACCATCAAATGGCTCTGCTGAATCAACCCAACATTTTCCCCTCCCCTTCCCCCTCCCTGCTAACTACATTTTGGCACTTCTTCAAGGGACTTTCTCTAATGAGCAGGTTCCCAGAGAAAGCTGTTTCCTGAAAGGCTTATAGCATTTAAAAGAAAACAAGTTTAGGGTCCCAGCATTCTTGCTTTTGAAGAAAGAAAGGAAGAAAGAAAGAAGCTTAATCTGCAGGCCTGGCAGCAATAGCAGGAGCCGCAGGCTTTCCTGATCACAGACCTAAAGCACCATCATCTCATCTTGCGTGCTATTTCCCAGCCCCTTTTGCAACTTCATTCTGGCTTGCCGATGTGCCTGGGAGGGTTTGGTGGGAAACCCAACCTCTCCCCCAATTCTTTGTTCATCAAATTAGGGCTGAGTACTGTTGCCATCCTGATCAGATCAGCATAAATAAGCCCTTTCCTTATAGTAGCATGAAATACAGCAGCATGGGTGTGCACATTGTTTCTCAGATAGGCTTAGAGACTTGTGATATAGTGGCGCAGAGAAAGTACATGCAAAGGAGCCAGACAGCCTTGGGTGCCAAGATGGCCACCAGCTGTGGCACCCTGAACAAATCACCTATTCTCTCTGAACCTCCATCATCTTTCTTAGTTAAATTGGAATTACTGTGTCTATTTTGTTTGTGTTGAGAAGACTACATAGGCAAGGCACATTTTATGTCTGGAACAGTCTATGGGCTTAATAAATGCCAGGCAATTTACAAAGTAAGTATTCATTCCTTTGATGGAATATCTTCTGAGTTCTTTTTGCATGTCACACAGAAACAGACATTGGAATTAATAAAGTCTGACATGGTGTCACTGCTTTCATAGTGGTTATAGCCAGTGAACCTATGCTTTATATATCCTGTAAGGAGAGTTTGGGATAAATGGCTCGTATGGTACAGTTCATCATAAAACCACTGCATATTAAAATTGTATGGGGCCTTGGAGACCAAATAATTTTTTTATAAATGAGAACAAATGGTATAGCCAAGAAGTGATCTATTTAAAATTACATGGAAAGTCACTGAGAAAACTGGACTTCACTCTTAGTTCTATGCTTTTCCCTTTTCTCTGCTTTGAAGAAGCTTATAGATTCACTGACATGAAATGATTTGGAAAGACAATATGTCAGTATGTATTAAATATTTTGGAAGAAAGAGAGGAAGGAAGGAAGAAAGAAGGAAGGAAAGAGGGAGGGAGGGAGGGAGGGAGGGAGGGAAGGAGGGAAGGAGGGAAGGAAGGAAGGAAGGAAGGAAGGAAGGAAGGAAGGAAGGAAGGGAGGGAGAAAGCCCACCTGGAAAGAGCTCTTCAGATGGGGATGTACTTAGGGAATACTTCTATAAAAGGAAGATCTAATCATCATCTTGATGAGTGATGACATGGGAGAGAATATTCCAGACATGGAGAAATAAAAGAAAACACTGCCATTTTGAAACTCTTTGTAAAAGCCTAAAATCAGTTTTGTGTTTTGTTTTGTTTTGTTTTGTTTTGTTTTGTTTTGTCTTATAGACTCTTAGTCTCAAGGGTCTTTTCTTCTGGAAGCAGCATTGCTTAATGTAGGTATTAAGCTTAGTGGGTGAGAAATTACAAATAAATGGGCATTATAATGCATAGATTTATGTTTCCATGGTGCTCTGGATTATAAAAACATTACCTCACAGGAAGATTATACTACATCTCTGATTTTTTTTCTGAGAGGCATTGAAGATTAAATTTACTCCAGCCCCAACATGAATATCTTATTAAAAAGTCATTTTAAAAAAAAAATCTTTCCTATCTCTAAAATCTGAATTGGAAAGTAATGCATCCTTTTTTTTTTCTGATGGGACCTCCCACAGACTTATCTTTAGAAGTCTTTTTGTGTTTTGAGAAAGCATTATTTGCTGAAAAAGAACATTAGTTGCTCAGCCTAAATCCACTGAAAAGTTGTGAAAGTCAGCAATCTATATGATTCATAGGTATTTGGGCCATAGGAGAATCCATAAACATTAGCAGAATTAACTTAGATACAGAAACATGTAGCTCCTTGAACAGGGTCCTGCTGACCCTAGGACTTTCTAAGGGCAGGGTATGGGATTCGTATGATGGTGGTGTTCTTAGCTGGAGTCCAAATTATTTTGGATATGGTGAGAGCTCTTGGAATCCTATTCCTACTTGTCAAACAAGACAAATTTGCTCTCTTTTGGAAAGCTCTGTATCCAGGTAGACTGGGCCAAGGTATCCTGGGCATCTCTAATGCCTTATGGGTTTGTTTGTTAAGGGCAACCTGCCAGCCTCAGCTGATTCTAGAAGCTGCTCTCCACTGAACAATGAAAATGGGCTATTGGAACTGATGTACCTTGCAGCTCTCACAGCTTTCCATTCAAGTGCTGAAATAGCTTTTTGACAGGTTGCAGAGCTGGATGGACAGGCTGGGAGACCATTCCTTATGACTAGGTGGGTATAGGTTTTCTACAGCCCAGACTTCAAAAAAGAGGGCTTTTTATAATTCAGAAAATTTCCTTCTTTTTTTGCCAAAAGGGACAATTCATGGAGGATAGAGAACTGGATGTAGTGGACTTAGGGTTGACTGTTGGCTGTATCCTTTACTGAGTTCTTAGAGAAGTTTACTTGACCCTTTGCCTCATCTGTAAAACGGACACTGATATATAATTTATAAGATTGTGGTAATGCTCAACTAAGAGATAACACACAAAGTACCTGCCAAAGGAGAGACTTTAAAGAGGCAGTGGTTTAAACACACACACACACACACACACACACACACACACACACCAGATTGTGAAAAAATTTTAGGTGAGCGGCAAGGGGGAGCCTTTAAAGGTAGAGCCCATATAAGAGGGAGACCCATCAAGAATCAGAAAGATGCCCACTGGGATGAAACAAGTGAGTTCGGGAGCTTAGCCCAGCTTTTCTACGCCTGTTCCATTTTGTCAGTGTACCTAGAAGCCATCAGCCGAGCACACTCATCCCCAACATGTCTGCAGGTGACTGAAGTCTAAAGCAGAACAGCACTTCACTCACTCATACCCAGAAAGACCTATGATTAGCCCATGAGCTTGAGTGCTCATTATAGCTGGTCAGCTGATTCTTTCCACTGAACATAGAAAGGTTTCGGGGTGGAGGGGGAAAATGTTTACTAGGGAGAACATGATTAGAAGATATTCAATGGAAAATGGGTCAACTCAAGGCTCTTGCTGGCTAATGTGAAAAGAGCCATGATTTCTTGGCTGCCCTTCTCCAAGGTAGAGACAAAACTACCAAAACAAAACAAAACAAACAAACAAACAAAACCACAATTGTTCACACTGATGAGATGTCATCTAAGCCGAAACACTTCTCCCCCTCCCCTCCCTTTCTTCTGTTCTTAGAATGTGGCATGAGCAGATTAGGTGGGGGGCACTTAGAAAGTAGCTGTATTTTTTCTCTCCTATCTCTGCCCCTTTGGATGAAAATCCCTGGCAGCCAGATAGCTGACCTGTTCGACCTTAGAAGAAATGTGCCTTCTAACCATTTTAAGCCATAATATAATTTTGTTTGAACAATCAAAATGTCCAGTCCCTTTTAGAAGTTAAAATGATATATATACTTCATTAAAATTTAAGCTTTCCCCATTCTCAGCTCAGGAAGCCCATAGCAGGTATGGGGTGTAAATGTGAGTATTCTTTGATGAGTTGTTTTTATTCTTTTTCTCCACTTTATACTTTTTTAAGCTTATTTATTTGTTTTAGAGAGAGAGAAAGAGTGAGTTGGGGAGGAGGAGGAGGAGAGAGAGAGAGAGAGAGAGAGAGAGAGAGAGAGAGAGAGAGAGAGAATCCCAAGCAAGCTCCGCACTGTGAGCATAGAGTCAGATACATGGCTCAAACTCACAAACTGTGAGATCATGGCTTGAGCCAAAATCAAGAGTCAGATGCTTGCTTAACTGACTGAGCCACCCAGACACCTCAACCCTTGTAGAAAATTCTGTTTCTGATTCCTTCAAGAGAAAAACTGAGTCAGAGATGAAGAGGGGAGCTGGACAGGGAAAGGTTTTGAGATTAGCACTGTTGTGAGCTGGCATCAGAACACTCTGGCCTTGGCAGTTGTTTAAAGGTAATTCTCTTATAAAGTGTTCTGAAGACCTCTTTGCCCCTTTCTCTTTTCTGGGGATCTCTCTCCAGAATGAAAGATAGGGACAAATGCATCTCCTCTAGCTAGTCACTTAGGAGGTCACCATCTTCTGCACAATCTCTGCTGGGTTTTCACCATTGCTCCTGGTACCTGTATTAAAAGCCTGTTCAGATGGTTCCTGCCTGGCTGGCTTGCTCCTTGGACTCATCATTAGTCAGTGTGCAATGACTTGCCAATCTCCTCTACTCAGCGTCTTTGGCCAACTACTTCTTTAGATTTCTTGGGCATGTCAGTCTGGTTAGTCACCAGTCCCCTGAGGTTCCCTCACACTACAGGGAAAATGTGTAGGCACTTTGATTGACTGTGTAGTCATTCTTGAAATGCACTTAGCCTGAGGAGAGGGAAGATTAATACCTGTCATGGGATGAAGGTAGGGATAGGGCTCAAGGCATGCTTTTATGACAATCCATCTCTAATGTCCAACTTAAATCATTTATTCCTTTAAGGTAGGTTATAAGTCACCTCCTTTGCCAGCCCTACATAGATGAGCAAGCATCTCACTTTGAAATCTCTAAATCTTTGACTCCCATCATTTTTGGGACCTAGCTGAAAATGAGGCAGCATCCCACTGAAATATCCTGTTACTCTTCCTTCTTTTCTTCCTTCCTATTTTTATCATCTAGCCTTCTGAAAATATTGCATACCCTTCAGTTATATGACATGCTCTCTGTTAGATGTTGAGGATATTAAAAAAAAACACAACAAAAACTCTATTATAATACAGTGTGATGAATAACATTATGGAAGAAAATGGGATTCTATAGGAAAATAGAGAAAATGAAACCAACTCTGGTCTGTAGCATTGGATAAGGCTACTATTCTCTAGAAAGCCTTGTCCACACTGAAACTTCAAAAAATAATGGAGGAAAGGAAGCATTAGGTAGAATGGGGAACACACGCATAGGCTGGAAGGAAACACAAAGATGGTGCATTCCAGACACTAAAAGAAATTCAGTTTAACTGAAAATTTTTGAGAGACAGGTAGGTGGAGTGTGAGATGAGATTAGAAAGAAAATTTAGATCATAAAAACCTATGAGGAGTATAACAGAAACATCTATGCTTTTGAGGAAGTGAGCCTGTCTACACGGTGTAAATGATTTGAAATACATATGGTTATGTTTCATTTCAGAGGATCTATTACATTCATCTTGATTAGAATTGGGAGCTTCTCCAGTCTCCACAACCATATTTCTCACATATCATCTTGTTCTTCCATTAATTTGGCAAGCATGCATTGAGTCCCAGCTCTGAGGCAAGTCATATACCAGAGCCTAGGGATTCATATATGAATGAGACATATTCTGTCCATCAAAGCTAGGGGAGAAACAGAGAAGGGAATTAATGGTATCAAACTTGAATTTTATAATAGAGCGTCTACTATTCTAAATTCCATCATCGATGTTTTCCATAGTGGAGGTGGGGAGGCAAGTGGAAGAACATGGAAGAATGAAAATCAAGGTGGTGAACAAATACTTCCAAGAACAGGCAATATGCCTGAGCCAAGGACTGGAGAAGTATATGTGTTAACCAGGTGAGTGATGGGCTGGAGGAAGCACCAAAGACAGAGGTAATATTTGTGAAGAGAGAGGAAACATGAAGGTGTGATGTATTCAGGAAAGTGTAAGTTGCCCAGATTGGCTGGAAGATAGCATGTATGTATGTGGGAGTTGCAAGAGACGTGGCTGGAAAGATAAATAGGGGCTAGACAAGAATGCCTTGTGTGCCTTATTAATAATAAATGTGCATTTTTGTTTTAGTGGAATTCTGAAGAGGTGATACGGTATCTGAGTTTTTGGAGGCATCTTTCTGTATCTGGTCTGTAGCAATGACCCCTACTTATTGCTACTCATGTGAGACATCTAGCTCGTGGAAGGTGGGGGTGGATCGTGGCTCTAGGAGTTACAGAGGAATATCAAACTTAAAACCATTTGGCAACAATTTGCTGAGCTTGTCATGTAGAGGAATGTAGCAGGGTAAAATGAACAAAGACGGGAACACAGATCATTCACCAACACAAGCGGTAGTTCATAGAACTTGGAGTTGTGTGTCCCGGGAAAGTGCGGGGCTCAGGAAGACAGGCTGAAACCCAAGTCTGTCTAAAATGATGCTGAGTTGCTCATGTTCTTCTACACAAGGAGAATTAGGGAGCTCAAGTTACCCCATGAAAGGCTGGTGTTCTGAGATGCAAATACAATGGGTTCATTATCTAAAGCTTAGTGTTCTCCAAACATTCTAACTTGGCACATTGTTGTGGCAGTGGAAGATTTGCCATTAGGAGGTGTTTTGTGTGTGTGTGTGTGTGTGTGTGTGTGTGTGTGTTTCTTTTTCCTTCTGTTGTTGTTCCTATCCACTCCCTTTCCTCTTGCCTAGCAACTCCTTGGATGCCAGAGCATTACCTGTTGCCCTTAAGGGCAGGGGCCTAGTTGATCTGATTCTGACTTTCAGTAGTATGTATTTTAGTGTACCTATGTGTATGAATGAATGTGTGTGTGTGTGTGTGTGTGTGTGTGTGTGTGTGTATAGACATGATACCCACAGAGGGAAAAACAGTTACATTTGTCTCTTTTCAAATATGTATAAGAAGTATAGTTCAGTAAAAAAAAAAAAATCACTTGAGTGTCATGATGTTAGTTTGTTAACTTCCTATTTTGTTATTCCATCCTTTTAGCTTTAATTCATATGGATATCTAAAGTATATTATATTCTGGAATCAGAATTTAAAATTTCCACAAAGTCTGATTTTTTCTGGCATGAAATTAAATTGAGATATTATCTTAATGAAGATCTGAAAAAGAGAGTTCTTAGAACCTTGTGATCTTCCCACCCTTGTTTCAATTTCCTAATTTTAAATAGATGTTATCTTATGTTCCCTTCATTGTGCCTTTTCTTTCAAGATGCTTAAAGTAAGCCTCCATTTTAGGTGGTGATATAACGAAATTGACTAGTGTCACCTCTGCTGATGCTGACAACAACACTTTTTGTGACAACTGTCCCTGGAAGTATTTTCTTCCTCCATGAAGTAGGCCAAACCTATTCCACCATGACATGAAGCATTTGGTCAGATCATATGATCAACTTTGGAGGTTCAGTCCTGTCCTTAAAATGTATCAAGACCACCGTGATCCACATTGTCAGAGTGTGACAAAAACACATTCACCTCTTTCTAACCTGCGTCATGAATCTTCACTTCTCTCCACCTCACAGCTTTCCAACCCTTTTCAGACCCTTGTCTGAATTCGCTGGATTCTTTCCTCTTGCACCAAGCCCTAAGGCCTAAACCCTACATGCTTCATTGCATATTGATCTCTGATACCTTTCTTTAATGGATCTCTACATTGTTCCAAGGAATAAGTGAGATAATATAAGTAAAGAACTTAGCACAAGCTAAGCACTTGATACATAGAAGAATAAATTTTGCTATCTTATTAATATGTGCCACAGCCTTGGGATGGATTTTAGTAAAATGTGGGCCAATTTAAAACCCTACCCAAGACCATTTATGACTGGAAATCCCTTCAACTGTTTTCCCAGTTGACTATATGTATTTTTTTTTACCCCCATCCACCCCCCTCCACCTGCTCTCTTAGTCTCAGTGGGTCACTGTCATGCAAAAACCAGCTAATCTCTTCCCAGTGAGAGTGCTTCCTCCCCAAGATCTCAGAATCTGAATCCAGGTTCTATTACTTACTAGCTCTGTGACCCTAGGCAGGTTGCTTTTTTGTGTCTTCATTTATTCCTCCGTAAAGCAAGGATAATAATAGTGCTTGTCTCATGAAGTTGCTGCAAGGATTAATTGGGTTAAAATGTGCAAAACAATTAATAAACTATTTGGCCCAAGGAATCGTCATATGAGGGTCTATTACTGCTGGCATGATTCTCCCTGCCTCTAGTCCAGAACTCATCTGAAGCTCCAAAGAAAGGAAAATTACACAATGAATTTCATGATAGGAGAAATAATCTGTAGGGCTACACATCTATCCACAACGATGGTCAACTGCATGCTATTATGCAAAGAAGAGTCTACTATTATTTTGTAGTATTGAAATAAAATGGGATTTGACCTTATCTTTGAGAAACAAAATGTTCATTAACATATTGGATCTCCTTCTGCCCCCCCCCCCCACAGACAAAGGCACAATCAGCCCTCAAAAGTGAATTTGAAGGTCTACTTTTAGATGAACTTGAAAAGTAATGCATTTATCATTAAGGTAGAATATATACTGCCAAAATAATTGGAGAGCAGATTCAGCTAGGGTCCCTAATGACATATGAAATGCATGTAATATGTGTAGACTTTCAGTAAATGCAGCCAGTTCTCAAATAGGATTTGTCATGGTAATAAGAAACCGAATTACTGGGGTGCCTGAGTGGCTCAGTTGGTTAAGCGTCTGACTTCGGCTCAGGTCACAATCTCACGGTTCATGAGTTTGAGCCCTGTGTCCGGCTCTGGGCTGACAGCTCAGAGCCTGGAGCCCGCTTCAGATTCTGTGTCTCCCTCTGTCTGCCCCTCTGCTGCTTACACTCTGTCTCTCGCATTGTCTCAAAAATAAACATTAAAAAAATTAAAAAAAAGAAACTGAATTACTATTATATAAATGTTAAAGATTAGAGTATATTACATTAAAATCCCAATACAATAATTATATATTTTATATTAATATGATTACCTTCATCGCCTTCATTTGATAGTGAAGATAGGTCTTCTATCCCATTTTGCACCTGTGGCTCTCAATTGCATTTAAATAATTCCTCAATACAAGTGATACAAGCAACTTTGATCAATATCAGAATAGCTTTCTAAGAACATGAGACCTGCATTTAAATTTCACAGGTAGTCTTCACAATAGGATGAATAATGGACTTTGCTGCTGTCTCATCTATGTCTCTCTCTGCCTCTGTCTCTCTCACATACACACATACCACACTCTCTTTCTCCTCCTTTTTATGCAACATTAGTTGTGTCTTGAAACCTACACCTGAATAGGAGGTGAAAAGATCTGGACAAACATAAGGTCCTCCTGCATCAATTTCAATTGTTGCACATTTCAATTTCAGTTAAGTCCCAAGGTCATTACAAACTATCATAATTCAATTGCAGGTATCAAAGAAACACTTCTACATATTTTAAGATGCATTATTTCAAGCATATAAAAACTGTTTTGTCGGCATTTACACCAAGGTGTCTACTTTCAAGTTCTGTAACAAACTTCTTGTGAGAGAGGTTTATCGTACTTGGAGTCTAGCAGAAACTGGAGACCCTCTCCACAGTGAAAATTGCATTAAGTTTGTCTTTAAATCTCAATTGTCCAAATATTTCTGATTTAATTGCAGTGACAATTCTTTACATTCGGCAATGCTGACAGTAAGAAATCATGAGAGTAGATTGTGAAGCCTATAATAATAGAAATGTAATGCATTAAGATAGTTTTTCTCCATTAGAAGGTATAAAGAGAGAAACCCATAGATCTCTGTTAAGGACTGAAATGTGTCTTCCTTTCACTTTCAAATTCATATGTTGAAGACCTACCCTCAATGTGATTATATTTGTAGGAAAGCTGTTAGGGCTAAATAAGGTCATAAGGGTGGGCTCTGATAACTGGTATCCTTATAAGAAGGGAAGAGACACCTGAGAACTTTTTCTTTCTCTCTCTGTGCATGCAAAGAGAAGAGGTCATGTGAGGACATTGTGAGAAGGTGGCTATCTGCAAGCCATGAAGAAAGCCCCCCCCACCCCCAGAAATCACCCTAATGACACCTTAATCTGTATTCCTAGCCTCCAGAATTGTGAGAAAATAAACTTCTGTTGTTTAAGCCACCCAACTTGTGATATTTTATTATCATAGCCTGGGAAGACTGATACAATTTCATTAATTAATCATTTTATAATGATTAATTATACTATTGAAAATTAGGCCATGTGACAAGTTCTAGGACACAAAGGTAAATGAGACACAGCCCCTTACATTGGATGGGACCCTAAATTCATCTAACTTTTAGTGAGGGAACAGACTCAGAGAGGGGACTATTCATCTCAAGGCCCCAGAGCTAGTCATAGCAAAGCTGGGTACAAATGTAGTTCTCCTAATTAACTTCAGCCTGACATTAGGGCCTGTGCTCTTTTCATGGAAATAAATGGTAACTTCTATTATGACAGGGAAGTATTAAAAATGGCATTTTGGAAAATTTAAAAATCCACTAAAGAAAAACTCATTTGAATCAAAAACTGTTTCTTACAATTTTCCTATCTCCAGTTCTTGGTCTCTGAGCTTGATAATGTCTTTGGGTCTTCAAACCAATTAAAGGGACGTGTTCCTCTCCACTAACTATGGCTAGGCAACAAGGCCTGCTGTCTAGTGGGGAACAGAATTGGAATCTTTAATTTCTTGTCAGCCATGGCACACACCAAATTTCCCAGAATTTTCTGGAGGCAAAGGCTAACACAGGAAGAAAACCATAGAATTCAACTGGAAACCATTCAAATTTCCTCATTTTTATCTTTCTCTCAGCAGGCCTCAGTCAAGGAGACGCAGACCACAAAACTATGGTGTGAATTTTGTATGTCTTCCAAAACAGAGATAATGATGAGGAAGAAGAGTTTTGATAGAAAAAAAAAGGCAGCATGGAGGACTTTTTTTTTTAACTTAGAGAAATGGGATTCTGAAACTAAGATCTATTAGTGTGTAATTTATATAAGGATGTTAAATCAAAGCAGATAAAGGGAGATGGGAGGGTAACAAAGAAAAGAAGCTTTAATTCTTGATGTTTTCTTTGGGTAATGGAAAAAAAAGATCTCTGTTTGCCACACCATAATTTATGTTTTAACTAAATGCTGGAGGAGTGGACTTGGGCCAGGAAAGAAGCACAGGTAATATACATTGAACCTGACCTAAAAAGGTGGTATGGAACTGTTGCAGATTTAAGAAGAGATTATAATGTCAGACCTCTTAACTGGCTTTTGTTTTGTTAAGAGTGGAGACTTGCATTAGATTACCCTCTTACTGAATGAAACATACTCAAAGTTTTGTGAATTGCACACTGTGCCATAATTTGCTAGTGTTGCTGATACTCATGTTCTCCTTGACGCTTTCCAGCTTCCTTTGCACTGGGGTAGACCATGTGACTCATTTTGACCAATGAAATATGAGTGGAAGTAATGTGGTCGCTGTCAAGGGAAGTGGTCAAGTCTCAAGTGTGCCTCCCCTCAGTCCATCATCCCTGCAGTTGGAAGGACAGGCTTTGTGTTGCCAGAAACACAGGATGGAAAGGGTCAGGATTCCTGAATCACTGTGTGGGGAAGAGCCATCTAAGAGAGCCACCGTGCCTACATCAGACCCTTGGAGTAAATGAGAAATAAATTTTCTAAAAAAAAAAAAAAAAAAAAAAAAAAAGATGTATGGATTGTACAGGAGCTAATGATGAATACAGGTTGACTAAATGCATCCTCCTCATTTTCTTGCACCTACAGCTCTGATCTTTTCAGATGTTACCCCTCCCCCATAAGGCTTAGGGAGGGTGATCCTTCTTCTTGGTCTAGAAGAAAATCCTTATTAGTCACTTTTTGTCCATTCACTTTGCCAGGCATTGATTTGGGGTGGACATGAGACCAGATTCTGAAGCTTTTGGGGGGCCTCTGAAAAGGTTTTCTTGTTCCTAAGAAGGAGCAACAGATTGAAATGTTTCCCTTCTGATTAGAGATAAGGAGCTGGGTGGAGGGGTAACACAGCAAAGCAACCTAAGGTGGTTTGCTTACTAACATCAGGTCATTTTCTGGGATGCCTGGGTGGTTCAGTTAAGTGTCCAACTCTTGATTTTGGCTCAGGTCATGATCTCATGGTTCATGGGTTTGAGCCCCACATCCAGTTCTGTGATGGCAGTGTGGAGCCTGCTTGAAATTCTCTCCCTCTCCCTCTATCTCGATAAATAAATAAATAAATAAATAAATAAATAAATAAATAAATAAATAAATAAATAAAAGTCAGGTCATTTTCACCATCTAGCTGAAATGTCTAAATACTAAGTAGACTTGACTGGGGGTCCAGAACTGAGGACAGGAGGAGAGGGTTGAAAGAAGAGGACCCAGAAGCAGTGTGGTGGGCAGGGTCAGGGACACAGAGAGACATAGCTCTGAGGACGGTAATGGCCTATGACCTCTCAGAATAGTGGTATCTGCCCTTGACTTTAAGTGACCATAGAGGTGATCATGTCCTTCTGTTACTGCAGAATACTGTGCACTCAACACACTTGTATGGGTGGAGCTTGGGCAATGGAAGAGGAAAAGACAAGAATAAGCAAGAGCAGCATGAGAAATGGTGACAAGATGGCCAGAAGCTGGGAGCAGGAATAAAAAGCAAAAGCTGGATAGAACTAAACTCAGAGTAAGTAAGCACCCCACATCCCTGCAGTCTTCAAAAGTAGGCCAGTCAGAGAACAAAGTATTCCATTTGAATGTTAACAACAATAAAGCACTATAACAATGGAAAGCACTATAGATAAGTGGGAAAACACGCAGACACACACACACACACACACACACACACACACACACACACACACACACCAAACACATTTTGTGCCAGACAGACTGAGTTTGAAATCTTGGCTGTGACACTTACAGGTCTTGTTTCATTTAGTAATTTATTTCACTTTTTGAGTCTCAGAGAAATCTTAGTCATTGTATTTCTATCACTAAGTGTATTTTTTAAAAACTTCAGCATACTTTGTACCATACATATTTGCAAAATCTTGTCTAGAATTCGGAAGATCCACATCTTGACATTTGCTCTGGAACATTTAGATGTTTCCATTAAGTTATCTTGTGTGTAAAACGAGGAGGAACCAGGTTACTTGGAGGCACAAAGGCGACACCCACCTGGTAGGCCCTATTAAAACATGCAGAGAAACTGTTATTGAAATCATGGTACCAATTCAATCTGAGGACTCCTGCTTTGCACGAAGAATGTACTGCTACTTCTTTTCTTTTACAAACACACACTTCACTGCCATTTAGATAAAAATGTGACAAAGTCAGTCATAGTTCCCAGCAAATCCTCGAGCGTTTTCATTTGGCCTTGTATGTGGACTGGCTTTGGGACCTCAGGAGCTGAGAAACATCATTGTTGGAAACTCTGAGAATGCCCTGTCACCCACACAGCTTTGCCCTTTCTGGCTTTTCAGCCTTCCGCCCACCAGCCCCATCTGGCCAAAGCTTTGGTCAGTGTGGGAGAAGAGAAAGGAATCTGTTCGGCTGAGTCATGACCCAGGCCTAGCATATGGTGCAAAACCAATTAAGGCCCTCTTGTCTGTGGCCTGAATCCATTACACAGTGGCATTGAGGGAGGTAAAACCCTGGTTCATTTCTCTCAGTGGCTCCTGTGCCCTTGGAAGGCAAGGGGTTGGAGTTCCTGCTGGTCACAGAAGATGAATAGGGTAAGCAGACAAGGGGGCTAATTGCTTCCACCTCACCCCTGCTGCCTCCCCCAGAAATGTTCTCTGGCCAAACCAAATTCAAGAGCTCCCAGAAGACCCAGACTCCCCAAAGCCAAGAGCAACTCCCACCTCCCTGCCGCCACTTATTGTCCCCAAAGGCCTATCCAGAAGATCTGGTCAGGAAGCCTAAAAATAGTTGAGTGTGTGGTGACAAGCCTTGTGCATTTGCTTTGTAAAAATATTCTGAGCAGGGAAATAAACCTTTCAGCAGCTTATTTTTCCACTGCTCTAGGGAGCAGCTCCCACTTTCTGCTGCCCTAAGCACTTCCAGTACCTTGTGGGTGGGGGTGGGGGTGGACGGAAGGGAAGGGCAGAACCAACTCAGGACCTGAGGGGGGTTACTCCACAAAGGGAGAGTATCTTGTCAGAAAACCAGGTGTATGAGGACAGGTGACTTCTAGGATCCAGAGGCAACATCTCTGCACATTCTGAATACAGGAGGAAATGTAACCCCAAGCTCCTGAGTTCTGGCATTCATGGCTCTTCTGGATCTGGCTGTGCCCACCCTCGCAGGCATAATTGGGTCCATCAAATGGAAAGGATAGCAGTTGCCCCACCACATCATGATGCTTCATGCCCTCATACCTTCCCATACTCTGCTCTTTCTGCTCAGAAGCTCCTTCCCAGCTCTGGACCCTCACTACCACCCCCAACCCCTGTCCAACCTATTCCATTATTAAAATCCAGCCCAGAGTTTGCCTTCTGCTTGAAATCTCTCCTGGCGCCCCTCACAGAATATCACTATATTTCCTAAGCAACAATTCTGCCATCATTGCATCGATTACGTGCTGGAGTATTCCCTCACAGGGTTTGTGTTTTATTCATCTTGATGTTTTTGTAGGCTCACATGGGATCTGGCAATAATGAGTGCTGCCAAACAGGTTAATTGAAGAAGTTAAAAACTGTAATATTTCTGCCAAAGAGAAGAAAGAGATCGAACCATTTTTCAGGGAGCTTGGGTAAATCTAGTACCCTGTGGGGTTGAGAATTTATGAAATGCTTATGTCTACTTCTTCCAAGTGGGCATTTGCCTCAGTAAATCACTCTGTTAGTTGTCACAAATAACACAGTAAAGGACTCTGAAAACCTCTGAGTTGACAGAGAACTTTAACATCATCTTTTTCCTTTCCAGCACTCCCTTGAGTTAAGATGATATGGTCTTATTTTTACAGGTGAGAAAACAGTTTCCATCCAAAGGGGCAGGAGAAGAGCAGAGAGGAGCTCAGCCTCAACTCAGATTGCCCATTTCCAAGAATTTCTTTTTCTGCAAATGGCCCCAAACTATTGAAAACAGGGGGGAAAAAAGTACAAAATTTCTGATAGTTTATTATTATTATTTCCAGAAAATATAAAACCCATCTAAGATTTTTGTGGATCTAAATGCAAGAAAATCACTGACAGATCACACATAGGGCAGTAGAGAATAGGATATGTCCTCACCTGGATCCCTAACTCAGAAGAGTTTGCCTACCCTTCTTCATGCGACGGTGACCCATCAGTGCCACTATCAAAGGTGGGGCAGTGTGATCATCAGAGGTCAGGCTCTGCAGCCAAGCTGTCTAGGCTCCAATTCCAACTCCCCACAACTGTTACTCTCCATGAGGTCTAATACATGTTACTCAAATCTCTCTGTGCCTCAGATTTCTCATCTTTTTTTTTTTTTTTAATGTTTATTGAGAGGAGACAGAGAGTAAGCAGGGAGGGGCAGAGAGAGACACATACACAGAATCTGAAGCAGGCTCTAGGTTCTGAGCTGTCAGCACTGAGCCTGACACAGGGCTTGAACCCGGGAACCATGAGGTCATGACCTGAGCCGAAGTCAGACACTTAACCGACTGAGCCACCCAGGCGCCCCAGTTTGTTCATCTTCAAACTGATGGTAGCAATTAGACCAGAGTAACACATAAAATATTACATGATCAGTGTGACCTCTTATGTGCTGGGTATCACCCTGAAACCATCAGATTCTTCATCTTTCATCCTAGTAACAGCCCATTCAGGTATTACTATCTCTGTTTTACCTATGGAATACTTGTGGCTCAGAAGTAGGTATTTTTCTCAGTGGGTGTTCTGGATTTTGAGTCCTAATATTTCTGAATTTAAAATTCTGTGAATATTGTCTCCGTGTCTCTGAAACTCCTGGAAACTGTGCTCCTTTGAGAATGTGCTAGAGGGAGTCACATGGCCTGGATCTATGGGGCTCCAGACAAAGCTGGGATAAGCTGGGATACCCCGAGCTCTTGTCAGCTTCCCAAGACAGAGTTGATGTTGCTGTAGGCAGCATGGGTGTAGCGTGGATAAATACCCAGGGGCTTGGGAGGCAGAGTGAAAATATTTGGAGCCGGCAAGTCTGGTCAATTAATATGTGCTTGTGAGGCAATTTCAAAGCTGAAAGATCTTTTGTAAGTGCCAAGTGATATTAATTATTAGTATGAGGGCAGGTCCTGCCAGCAGAGTAAGAGGTGCCTGAATTTATGTGTATGCATATGAATCATCTTCTGGGATGGTGTGCATGCCTCTCTAGCTGTGAGGGCAAAATTCAGTAACTGGGTGCCCTTAGGGAGTGAGGCAATAAAGCCTGCACCTCTCCTTTGCACAGTGTAGATAAATGGTCTTGCAGGAGACAGTTGCTCTCAGTCTTGCCAGAGTCCTGCTCAGAAGGTAAAGGTCTTGTTGGGGCCACCCATAGGGAATGAGTGTGCCAACGCTTACAGACTGGGTTGGATTGGGTAAAGTGGGAGAAGCATGGTTAGTGCTTTCCAAAGGGTAAAGCAGGGCCATAAATGGGAGAAAAATGAACCCTGAGCTCAGAGACGGAAACGATATACAACCTGTCAGGAAGTAGAGTCCAGTGTAGGTCTGGAAAGTGGTTCAGAAGGGAGTGATGAATGGTGTGAGGGCCTGGCAGCTCTTTGAGCAGCTGGATGCCTCCCGCTTAGTGTAGGGTGAACTGGTCTCTTTAAAGCTCTCAGGAGGGTCAGACACAGAAGATCTGTGCCTTCTCCAGGTGGATCTCACTTTATATCTCAGGTATGTTTCTAGTATTTTTTGGGGGGGGGGATTGGGGAGAGTGGGTAGAGAAGAGTCTAATTTTGGAGGCAGACAATCTAAATTTGAATTTCATAAATGAGCTTTCTGTGGCTGTGAGCCAAGTATTTTTCTTCTTTTGTAGTCAGTTCCAGATCCAGAAAATGAGAAATAGGCTCAAAATGTTGCCTAGATGTTCCTCCAGGGTCAACTTTCCATAATTTAGAAAAATGGATGTTCCTTCTTTTTGTTAATTCTGTAGAACTCAAGGGGTATTTCTGAGATTCCCTGTGGGCCAGTTCAGTCAAGTTGGGGTACCTAGAGAGCAGGGCTGTGTTCAAAAGAACAGGTCTGTTTTAGAGGTTCATTAAAGTTTCATAAGCTATCTTTTGGGGAGAAATGCTGCATACATATACATTTATTTATGTGTATGGTTTATCCCTTTTGTGGGATTTGCTTTGGGTGAGATTAATCCTTGAAAATAAATTTATGGCATGTTATATAGATAACTTTTGCAATATGAGTAATAATCCCCACTTACTGTTTTGGAATATCAAATTTTGTTAATAATAATTCCACTTTATGTCTATGAAGTATGTTAGAGTTTACAAATGCTAGTTGTTGGCATGATCTTAATGGGGTCCTAAAACCACCTATGAACTAGACCTTTTCTTCTTATTTTTTACTAGCCCTATTGCTTTTTCAGTTGTAAAGTGAATACATATATATCAGGGTGCCATGTTAAATATTTAACTTTTTGTTTTCTTCTGGTAAAAAAATACAGAAGCTACCATGGTCATTTTTGGAAGAATTATTCACTTTTGAGACAAGACTGTGACTCCTTTTCCCAAAATGGAAGGAGACGTCTGCCACCAGAGGCAATTGGTGCTCCTTGATAGGAAAAATGAGCTTGGCAAATCTTGTTCTTCTCTGTTATGGTGATCTGGATTGTCTCAAAGAGTTCGGGGAAGGAAGGGGAATGAGCACTTTTATTTCTGCGTATTTACGTGGGAGAAACAAACAAGACTCCTGTGAGAAGTTGCAGAATAGAGAAGAAGTTTGCATAACTGGAGAGCAGATGACTGAGCCGCTATTTCGGACACAGCACACCTGGAAGGGTTTGGCGCTTGGCTCCAGATGGAGCTGGAAAAGCAGAGCTTGGTGATCTCTGGGTCTGAAAACCTAGAGACATTACAGCTACAGGCTTGGGGCTAAGGAAGTGGAAGCTCTATCCTTTGAAGAGTGACCCATACAAGAGATCCAAATCAGCCGTGAACCAGTGACATTTTCATAACTCTATAGCAAGCATTAGCAAATGTCTTTTGTAAAGGTCCACATAACTTTTGGGGTTGGAGGGCCACATGGTCTCTGTTGTATTTATTCAACTCTGCCCTTGGAGCACACAAGCAGCCACAGGTGATATGTAACAGAACGGGTGGGTGGCTACGTTCTAAAAAGGTTACAAAAGGAGGCCAGATTAGCCTATGAACCACAGTTTGATGATCCTTGCCTTAAGAAAGTCCCAGAAGTAGAATTGCTAAGTCAAAGTGTACATACTCGTCTATATTTTTCTAGGTGTTATCAAGTCACCCCCCAGAAGGGTTGCACCAAATCCTTACATCTCATGCGTGAAAGAATTATTTCCCTCTATGATCCTCAGTTCTCAGTATTTTTATTTTTTAAAAGAACCAAGAAGGAAAAAGTTAATTTCCTTTTCTCACCGAAGGTCACAAGGCAAGGAACTGACAAATTTATGACTAGAATTGTAACTTTAAATTATATTTATATATTGAGTATGGAGAATCTCTGCTACATGTTATTTGGCTATGTGTGGGGAGGAAACCAACAGCAGAAAAGAAAGAGACTATAAAGGATCATGTGAATTGCAGTTGAAAATAACCATCGCCCAATGCAAACTGGTGCAGCCACTGTGGAAAACAGTATGGAGGTTCTTCAAAAAGTTAAACATAGGGGCGCCTGGGTGGCTCAGTCGGTTAAGCGTCCGACTTCGGCTCAGGTCACGATCTCGCAGTTCGTGAGTTCGAGCCCCGCGTCGGGCTCTGTACTGACTGCTCAGAGCCTGGAGCCTGTTTCAGATTCTGTGTCTCCCTCTCTCTCTGACCCTCCCCTGATGCTCTGTCTCTCTCTGTCTCAAAAATAAATAAACGTTAAAAAAATTAAAAAAAAAGTTAAACATAGAACTACCCTATGATCCAGCAATCACACTAATGGATATTTACCCAAATAATAGAAAAAATACTAATTCAAGGGGATACATGTACCCCTATGTTTATAGCAACATTATTTACAATAGCCCAACCATGGAAGCATCCCAAGTGTCCATAAATTGATGAATGGATAAAGAAGATGTGGTGTACATAATGGAGTATTATTCAGCCATAAAAAAGAATGAAATCTTGCCACTTGCAATGACATGGATGGAGCTAGAGAGTATCATGCTAAGTGAAGTAAGTCAGGCAGAGAAAGACAAATATATTATTTCACTTATATGTGGAATTTAAGAAGCAAAACAAATAAGCAAAGGGGAAAAAATAAGACAGAGAGAGAGAGACAAAGCAAGAAACAGACTCTTGATTATAGAGAACAAATTGACATTTACCAGAGAGGAGCGAGGTATGGGTAAATAGGTGATGGGGATTAAGGAGTGCACTTGTGATGAGCACTGGAAATGCTGAATCACTATGTTGTACACCTGAAACTAATATAACACTGTATCTTAACTAACTGGAATGAAAAAAAATCTTAAAATAAAAACAAATAATAATTAGAGAAAAGAAAACAACCTTTTCCTTCTTCATCACTGAACGGGTACATAGCTTAAGCTGTTACTCTCAAAAGCCGAGCTGCTTAAGATCCTCATTACCAATTAATTACCTATATAAGCTGATCTCTGCAAGAGAAATGTACTGGCTTGAACTCACATGTCCCCTCCCTCTACACATACCTGCCCAATAGGACCTAGGCACCAGACAGAAGAAAACCCATTGGAGCTTTAGGCCAAATCTTTTGGAAACCTCTAGGGTGGATGATATGTTGGCTCACCTATTGAGGTTATCTTTTGTTTTCTGATCTTGCCTATGACCAGACATATACTAGCCAGAGAGGCGTGATACCAACTGGTAATATGCACTCTTTGAAGACGTACAGATCTGACTGGAATCTTCGCTCTGCTCTACAGTGGCTATGTAGTCTTAGGTATATTTTCCCTGAGCCCATTTCTTCAAATGTAAAATAAACACAATAACACTTCCCTCTTAAGATGTCTGTAAGGATTCAATAATCACATATATGTAGAGTGTCTAGTCAAGTGGGAGGTATTATTTGTCCAATTCTAGTGCATTGCTTGTAAACCTGCGATCTAGCGGATAGAACACTGGGCAGCTAGGAATAGCAGATCTGGTTGCACTGACCAGTTCAGTGGCCAAAGGTTGGCTGGGTTACTAACAACCTGCATGAGGAGTAATTAAAAATGAGGTCCATCAGGGTGCCTGGGTGGCTCAGTCGGTTAAGCATCCAACTCAATTTTGGCTCAGGTTGTGATCTCATAGCTCATGAATCTGAACCCCATGTTGGGCTCTGAGCTGACAGTGCAGAGCCTGCTTGGGATTCTCTCTCCCCCTCTCTCTCTCTCTACCCTCTCTTGCTCACTCTTTCTGTCTCTCTCTCAAAACAAATAAATAAACTTAAAACAAATAGTTTCATCAACTTATTTCAGGAGAATATGATTTATCAAACAAATACTTTTAAGTCCCTACAATGCCAGGTCATGTGTTTCATTCTTAGAATAGAGAAATGAACTTCTGTGCTAGGGAGCCTCACACCATAGAGAGAAATGGAAACAATTAACATGAAACATTTTTAATATAATCTGATAATTCCCTGGTAAAGGTTTAATGAGGGAAATCATGGAATGCTATAGAGGCAAAGAGAAAAAGTCAGATGGCTGGGATGGAGGAAGACTTCTCATAGAGGACATAGAGTTTAAGTCCTATAGAATAAAGATGTGGTGAATATGTGTGTGGGCCTGTGAGAGAGAGAGAGAGAGAGAGAGAGAGAGAGAGAGAGAGAGAGATTGAGAGAGAGTAAACACATTCAATAGAGGGAATTCATGGCACATAAAGGTAATTAAATAGAAGTTTTGTGTGCCAGGAGATGAGAGGTGGTAGTTGGAGAATAGCAAAAAATGAGGTCAATTATGAAAGGTTGGTAAAGTCTTAAAATCTTAATTCTCTGGAAGCCATTGAAAGATCATGTAGGGAGTGACAAGATCAGAGTCATACTTTAATGCTTTACAAAGATCTTCTTTGGCTTCAGTACAGAATGGATAGGGTGGGCAAACCAGAGGCCGAGATACCAGTTAGGAGGCTACTGCAGTAGTTTGTGTGAAAGACGGTGGTGGTTGAACGGGGGAAGTACATGGGAAAAGGGGTAAGGGACCCCTACAGTCAAAATTAATTAGGAAAATTGGAAATACTGGGCCTGAGTTTTATGTGGAGGGTGAAAGAGAATGATTCTAATTTCCAAGTGTCTGATTTGGGTTCTGGGTGGTTGGCGGGACCACTCCTTGAGACTGGAAGTGTAGAGAAAGTAGAGGAAATGGGTTTAGACAGAGTAAAGGCTTCAGCCAGGGAATTCTGGCTTCTGACCCACATTGCCATTGAGGATGGGCAAATCATCCTCCCTCTTTAGCTTTAGCTTCTCCAGCTGTATCACAAGAGTATCAGATTCAACAGCGGTTCCCCAGCATGCATCTATAATTCAGTAGGTCTGGTGTGTACTCCAGGAATCAGTATTTACAGAGGTTTCGCAGGTGACTCTGCTATTCTGCAGGTTTGGAGGCCTATGGATCAGAAGATCCCTGAGGATTCTTACAGCTTAAACATCTCAGAATGTATTTTTTGCCCAGTTCTTTCCCCTTCCTGCTGACTCTGCAGATGTAAGCTGGCATTGACATCCAGAGTGGCCTCCAGTCACTACATTCCAGCAACCACAGGAGCCTCACTACCGCCCCAAACCCCTCCTACCACCCACCACACAGGTTGGGCAGGCAGGAGAAGCCAAGATGATTGCCCCTTACGAAACTGGCACTGAGGCCAACTCCCTGCCATGTTTTTTCTTAAAGGACATATCATTAATCTTTCTCCAGGGTACTCTATAATGAATTGCTCCTGTGGTTCACGGAGATGAAGGGTTGGTTATTTTTTTCCAAGTATGGTGGTGGTCAATGCAGGAAAGGGGGAAAAAAAAACCCAACCTTCCTTAAACTCAAAGTTTTAGTAGACAGAACACATCCAAAAATTGAGTCTTACTCTTCCAGTTATGCTCAGAGGACACATTCTCTACCCTCTCTCCTGGTGTTTTCACTGATCCCACTTCCTGCTACAGATGAGCTCAGCAGACACTGCATGTGGATACATGAGGAAAAATAATCCAGCACATCCGAAAAATTCATCAGTGCTTGGCCGTCAACAGGGAGGCTTTAGGTGTGACTTCTTGCAACTTGCAAACGCTAATTGCACTGAGACCTCCAGGCTGGACCAAGAAGGGGATTCCCTCACATCACAAATGAGAACCTTTGGCTGGAGTCAGGCAGTACAGGTCTTTCCCTCACTGCAGGGCTGTGATCAATTCTTGGCCCCCAAATCCAAAATGGATGTGGGAATCTGGTGGGGACTGCAAAGGCCTGGAACATAAGTTGTATATGAAAAGATAAAAGGCAGCAGACTTTTTCAGCCTGAAGGGGACTATAAGATGCCTTAATTACAGCCTCCCAGTATATAGAGGGTTCTTATATCCTGGATGAGGTAAGCCCACTGGATCCCAAACTGTTCTGCAACAGAGACCGCATTTTACTTAGTTTTTATTCTTTCCGTGATGTCTGGTTCGAAGCTCTGAATGAAGTGGTGGCTGAGGAAGCTGATTCAGCGTGTGTATTCCCAGGTCTCTTTACAGAGCTACACTTTGGGGTCATTCAAACCTAGGTTTGGACTCCTTCACACCAATTATAAACTGTGACTTTGGCTAAAACAATCTAATTGTGTGTGTTGTGATTTTCCTACCTATAAAATGAGGTTAAAATACTGACCACTCAGATCTATTTTTGAGGGTTAAGAGAGATAAAATATATCTAAAATACCTACTAGAGAGCCTGGTAAATTCCTGAAATGTTCATTGAAGGTCTGAAGAGCATTCAAGTAGACTACAGAAGACAGGTAAGTAGGTGATTTGAAGTGGTGACCTGCCTTGGACAGTGTTGGTGTAAGCAGGTCAAGCAGACATGCAAAGGATCCCAGATTGAAGGAAGAAGGTAACATCCTTCTAGCCTTGGAGGAACCTTAGCTCTATGGCTTGTGGCAACTTAGCACTACAGTGGTGCACAAGCAGTGTGGGTGTGTGTCTGTGTGTGTCTGTGTGATTCCTAAGGTCTACTGCTATGATGTATTTCCCTCTATCCTGGAAATACCCTGGGTTTCAATACATGTGAGAGGAGAACCAGCAGTGATGAAGTGCCTTCTATAATCTGAGAACAGAAAGAAAAATAATCACTCCCTTCCTCCTGCTGCTTACTTTTTTAATAGCACAGATGCTCTGAAGTCCTCCCCAGCTAGAATTGTTAATATGTATTCACCACACGATTGATTTTTGAAAAAGGTATAGAACATTACAGATAAGGTTGGAGTTCCTTTTTCTTCTATTATCATCCTTAGAGGCAATCCCCAATATGAATTTTGCAGGCCCTAATGTCTATGTTTATTATGAAATGTATCCATATATAATATGGGTAGTTGCTGTTTAAAATGTTTTTTTTACACAATGATTTCATACTTAATACTTTTTAACAACTTACTGTCCTCTCCTTTTCTATTCAAGATTGCATTTTTGAGACACATTCATGTCCACTAGACACACAGGTATAATTAACTCATTTTTATTTTTATTATTAGAGTAAATGTATGAAAATATCACAATTTATTCACCCATTCCCTGTTGAAGGGCATAAGTTGTTTTTAATTTTTCTCCATTGCAACAAATGTTACAGTGAACAACTTGGATCCTCTGGTACATATGAGCAAGCGTTTCTCTAATCTAGAATTGCTAAGTCATTGGGTATGCACATTTAAAATTTCGTTATCTACAGCCAAATTGCTTTCCAAAGTGATTGTGCTAATTTACACTCCCACCAGCAGGGTATGAGAGCTCAGTTTTCTCATGTCTTTACCAACAGTTGGTGTTGACAGACTCTGTAATGCCTGTCAAATTATCTGGCGTGAAATAGTGTTTCACTATTTTTTTAATTTGCATTACTTTTATCACTGGTGAGGATAATTATCTTTTCATAGGTTTATTGACTCTTCTGGATTGTCTGCTCCCATCACATCCCCACTTTTAAGTTATATTGTTGGTTTGGTTAAACTGATATATAACTTCCCTACCTGATCAGGATTCTAATCCATGTTGGTCTTACCTATTACACATATCTTTTCTAAGCCTGTCATTTTTTTTTTTCTTTAGCATGTTTCACGGTGTGTATTGTAGAGGAGAATAGTTTTTAATATTTATGTAATCAGTTTTATCAATGCTTTACTATAAACTACTGATTTGAGAGTTTTCCAAGGAATCTGGTTCTTATCTTCTGGCCGAATGTTATTATCCTACATTTTCTTCCAATTTAATTTTTTTCCCATTTACAATTTTGTTATTTTTGTGTATGCAGAGTTCCAAATGAAAAATCATGCCATCGACTGAGTTTTCTTTTATTTCCCACTGATCTATAATACCACCTCTACCACATGCCAGTTTTCTCATATATTTGAGCTTATTTAAGGGCCTTGAATTCTGCCATTGAACTGGCTCTCTCTCCCTCCTCCAATATCACTGTTTAATTTCTACAGCTTTACAATGTCTTAATGGATAGGTAGTTAAGGATTAACCTCCTATTTTTTTTTTCTGTTCCCTCCCCCCCACAATTATCTTGCCTAATCTTTGGCGTTTGCATATACAGACGAATTTTAGAATAAGTGTGTAGAGTTATAGGGGAAAAATCTTGCTGGGATTTCATTTGAAACATCATTAACTATATCTAGAATTTGGGTCACATTAATCATTTTGTGGTTTTTAACATTCCCATCTATGGTAATGGCACAGCTCTGCATATATTTTGTTTTATAATTTAAGATTCTTTTGTAATTTTTTCCATAAGGTTTTACACATGTATTTTAAAATTTATTTATAGAAACCTTAGAATTTTTTTTTTGCTGTTATGTTTATACTTGTGTTCTATTATTACTGATTGTATACACCCTTATATATTATTCAACCCTTCCAAGATCTTAAAGTTGTTCACTTAATTCCATTATAGTTTTTCTTGATTTATTGTGTTGATAATCTTATAACCCCTACATATTTAATGACAACTTCCAATTCTTATGTGACATTTCTTTTTCTTGTTTATTGCATAGTTAAGACATTAAGATGACTAGTGATGGTAATTGTGGGAACTCTGTACTACTATACTTTCTTGACTTTAATAGAAATGCTTCTAAAGGTTTCATAAATGAGTGTTACATTTGCAGTAGATTTTTGACAGATGATTATTATCAAATGAAGAAAGTATTCTGCTCTTGATAATTTGCTAAGTTTTATCATGAATAAACATAAAATTTTTTATGTATCAATTGTGATATTTATTTATTTTTTAAAATTTTTTTGGGAGAGAGGGAGAGTGCATGAGCAAGTGGGGGAGGGGCAGAGGGAGAGTGAGACAGAAAGAATCCTAAACTCCATGCCCAGCACAGAGCCCAACATGGGGTTCCATCTCACAAATGTGAAATCATGACCTGAGCCGAAACTGAGAGTCAGATGCTCAACTGCTGAGCCACTCAGTCACCCTTATTTGTTTTCTTTTTTAATTTGCTTGTGTGTTGAATACATCATTCCTTGACAGATTTTTTTTTTTATTTCTCAATGAATCATATCTGCCTTTACATGATAAATTCTACTAGGCCATGATGATATTTGTTAGGTTTTAAGTAGTGCTAATATTTTAAGATTTTAAAATTTATCTTATTGCATTTAAATTTTTATTTTATTTAAGATGTTTTAAGTATTTTATTTAAGATTAGTATTTTATTTAAGATTTTTAAAATTAAGATTTTTGCAGCCAATAAATTTCTTTTCTTGTACATACTTTTAAATTTGGGGGGGGGGTGGAAGATTTGTGTCTAATGTCATTATCTTTTCCAACGTTCTTCTTTTTTTGTTTTTATTTTTGAGAAAGAGAGAGAGAAAGAGAGAGAGAGAGAGAGAGAACGAGCTGGGGAGGGACAGAGAGAGAAGGAGACACAGAATCTGAAGCAGGCTCCAGGCTCTGAGCTGTCAGCACAGAGCCCAATGTGGGGCTTGAACTCGTGAACCAGGAGATCATGACCTGAGCTGAAGTCAGACACTTAACTGACTGAGCCACCCAGGCACCCTGACTTTTCCAACATTCTTATTTCAATCTATATAGTTCTTCTTTACTAGACTATTTTACCTATTATTTTCCCCACACATACTAGATCTTGAAAAAATCATATTCTATCCTGGACTGCACTCTGATTGTATACCTATATATGCACTTTTCTCAATGTAAAACAAATTATTATTTTTTGATGCCTGCTTGCCATGTCAATTGTGCTCAAAGAAAAATAACTGAAATTCTTATGTAGAAAAAAAAATAAAGATATTCATTTAGCCTGCTAATCTTAGCAATGACTAATCATGAAATTCCCAGATAATCAAGGAAATATTTCCTTTCACAGTAACAATTCATTAATGATAATTAATTAAATTGGCAGCTTACTGTTTACAGGACACTGGTCTAAGCATTTTGTGTACATGATATTATATAATATTTACAGAAATCATATAGGATAGGTAGTGATATTCTCAGTTTAGAGATTAAGAAAACTTGAGTATGTGGTTTAAATAACTTAAGGGTGAGAAAACTTGAGGATGGGGTTTAAATAACTTAAGGGTGCAAAAGTGGTAAATGGTGCTTTTCATCCAGTCCTGACTCAAAATCACATACTCTTAACCATTTTGCTACACTGTGTCTACACCAAGGTCTCTAATGCCATCCATGATAACTCCATGCCAGCACATAACAAGAGTAACTCAACACAGTCTCCTGGTTAACTATCTTTTATCTTTTAGCTTTCTGATGAACAAAAAGGAATTCAGTTCCAAGACATACACTTTTTGGTGTTTTGTTTTGTTTCATCTTAGTTATGTTTCATTTTCCCATCTTCTTACATTACATCAAAGAAACATCTACTCATGCTTTGGCATCTTCTTTCTTCTAGATCTTCTTCCACACCTTCAGTGTTCTCATTGTCTAGTCATTCTTTTTAATGAACAATTGATTTTTCTATACTTTTATACTAGAAAAAATAAAATTCAGGAAAAAATTGTAAAAGAAGAAAAAAGAGGGGCACCTGGGTAGCTCAGTCTGTTAAGTGTCCAACTTCAGCTCAAGTCATGATGTCACAGTTCGTGGTTTGAGTCCCGCATTGGGCTCTGTCCTGACAGCTCAGAGCCTGGATCCTGCTCCGGATTCTGTGTCTCCCTCTCTCTCTGCCCTCGCCCACTTGCACTCTGTCTCTGTCTCTGTCTCTCTCTTGCAAAAATAAATGAACATTAAATTTTTTTTTTTAAAGAAAAAAGAAATTGTCCTGTATGAGACTACCATGCTTCCAAGGCAGGAAGCTGATACTGGATTTTCTGATGCCTGTGAGTATGGTTGGTGGTTTAAGCTGAGAGAAGTCCAGCACTCTTATGAACTAACTTGGATGCTTCCATACCCTGGGCCTCCCTAACAGGCAATGTGCCTCAATTTTGTCAATGGGTAAGGGTTTCTTTGACTAGCCAGGCATAAGACAGAACATGAAGGCTGAGCTGCTTGCCCAGTGGTAAATGTTTTCCTGTTTCTGTAACCTACTCACTGTCAACTCTCTTTTCCTTTATGATGTTTAATTGAAATCACAGCCTAATGAGGTCTAGTGAGTCCCTTTCCTTTGGCTGAAGATTTGACGTTAATGCCAACAATCTGAATAAGAAGAGAGAAATTTCTGGAGAAATGGAAAACTTCAAGGGCTATTAGAGGCCATAGAAATGGACTGTTTACATGGGACATTCCCCCCTTATGTTTTAACAGATTAATTTGCCCTTAAACTGATGTTTCCCTCAACAATGATGATTTTTATTTGATAGTCTTGGAATATCCCTGGGACTCAAGTCCAGCCAATGAATCTAGATTTTTGTTGGTTGAAGTTCAGGATCTGTGACCTCACCTGAATTAGCTACTGGGAGTATGCTTGGAAATTTAAAAAGTGTGCTTTTACACTTCCCCTTTCTTTTAACCTAGTTCAGATGCCACGTCCCTATGAATTTTTCCTTCATTTCCAAATTGCACTAATGTCTTTAATCTGCACATCCAGAAAACTTGTATTTGAGCCATTTCATTTGATCTTGCACAATAAGACCCAATGCAGTAGATGAAAGGATTTAAATACTGAAGCAGGACAAGAATGTGTTTAAATCCTGGGGCAAGTATTAACCAGCTGGGTGATCTTGAGATCTCAGTATTTCATTTTTTGCAAAATGATAATATTCAAAATAATCATGATTATAATAATACCTGCCTTATCTAGCTGTTGAGAAAATTCAATGATGTCACACATATATTAGACTTGGTGCACAGGAAAGATAATAACTATGATTTCTCTATTCTTTATCTCCACCATCACTAGTACATGTAAAGAACAGCACTTGTGGAAAGGATGAAAATACTTACCTTTTGATAGCACTAAAAATGCAACCTAGGAGATTTTCACCAGGGTAATCTGTCACATTATCTAACATGCCTTGTTTGGGCACTTAGCTACCCTATTAGACTTTATTTGAATTAATTTCATGAAGTATTTTCTTTATACAGGAACTTCATTTTTGAAAGCTACCTAATGGCATTAATTTTTTTTAAAAAGTACTTTATTTTCTAGGTACCTGGGGAACTCACTATTAAAGTGAATCATGTGCACTAAATTCTATTCCTGAAATTATTATTACACTATATGCTAACTAACTTGGATTTAAATTAAAAAAGTAAAGTGAATCATGTGGTTAATCCTTCTGTATAAAGTAAAGGAGGCTTTTGGAAAGTGAATAATCCCTTGTAATTTATCATGCTTATATTCAGATACCTTGAGTATCACGTATTCAGTATAATCTTATACTTCTTCAAAAGAAAAAAAAAAAGAAAAAGAAAAAAACCCACCAAATACAGTTGTCACTAAAGTCAGGGATGGGTGTACATAGATGACATTCTTCCATTTTGTACAATTTGTTTCTACATTTTTATGAATTAATGTAGAAATGGGTTAGTACACATATAGATTCTCCACAGCACAAACTCCTAAGACTTTACTTTTAGGAATACCCGAAGAGGGAAGGGAAAATGAGAAACAAAACAATATTTACTGAGCATTTGTATGCATGCATTATGATAAGCATTTTTTTACCAACATTTCACAATTATTCATCACAATGCTATGAAAAGCACTGCTCTCATTTTCATTGGTCAGAAAAATTAGGCTCTAATGGGCAAAATAAGCTATGCAAGTATCAAAGCCAAGATTTGAAATCAGGCCTTCCCAATGCCAAATCTCTTCCTAATTTCAGTAATGTATTCCTTCTTGAGAATAATACACTGAGTTGAGGCAGGAAGTAAAATTTAAGATTTGTGTGGCATCTACCTTATACTGGTGGTACTTAAAACATATCTTACCATGCATTATCTTGAGGCCTCATTTTGTATTTTGGTATGGAACATGGGCCTAAACTGCAGCTCTGAGACAATGTTCAACAAGGTCTTGAAGGAGTTAATACTTTCCCCTTTTTGATAGAAGATGAAACCTGGACTTAAGCTAGAAGCCACAAAGCGGAGTATTTATTAAATATGCTTATTTCCCTTTCATCTATTTGGCCAATGTTCCCAACAATAATCTAATTTCCTCTAAAACTTTCCATGGAGCAGGATGGTGGTTCCAAGTCCTGAAATACTGAAGGAATCATTTAATGACCAGTGGTGAGTTTCTATGAACTCATCCCAGAATTGGTAATGAGTGTTTGGAGAAGACTCATGGGTAGCCTCCAAGTCTCTCCAAAATCATCCTGCTAGCTGCAGTCAAGAGCTTTCTGAGGGTGTTTGGAAGTTCTAGATGACTTTTGAGGGGGCGTATTTAATTCAGTTTGAGAGGTGCTATTAAAGTCAATGGTTTGAGCCCTCTGTCCCATTTTAGTGCTCATAGGCTATATTCCTTACTCTAGACAACCATTTAGCAAATAAATGATGTATGTTGTAAACAGGCAAAACAAAAGAAAACAATGGAGATGGCATAGTGTGTAACATTAACTCTGTGTACTCATTCAACATGAATTTGCTAAGAGCTCATTTGGTACTAAGCTGTATAGCTAAAACCTGAGCATGGATTGCCACTGAGTAAATCATAGGCTAAAGAGGATACACAAATAAATAGTTATGGAATGTTATGATGAGTCTCTTGGTAAAGGTATGTATAAATCACATGTGAAGGGGCACCTGGGTGGCTCAGTCAGTTAAGTGTCTGACTTTGGCTCAGGTCATGATCTCACAGTTCATGGGTTCAAGCCCTTCATCAGGTTTTCTACTGTCAGCATGAAGCCCACTTTGGATCCTCTGTGTCTCTCTCACTCTGCCCCTCCCACACGCGCTCCCTCCCTCCCTCTCTCTCTCTCTCTCAAATAAATAAACATTAAGAAAATTAAATCACATCTGTAAGACTAACACAGGAAGAGTGTTTGTGGGGTATAAGCTTAGGAATTCCCCAAGCTTGCACTGATAGGTTAACAAGGCATAAACAATTAGAAAGCCACAGGATGAACACACCCAAGTTTGGGTAAACAAGATTAGGTAAACAGGGCAAAGGCCCCCAGTATAGGACAAAGATATAGGAATAGACAAGCCTCAGGATGAAAGCATCAAAAATGAGGTAAACAAGAGTAGGTACTCAGGGTAGAAACACCCCCCCCCCCCCCACTTAGTACAAGAGCAGAAAGCTGCTTTCACAGGAAGGAAGGACAAAAACAGGAAAACGGGACTTTAGACCTCAGCAGGGCAAAGTTGCCTAGAGAGGAGCTAATTAGCAAAAGAAAGGTGCCTTGCTGACCCTGAGGTAGCATGATTTGTCTTATCCCCTAAACAAGTTTAGGTAAACAGAGGTGGGCCTCATGTCTGCTATAAACAACATTCCACCCAGCACCAGAATTCTGTTTTGTATTGACCCAAACCCCTAACACTGCACATCTTTAAAACCCCCTTTCCCCCATGCCCATGAGTTAATGTTCATGGTTTCATTGTCTCTTTGTGCACGCCCATCATGCTTGTAAGCCTTGTGATCCTAATAAAAATGGAGCCAGGACCCTTACCCGGGGCTCTTGTCTCCTCCAGGACATTAGCTTCTCTCGCATTTCAATCTGGCATCTGCTCCCTTCCTGGAAGAGAGAACTACAGGCCTAGAGTTTATGACAAGTGCTGATTAATAACAATGGACTTTGAGTGTAATAATAATGAGTATGATAATAATGAGTAATTATAACTATCAAGATTCATTGATCTCTTTGTGCTAATCCCAGTACTAACATCTGTACTTGAATTACTCTATTCAACTCAACAACCTTGAGATAATGGTAGTGATGATGATGATGATAAGAAAACTAATATGATAAAGAATGTAATAGTAAACAATAATTTCAGGAAACTATGTTGGGGTTTTAAAGATATTATTTTATTGGATCATGCCTGCAACTCTGGGATCAGTATTTTATCACCATCTTGGAAAGGAACAATCTGATGCTACAGCAGTCTCCAAAAATTCCCCAAGAACATACAATGATTAAGTAGAAGGTTTGAAAACTAGGCTAACTGACTCTAAAGTTCATATTTCCAAATACGCTAAGCCAGACGATCTTCTGAGAAGAGTAAACATTGCAGAGAACTAGGTAGATAGACAAAAGGAGAGTAATTCAAGAAGAGGAAGCCGTATGAAGAAAAAGCATACAGATATTTTAAATAATATACTAGACAGGCCACTTTGTGAAAATGTATTATACAAGAAAGAAAACAATAGGAGATAAAGTCCAAAATACAGATTAGTGTCAAACTATAAAACTTACATTTTATCTAGGCTAGGGATCCAAGAATAGGTTTATAAGCAAGGGGGGAAAAAGATTCAAGTCTGTGTTTTTAAAGAAAACATCAGGGGCAATAAAATATAAATAAAATCACTTGGTAGGAGTGGGAAACTCAAACTCTGTTGGCATTGTTCAGTTTTTGAAATTTTGATTTTAAAAGAATTGTCCTTTATCTGTCAAAACTCACATGGTTTATAAGTACAGGCAAATAGCTTCTATCACACAACATTTTCTGGGATTCTGTATCTCTATGGTTTGGATTACTTCCCATATTGGTTAGTATTGACAGATAGTATCCAGAGGCCAAAAAACATACTCTACAGAGTGGTGTTGACATGAAATTGATGAAAACTAGTGGAGGAAATCAGTCTTTGACAAATGTCTGAATAGAAAATCTAGCCTTTGAACCCCAGGTAAATCCACCTTCCTATGCCCCACTTCCGTAGATGAGATTAGTGAAATAGCATGAAATTTCTCTCTCTGGAATGGTGCTTCTGGAACATTCTAAATTTATTATTTCATTCCTTTATACCCACCCTTATTATTTTTTATTCCAACTCTGCATTTCCAGCTTTCAAAACAGTTATCTGGTGCCAAAAATTCATCTAATGTCATTCCCAACTTGTAAAGAAGGACTAAATTTCCAGAACCGTAGACTCCTAAAGGTTGGCTTCTCCTGAATAGAAAGATGAGGAGCAACCTTCCTTTCTTCCTTCCTTACTTTTTTCTCTCTTCCTTACTTTTTTTCCCTTTTCCTCTCTCTTTCCTTTCTCCCTTGCTTCCTTCCTCCCTTTATTTTTTCTCTCCTTCTCCTGACCTACTTTCATCTTCATTTCTTTTCCTTTCTGCTGTATTATTCTAATTTATCATCTTGGTTTCCCTAATTCACGTTTTGATCACAAAGCTATACCACTCTACTAGGAACTGGGAATCCAGAAATGAGCAAAATACACTCCCTGCCTTCCTGGTGTTCGTGATCCAGTGAGAAAAAGAAATAAGGAACTATGTAACTATAGTAGAACGTGGTACGTGTTGTGAGGAAGAAAGACATGCACTATGGGATTACAAAGGTAGGGCATGTGGTTCAGGTTCAGAGTCAGTGAAGTCTCCCTGAAAGTGGTGACTAGACAAGAGTTTTAAGATAATACTTCTACTCAGAGAATCCATACTGCAAAGATGTGAAAGGCTGAAACAGTAGGATATATTGGGGGTCTGCTGAAGCTTTAGAGTGGCAGGAACTAAGGGTACTTGTGGAGCAGAGTAGAGCAGAGCAGATGCTTGTTTCCTGTGAAGTGAGTCTTTTCAAAGTTTCCTCTTGAGAGTACATGTCATGTCAGCGTTTTCAAAGCAAGTCACCCATGTGCCTCCAAGCTGCAGATGCCTGTGGCTTGTTGCACTAGGTGCTCAGCTGACTTCCTGTTAGTGGCTGCTGTGACAGGTTGATCTAGTGTTGGCTGTCGGCTCCAACCTCGTATAGAATGAAAGCAGACACAACTTCAACAGACACACACTCAGAGTAAAAGGAACTTCCGTGTTCAGAGCATTTACTTGTGACAAACTGTGCTCTGGGTTTACATATACAGTCTCACTTAATCTTCAGCATACTTCTTTGTGGAAGGAAATAGCCTTAAAAGAAATTAACTGGACTATATAGAAACCTGTTTGTTGGCCTCAAAAACAACCAACCAACCAACCAACCAACCAACCAAACAAACAAACAAAAAAAACCCTCCACTGTTTCTAGTTGGTTCTGGTCTTATCCTTAACTGGTAGGGTCTTTTTGGGTTCCTGGATCTGATTCCAATGTGTGTGTGTGTGTGTGTGTGTGTGTGTGTGTGTGTGTGTGTGTGTAAAAGCTTACCCACGCCAACAAGCAATTCTTGGACATCAGTAGAATGTCAGAGAATTCAACTCAATTCCGCTCTGTTCTGACATTCTCTATCCACAATTAGCATCAGATTTCACAGGTAAGGGCTCAGTCCCACAAGACTGCCCTATACTTCAGATGCCAACCACGAGTCCAGGTTGTGCTTGTGACTGATCGCTACAAATTGGAGGTTCCAACAAACTTCTCGAACTCAAGATGCTAATTAAAAGTCCAGGTTGGTAACTATACTTCTGCCCAACCAGCTATCAAACAGAAATTCCCATGACTCCTTCCTTGGGTTTGACTAATTTGCTACAATGGCTCACAGAACTCAGGAAATCCATTTACTCACCAGATTATTAATTTATTACAAAGGAATATTAAAGCATACAAATCCACCACCAGATGAAGAGAGATATATAGGGTGAAGTCCCATACAAAGGAGCCTGTCCTTGTAGAGCTTGGGGCCTGGTAGGTGGCATGTGAAAGTGTTCTACTCCCCCAATTTGGAAGCTCTCTGAACCTCCTTTTAAGTTGTTATGGAGGCTTCATGATGTGGATTTGATTGATTAATACATTGGCCATTGGTGACTGATTCAACATCTAGCTCCTCTCCCCTTCTGGGAAATCAGGGGGTGGAGCTGGAAGTTCCAACCTTCTATTTGTGGTTGGTTCCCTTGGCAACCAGCCCCCATCCTTAAGTACTTTTCAAAAGTCCCCTTATTAAGGTAAACTCAGTTGTGGTGGAATGAGGCCCGTTATGAATAACAAGGTACCCATTTCACCTTTATGGCTCCAGAAGCATTGCAGGATCTGAGGACGAGAGACCAAAGAGAACAAAGGATGCTCCCATTGCTCTTACGCCTCAGGAAATTCCAAGAGTTTTTGGAGCTGTGAAGCAGAACCTGTGGACTAAGACCGATATATATGTGAAATATCTGAATGATCAAATAGATAAATGTTATAAATCGCAATGTTGCATAGGGGTGCTACATAGGTGAGAACAATTCCAAACATGACTGCATTAAGCAGTTGTCTGTGATCTAGGAGTTGTTTGAGGCAGCTACAGGAAAACCTTGGAAGGGACAGATCTCTGGTCTGCTTAGAAAATCTGAGACCTTTGTCTTCATTGCACCCTTCTCACAGGCTAGGGGGCATTCTTCCCTTGGCACTGGCATATGCTGAGGTTTTATCTACTACAGAATGTAGATCTTTCTACAGAATGTAGAAATCTCCTAAACTGTAGTCTGAGATTTAAGACAAAGAACTTCATTTATTCCTCTTGCCTTGTGTTTCTGGATAAAATGACACGTATATCAAAACATATGAGGTTGTAGGAGGTGAGTTTAGCATGCTTAAATAAATACAATATGCTAGGGACAGAGAAGAGCTCTTCCAAATAAAGTGAAGAGAGGGAGAATCATGGGCTTTAGTTCAAGGTGGCTCCTGGCTTGAGTTCTGGATCCACTCTGAGCAGTGGGTTCTGGAGGTGGACTGGGGTCAGGGCTAAGAGTTGAGGGCTGAGGGGCTGAGTATTGTGGAGACTGCAGTTAGAAGTACAATGTTCACCAGTGGGATGTAGGTCATTGTATTGAGTATAATTCCAAATATAGCCTTCAGAGATAAAGTTATAAGACAAAAAAGACATTCAACCCAAAGCATCAGTCTGTAGGGCATTGGAAGAGATTTGAGTTCAATTATGAGTCAATGGGACAGAAACTCTGTCCCGGAGCAAGAGTATGTAAAAAAAATGAATGGGAGAGGAAGATAAGAAATTTCATGATCTTAGGAACGGAGCCACAGGGTTTTTCATAAGGACATTGAAACCGTTTATATAATACTGTGTCCTTGAGCCTTAATTTCCTCATCTGTAAAGTATGAATCATAATACTGCCTTCTAGGATGGTCATATAGTTATAAGGAATATATATTATGTTTATATACACACAGTTACTCACAATGAAATTCAGACATGGAAAGAAGATATAGCTATTTTCATCAGACTGATCTCATTCCTGTTGCTTTCCAAACAAAGAAAGTAAATTGAATCTGACCCACATTAATTTGTAACTTAGTTTGATCACATAATTTAAACCTTTAGCATTTTTTTTCAGTCTCTACATATTTACTGTCGTTCAGATTCCTCCATTTCCCCCCACACTCCTCTCTTACTTGATTTCAAAAGGGAAAAACTAATGGCTTTGGAGGAATGAACCTGACCTCCTAGTACTTTTTATTAGTGTTTGGGCTAGTATGGATAGGGAAAAAATCTGTTATAAGATGGCCCACAGGACTGATAAGGGAATTCCAGTCCCTGTCTGAAGATTCCCCTTCCAGGTTCTTCTTCCCACCCTGCTTGCTGTAGGTGCCAAATTACTACTAATGAGGAATGCGGAAGTAACAGACTATAAATTGTCCCCTCTGTTGATGCTCTGGGCTCAGACCTCTGGAGAACGATCTCCTCTGAGTCCACCTGTATAAAATAAACCTCCTGCCTTCCAAGATCTCTAAGTGTTGTTTGGTTCTTCTGCTGGGTGATCCAGACCAGTTTCCATAACAGTATTCACTGAGGTAGAATTGGTCCCTTACTTTTTGGGGCCTTCTAGTGGGTATTCAGTTTATTCCTGGCTTATTCTTAAGTCTAACAATCTCGTTCTTGACTCAGATTGATACCTCCTGCTGACTCAGTTTCTCCTTAGATCTTACTGATACAAACACTCTGAGACTCTCTCATGGTTTCCATTTGGATCATGATTTATTCTATTTACAGTCTCAGCTTTGGGGAAATCTTACTCTGAATCCATGTGCATAACAGGTCTGTTTACTTTCAATTCAGTGTTCATATCACATAGAAAAGAGAGGAATTTGACAGTGTATTCTAGATAATCTTCCATCTTACAAAGAAAGGACTTTGGGACACCCATATGTTCATTCTTCTTTCTCACCACTACAGCCCCTTCTTCTCCCACTCTTTTGGTACAAAATAAGGATTTCCCTTTCCACTCTGATCTAAATAGAATGCTATATTCTCATTTCTTTCCCAATTCCCCTCCTATCCCCATTGTCTTGATCTGGAAGAAAATGTCTATCAGGGAATTTACTTAAATTTAAAAAATAGGGGTGCCTGGGTGGCGCAGTCGGTTGAGTGTCCGACTTCAGCCAGGTCACGATCTCGCGGTCCGTGAGTTCGAGCCCCGCGTCGGGCTCTGGGCTGATGGCTCAGAGCCTGGAGCCTGTTTCCGTTTCTGTTTCTCCCTCTCTCTCTGCCCCTCGCCCGTTCATGCTCTGTCTCTCTCTGTCCCAAAAATAAATGAACGTTGAAAAAAAAAATTAAAAAAAAAAAATAAATTAGTACTTCTGAGAGAGTAGTGGAATCCAGAATTACTCTTCTATCATAAATAACTAGAATACTGAACAAATATAGAAAAAAACATTTTCAGATGTTGGCCAACACACAATGTAGAACTATTCTCTTCTTGTAGGAACCAGATGAGGTAAGCCCTGCAATCACCTAGGTTTTCTGCCTGGAGGCAATTTCCGGAATGTCTCATAGGGAGGGGCAACCTTGAAAGCATGAGTGGTCTTGCTGAGTAGATAAGACAGATACCGGAGTTTGGGGAGGTCAAAGTGGTTAAGATTTATAGGTAAGGTTTCCAGAGAGGAGGAAGCTTAGCTAAAAAAAAAAAAAAAAAAAAAAAGTATCAGCTGCAAAGGGGTCCCATGGAATCCTTGCCTTAACACCAACCTATCTAGGCTTAGAGTAAAAACGTCAAGTTTAGATGAATAACAATTTCTGGGCAAAAAACCTACTGTGGAATTTCAAGCCAAATGATTCCTGAATGCATCATTCAAGCTCCCACAAGCCACAGAAGAGGGACACTGTTGAATGCATGAAGCATTCATTAGAAATCCCAGAATTGTCACATCATAGAAGTTAAGTTAAATTAACTCTAAAGGAAAGGCTAGTCTAGAGTCACCACAAAAGAGTATAAAACAAAACTCAAAGGAATCAAACCAATCTGCAAGTAGCTTAACTACCTGCCTTAAGAATATCTAGCACTCTGGGGAGGTTGGGTGGCTCAGTTGATTAAGCATCCAAACCTTGATTTCGTTCAGGTCATGATCTCACAGTTGTGAGATTGGGCTCCATGCTGGGGTTGGAACCTCCTCCCCACCTGAGGGTGGATTCTCTCTCTCTCTCTCTCTGCCCCTTCTCTCACTCATGCTCTCTCGAAAAGAAAAGAAAAGAAAAGAAAAGAAAAGAAAAGAAAGAAAGAAAAAAGAAAGGATATCTAGCACTTTTGAAAGGAAAATAAAAATGTAAGATTATCAAATACGCTACACTTACAGAGAAGAGGCTAACTGGGACCAATAATCCAGGGAAAAATCAATCTATACAAACAGATTCAGAGATGACAAAGATGATGAAATTACCAGATAAGGACATTAAACACATTTTCATAAATATGCATCATATGCTCAAGTATGGGAAAAAAGCATAAATATAATGAGGAGAGAAATATAAAGCATAAAAGAAAACCAAATGGAAATTCTAGTAGTAAAAACACATATCTAAAATTAAAGTTTCACAGAAGGGTAGAAACTGAAGATTAAAAACTTCTAAAAAATTAGTTAGCATGAAGACGTAACAATAGAAACTATTGAAAATGAAGTACAGAAAGAAAAAATAAATTTAAAAAATGAGCAGAATTCTAGTGACCTGTTGGAAAGTATCAAGTGATTTGAAACACATGCGACTGGAATCTAAGAAAGGGATCTGAGGAAGCAAGATCTGAAAAATTTCCAAGTTTGACAAAAACTATTAACCCATTTATCTAAGAAATTCAGCAAACCCCAGATAAGATAAATACAAAAAACTCACAAAAAGGAATATCATAATCAAATTTCTGAAAATAAATATTAAAGGGGAAAAGTTTGAAGCAGAAAAAAAGTGTACAGTGCACATAAAACAAAGGTAGGGCTAATTTCAGACATCCAATGAGAAAGTAGGTGAGCAAAAGGAACTGTGCAAACAGTGGAGTGCCATTTTTAAAAGGCTGAAAGAAAAGGCTAACTGTGTTATTCTATACCCAGACAGACTATCCTTCAAAAATGAAGGTGAAATAAAGGCATCTGGAGAGAAAACAAAAGTCACAAGTATTTGTTATTGGCAAACCTACATCGTAAGAAATATTACAGGAAGTTATTCAGGTAAAAGGAAAGGAGCCCCACCTCTTAGTATTCACCCTTTGGGAGGAGTATAATTTCCTCCCACACTGCATCAAGTTTGGTCTGCATAACTAATAAAATATGGTAGATGTGATGGTATTTTTAATGTCCCTTCTGAGATTAGATTATAAAAGATAAATTTCCCTCCCTCTCTCCCTCCCCCCCACCCTTTCTCTCTCTCTCTCATCAATCATTCTGTGGGAAGCCAAATTCCATGTTCTGAGAATACTCAGGCAGCTTACAAAAAGCCCCACATAGGTGGTGGAGGGGTATCTGACATTTCAGCCAGTCTCATTTGTGAATAAGTTCAGAATGTGAACGAGCTTGGATGTGAATTCTCCAGCTCCAGATGACTTCATCCTTGGAAGTTCTTGAGAGTTCCTGGAAGAACCACTAACCTACTCCTGGATTTCTGACATGAACTATGAGATAATAAGTATTTGCTGCTTTAAGTTGCTACGTTTTGGGGATATTTGTTAAGCAGCAATAGATAACTAATACACTTCCAAACTAATTCTGATAGGCTACCATTTCATGATTTAAAAAAAAAAGATCAATATTTCTTATGAAGAAATATGCAGAAATATTTGACAAATATTAACAAATTTAATAGAGAAAACTATAAAAAGGATTGTAGCCTGACCAAGTGATTTTTATCCCAGAAATGCAATGTTAATTTTTTCACCAAAATAATACAACAAAATTTACCATATGTACAGAGAAAACAAAAAGAAACTTAATAGATTAATTCAACAGATGCAGAATAAGCTTTTGAACAAACTCAACATGTATTTTTTTTTTATAAAAACCCTCAGAACACTAGAAATGGAAGAGAGCTTTCTCAATCTGATAAAGGCAATTTAGAAGAAAATCCTACAGCTAACCTCATATTTAATGATGAAAGACTTAATGTCTTTCTTATAAGATCAGGAACGAGGCAAGATTGTTTACTTTGATGACTTCTATTTCATGATTTCAACATTGCACTGGAAGTCTCATGCAATTAAATAAGGCAAAAAATATATAAAATGTTATATTGCAGATTTTTAAAAATTTATATTTTACTGATACTTCAACATTCCCACAAACAGGCTATAAGCACCCCACTTACGTGACTAGCGCACTGGTGTGATAAGGTTGGTCTCTGTCACAAGGTGCCCTTCTTGCTGTCCCCTGACTGTGATTTAGTGACATTCAAATGCACCAATAAAACCTCCTTGTGCCTTTTGCTTTTGTCCTCTACCTTGACCCCCAATAGAAGCACTTGCTCATGGGTTCTGATCTCCACCTGCTTGGTTAAGCCTTCTCCCTTCGAACTCCTTCCATATGGCCCCCTGAGTGATGAGCCATGCCTCCCTCTTCTGGTATTTGTGAATATAATGAATCCTTTAATTTCACATATCTCTCATTGTGGCGTTCTTCCATGTCTGCACATGACTGAGGGTCAGAAAACTCCATTTTAAGTAACAAAATTATTCTTTACAACACAAGGTAAATTTATCAAAAAAAAAAAAGAAGAAAAAAATTATATTTATTTTTAGGCAACATGCTTGAGTTCATATACTGTTCTAAGCAATCTATAACAAATGGTACTAAAACTAAAAAGCAAATCTAGTAATGTTATAAAATAACAAGTAAATTTTATTTCTTTGTAACATCAATGAATAATTAGAATTTGGGGTACTGGGGTGGCTCAGTCAGTTAAGCATCCAACTTTGGCTCAGGTCATGATCTTATCGTTTGTGAGTTCAAGCCCTGCATTGAACTCTCTGCTGTGAGCACAGAGCCTGCTTCGGGTCCTCTCTCTCCCTCTCTCCCTGCCCCTCCCCTTCTCACTCTCTCTCAATCTCTCTCTCAAAAATAAACACAAAAAAACACAAAAAATATATAAAAATTTAAAAAATGAATAGTTAGAATTTGAAATTCAAAAACTAGCATTTATGATAGGATCAAAACCACAAAATACTTAAGGCTAAATGTAACCTAATACATGCAAGGTCTGTATACTAAATTACAGAACATTTTATGTAAAGGACACTAACTAATAAATGGAGAGGAACATTATTATAATAATTAGGCATCTTAAGATATCAATTCTCCTTAAACTGATCAATAGATTCAATACAGTCTCAATCAACATCCTAGGGGTCTTTTTGGTAGAATTTACATGAAGATTCTAAAATTTATAAAGAAATGGAAAGCCTAGAATAGCCTAAATAATTCTGAGAAAGAATAATAGTGATAGATCTACCCTGCCAAATTTCAATACTTATTATCAAAAACATTATTTAATACATTATTTTTGGCATAAAGAGAAGCACAGAGGAGTGCCTGGGTGGCTCAGTTGGTTAAGTGGCCGACTTTGGCTCAGGTCATGATCTCACCGGTTTGGTTTGGGAGTTTGAGCCCCGCATTGGGCTCTTTGCTGCTCGCTCGGAGCCTGGAGCCTGCTTCTGATTCTGTGTCTACCTCTCTCTCTCTGCCCCTCCCTCACTCATACTCTGTCTCTCTCAAAAATAAATAGACATTAAAAAATTTAAAAAAAAAAAAGGGACACATAGAGGAACAGAATTGAGCCCTCCAAAAATCCCAAATGAATAAATATGCATATTAATTGTTTTTTATGAAAAGGTGCCAAGGTAATTATTTAGGGAAAGAGTAGACTTTCAACAAAGGATTTGGATCAAATGGATATTCATATGGGAAGCAATGAATTAACCCTCTTCGTACAAATTATACAAAAACTAACTAGAAATGGATCATAGACCTAAATGTAGTAGCTCAAGCATAATTATTTTAGAAGAAAATATGGAAGTAAAAATTCTGTACATGAAGTAAGACATTATTTTTTAGACCTAAGGACACAAAAAGTATGAAATACAAAAATATTGATTAATTATACTTTGTCTAAACATTTCCACTCTTCAAAATACATGTATGGCTAATAAAATGGAAAGGCAAGCTATAGACTAAGAGAAAATATTTTCAATATATATACATATGTGTGTGTATGTATGCGCGTGTATATATGTATGTACGTATGTGTGTGTATATATATATATATATATACACACACATATATATATACACACATACGTACATATATATATATATATGTGTATATATATATGTGTGTGTATATATATATATATATATCCAGCAAAGGACTTTATCTAGAATATATAAAGAACTCTTACAACTGAAAAAAAAAAAAGAAGATAAATAGCTTAATAAATAGGCAAAAAAATTTAACACACACTTCCCAAAAGAAGACACAATGACCAATAAGTTTATGGAAATACGCTCAACATTATTAGTCACCAGACAAATTGAAACCACAAGGAGATAATCACTATTACAGTGGCTGTAGTTAAAAAGACTGACACTGAGCATTACTGAGAAGTGCAACAGTTGGAAGCTTTAATGCTTCCAGTGGGAATGCATAACATTTTGGAAAATAGTTTGGTAATTTCTTATAAAGTTAAAACTATACCTACCATATGATCTAGTACTTCCACTCGTATACATTTACCCTAAAGAAATATAAACATGTTTACACAAAGATTTGCACTTGAATGTTCATAGCAGCTTTCTTCATAATAGCCTCAAATGGGAATGATCTAAATATTCATTATTCAGTGAATGGAAAGCAAATTACGGTGTATGCACATGACAGAATACTATTCTACAATAAAAATGAATAAACTACTGATAGGCACTGCATCATGACAGGCATCTTAAAAACATTATGCTAAGTGAAAGAAACTAGACTCAGGAGACTATACACTATATGATTCCAATTTTTCAGTATTTTAGCAAAAGCAAAACTATAGTGATAAAAACAGATAAATCATTACCAGCAGTTTTAGGGGAGAGGAAGGGATTTATTGCAGAAGGGCAGCAGCAATATAAATTTTCTATATTATGATTGTAGTGTTTGGTATACACTTGTATACCTTTATCACAACTCACTGAAATTTGTACTTCATATTAGTTTTATTGTATGTAAATTATAACTCAATAAAGCTGACTTTTAAAAGAATGGTCATACACTTATTGAGTAATACATGCTCATAGGTCACTGCACAACTGACAGAAAGCGAAGTTATAGTTTAAAAATAGATCATTCATTGAATAAATACTGAATGATCACTTATTACATGCCAGAGTCTGGGCTAAGTGTTCAAGACAAAGTTACAAACTGCATATAAATAAAACAGGTGAGTGAACAGCTGATTAAAATACAGTATAACTGATACGATGAAGATAATCACAAGATGCTATATATGTACTGCGAAGAGACACCCAATTCAGTCTTGGGGTTATGAAAAGCTCTTTATTAAAGGTAATATCAGAGGGCAAGTCTGATGGAAGAATATGAGCAAGCTAAGCAAATGGGATGTGTGGGCAATAGTCCAGAGGGAGTAGGGGAGGGGGTCACACAGCTGGAACCTGGAGTAAGAGAACAGGTGGTTTTCTGTGAGTGAAACTGAAACTACATGTAAGAGGTATATTCAGGATATAGATGAGAAACAGAATTCATAGGATTTAATACCTGTTACACATGGGACTTGAGGCAAGGCAAGAGGACAAGGGTGTTTTTGCTTTCCTAGCTTGAGAAACTAGCACTATTCAGTGAAACTAAAATGTAGGAGGAAAAAGAATGGGTATAGTGACAGGTTGAGGGTGTTTTTTAATGAATGCTGAGTATGAAGTTCTGTGAGAGATCCCAGTACAATCTGTAGAAGAGCATTGAATACAAAAGTTTGTGGCACACAAAATTAACCAGAAACAGACACGCAGATCTAGAAGGCATGAACATTCTGGAGTTATCACAAGAAAGGATAAGATCAAATAGGTAGATAGGGAAACATGAAACAAGATGGTCCAAGATAGGGAAATGAATGAAGAGCCAGACAGCTTGGAGGATAACTAGAATATCATGTCCCACAAGTCAAGGATAGAGAATACTCCAGGTGACTGACGGTATTAAATCACAGAGAAGTAAGACAAAAGGTGGAAAGTACACATGCAATGTTGCAAGAAGGAGTCACTTTTTCAAGTATAGTCTCAGTGGTGTAAAGGTGGGGAGGCCAGATACAGAGGTCTGAAGAGTGAGTGGAGGTGATGAAATGGAGATATTTAAGACAGACCTTCCCCATGAAAGAACATAGAATGTGTTTGGAATCTGGGGGAGGACCTGGGGATTGGAGGCAGTGCCGTGTCCACATGCTACAGAGGTGCAGTCAGTAGAGAGGGACAGATTAATGGAGTAACATTCCTGAAAAGGCAAGAAGAGAAGGGATCCAGAGAATGGGATCCAGTTTTCAGTATGATAAAGAATGTCTGTTCTGGCCCATCAAGATGGGAGAAGGAGGGGATAAGTGAAGATGCTAATATGTAAGTCTTATGGCAGGATGTTGAGGGACTTTTTGCTGATGTCTTCTATTTTTCTGTGGGAGTCAAGGTCATATGGAGACTAAGGGAGAAGTGGGGGTCCTGCCTTTTAGAGCAGAGGAGACAGTTTGAAATTGCTGCCTCACAAAAGGTGAAAACTATCCATAGACACATGGGACTCCTGCACATTTCATTAAGGGCCAGGTTAAGGTCGGAGATCACAAATTAATATTGTTTCCAATTCAGAGTGATTTTTTTTTTCTTCACAATTACCCAGTAATCCAGGAGCAAGAGTGAAGCAGATAGCATTGAGTTCATTCAGGTTTTGGGTTCTACACAGGACTCACAATAAGATCATTAGTAAGAAACTGAGGATTTTGAGAAAAATAGTTGCTGTGATGGTCAATGGCACCTAGATGATGAAGGACATGAAAACAAAGAAGTCCTGGGAAATGAAGAAAAAACAGGTGGGTCTGTAAACTGGGAGTTTCTAGAAGGTGTATAAAATGGTATATTTGGGATAAGTGAATTGAGATAATGTGGTCTACATGGAGAGACAGAGAAGATGATAGGAAATAAAGAGGACAAGGAATCCTAAATGCCAGGATGTTGAAAGGATTATCCAATGCTAAAGTCACAAAGACGATAGCAATACAGGTGTGGGAGGAAAAATGGAAGGCATAAGTGAGTCTTCAAAGAATTAGGGGGAGTGTCCAGGATAGAACGGCAACAGTGCTAAGAAGGAGTACAGCAAGGCAGAACTACAAGGTAACACCTTAAATAAGAGAGAACCATATAGGACTGAGAAAACCTAATCCAGAAACAGTTGTTATAATTAAGGAGGACCAATTCCCAACCTTTAACAACATGAGAGATGGGAGGAAGAACAGCCTCCACTTGAGGTGTCATCTCTGGCTTGAATGGGTAGGGTCCATGAAGTTTCTGGGCTCGCTGCAACTGACATGGATAATCAGAGGCTTCTTGGTGCTGGGAAGCCTCTCAGGGTGGATGAATGAGCAGACAGCCTGTTGGTGGAAGCAGTGAGCTCTGCTGCATTCTGCATCAATGGTGGGGGCTGTGTCTCAACTAGAGCCATCAGTGAATTAATTAAAGCTCCCGAACCAGCCAGGCCTGGGCTGAGTCCAAATTCTGTCATTCACTGACCATGGGAGTTTCTGTGAGTATCTGATTCTTCAACCATAAAATAAGGATAATACTATTTACATCAGAGTTGTCTTAAAACTTCAATAAGATGATGTTTGTCAAACAGAATGGTGTATTCAAATAGTAAGTACTTAATATAAGTCTATTGTTATTTTCATTATAATTCTGGGTATATGTGATGCCAGAGTCCAAAAAGAAAGTACCGTGCTTAATGAGATAACCTTTCAGTGAATCTGGATGGAAGGAAAAGTGGAGGGTATGAGAATTTGCCAAATGGAAAAGATGAAAATTTTCAGTGAATGAGACCTTTATTTCTCAAGATAGATAATTAAACAATATGCAAAATCAAAGAATCTAATCATCAGGTTGATTTTCCTACTCTTCTATAATAGTGGGTCTGGAGATCCAGGATGATTAACTTTTCCTTTGTTGACAGAAGCAAAGTGTTTAGAAAGGAGAGCTGGTGGGGAAAGAGCTGTAACTTCCACACCTCATTTAGACGCCCCAGCCTTGCTTACGCAGTCTGGTGAATTCTGATGAGAGAGTTGTATTCTTATAACAGACATCATTGTCCAGATGTAGACACACTACGGTGGTTTCCAAGTAGGAAACAAAGATCACTTCACTTGGAAGTAGAAACTTTCCTGAGTTTATTCCTCTGATGAGGGGCCCTTCCTCTGAAGCAATGTGTCTCCATGCAAGGGGGTAGGGACTCTCTGCTCCTGTCTCTTTACAATCTCTATCTCAACACCCCCGAGGGCCTTCAAAAGGAAGCAGCTCGCTCAGTGTCCAGGGTGCTTTTCTTGCAGGTATGGAGGATAGATTATGTGATTTAAAACACAGCCCTTCCCTGACCCAACTTAATCCCCACACATAATTTCCTGGAGCCTGGTCAATGCTCCTGATGATCACTTGCCCCAGGGCCTTCCTCTGTTCCTTCTGAAACTACCTTCTTAGATTTTACTATTTTTTTTTAACCCTGATTCCTTTTGGCCTACTTTTTGTTGTTTACGTTTCATACATTTTCCAAAACCCCAAAGTTTTGCTTGAAATTCTCCTTATTCATTAATTCTATAAATAAATACATTCCTTTATTTTGTAACGAGTTGGGCAAGGGGAAATATCTGGCTCCCCATCTTTCTATCTACCTTATCAGTATATAGAAGTTAATAGCACAGTATGGAACCAGACTGTCAGAGACTGAATCATAGGTCCACTACTACCTATGTGACCTTGAGCAAGTTGCTTAATCTCTCTGTATCTCAGTTACTATCTGTGAAATGAGAATATAAAAACAACAATCTCATGGAGCTGTTCGAAGGATTAAATTAGTATAAAAATACAACGTGCTTAAGTCCCTGGGTGGCTCAGTCGGTTGAGCGTCTGACTTTGGCTCAGGTCATGATCTCACAGTTTGTGAGTTTGAGCCCTCTGTCGGGCTCTGTGCTGACATCTCAGAGCCTGGAGCCTACTTCTGATTCTGTGTCTCCCTCTCTCTCTCTCTGCTCCTCCCCTGCTCATGCTCTGTCTCTCAAAAATAAATAAATTCTAAAAAAAAGTTTTTAAAAAATACAATGTGCTTAAAACAGTGCCTCATGCAACATAAGAACTACAGACATTTTTGTATTATTTATCTTAGCAACCAACATTGGAATGCCTGCTAGGAAAAGAGGCAGATGGAGCTTAATAAATCCTTTTGAGGTAGATGGGGTCTTCAAGTTGTGGGTGTTCCTAGATGCCAAACTATCATGAATGAGAGTGTCAGCTTTCCATGGGTATGAGCATGTTATCGGTTTTGCTCCTTAAATGGAACAAGAGATGAGTAATGAGATGAAAGAAAGGAGGAAGGGGATGGAGAAGTCAGTGAGTAAACTGGGTGTGAGGAAGGGTTTGTCAAAACTTTGGTAGGGAGGTGTCTGGAAGACATCTCTTGTTGTGATATTCTGTTCTACTGATAGTTGTTTTCATGGTGGTGACAGAGATTTCTCCTCTGGGGCCCCTCTGCCTAGTATTGAGTATGGCCTACCTTCCTCATACATGCGTGAGTGGGTATCTGGAGACTCAAAGAAATAGTTTTGTTCCATGCCCCATCCCAATCCCTAGCTGGGTCTTTTGGAATAGGACAGAGAGACGCATCTAGAAACATACCCTCAGAGGCAGGAGGCTCCAGGGTTCTGAGGAATTTGCTGGAGTACTGGAGAAGGTTTTGGATGTCCACAGGCTGCAGAGTTGGGGAAAGCATGAAGCTAATTTTGCTGAGTCTTAAAGGTGAGGAAGATCCCAGCTGATATTTCAACTAATATTTACTGAGATGTTATGTGACAGCCATTGAGAGAAGTCCAAGAATGAAGTCCCATCACTAGTCCTGTGATATGGTTAGTTCATTGGCAGGGTTAAGTTTCCAGCCTAGCAGAGGGTGAAAATGGTGTGTGGGGAAGTCTGGGAGGACTCCTTGAACTCTCCTCCCCAACACTCTATTGCCTTGAACTGCTCCAAATGACTGAGGCTTCAGACCCTAAGCTAGTAGCATTTCATATACAACCACATAAAAAGTACAGATAGATTCTTTCAAATATATTTCATTTAGTCCTTATAACAACTCCAAGAGGCAGTTCATACTGCCATTTTGAATAAGGAGATAGTGAGGAAAGGAGATTTGTAGTTACAGGCATGAATGGGCTTTAAAGACTGATATGTCAATATCTGATTGATTGATGGGTTTGCCACATTCTACCTGTAGGACCTTGAGCAAACTTCTTAACTTCTAGGAGCTTCAATTTGTCTTGAACAAAGAAATATTACAGGATCATGTGAGGGTTACAACAAAATACTGATCTCTTGGAAAATACCAATAAAAGTGTTTTATTCTTTTGTTATTCCTTTGCAGATAATTTTTCACATCTGCAGACATTAAGTACCTAATAATTTAGAGAAAAAAATAAGTAAATTATCTTTCTAAATTAATCCACCACAATCATGTTAACTCCTGCATATAGTTTATAATGAAATCTTATGTTCCGTGTGGAAAAATCTGCCTAATTTATCAGCTCTGCCAAGTCCTCATAAAAACAAAAAAAGGTGAAGAGGTAGCAGGAAAAAAAAAGAAAGAAAAATATCCTTTATGTAGTCTTTTGCTGTTTACATTATATATTTCCTCTCCAATGGAGAGAACTAAAACTTTAGAACTGGAATGGTTCATACTCAGAAGGAACCAAAGCTAGTCTGGAATTAGCTGGTTCTGAATTACAAGGGTTAGGCCATCTCAGAATCTTGTATGGGCCAGTACAAGCAGGGTTCTCTGGGTTATTATTCTCTTTTCAAAGAAGCTCCAGGTAATAATGAAGGAAACTCCCCCAACATGTTCTGGCTTGGGGCCGCTGCCCCGGTCATGTTGGTGGAGCAGTGGAGTGAGTGGCCGTTGCCCAGATGCATAAGCAAAGAATGGGTTGCAACCTGAACTCCTGATTGAGAAACCTTCTGTGCTACAGATGACTGTCTACTTCTTTCTCTTCCTTCCTCCTGAGGCTGAAATGGGGAGGCACTGAGGGCCTCATACAAGACTGATTTGGATGAAAGAGTCTTTGTGAAAAGAAAGCCATTTATCAACTCCAGAGCCATTTTGGTGAATGATTTAACTACAGCTGCTTACAGCAACTTTACATCCAAACCCACAGTCCCACCTTCACCAAGCAATCTGCAAGCACAGACTTGGTGCATATCTATGTTGACCTGGTGTTTTGGGGGGCTTTCTCTAGGTTTCCAAGTGTTTAGTTTTCATTTGCATTTGAGGAACTAAGAGGAGAGAACATATTAAGAAAACACTTAAAAAGGGAGACTTTTTCAGGGAATTTAGCCAATGTTCCAAAGAGCTGTGTTGATGAAATGAAGCAGTCAAGTGAAAACAAATTGAATTTGGAAAAAAAATTTACTCCACCCAGTGGCAGTTGGAGCTTCCATTCTGAATTACTTCTAACATCCTCTAGCCACGTTTACTTTGCTGAACAGACTAAATCATTTAATCTGTCAGCTTTTCCTTGCCCCTGCCAGACCTCACTCAAGGAACGCTTCCAGGGCCATGGGAGCTCACCAAGGCCTTGGCCTGCCTGAATCACTCCCTGGGGGCCACGTGTCCACCGCACAAGGTTCTCTGTCCTAATTCAGGGTTGCTCAAAGTCAGGGGACAGCATTTTTGTTTCCATCCTCAAAGTAGGTTAGAAGGATATGATAAGAGCAACAGCTAACATTTTATTGAGTGTTCCTTGTGTATAGCAAGCACGACATTGAGAGCTCTCTACACATTAATTCATGAATTCTTCACCACCATACAATATGGAGAGCTAATATTCTTCTGGCTTTACAGATGAGGTGTCTGAGGATCAGAGAGCAAGCAATCTGATCAAGGTTATTCAATAGTGTCAGGCTTCAAAACCAGGTGGTCTGTCTTTGAATCTGGCTTGTAATATTCATTATAAGAACACCGAATATCATTGCAATTTCCCACTGAGCAGATCACTCAGTACTGGGGTGTGTGCAGGATGGTGGGGTCACAGTGATGCATTGGCACAGGCCTCTGCTCAGAACAAACTGGAATTCTGGAGAAAAAGCAAGCATATGAACAAACCACAGTGACAGTGTGAGTAAAGCCTAGGTGTACTGAGAGGAATAAGCAATTAGTTTTATCTCTGGGATAAAGGGGCCTAATAAAGGAATATTTGAAGTGAAGGTAATGCTTAGACAGGAATTGAAAGATAAAAAGGAGTTTACCTAAAGTATTAGTGACAGAGAGACCAGTAGGGTCAAAATCACAGAGATGTGGACCTGAATGGTTAAGTACAGGGGTCTAGAGTTGTTTCAGGGTCAGCTGGAAGGGAATAAGGCAGAGAATGCTAATGATCACCAATATCTAATTTTCCAGCCTCCTTTGTAGTTAAGGTGAAGCAATAGTATGATTTCACTTCTGGCCAATAGAATGGGACAGGAAGTGACAATGCATGTCTTCTAGGTCTGGAGCATAAACTTTTCCATGAATGATCCTTTCTCTCTTTCCCAATATTCTGGCACTCAGAATGAGCTCTAAGAACCCAGAGAAGGAGGGTGACCCAAAGGTGAAAGGAAAAGAGGGTTCTGAATTATTGCCCAGGGCAATCACCCCTCTCTCAGGTGACCCATATTACATACAGGCATAGATGAGAAAAAACTGTTCCTGTGTTATTCTCTAAAATTTGGGGGTTATTTGTCCTACTACTTGGTCTTCATGACTAATCCTGGAGGTCAGTCAGAGTATAATATCAGCTTAGTCACTGAGAGCCTTGCTCACAGGGCTGGAGAGTTTAGGATTTGCCGTAAACATGATTGGGAGCTATTGGAGGTTTTAAGCAAAGCAGTGGCTGAGATCTGTAGTTTAGGAAGTTTGTTGTGGATGCTGCATGTTCAATGAGTTGGAACTAGAGGCAAGATGGTGGGAATGGAGAGAGGTGTGCATGGCTAGTGGTCTATCTGTGCATCCCACTAGAGTGAACCTATCTCCTATCATCTTATTCTATTTTTGTACACTGGACATTGTACATAGCAAGGCCCTGTGACAGAGATGCATACAATGTCATAGGTGAATTAATGCCTTCATCATTGCCAATTACTTTATGCCAGTTCCTGTGGTTGGTGTTGACCTGTGTCATCTCATTTAAATTTGTGATTGCCATCTGCCATCTAATGGGTGAGGAAACAGAGACTGAGACACATTCTGACTCTTCTCCAAAGACCTACAGTCACTGAATTCTAGAGTTGAAGCTTGGATCCAGATCTCTCTAACCCCAGAGTTCACACTCCTTTCATTACACTCTGCTTGCCCAATCATCTTTAAGTAGGAAGGAGCTTTTGGGGTTGAGTTTAACAATCTCCCTGGTGGAGACTCCTTTTCCCTATATGCTATTTATGTTGATTCTGCCTGGTATATGTAGTGATAGGAAATAGCCTCAATTATCATGGGTTCAATGAGATTTAGAATTCTTTGGGTATTCAGATATGGTAAGGAAGGCTTTCATTTTACACATGAAGGAAGTGTAGTCTAGAGAATGAAGGAATGAGAATGCAATACATTCTTCCCTTTTCTTGGGGGCTGTCCTGGGGGAAGAGATGTGAGTTGGTCAAATCTCCTTATAAATATGCTGTTAAGGATTCGAGGGAAAACCACAGGTGGTATTTCTTAGTAGCAGAGTCTTTACCTTTGGAGTACCGTGAAGAGCATGTACCTTATCACTCTATGGCTTATAGTCAATAAACCTAGAATTGACAGATTCATGGGGCATGGCTTTCTGTAAAATGTCATGTTATCTATGCAATTATTGGAATATAAAATGGAGATGCTTCATCTGCCAAAAGATCTGGCTTTCATGTAAGTGATGTGCTTTTATACTTCTTTTAGAAATCTGTATGTCAAATCTGGGTCAGAGCAAGTCCTAAAGTGACCAGAAATGGTCCGGGAAGTAGTTTGGGCAGTCCTGAGCTTCTCCCTGCTTCCCCTGTGCCTTTTGGTTACTTGTAGCTTTGAAATCATTCATAAACCTTGATACCTGGTACAACACTTGTTTCTTGTGAGTCCAATTTGAGAATCCAACCCTTGTGTTATCTTCAAAAGATACTACCTTATCCAAGATCTCATGGTTTGGCAGCAGTAGAAGATACAACCTCAGACCTCCTATCTCCCATATCCTAAACCAGTTTAATGTTGAGGTTTCCTCTGTTCCTACATTTTCCTCATCTTCTACATCATCTTTCATGATTTAGGATGATGATGATGATGATGATGATGATGACGATGACGACGACGACAACAACAAAAATGATAGCAACAGCAACTACCTTTTATTAAATACCTACTATGTATAAGATATAATGCTATGTCCTATATAACAACAACACAAACATGTATAAACAACATGTATAAACACTCGCGATTCATGCAAGACAAATATGTATTGAATTTTTATTAGGTTGAACCTTATGAAACCTCTAATATTAAACCTACAAAACAGCCATTTCAAATGGCTCAACCTAATACTGTATGTCAGGTAATCTAAATTAGGTGGTCAAGGAAGGCCTCTCTGACAATCTTTGATCTGAATGACAAAAAGTAGCCGGTACAAACAAATCTGAAGAGAGACTATCCCACTATCCCATGAAAAGGGAAACTTCTACCGTAAGGGCTCATAGGAGGGAACTAGTTTGGGAATTTGAAAAACTAGAAGGGTATCACTATGGCTGGGGCAGAGTGGGTAAGACAAAGAGGGAAAGAAGTCAAATTTGGACAAGTTGGCAAGAACCAAACCACTGGGCTTTGTAGGCAGGACTAAAGAGCTTAATTTTTTATTCTGAATGGGTTTTGACTGGGAGTAGGAGAGGGGAAAATGAGATGTGATTTACATTGTTAAAGAGTCTGTCTAGCTGCCAAGTGAAGAATAGATTGTAGGGGTGTAATAGTGGCAACAGGGGAATATTGTATGATGCTCCTGTACTGATCAGGTAAAAGATAATGGTGGCCTAGACTAGATAGAGTGAAATCTCTGAGTATGGAGATAACTACTTAGATGGGGATTTATTTTGGCTTGTTCTGACAGGCAGATGTTCCCCTTGCTCCCAATTACCACATTATAAAAGCTCTTGTTGATGTTTCAGAGAATATTTGCTAACAATCTCTCAACTTGGAGAAAGCTGTGGAAACAAACAAGGGTTGTACTTACTTCCTTTGATGTATGACTTACAAGTTAGTTATTTTAAGTTAATTCTCTTCTTCATCTCAGAGCAGGATTTGTTTTGGGTAGTGGTAACCCTTGACAAGAGGCATCTATAGAAGCCCTCTTATCCAGGGATCCTGTCCTCAGCATAGGGGAAGCTGGAGACTAGAGCTCATATGCTCTTCTCCAGAAAATGAAACTACTTCCCAACTCCAGAGATAATTAGACAAAAGTCTCAGGGCTTCAGTGAGCAGAAAAGAAGGGCTATGATGGGCAGATTCTTGGCATAGTTGTTCAGGATATACAAGGGCTTGCCCAGTGACCAGGAGAGTAGAGGCCACTGAGGAAAACTGGCTGAGGATTAATTGAATGATGATGAGGAGGATGAGGAGAAGAGGAAAGGGAGGTTGGAGTCTGGGACAGCGCCCGGGCTGCCTTTGTAGGCAAGTTCCCTAACAACGCGTTCTGGGGGAAGGCAGGGGTTGATTGAAGCTTAATTCAGATTCTTTGAATGTGCCTTAAGGAGACAGACTAAGGAATGATCTGATGAAATGCAACGGGAAGCAAAACTTGGCAAGGACACAGTGGCAAATGAGCTGAGAATATGGGGAGATATCCTGCCAAGACCCCATTCCCCCCAGGACCACCCTCTGCGTATCCGGAGAAATCAATCAATTGGACAGGGCTGGATGGCTCCCACAGAACAGCAGTGGGGGACCCCTGTGAGGGTTGGGGGTCTTCCATTTACAAACAGGATTTGAGTCTCAACAGAGCATTAAGACGGGTCAGTGAAGGCATAGGGGAGGTACTCAAAGTTTCTTAATATCCTGTGGGTGACTCAGTGGTGCCAAATGCAATGCCCATTCCTGGACTGTGCCCAGGGAATTTGAGCCCTGCCTCCAACTTGGTGTGAAGGCCCCAAAGCAGGGAATGTGACATGATTCCAATGTCCCACCACACTGGGGAAATTTGTGAGAACCTGGTAGAAAGTTCACAAAATTCATCAACCCACTAAACATTCCCTGTCCTTGCTCTTCAGCAGCCCATGCTTCCCCATGCTGCCTCCTTCCTTTCTTGGATGCTCATAGTACTCTCCTCTGAAAGTCTAGCTTCATGTATTTGTGCCTCCACTAGGCAGTCAGATCTCCATGAATGTTGCTCTGTATGTCAATCACAGGGTCATCTGCAGGGCCCTCGAAATTAAGAGTTGGAAAGAACTTGGTATTGATGGGCTCTTTTTTATATGTAAACTTCCTTCCTGCTCCCCTGATTAATTTTATAAAAAAATCTCTCTACAATATCCAAAGTGATTCACCTAACATAGCTCTGCATTTCATTCTAATTTTGTGAAGTAGCTACCATTATCTCCAACCGACTGGCAAGGAGACAGACTCAGAGGGGGAGAGATCTGCCCAAAGTCACAGTGAGTTTCATGGAAAAGAAGGGCCTGGAACCTTGGTCTCCTAGTTTCCACCTCGCTCACTCATCTCTATGCAATCTGTCTTCGCTATCTTCTTTTCATTCTACCATGTCAATGGGTAAAATACAACAAAATAATACTCCCTGTTCCCATGTCCTCTCAAATGTGGATACAGCCTCTAGTCTGCTTTCTTTAGCTCAGCTGAGACAAATTCTCATCTGGAAAAAATTTATTTCTTAACATTTCCAGTCTCATTGACTGCCCTCTCCAACCTCATACTTTTTGATCCAAGAACCCTCTTCCATCCCAACTACTCATAATGATAACACACACACACACACACACACACACACACACACACACACACACACAACACACAACTGTTATTTCACACTACTGTCTGCTCCTTTGCTCATATTCTTTTCTATACTATAATTTCCCTCCCCAACTTTTGACAGGGAAACTTCTACTCATCCTTCAAGCCTCAGAAATGTACCCTGGACTTCCAAGGGGGATGAATAGGTCACCTCCATTCCCATAGCCCCTCTCTCATTTCCCCCATTACAGTGCTTACCAGATTATTTCAATCTTGCTTATTCACATGACTTGCCTCTTCCTCTGGCCAAGAAGCCCCTTGAGGGCAGACACTTCCTATCTGTAGCATTTAACACAGATCTTAACCCATCATAGCAGGTTCTCAGGAAATATTTCTTGCCCTGATCAAAAATCACAAACTATATATAGTTACATTTCCAGGAATTTGATTTTAATAATTAAACAACCATCTTCTTGCTTCCAGAACAATTTCACTGGCATTTTCTTATAATTTTACATATGACAAAATATACAGTTTGGAAATATTGAGTTAGAGGAGTTTTGACTTCTGTATGTTCTGGGGTAACTATAGCCTCAAACAAATCAGATTATTTCCCACCTGTTTTCTTCCTTGTTTCCATCCCATGAGAACAGTCTTCTAAACACCTTGGCCAAGGCTAAGAATCCCAGTTCTAAATCAATATCTGAATGGGAGCCATCTTCTACAAGTACAAACCTTGGCCTGTGGGACCATGATGGCTTGAGCCAATTGGCAGGATCATGGTGAGTGATGCAATGCATGGCATTACTCTTCTGAGCAGAAATGGCACCGCTGGTGATGTATAGTTAGCTGAATAACATTTTCTGGCCCTCTCATTCATGGTCAGTGGTCAGTGCAAAACCTTTTCTCCTGGCCTAAACAGAGAAGTCCCAAGGAATCCAAATCAGCCAGGGACAGATCATTGAGCTCAGGGTCCTAAATCATCCTTAGGCCTGTGGCCTGGTTTTCATTTGGTCCTGGAGGATATATTATCCTTCCATGGGTTGTGAGCCAATGTTTTTTTTCCCTGCTGATTTATGACCTCCTATAAATTAACAGAGGCTTTTCAACTGGGAACTCCACATCCCAAAGGCATGAATCTTCCATAAGTAATTCCTCCCTGAGGAATCCAGACTTAGCTCTCAATTGCATACTGTGATGGAGATGCATTGTTGCTGAAATGATATAAATGATACTTATATTCATGTTGGAAATGTCACACCAAGTCATAGGAAAAGAACAGTCATAGTCATATTTGTGTCCCCAAAGCACGCAAGCTTTGCCTGATCTGGGGACAGGAAGGGGCCTTATCACGTCTTTAGCTACAGTAAGTATTGGTTTATTGAACACCTTTGATGAGATGATAGATACAGGGCCAGGGGAACCCATTGTCTCCTCTCAAAGCATTCCCAGCTAGTAGTGAAGACAGACACATCTATAACTATGCTACAAGCTAATATTTTCCATTTGTTTGGGGATTATTTTTACCAACATTTTAGTGACTTGGGCATCAAAAATCATAATGAAATGGGGAAAAAAAGGCCCTCAATTACAATTTTTACTAAGTCTGGTACTTTATGTCTTCAATTCACTCTTTCTTTTCTTCAAACATTCACCAAGTATTTCTAGGTGCCAGATATTGTTCCAGGGACTAGGAATAATGTCATAAAGAAGAGGTGATCCTTGCCCTCAGGGGTTCACAGCTGTGGTAGCTAAGGATCTGTGGGCTGTGTTCCCACCAATTATACACCAGGTGGGCATAGGTATGGAGTAAAACAGAGATTCAAAGTTTGAGGTAGAAAATTTTATTTACGGGTTCTCTCTTAAGATGATTGTTTTTCTTATTGAGAAAGGAAAAAATGGGTTAGAGTAGAAAGGCTCATAAGTAGGAGTCAGAAGGTCTACTGTTTACTCCTAGATCCTCTTTCCATTAACTGATGATTCTATAAAAGTCATTTAAGTTGTTAGTTCCAATTTCTTTATATGTACAAGAGGGGCAATGGTTACCTTGCAGATTGAAGTGTGTGTGTATGTGTATGTGTGTGTGTGTGTGTGTGTGTATTTGATAAGAATCATCCACTGCATTCTTCTACATATTCAACATTCATTCATTCCTTCTTCTAAATATTCATTTATTCTGTATAACAGTGTGTGTGTGTGTGCGTGTGTGTGTGTGTGTGTGTGTGTTTGTGTGTGTGTGTGTGTGTGTGTGTGTGTGGCTGCTATAACAAATTACCACAAACTTGGTGATTTAATGTAAAATTATTCTTTCATGGTTATGGAGGCTAGAAGTCCAAAATTTATCAATGGGCTGAAATCAGCACTCTGGAGGCTCTAGGGGAGAATCTGTTCCTTTGCCTCTTCTAGCTTCCAGTGGCTGCTGGGATTCCTTGGCTTGTAGCCACATCACACTCCAATCTATATTTCCATGGTCATACTGCGTCTGTTTGTAAGCTCCTGCTGCTCCCTCTTACAAGGACACTTGAGATTGCATTTAGGGCCCACTCAAATAATACAGAATAATTTCTCCATCTCAATCACATCTTGACTTAATCACATCTGCAAAACTTATTTTTGCCATATAAGTTTTGTTTTGCCATATAAGTTTTTTGCCATATTTTTGCCACAGGTTCGAAGTATTAGGAAATCTTTTACATGGCAATTATTCAGACTAGTGCATCCTGCATTCATGCATTTGCCTTGTGCTTTGAGAGTTGATAAAATATATGGATTAGGAATATGGGCTTTGGAGTCAGAAGGACCTATTCCTGACTACTCTCTCTGCCACTTCCTAGATGTGACCTTGGGTAAGGTACTTCCACTATAATAATAGGTATCCCATGAGATTATACATATACATTATTTGGCACAGTTCAGGGTATTAAGCAAATACTCAACAGATATCAGAAATTATCAATATTAGGTATCCATGGCCTAGTGTTGGAAGTTCTTGGGTCTCCCATTAGAAAATTCAAGATCTGGTGGAGAATGTGAAATACAGTTTCAATGAAGTGCAATAACTGTTATTAGCAAGGAAAGGTCAAGGCTGTGGGAACCCAGAATTTGGCAATATATCTTGAAACGTAGGAAGGAGAGGGTATCTGGGAATCTTAGTGGATAAGAAGTAGTTAACTCAGAAGGAAAAGAGTCCAGGGAGAGTAGTGTGTACCCCAAAAGGGGGAACATGATAGTGAGGCTCACTAAGGAGTAACATGCAGTCTGGGCAGCACCTGAGAGATGCCAGTGGCTGCTTCATGGAGGGCCACCAGTGGCAGGCAAGGCCTGTTTTCTGGGCATGCAGCCTATGCAGTTGTACATGCCCTGCACTTAGAAAGGCTTTGTGCCTTCTTTAGTGCTTTGCTGTTTCTGTCTTAAAATGTCTGATAATTTTTTAACAAGGAGTTCTGCATTTTTATTTTGCACTGGGCCCTGCAAATTCTGTAGCCAGTCTTGGAGTCAAGAAAATGAGTTTAGGCTTTTTCTTAAGGACAAGAGCTTCCTATTAAAGACTTTTAAACAGAGGCAAACATGATCTGACTTGAGTTGTAGAAGCATCAGTCACAAGTTGCTTCTGGGGAGACTGATGGACGGGATGTCAATGGAGAAGGTGGTGCAATAATTGAGGTGAGAGGGTCTGGCCGACAGCAGAAAGAACAGTTACAGGAAGGAGGCAACATCAGATTTGATATATTTAGTGGATAGAAGCAGTGGTAAGTGGACGCTGAAGGTAAAGAGGAGAAAGAAAATCAGGATAACTCCCATGTTTTTATCCCAAATGATAGAGTGAAGCAAAGCCACTGATGAGACAGGGAACCCAGGCAGTAAGAGGCAGCAAATCCTATAAAGAATACTGCTACTGAGTTGTAAGAGATTGTGAAATTCTCCTCTTCCTCTTCTCCCTCATTGCTCTTCCTCTTGTCCTTCTTCTCCATTCTCTCCTCCTTCCCTTCCTTTTCCTCCTATTCATGGAGCTGGGAACATTGGTTATAACCCAATAGGAAAGAATGCGGCAGATTTCAGACTTTACAGAAATTGTTTTCCTGTCTGTCCCCCAAATAGCTTTCAAGGTGCCAAAAGCTTTCCTACCTAGCAGTCTTTTTCCTGCCAACCTGATCCCTCTTTCTAGAAGGATTTTGTCTAGCTACCCTTGCTTCCCTCCCCATAACTGTGTCTTTATGCACACACATAGATATTTAAACACTTATGTCCTCCTTCTTCAGGCTGTTTAACTGACACATTGTCAGGAAAGTCTTCAGTATTTTAAAGCATTGCCTCCCAGCTCCAGTACCATGGATGGACACACACACACACAGACACACACAGACACACACAGACACACACAGACACACACACACACACACACACACACACACACACACAATGCATTCTCCATTACACACTTCACTGATTCCTGTCCTATCTTTTCAGCACTATCATGACTACAATAAAATATTTTAATGATTATTTGTATAATACCTTTCTCTCTCATTAATCTATAAGCACCAAGAGACAAAAACCATGACTACTTTGTTCACTGTGGCATCTCCTGAATTTGTCACAGCCTGGAAAATCATAAGTGATAAATGAATATTTTCTGAAGGAAATAACATAAACAAATGAATGAACCATGAACGAATGCAGTTGATTACAATGATGACATAAGGAATCACCTCCAAGCACACAGAGACATAAGGCAAATCTTCAGGGGGCCTGTGTACCCAAACCCTACAAAATGGGTCCCCAGTTAGAAAAAAGAATGCCAGCTCTAATAGTGGAATACTGGACTATTTGATTATGATGAGAATTACCTTATTGGTCAGCAGTTTATAGTTTATAAACTATTTTTACTTGGATTATCTCATATGGTCCACACAGCAATGCTGAATCAGAGGAATTATTATTCTCAACTGCTAATGAGGAAAGGAGGCTTGGGGAGATGGTGTGACTGCCTAAGTTGTCGCAGAGACTAAGCGGCAGGATCAGTATCAAAAGCCAGCTGTGTTTGGCTCTGAAACCTTCTTCTCCACACCTTAGGGCTTCTTAAGAAAACAATTATTGAGCACACACTCTGTGTCAGGCTCTGGCTTTGCGCTTGGGCTGGAGAGACAGACCTTCCTCTCTGCAGTGAGAGGTAAATGGACAAGTAGACAGGACAGGCTCACACCCAGCATGCAAGGAGCTGGAAGGAGGGGATAACTGAGTCAGCTCTGGGGTTGGCTTAGCGTCTGGGACCAGGACACAGATCTGGGCAGGGGCAGTGCCTTCCTGAGAGACAGGGTTAATCCCTGGCACGCCGGGGTGGCGGAGTACTTGGGGAATGATCTCAGAGACAGACAGGGAGGGCCCTGGCCTTGCTAGCTCTGGTGCTGACAGTCACAGCTCCTGGGGCTGCCTGCTAATGGTGGGGAGGGTGGGAGCTGCCCTCAATCCTCAATCCTTCCATAGTCTTTGCCTTCCTTCCAGTCCTCTCTCCTGTTTTCCAGCACCTTCTCTTCCTGGGCACCCACCAGGCCTCATTCTTTGTCCTTGGCTTTGATTAAAGAAATAACTGACAAGGACTTATGGTGATGCTCCTGCAGAGAAGAAGGGGACTGTGTGCCTTAAGAAGAGATTAGGTTGCATAGAAAAACCACATTGATCCTGAGAGGTGAAGCCCTACTTATGGGATGCCATTCAGTATAGCTGTGCCTTTGTGAATGTGTGGATATTTTGGGTGAAGTGATGAGGTATGTCACAGAGAAGGCTAATTTTTTCATTCATTTTGGAGTAGGGGAAAGATTAGGTCCTTGGAGGGGGGCATAGTTTGGTGTGTTTCCCTACTCTGCCATTTAAATACAATTGTGGCAAATTGTTTCATCACTTTGAGGCTCAGCTTCCACCCCTATAAAGTGAGGACAATTAATAGTACCTACCCTGTGGAATGATTATACGAATTAAATCAGAGAATATATGGAAAGTGGGTGGCCCAGCATCTGTTATATGACTACTTTTTGTTAAAATAGAGCTGTTTGTATGATCTTTTACTCAACACACATTTACTCTGATCTTCTGGACACCAGGTAGAAAACATACCAATAAGTCACTGAGCTTGCTCTCAGGAACTAGTTTAGGAGAGGAGAGAGATATATGAAACCCGTATCCAATGAGTTAGAAGCACTAATTGAGATGGAAAAAAGACGAAGAACTTTGGAACAACAGAAGAGAATGGAACTGTTTCTGAACCATGGGATAGAGGGAGTCAGAGAATCCTTCACACAGGGAGCAACAGGTTGAAATGCTCTGCTAGAGACATCCAAGGAAAGGGACCCTCCTGCATAAGGCCATGAAGAGATCCAGTGACTGGTCAATATGAGGGCTTTCTTGCAATCTCCATTTGCCAACCTGATGTGAAGGCATTTTGCAAACTTTAGTTTGGGTTGGGGAGAGACTTTGGGAATCCCTGGGTGATAAGAAATGAAGCAGTCAGAACATTTAAGATCATGGGCTTTGGAGTCATAAATCTGGGTCCAAATGTGCTTCACTGCTTTACTACTCAGGCACCTTACTTAATATCTCTGGATACCAGCTTCATAGAGCTGGCCCAAGGATATAGGCACAGCACTTATTCCAGGAGTTGGTACCAGTGAATGATCACTGTGTGTGTGTGTGTGTGTGTGTGTGTGTGTGAAAGAGAAAGAGAGAGAAAGTTTATGCATATGAGTTAGCATTTATGGAATGCTTACTCTCTATGGTATAAACTAAGCTAATTATTATGCATGCAAGATCATGTGAAATGGTTCTATTAAGCCCATTTCACAGATGAGAAAAATGAAGTTTAAGAGAGGCTAAGTAATTTGTCTTAGGCCACATGGCTAGAAAGCAGGAGATCCAGGATTTGAAAATTGAACCAGATTGCTAGGTATAGAAACACCTACATATTAGCTGTCCTTCTAAGACCTAGTCAAGGGCAAGCTTCCCTTTTGGTCTAGAGTCACTCCTTGTGGCTAAGATTCCAGTTAACATGCAGCCAGTCAGAATTAGACCCTTTGAATCATAAAGTCCCATGAAAAATAACAAGTTTCATCTCTTGGGGGATGAAAGGCCTCACCCAAAGCTTGATCCAGAGCCTTAAAGGAAGGAAAAAGAAGGAGGGAGAGATGGCTTTACTCAGAAAGGTGACACACGTTTTTCCAGGGGCTGCCTCCAGAGATGGGATGGAGATTCCAAGTACAGCGGTTTAAATTTTTTATTCGGTGTTTCATTCTTGCTTTGGGCTTGGGTAAGGTTGTACGGTTGAATTGTAAACAAAAATGGAAAAAGAGGAGAAGGCTTTAAACTGCAAGTCTCAGGAAACCCTTTCACTCTGACTATGTCACATAATTCTGCTTGCACACACACAGTAAGCCAGATTCTACTGCTCCGGTTATGTTTCAAAAGGGGAATCTGTATGGGGAAGCTGTAGGGAGGGAGGGAGAGATTTGGGAAAAAACAGGCCTTGGGTCTGAAAAGGTGGGATTTGCTTTGCACAATTAGTTTCTTGAATTATTTCTCTCGATTGCCCAACGTTCAAGTGGCACTGGGCACTGTGCCTTGTGCTAGGCTCTGCAGGGGCCCCTGCACTGGAGGAAAGTGATAGACTCTAAGTGATGAGATAGGGGAGTTAGTCCACAGTACAGAACTGGTACAGAGAAGGGCATGATGACCTAACACTAGGTCAGAGTTCTCCTCATCTTATTTAAATTTTTTAAATGTTTATTTATTTTTGGGAGAGAGAGAGAGACAGAGTGTGAGTCGGGAAGGGGCAGAAAGAGAGGAAGATACAGAATCTGAAGCAGGCTCCAGGCTCTGAGCTGTCAGCACAGAGCCCGACGTGGGGCTTGAACTCACGAACCATGAGATCATGACCCTAGCCAAAGTCGTATGCTTTACCAATTGAGCCACCCAGGTGCCCCACTTCTCATCTTATTTTAAACACAGCAGGGGAATATGTCTTTCAAAATAACCCTATTTCATTGAAAGAGGCAAGTAAATAAAACGATCATAGCAAAGAGAAAGAGTGATTCAGGGCACTTGTTTCTTTTTTTTTTTTTTTTTTTTTAAATTTTTTTTTCAACGTTTATTTATTTTTGGGACAGAGAGAGACAGAGCATGAACGGGGGAGGGGCAGAGAGAGAGGGAGACACAGAATCGGAAACAGGCTCCAGGCTCCGAGCCATCAGCCCAGAGCCTGATGTGGGGCTCGAACTCACAGACCGCGAGATCGTGACCTGGCTGAAGTCGGACGCCCAACTGACTGCGCCACCCAGGCGCCCCCAGGGCACTTGTTTCTTAAGAATCAAGTTCAGGGGTGCCTGGGTGGCTCAGTCGGTTAAGCGTCCGACTTCGGCTCAGGTAATGATCTCGCGGTCTGTGAGTTCGAGCCCCGCGTCGGGCTCTGTGCTGACAGCTCAGAGCCTGGAGCCTGTTTCAGATTCTGTGTCTCCCTCTCTCTCTGACCCTCCCCCATTCATGCTCTGTCTCTCTCTGTCTCAAAAATAAATAAACGTTAAAAAAAAAATTAAAAAAAAAAGAATCAAGTTCAACTTTGTATCATCTCTTCCATCCTCACGATTCTATCATCTCTTCTGTCCTCATAGGTGCAATCTTGTATCTGCCTCACATGTTCATTCTGGCTATTCTCTAGCTGGAAGCAGAGCAAAGGCAACTGTAAGGGCCCTAATGTTCCTTCTCCACATAGGTCTGTTGAGCATTCAAAAAAGACACTTGGGTTTAAAGATTGGCTTAAAGATAGGGAAATCCATCCTTTAGGTCTTCCGAAAACGACAAAAAGAAAAAGAAAGAAAAATAGAAGGAGAAATAAAATCTACTCTATCTTTGGTGAAAGGGGAAATAGTTACAACCTAAACCAAAGACTCTGATAAATTCCTACCCAGGGCTGAAATGTGGTCTGTGGCAAGGGGCCGGAGAACACAATGTGCCTGCCTAAACCTTGAAGTGGATGCAGATTTTCTTAAGAGTGTTACAATCCTGAAGACACTACTCAATGATCCTTTGATTAAAACAGGGAAATCTAAGATTGTGGGCAGCTTAGGAAGAAGCTATGGGAAACCACTGGCCCAGAAGCAGGCTCTCTACAATGGCATTTGTAGCTATTCATGAGTTAACCCACCCACTCCTCCTTCCCCTCCTAGTCTTGTTCACTCCATCTCTGAGAATGAAAAATGAAAGCGTGGAATGAAAACAGTGATCTACAGATCACAAATCAGGCTTGTAACATAGAGTTTGTATGGAATCCAATCTGATCTCCCAAATACCTACAACAAAAGGGAAGGAAACATCCCCCCAGCAATGGCAAAGTTAAATTGGGTGAAAGTGTTCTAGAAAATGAACAAAATAAAGATGCCTACCTCCTTCAAAGAGTTTCCCTCACTGGGAATGCAAGCTGGTGCAGCCACTCTGGAAAACAGTATGGAGGTTCCTCAAAAAATTAAAAATAGAACTACCCTACGACCCAGCAATTGCACTACTAGGTATTTATCCAAGGGATACAGGTGTGCTGTTTCAAAGGGACACATGCACCCCAATGTTTATAGCAGCACGATCAACGATAGCCAAAGTATGGAAACAGCCCAAATGTCCATCGATGTCGATGAATGGATAAAGAAGATGTGATATATCTATACAATGGAATATTACTCAGGTCATGATCTCGTAGTCTGTGGGTTTGAGCCTTGCATTGGGCTCTGTGCTGACAGCTCAAGAGCCTGGAGCCTGCTTCAGATTCTGTGTCTCCCTCTCTCTCTGACCCTCCTTCACTTGCACTCTGCCTGTCTGTATCTCAAAAATAAATAAACGTTAAAAACAACAACAGCAATGGAGTATTACTCGGCAATAAAAAAGAATGAAATCTTGCCATTTGAAACTATGTGGATGGAACTGGAGGGTATTATGCTAAGCGAAATTAGAGAAAGACAAATATCATATGATTTCACTCATATGAGGACTTTAAGACACAAAACAGATGACATAAAGTAAGGGAAACAAAAATAATATAAAAACGGGGAGGGGGACAAAACATAAGAGACTCTTAAATATGGAGAACAAACCGAGGGTTACTGGAGGAATTGTGGGAGGGGTGATGAGTTAAATGGGTAAGGGGCATTAAGGAATCTACTCCTGAAATCCTTATTGCACTATATGCTAACTAATTTGGATATAAATAAAAAAAATAAAATTAAAAAAATAAAATAAAAGCCAAAGAAAATACAAAAAAAATAATAAAAAATAAATTAGGTTATTCTGAAACAAGAAAAAAAGAAAATGTTTTATAAAATAAAGGTGATTTAATAGAAGGAAACATCACTATATCCTATGGCAAAATTTTTTATATAGAATAATGAGCAAAAATCCTGGTAAACTTATTATATTCCAGTACTAGTGTTACCACTAACAGCAACAATAGTAAAACTAATATAAAAAGGAAAGGTCCAGGCCTACTTAATGCTTTTCCACAGCAACATGTAACAACAAAAGACAGTGAAATAGGGTCCATAATTTATGGAAGATAGGAATTTGGACTCACTAATTTTATATCCGGCAATAGTTTGTCTTTGGAATATGAAGGTAATATCTATATCCTCATATATGCAGAATTCAATATACAGCATGCAAAACCTTTCTTGGGATTAAAAGAACAGATGCTAGGTAAAGGAATGCAAGAAATGAAGAGACAAGAGTAGACTTAAAACACTTAGGAGTAGAGAAGACATGGTAAAAAAGTAGTGGTGGTGAGGGGCACCTGGGTGGTTCAGTCGGTTAAGCATCTGACTTTGGCTCAGTTCATGATCTCATGGTTCAGTTAGTGTGATGGAGGCCCACATGGGGCTCTCTGCTGTCAGCACAGAGCCCACTTGGGATCCTCTGTCTCCCTTTCTCCCTCCCCCCCCCCATTCACATGGCTCTCTGTCAAAAATAAAATAAACATTTGAAAAAAATTGGTGAACATTGTCTATTTAAATATGTAATTAATATTAATGACTCTGAGTGTTACTGTTACCAAGAACAAAACTATTATAAAGCTTGAGAATAAAAACATAATATTTAAATCCAGAAGAGGGGAAAAGCAAGGATTCAAGAGATACTATTTAGGGTGGAAGCATATAATTTTTAAAAATGTCCCCAATGTCAGTGTTTTAAATAATGTCGCCCCCTTTATTTTAGAGGGAGTTTTCATAAATGGAATCTATTTTTGTAAAGAAACTTTTATTTAAAACTCAATAACTCCTTTGGTTTCTGTTACATTCAAGAAACTTGAACATAATCCTTTGTATTTCAAAATGATCTACACTGGGTGATTATAATCTCACTCAGAGGTGATATATGGGTAATGTATGGTTTCAAAAATGTATTTATCTGTGCCTTTCTTCTTAATCAAAGTAGACATGCTAATGAAACAGTGGACTAACAAATAGAATTCGGTTGAAATGAAAATCTGTAAAAGTGAAGAAAAAAAGAAAGAAGAAAGAGATTATGATCAGAAATTAGAAACCATGTACTATGCCTTTGGACTACTCAACACAAAAATAAGCCAACATCCATAGTAAAGGAAAATGTTGTAGGAAATATGTGTCACAACTGTGAGTTCTGCAGAGCTAAACAACTCTTTATAGGACTCTTCTTACACCTGATATTAATATTCCCTTTGCATTCAAAATGCAAGTTTCCTATATATTTAACATTTGCAAAGGTCATCAAGTCATCAGGACTTACATTTGATAGAATCTGCTTCTATCTTCTGCAATTTGTAACTAAAGAGAACTATATTGCTTGTTCAAGAGTTCTATCCTTGGACTCTGACATCTGTCCCTCTGATGACTGTAAGTTCTGTGAGGATTGTGGTTTTGTATGCTCATTCACCATTCTTCAGAATCTGGTAATGTATTTGTTGTATAGCAGTACTTAATAAATATTTATGAATAGAATAAATTAACAAATGATGTATACACGGATATTAAGCCCAATTCCCAAGGTCACCTAGCAAGGGAGCTATAGAACTGGAATTTGATCCTTGGATTCCTTAACTTTTTTTTTTTAATTTTTTTAATGTTTTATTTATTTTTGAGACAGAGAGAGACAGAGCATGAATCAGGGAGGGTCAGAGAGAGAGGGAGACACAGAATCTGAAGCAGGCTCCAGGCTCTGAGCTGTCAGCACAGAGCCCGACGCGGAGCTCGAACTCATGGACCATGGGATCATGACCTGAGCCGAAGTCGGACACTTAACTGACTGAGCCACCCAGGCGCCCCGGATTCCTTAACTTCTAAACTCACTCTACTCTCTGCTGTACCATACTTGCTTTCCTAAGCTCTGGAGAAAGGGACAGTAGAAATTCTAATTGTGAAATATTTTTTCAAGTGTCAAGTGACACTTTGACAGTCTACACTAGATTTTGGACCTGCCATAGATGATGATCCTTCTGATATATTATGAGTTTGAAGAAAAGAAGGAAAAATATTAGAAGACATTATATCTTAAGATACAAAAACATAAAAGATTACAAGCCAAGGTCCCTGGCCACTCACACCACTTTGATAACGGGTTCATGGATTGGAAAAGAGCTCTCCATATACTCTCTACTCAGCTCTCAGCTCGGTCTGCCAAAGGGTGGGAATGTTTGGATTCTATCCTCCTGATGGTGCTGACTCATCACACAACTCCAGGGGACACTTAAAGACTTCAATGCAATGGTGACTTTGGTATTTTGAAAGATTGCTTTCTGTAATGAGATGTTAAAATAGGATCATTTGTGAGTTACTTTCAGAATATACAGTGTCAACTACTTCTACCTTCTAGAGTGTGGTGTTAGCTGACACATATATTCCTTGTAAAAGATGGGGCCAACGATAATGTGACTATTAGCCCAATATTCACCTGGAGGGTATAAAAAATAGTGAAGAGAAGATTTTAAAAGTGAGAAACGTTTTAACTGGAAAAAGTTGTTAGTGATGTGGTTTTTGCACGTGGAGGGAGACAAGAGCTCATTTTATCTCATTGCAGGAAGAATGAGTTAAAGGAATTTTAAGAAAACTGAAATCTGTAAGCTGACAGTGGTTGATAATGGACTCATGCCTGCTAAAGCCTAACTGAGGAAAAACAGTGCCTGGTAGCTGTTCTGGTGATAGATGATGAGGGCAGTTCTGTCGGGAATGACCTACCCTCCCAGAGTTCATTGGAACAAGAAATAGATCTTTCTAATGGACCAGATGGTGGTCACCAGAAAAGAGGAAGCTAAGAGTCATCCTTAAAAGACTTTTCCCAAAAGTCTTTTGGGAGTCTGGATGAGTGTTGGGATCCCAGTAAAGAAGTCTCTATGGGACTGCCAGAAGCCATAGGGGAGGTTGCAGTGTGGAGAACAGAAGGCATGTTAAGATATCCAAGAGTGTAGGAGGACTGTTCCTAAAGAACTCAGAAGTATACTACAAAAAAGTAACAGCTTGGAACATCCACTGATCCTAGTCTCAGTTTTTATTTCCTATTATGCCCAAAGGAAACCAATGTCAGATTATAACAGCACTGATAAAGAGAGAATATTCCTGGTCTTTGTCTCTCCTCAGTCTTCCACTTCAATCCTCATGAGGGGAATGAAGGGAAAAAAGAGAAAGGAAACTATGAGCACCAAACCTCATGGAGGCCTGATCTAGGGAAGGAAGAATCTTAAGTGATAAATGAAGTTAAAATTCTTATAATTCCACAGGATTGAACATGTTCATCATTGAACTGAACTGAACTGAATTAATCACTGAACTGAATTGTTTGGGGGATGTTTTTATATTATCGAAGAACAATCAGACAAACCATTGAGCCAATTCAATGTTATATTCAGTCACAGAAGAACTGACATTCCAGAATATGTCTAAATGGGCAATGGGGAAAAGAGCAGAATTTCTGCCCCCCAGCCCCGCCCCACATAACATTCAGAGTCCCAATCTTTCAATGTCTTGGTTATGCTTTGATTGTTTGCAGGAGGGAATTAGGGGATAAAAAACTCACTATGATTTGAATTCCATCTATTCCCCTGGTCCGACCCTACCCTATGCAAGATTCCCTCTAACATGATTAAAACAACTAGTATCAATTACAGAGCATTTGCTTTGTTCCACGTACTACGCTAAGTGCTTTATGAAAATTAACTAACTTAATCTTGTTACCATCTCAAGGAGGCAGGTATCATAGTATCATTACAGATTAAGAAACTGGAGCTAAGATTGGGGAAGCACTTGTAACCAACATCGCATGACTACTGAGTGGCAGAGTCCAAGTTTCAGTGAAAAATGTAACCAACTCAAAAGCTTCATCTATTAACCAAGAATCCACTTCCCATCTCTCAAGCAGATGTTAAGAAGACACTTGTGATAAAGACTTTGTTAGTCTCTAATTAAACTCTGATGCCTGGGAAAGAACTAACGGTAAACAACCCATTTCAACTTAATTATCCCATTGCTGCAAGGGAAACAGCAGAAACCTACTCCTTGAAATTTCTGCTCATTGCAATTAGTTCTGCCTTATAGAACCACATTAAATAAGTTCAAATACTTTAATAAAGGAGAATCTTTGGGCTACAATGAGCATATCTCCTTTAAATCTCTTTTTTTCCAACTGAAACAACTCAGTAATTTCTAACATGTGTCATCCTTTAACTTGTACTTAAATGATACCAGTTAAATGTGGCTTCCCTGACACTTGTTTCCACTAAGAGATATAGTACTTTGCTCACTGCACTGTACTGTAGGCAATTTAAACTTCCCATATGCAATTAGACTTTAATAGTGAATGTTTATCAGCTGGTTTGGATTGAAGATTCCTCATTAGATCCTTCTTCCATCTAGATTTAAAAATATATATATTTATTTTTTGAGAGAGAGAGAGACAGTGTGAAGAGGGAAGGGACAGAAAGAGAATGAAACACAGAAGCCAAAGCAAGCTCCAGGCTCTGAGTGGTCAGCACAGAGCCTGACGTGGGATTCGAACTCACAGACCACAAGATCATGATCTGAGCCAAAGTCAGATGTTTAATCGACTGAGCCACCCAGGCATCCCTTCAATTTGGATTTTTTAATCTACACTCCCCAAAGTTTATTAATGTATTTCCAAAGTCACTCCGATGAAATTAAATCTTGACTTTGCCCCTCAAGGGATTTGATATGTTTTGTTTTGATGAGAACCATGGCCTAATTTGAGTCACTTAAATAGTGAATGCTTCTTCCTTCCCCTTAGTGACCTTTTAATTCATCCCTGATACATTTGCGTTTGTTTGTTTTTTGACATTCTGCTTTGGATATAATTCCATGACATTCAAGTAGAGCATTTTCTGGATATTTAGAAACAGAGGGCTAGTATTGAGGGGAAATGTTAAGGGTAGGGAAACTTTTTGCATGTTCTCAATTTAGGGATGGATCAATTTTAACAGAATGTGTAAATACAGAAAGAAAAATAAGCAGAGAAGGAAGACTAACCTTGGAAATGGGAGGGAGACATCTGAATAAGAGTTAATAATAATGATTGCAGGTAACTAATATCAACTTTTATTTGTTACTATATTTCAGACTCTGAAAACTGCTTTACTCACATTATATAATTCTAGATACAACATTAAAAGGTAAATATTCTTTTCCTCAGGTTGTTGAGGAAACTGAGACTTGTAGATATTGACTCACTTGCTACAGGTCTTATAGAAATTAGATTGCAGAGGTAAGAGTCAAACTTAGAGTTGTTTTTAATTTCAAAGTCTAGTGTGCCTTAACCACTGTGCTTATTGCCTCCTAAGTCAGAAGGAGTCTAAGTGGAGATACTAAAAACAAATAAACAAAACCCACAAAGTCTCTGATGTGGAAGAGAAATTGAAGAGAATATAAAACTACCAGATTTAGTTAGGAGGTAGAAACTGGAGGCAGTAACAGTTGAAATTTCAGCAGTTTGGAGCAGAATGGTGGTCTTTACCTCACTGGGGGTGCTAGAAGATGCTAGTACCACTTTTAGCCTGAGAATAGACCAGTGGTTTTCAACCCAGGGCAACCTTGTCCTCCAGGGGATATTTGGCAATGTCTAGAGACATTTGTGGTTCTCTAGTTGCTGAGTGCAAGAGGAAAGGGACGCTGTTGGCATCCAGTGGGTAGAGGCCAGGGATGTTGCTAAACTTCCTGCAGTGCACAGGACATCCCCCACAACAAATAATTACTTGGTCTAAAATGTCAATAACACCGAGCTTAAGAAACTGTGACATGAACTACAGTTACTAATCTTTATAAAACGGTATCTTTATCTATACTTTAATATCAAGTAGCACTATCATGTCTGAAGGGACTGAGATTAGAGGCGATGAGAACACAAATAAATGTGTTGGCCACGCAGGAAGAAGGGGAAAGGAATATACCTTGGGGTAGGACTTACAGCCGTGGAAGGAATGTGCTGAACATGTACATGCCATTGTTAATACTAAGTTCTGAGTTAAGACTGCATGCCAGCCATCCTTAGCATGGGTGGTTTTTGGGTCTAACTAGAAAGAATTGGCTTTTGTATCAATACTCAATGATTGTAGCAGATTTGCCTGTCTCCTGTGTTTTTGCTATTCCTTCTTTATGAAAAAAATCAATGTCGGTTTTAAGTTTTTAAAGGAGGATCTGTTACCTGCTATATTTAGCATCATGAAGGAGGAAAACTGCAATATTTGCTTTCCATAAATTTGCAAAAAGAAAGGTATTTTCCACCTACCGCACCCATTCCATGGTTTTCCACCGACAGCTGCATATATGGATATCCTGCCATATATCTCTGGAGAGAAGGAGAGCTGGAAGGTGTGGGAAGGCCCATGAATGGGGCCATTGAGTCAGCTATTCCTCGATGGGCAGGCATGATTGCTTTCAAGGGGCCAGTTCTCTTGCTGTGACCACATAGCTGAAGGCACAGCCAATGGATAGGCTTCACCCAATAATTCTTGGTTGATCCACATTTGGGTCAGTAATGTGGTGGGCAGCGTCAATTGCAGCTCCAGGATCCAAACGGCTACTTTCCAAGCTCCTTACAATCATACCCTGTTGATGGAGGCAACGGGGGAGGTATGAGTGGGAGAGGTGAGGAAAAAGAAGGAAATGGTTTCCATGAATTATTGCTAGAGTTTTTAGAAAAATAAAAGCCTGCTTTTGAAGAAGAGATAAAGGGATCTCAGCATCATGCCACTCCCATTGCTCTTAGGATAAAGTTAAAACTGCCTAATGTGGCCCACTAGGCTGGGCATGACATGGTCTGTCTTGCTAGCCTCCTCCAGGGCTACTCTTGTCTTCTCTAGCCAGGCTGACCACCATTTTTATGTCCCTTTAATCCTCAAAGTCTTTGCAAATGCTATTCTCTCATCCTGGAAAGGTTTGCCCCCTTATCTTTCTCCTGGCTAACTCCTACTCATCCTACTCTACTCATGTTTAGTAATTGAAACATAACTTCCCTGACTTCCCAGGCTAGGTAAGATTGTTGTTACATATTTCCCTGGTAGCCCTATCTTCTTCATTGTGGTTATCCCAATTGCAATAGTATAATTCCCCCATTAGTCTGTGAGCTATACAAGGGTTAGGTAGGACATATCTGCCTTGGTCATCCCTATACCACCAGTACCTAGCCTAGCACTGACCCACAGTATCTATGACTGAATGTATTATTAAATAGCAGGTAATGATGGAGAAAAAGAGGTGGAGGAGGAGTAAGAAAAGGAAAGAAGGAATGGGAAAAAGTATAAAAGAATAAGGCAAGAACTCCATATGAAAGAAACAGTATCAATCATTAGGTTCAACTTCTGGACTTACCTATAAGTAAATGGGAGAATGGGGAAGGCTAAAATCTAGATCACCTAAACTAATCCAACAAAATAGACAAATAAACACAATAAGTTTAGAGAGAGTATTCAGAAAGAGGTCAACCACCCTCATACTTAGAGGGAGTAGTGAGCTTGTTATGTCTCCGTGCAAGCCAATTCCTTGGGTTATCCTATCGAGTAGCCACATGCTCTATCTCCCACCATTTTTAAGATGACTAGAGGCATTAGCACTTAGCAAGCAGGAACTCTATGCCAAGGATTGTGCAGAGCACATCAAATACATTTTCTCACTTTATCCTCAGACACCACATATTGAGTTAAGGATTGTTTCCCTGTGACACTGATGGAGGAAATTGAGACTCAGAATCTCAGAAGAAAGCACACTGCCCTGGGTACCTGAAGACCTCATTCATTTATTCACTCTCTGGTCCCTGCCTAACTGATGTCTTTTACTGATACTTCAATTGTTTTTTTTTTAACCTTTATTTATTTTTAAGAGATAGAGAGAGACACGACATGAGCAGGAGAGGGGCAGAGAGAGAGGGAGACACAGAATCTGAAGCAGGCTCCAGGCTCCGAGCTGTCACCACAGAGCCTGACGCAGGGCTCAAACCCACAAACTGTGAGATCGTGACCTGAGCTGAAGTTGGACACTCAACCCGCTGAACCACCCAGGCGTCCCAGAATTGTTACTTTCTCATGGGAGGTTCTCCTTACTTCCCTTGATGGTCAAATCCTCTCTTGGAGGTTTCCATCTCACCTTCTTTGTATCTTTCACAATTTAAACTGGGCATTTTTGAGTGATTAGTTGACTACTATCTGCAGGCAGGGCACATTCCAGAATGGATTGGCCTTGTTTTCCCCAGCCCCTGCATAATCCCTGCCACATAAAAGGTTGCTAGTAAATATACTTACAAGCAAATGGCTGAGATCCTTTTAGGGTGCACTTGTTGTGTTTTGGGTTCTGTTCTGGTCTATCTGGATACAGAGAAAATGCATACATGGCCATTGATTTAATGGAGCCAACAGTCACTTGTCGGGGGGTGAGGTGGAAAGTACTACTAGAAGGAAAGAGAGACAGAGAGAGAGAGAGACAGAGAGAGACAGAGACAGAGAGAGAGAGAGACAGAGAGAGAGAGAATTGAAATAGGTAAATAGCTTTCAGGAACTGTTTTCTAGAGAAGAAACTTGATGAGAGCTTCCCAAAGGTGAGAAAGCTTTTGTCAGGTATGCAAGGGTGAGATATGGTTAGGGAGAAGGAAATGTAGATGGAGGGAATGATACGAGCAGAAGGAAAAAAAAGGAGGTATGAAACAGCACATGTGTTTGGCAAGTGTAAACAGATTGGTTTGCCTGGAGTGTTCAGAGCATGGTCAGGATGAGATCGCAGAGGTCAGATGTGGGCTACATCACAAAGTGGTTTTCATGCTTGCCTTGGGGGTTTCAGCTCTTTACTGCAGGTGATAGCAAACACATGTGGATGGTGATGCACAGTTGAGAGAGTATTGAATCATTCATCTGTTCTTTGAATCCACGTTCCACTGGGTCTTGATACTATACCATGCCTTGTGCTACTACACGGAAGAACATGGGTAGAACTTAACAAGACAGATTCCCTCCTCCAAGAAGGCTGCAATTTCTTAAATATATAACAGAAGTCAGGCCCTGACCTCTACTTTGCCTTTTGAGATGCAGATGCAAAAATGAAACAACTTGAGAGCAATCACAAAGTCCTCTCCCACTCAGCACACCCAGAGCAACCCGGTAGTGACAGACTGGGCAATGGTGTGAGGCAGCGGGAAGGGAGGGATCACCATAAGGAAAGAGCATGTAACTCCAGGAGCTCCTCCTGGAGAAAGCAGGTCATAGTATCAATTCTGCAGTCCCTAGAGAAGAATGCCCATATTCTTCTGTTCTTAAACATATGTTGCAATGTTTTTCATAACTCTGGACTGAAGAGACTCTCCATCTATAACATTAGATGGCTGCCCAAATTTTATAATCCTCCCATATCCTCCCCTTAGCTGACCTTTATTGGGCACCTGCTTTTTGCCAGGCACTCAACACAAGCATTTACTTACACTAACCTATTTAAATTTTTTAAAAGCTTATTTATTTATATTGAGAGAGAGAGAGCAGGGGAGAGGCAGAGAGAGAGAGAGAGAGAGAGAGAGAGAGAGAGAGAGAGAGAGAGAGAGAATCCCAAGCAGGCTCCATGCTGTCAGCACAGAGCCCAATGCAGGGCTCGAACTCACAAACCATGAGATCATGACCTGAACCAAAACCAAGATTTGGGCACTTAACCTACTGAGCCACCCAGGTGCCCCTATTACTATCCTATTTAACCCACTAACATGTGAGTTCCAGAAATACCTTTTATACATGAGAAAGCTGTAGGAAGGATAAGAAGAGGTCCAGCACAAAAATGTGTTTCCATAAATGTCCTACAACAAAACCTGAGAACTTTCCAATATATCATATAGCATAATATGCACTGTAGTTTAGATTTAAGCATACTAAAACTGTCACTATTAAAATACCACTGAGTGTTAGCAAAGGAGTAATCCAGTAATTATTATCCTTCAATTATCCATTATTCCCCAGGAAGTCAGCCTACTCCATGCAAACCCAACACTCACTTCTGAGGTCCAGGGAAATTCAGCACTGGCCCAAAGTGATAGCATGTTGGTGGCAAAGCCAGGATTGGGACTCATGCTTAAAATTCCTGTCGTCTTGATCTTGACACTAAGGGTTGTAGATTCTAATGCCAGATCAGATGTTTGCTTCCCATTTCATTTTCTTCTTACAGAAAGGTATGTTGGAAAGGGTGTGGGTTTTGAAGCCAGTTGGATCTTGGTCCAGATCCAAGCTCTACCATTGACTTACTCTGTGACCATGAATGATTTCCTCCCTGGGTTTCAATGTCCTGTGAAATGAAGTGAAAAATATCTTTCTAACAGGTTGTAATGAGTACAAATAGTTAGCACATGTACAGCACAGATAGAACAGTGTCCAACACATAATATAACTTAATACATGTTAGTTCTCCAGCTTCCTTTGCCAGAAGATGGAAGGAAGGTACAGCTGCCAGTGGCACCTGAATACTCAAGGGCACAATATTCTCAAAGGATGTGAACTTTCTTTGCTCCTTCCCCCCAACCAGGATTTATCTCTTATCCCTGTGACTGTGCCATCAGGTGGGGAGACTTGGTTGGAAATACTTTCTTAGATTAGAAAGACGAGCTGGGATTCAAGGAATGCCTCTCCAGAGTCTCCATGTCAGCAGGACTTTACCGTTACCAGGTGAGCAGACAGTTACTTTCTGGGTTGATAAAACAAATCCATTATTCATCTGCCCATAAAACTATGTCCTTTATTGTCAGTGCTGACATGTTAGTTTTATTATATAAGGGAAGACTCTGGGTTGAGACCACCCTTTAGTCTCATTTCAAAGAGAGGGGCTTTTTTTAGAAATGGCAGGAATGGGCTGTGTCTGTTCACGGAAGGACACTTTGCTGAAATAGTGGGGCTTTGTAAGTCCCTATAGGAATGGAGGTGGCTGAATTTCCAGACTTGGATTTGGTTGAAGGAATTTCTGACAGACACATCTCTTCAATGGTGACTTTGGCCTCACTGGTGTCTTGGGAGCAGAATAAAACTTTTACATTTTGAGAATAGGAACGAGGCCCTCCTCTCCCCTAATTCCTCCCTCTTATTTACTTAAAAAAAAAAAAGAAAAGAAAAAAGAAAAAACTTCACTATGGCTATATAGTAAGAAAGTAATTAAGTATGTAAGAAAGACATGCACCTACTTTCTATATTTCCAGTGGAAGAGAACAAGATTCAGACACTTCTTCAGATGTCTCCAACCCTACAGCTTTCTAGAATTATGTAATATTTTTTTTTAATTTTTTTTAACGTTTTTATTTTTTATTTTTGAGATAGAGAGAGACAGAGCATGAACAGGGGAGGGTCAGAGAGAGAGGGAGACACAGAATCGGAAACAGGCTCCAGGCTCTGAGCCATCAGCCCAGAGCCCGACGCGGGGCTTGAACTCACGGACCGCGAGATCGTGACCTGAGCTGAAGTCGGACGCTCAACCGACTGAGCCACCCAGGCGCCCCTAGAATTATGTAATATTTTTTTCAAAATCTGAGAAGTCTCCTTGACTGGATGTTTTCAATATACAGACACAAGTGATATCTTCTATTTTTTACTTTTCATTTCTCTCTAAAGATTCACTTTTAAGTACTCTCATGAATTTTTTTTTAATAACATTTTGACCTTCCCAATTCCCATGAAGAGACACCATTGAGTTATTGAGATGGTATTAACTGGGATGAAAGCAAAGACCATTAAGTAATGAAGTGTACAGAGTACCTGCTATGTGGCAGATATGATACTGGAAGCTAAAAGTATAGCAGAGCAAAAGAAAAGACATAGACTTTGCCCCTATAGAGCTACTTTCCTGTAAATTTTCAGCTGAATTCATGAAGCTGGATATTTTAAAAATTAATTACTTAGTTAATTTAAAAATTAGTAATAAATTACATTAAAATTAATTAATTAATTAAAATTTTAGAGCAGTATAAAGTTCACACAAAATTAGAGGAAGGTAGAGAGTTCTCATATACCCTTGATATTATACATGCATAGTCTCTCCTACTATAAACACTGTCAATCAGAGTAGTACACTTATTACAACTGATGACCCTACATCAATGTGTCATAATCACCCAAGTCCATAGTTTACATTAGCGTTGACTCTTGGTCTTGTACATTCTATGGGCTTGGACAAATTTATAACTACAGGTTATATCTATCATTGTATTATTGTACAGAGTATTTTCACTCTCCTAAAAATTCTCTGTGGTCCACCTATTCATCCCTTTTTCTCCTAAACCCTGGCAACTAATATTTCCATAGTTTTGCCTTTTCCAGAATGTCATATGGTTGGAATCATCCAGAGTGACTTATTTCACTTAGCAATATGCATTTAAATTTCCTCCATGGCTTGAAAACTCGTCTCTTTTTAGTGTTAAACAATATTAAATAATATGGATGTATCCTAGTTTATGTATCCATTCACCTACTGAGAGACATCTTTGTTGCTTCCAAGTTTTGGCAATTATGAATAATACTGCTTTAAATATCCATATGTATATGGATGTTCTTGTGTGAACACAAAGTTTTAACTCCTTTGAGTAAATAACAAGGAGCATGATTGCCGGATTGTTTGGTAAGAATTTGTTTAGCTTTGTAAGAAACCACCAAACTGTCTTCTGAAATGGCTGTACCATTTTGCATTCCAACCAGCAATAAGAGTTCCTTATGCTCTATATTCTCACCAGCATTTGGTGTAGTCAGTGTTCTGGATTCGGGCCATTTCTAATAGGTATCCTATTGTTTTATTTTGCCTTTCCCTAATGATATTTAATGTGAAGCACCTTTTCATATGTTTATCTGCCATCTATATATCTTCTTCGGTAAGTTATGATAATTTTTGCATTTATAACATGGCAAAGCAATTGTGAGAGTTAAGTGACACATTATATATGAAAGTGAGGGGACATGGCCAACTGGTTAAGAGGGAAATGTCTGAAACCAGAATGCCTCGGTTTGAATCCCAGATCTAAGCTACTAAACCTCTTTCTGCTTCATGTTTCTCTTCATTATAATGAGGAAAGTGATTATATTTACTTTATACAGTTGCTATAGGGAAAAACTTAACTTATGAAAAGCATGTAATGTCTAGCATAAAGTACACAATATTGCTGTTTCTTGGGCACATAGCAAATGCTCAATTAAATTTTGTTGATTTAATGAACTTAATACAGAAGAAAATGAAATTCTGTGATGTGGAGTTGGGTTTGCTCTTGGATGTATAACTTTCCTAAAACAATTAGGTTTGGGAGGTGTTGTTTCCAACTAAGACCTTAAAAGTTATTACACAACTCATGGGAATTGGGGAAAGCTTTACTCATTCTTTCAAATCATCTCCCTGAAGACTGATTCTTTCCCCCTTGAAGTTTCCACTTTCTTCACTGGTGTGGAATTTGGTCAGAGGGAAAGATTATTTTCCCCTTAAAGGACATCTTAAATCAAGCGTTTTTCTTGAGTTTGCAACTGAGCACATGATTCCTTAGGAAGTTATAAATAAGAGAGCTGTGGTGTTGTTAAATCAGGCAGTCAAGCGTCAGGAATTCAGTTGAAATGAACTGCTGAGATCCCTTGAAACTTGTTATCTTTTAGGCTCATCCCAGCCTCTGTTACCAGAGGTAGGTGGTGACTCCCAGCACCATCTCATTTTCTTCTCAATCCCACTTTCACTAGTTTAAGGATCACGATGCTGATTCATTCATTAATCAAATGTTTATTGGGCTTACACCATATATTAAGCACTATGTTAAGTGCTGATGATTTAGGTATGAATAAATCATCATCCCTGTTCTTATAAGTGCTGTCTTCCAGTGGAGGATTAGATAAGAAGACAGGACTTTTTAATAAACTGGAGCAGATGGGGTGTTGGCACAGGGACAGAGCTGGGGTGCAAAGCAAGGCTCGTACCTCCTTCTGGGGGCCAGAGCACAAAGGGTGAGCTGTGTGAGCTGAGGTATGAAGGACAAGTAAATGTCAGCCAAGCAAAGTAGACATGGGCCTTTTAGATGTATTTCAGCCAGAAGTAACAGCCTATATAGACCCAGACATTAGCAAGAGAATGGCACTATAAGAAATAGCAAAGAATCTATGAAGGCTGATGCATTAAGTTGGGTGTAGCAAGACCCAAGGTTGGAAAAACAAACAAAAGGCAAATCTTGACAGCTTGTAGGTCATTTAAGGAATCTGAACTAGCACAGTGCTTGGAACATTGGTACAACTTTGTTGAAAGACTAAACGGATCAATGAACTTTATCCTGAGGGCAACGGAGAGACTTAACTGATTTTAAATTAACTTCTGATTTGTGTTAGGTGATGCATGATTGAGGAAAACAAATGACCCACCCAGTGCCTTGTATGGGGAACTGACACAAGAGGAACGGTTTTCTTCCACATCTTGCAACCTCTGGGAATATGAGGGATCAGGAGAAGAAGCCAGACAGAAGAGGATTCATTCCTGGGAACAGACTAAGCAAGACAGATCTATGTCAAGCCTCCCAAAATGCAGAGACTGTAAAGTCAACCAGTATGGATAAGAAAATTAATGGATTTTGTTGTGGTTTAAGCAAGTCTTAAGAGAGGATGGTTCCAATCCTGCCTCTGTCCCTTACCATCCGTGGGCTTTAACCTCTTGGAGACCCAGTCTCTTCATATGGAAGAGGGAGCCATAATATCCTGGTACAGTGCTGTTGTGAGTCAGTAATGCCTTTATATATAATGCTTTTACCTATAAAATTCCTATCATAGTGCCCATACTTTTGCTAAGATATTTAGAACAGATCATTTAAGATGAGAAGCCATCACAAAATTTGGATATTTTCTATAATACCACTAAGAATGACTATATTTATTGAGAGCTTATGTCATGCAAGTCACTGTTCTAAGGATTTAAAGTAATAATTGATCTAATCTGTCTAAAGACCCTTTGAGACAGGGAATTCTATTATCCCTATTTCATAATGAAGAAAACAGAAGCACAGAGGAAGAAAGTCTGAGTTCACATGAGGATGCACTGCCAGAAGTGGCAGAGCTGGAACTGAAACCCAGGCTGTGTGTTCCAGGGCCTGGGACTGAAATGCTTTCTTATATTATCAAGAAACAATCAAGCATCTAAAAAATAAAATGGCAAAATGTCACATGTGAAGTCTCTGGATCTGGCAACCCTGATGTGATGTGGCATGGGGTCATAAGCTGAAGTCTCAGGCACATTGTCTTTTGGAACAATCTTAAATCATTTTAGCCAGGCCCCTGACACTCGGATCAGAAATAATCCTATTTGGGGGCACCTGGCTGGCTCAGTCGGTCGAGGGTCCGGCTCTTGATTTTAGCTCAGGTCATGATCCCAGGGTCGTGAGATTGAACCCTGTGTCGGGCTTAGTATGCGCTTGGTATGGAGCCTGCTCAAGATTCTCTCTCTCTCTTCCCTTCTCCCCCACTCATGCTCTCTCTCTAAAATTAATTAAATTTTAAAAAAGAAATGATTCTATCTTGTGTTGATTGTTAGACAATTACAAATCACCAAACTACAGTTTTGCCTAAGCCTCTCTTTGAGTCATCCAGATTTGGCTAGAATAAGTTGTGGCATTGTATAAACACTTTTTTATTATCTAGCTGAGAATCACCTTCCATACACAAAGAAACACAGGACTCTGTTTAACGTGAAGAGACTTGCTGAAGCATCTGGGATCTGTCCACACAACTGATTTCCTAACAGAAAAAATATGTGGGGCCATGGAGTTTGACAAGCAGGAAAGGGTATTCAGGTATGAACTAGTCTTCATCACTGGACTCACTGAACTGTTTGGTCGTATGTAAGAGAAACAAATCAAAGTTGTTTAGATAATTAAGGAAATTTATTGGTGGATGTATCCAAAAGTTCAGAGGTAGAGCAGACTTTCTGTACAAATTACTCCAGTGCCTCAACATTATGACCAAAGGCCTGTCTTCTGTTTTGTTTTTTTTTTTCTTCTCCATCCTTTCTACCTTTTTGTTATCATCTCAGAACATAAGATAGTGGCCAGATGCTTTAGGTCTTCATGTTTATTTATAAATAGGGACCGAAAGAGCTTCATTCCCATTAGCTTTCTTTAAAGAGTGAGATGTCTTCATTTCCAGAAGTCCTTAGCATATGCTTCCTTGCATCTCATTGGCTTAAACTGGGTCACATGCCAGTCTATAAACTAACCACATGCAGGAAGATGAGCTTCACTACCCATCTACTGATATATGGGCATATATACCAGTCAAGGCCTACTTCTGGAGCTGGGTGTGAGTCAATTCTACCTAAGATGCATAGCTAACAATTATGGAGGGTCAGTTCTCCAAAGGATATCTGTGGAACTGTTACCTTTAGAAAGGGAAATGGATGGTAAATAGTAAACCAAGGTGTACTCAGCCATCTCTTTCTAGGATGAGAGAACCTAAGTTTAAAAGTCCCAAGGATTGTCTTGAAGCAACATTTACATTTAGAATGAACTTTTCAGCTACTGGATCTGATAGTCTGAGGTCACCTAAAGTGACAGATCATTTGTTCCATAACTATGTGGAGGTCATCCTCAGAGCTTAAAGTGTGAATTATCACCCAAATAGAGAGACCAATGCTCTGTGGGAGAAAGTGCCCTAAGTTCCTCAAGCAGGTAAACACAAAGCAGGCATGAGAACAACACTATTCCTTGCTGTCTCTCTTAAGTACACAGAGATAAACAAGAGAGGTTTCAACTAGTCATGACAAGCACAAAACTATTCAAAAGGTTACCTAAACAACTTAGCTAATTCCTCTGATTATTTTAAACACTAACTCACAAATGAGGTGGGACAAGAGTACGTTAGACGCTCACACAAGCGCTTTCGGCATGCATGTGAGTGCTAGCGTGTTTGTGCTATTATTTGTTTACAGGGCTTAGTATCCAAGGGAGATGTTGTATTGTCATTTATCAAGAGTGGGGCTTGAGTTTGACTCTGGCTTAAGTTTTCCATGATCTGCTCACTAAATTTCTTCCTTTAGGCAGCTCTTCCACAACAGTAAAAGCATTAAGTGACAGCTTCCATCTGGCCAGTCCCAAGTTACTTTTCATATAATTCATCACGGTAAGCTAGCTCCTAACCTAACTGGACCCAGCTTGACAAGCCATGGCTTTTTATGAGACATCATTGTAACTATCTTAGGATCTTAGAAGGAAGAACTCCATAATTATCTTTTATGGAAAGACTCAGGACACACATTTTGAAATTGCATGCCCAGGACTTTATGTGCAGAAGAATCAAGGTATCATATTATCCAATGTCCCTGGCAAGTCCCTAGGACTATATTTCAGCCTACAAGATGTTTTTTGTTCATCTCAAAGGTCAGATTTGACCACATTTATTAAATTACAAACTTGCTTGTCTTTTGTCATCAGAAGATGGTATGAATTAAGGCTTTCTTATTCTGGTCACAGTACAGATTAGAGCTGTGCTGAAAACATCGAAAGTAATTAAAGTGACCAACAACACCGAACAACAACAATAAAACCATAATAAACACTCACTGCCCTTGGGGGGGCACACAATTTGATACAGCACAGAAATGTACCATTTGTTAAAATACAAGACAGACCAAATATCAATCCCTTTCTCAAAATAAATCAAGCTGTCAGTAGATAAGCCCCCTTGCCACCAAGCTTGCCTACTCTGGTTCCCAGTACACTTGTCGTGATCTATTCTTACCACTTTTTCAATCAAAAATTTCGATGGGTTTTCAATGCCTTAGCGAAAAAGTTCAAATGCCTTAGAAGATGTGCAAAGTCTTATCCAGCCCTATATCGTGCTGTTCTTCAGATCCCCATTTTACCACCAAACAAAAAACAACTAAATTTTCTTGTATAAACTATACTTAGTCACATACCTAAGCTTGTGCAAATAAGTAACTCAGCCTCGAATAAATAAATAATCAGCCTTGAATGCCCTACTCTATTTGTCCACATAATGACATCACTTTTTATGATTTAGCTTAAGTATCAAATCTTTTGGGAAGAGTGAATTTTATGGGGTGTAAATTATATCTCAAAATACTATTAAAAATAACCAAACTTTGGGAACTCTTTTCTGATGAACTCCCATTCTTACCTAACTCTACCACATACAGTCAGGTACCTACAAGCAGATATCAACAACACACGTGCACACACACACTACCAGGTTAAGGAATCATAACTGGTCCTCCTCAAACACTCTACATACCTGTCTTTTGTATATGAATTCACTTATTTATTTTTCATCTGGACTTGGCTGTCTGATATGGTAATGACAGGCAGCTGCTGAGCATTTGAAATATGGTGGCCCAAAGAGAGATGTTCTGGGAGTATAAAAATCTCACACTGAAGTCTTGGTAGAAAAAATAATGTAAAATGTCAGTAATAATTATAAATGATTACATGTCAAAATTAAAATATTTTGGACACACTAGGTTAAATAAAAATATTAAAATTCACTTTATCTTTTTTCTTTACCTTTTTTTAATGTGTCTGCTTGAAAATTTAAAGTTAGGTTTGTAGTTCCTATTATTTCTTTTGGACAGCACTGATCTGGATTGTGAGCCCCTTAAAGAAAGGGATAGTGTCTTGTTTGTCTCTGCATATGGAATCTGGCCCATTGTAGGTGCCCAAGAGTACTCGTGTGCATAAAGTGAGTGAATGAATATGATTAAGCCCTAAGTGAAGAGTGCACATACTGAGAACAATGAGAATATTAAGGGAGAAGATACACACACAGTTTCCATGTAAGGCCAAGAGTGTCTGCTCAAAGGAGGGGAGGAGACTTGAGTCTTGAAGCTGGGAAGAGTTTGGATAATAAAGAAGAGATTGTTGTGTGACTCCCCAAGTACTTCTCTCTGAACTTAGGTTTCCCACATGAAAATAAAAGGGCAGGGCAAAATGGGCTTTGATGTCACTCCATCAAGAATCTATGATAAAGATGATATCCAACAGCCAATGGTGACTACTCCAGTTGGAATAAGTATGTTACCCTTGATTTCATGTTTCTGATTAGCTCCCAAGTTGTGTAGAGGGTCCAGTTGCTAGTAAGATTTTTTATTTTATTTTTTATTTTTTTTATTTTATTTATTTTTATTTTTTTTATATGAAATTTATTGACAAATTGGTTTCCATACAACACCCAGTGCTCATCCCAAAAGGTGCCCTCCTCAATACCCATCACCCACCCTCTCCTCCCTCCCACCCCCCATCAACCCTCAGTTTGTTCTTAGTTTTTAACAGTCTCTTATGCTTTGGCTCTCTCCCACTCTAACCTCTTTTTTTTTTTCCTTCCCCTCCCCCATGGGTTCCTGTTAAGTTTCTCAGGATCCACATAAGAGTGAAACCATATGGTATCTGTCTTTCTCTGTATGGCTTATTTCACTTAGCATCACACTCTCCAGTTCCATCCACTTTGCTACAAAAGGCCATATTTCATTTTTTCTCATTGCCACATAATATTCCATTGTGTATATAAACCACAATTTCTTTATCCATTCATCAGTTGATGGACATTTAGGCTCTTTCCATAATTTGGCTATTGTTGGGAGTGCTGCTATGAACATTGGGGTACAAGTGGCCCTATGTATCAGTACTCCTGTATCCCTTGGATAAATTCCTAGCAGTGCTATTGCTGGGTCATAGGGTAGGTCTATTTTTAACTTTCTGAGGAACCTCCACACTGCTTTCCAGAGCGGCTGCACCAATTTGCATTCCCACCAACAGTGCAAGAGGGTTCCCGTTTCTCCACATCCTCTCCAGCATCTATAGTCTCCTGATTTGTTCATTTTGGCCACTCTGACTGGCATGAGGTGACCTGAGTGTGGTTTTGATTTGTATTTCCCTGATAAGGAGCGACGCTGAACATCTTTTCATGTGCCTGTTGGCCATCCGGATGTCTTCTTTAGAGAAGTGTCTATTCATGTTTTCTGCCCATTTCTTCACTGGGTTATTTGTTTTTCGGGTGTGGAGTTTGGTGAGCTCTTTATAGATTTTGGATACTAGCCCTTTGTCCGATATGTCATTTGCGAATATCTTTTCCCATTCCGTTGGTTGCCTTTTAGTTTTGTTGGTTGTTTCCTTTGCTGTGCAGAAGCTTTTTATCTTCATAAGGTCCCAGTAATTCACTTTTGCTTTTAATTCCCTTGCCTTTGGGGATGTGTCGAGTAAGAGATTGCTACGGCTGAGGTCAGAGAGGTCTTTTCCTGCTTTCTCCTCTAAGGTTTTGATGGTTTCCTGTCTCACATTTAGGTCCTTTATCCATTTGGAGTTTATTTTTGTGAATGGTGTGAGAAAGTGGTCTAGTTTCAACCTTCTGCATGTTGCTGTCCAGTTCTCCCAGCACCATTTGTTAAAGAGGCTGTCTTTTTTCCATTGGATGTTCTTTCCTGCTTTGTCAAAGATGAGTTGGCCATACGTTTGTGGGTCTAGTTCTGGGGTTTCTATTCTATTCCATTGGTCTATGTGTCTGTTTTTGTGCCAGCTAGTAAGATTTTTTATATACATGGGGTTGGTTCAGCTGATGAGCTGGACAAATCAATCTAATGCTGCCTCTACTTGAACCGTCATGTTCACAGTCTCAATTCACAAAAGCGTCTGTCGGCTGTTCTCTGTGTCTCTGACTGGACTATAAGTGGCCATGTGACCCATGACAGCCACTGGCTCATGACCCAAAGGTGATGTTTTCTAACTAATCCATTCAGACAGACCACCACTAAGATTCAGATTTGAATCTTGAATCACACAAGAAGATACGATTGCTATTTGTAAGAGAAATCTCCTAACCATAAACATAAGTATATAGATACATAGATATAAATATATATAATATGAATTATAAAACAATGTTAACAATAACAGAATTTACTAAAAGTTCATACTGTATTAGGCATTGCATGTCACTCACATTATCTCATTCAAACTCCACAAGAATAAAGTTTGGACTGTTCTTTCATATTTATAGATAATGTAAGTGGCTCAGAAAGCAGAAGCCACTTGGCCAAGTAGTGGAAGAATAAGAACCCATGTCTGTTTTACTTGTCTTTTCCACTATATGATGCTATCTTTAATGTCCCAGATGTAAATCTGGTCCATGTTGTTCTGATTTATGATTTGATAAACTGATCCTTTGGGTGGAAATGACCTATACACAGAATCTCCAACTCGTTCAAGAAAACAGAACCTTGGAACCCCGGGTTTCTAGTCGCAGGGCCCCTCACTTTTCCTCTGGGACCCTGCACACTGCTGGGTCATTCACAGCCTCTCATGAAGCCAGATCTTTAAGTATCACCTTAGATCTGACCCTTATGTCAGCGAAAAGGAGCCTTCTCAGCTCAGCCCTTCACATTGCAGAGCCAGCCCCTTCTTCATGGGCTCCAGGAATTTATGTTCAACTTTTATTTTTCATTTTGATGGTCATGCATAGGCTGACATTGTGAATTAACACATAAAAGAAAGTGAAAATCTCGTTCTGAACCACATGTCCTAGTCTATAAATGGGACCCTTTCCTGGATGTGTGGAAAATATAACTGCTGTGTTTTTCCTTCCCTCTTGGACTATGAGTACAAGGGTCCTTCTTTTAGAATGGGCAGGGATGTCTATAAGGAGCTTTCTTTATTCCCTCTGACTCTACTTTTTTTCCAGATTATAATTTATATTTGAAAACATTTACTATGCTTTAGAGACATTTTTTAGAATTATGAGGGTGGCCTCAGGCAGAATATTAAATACCCTGAATTTTTTTTAAACTCTCAACTTCTAAATTTCTATCCTTAGCTTCCAATCTGGACCTTGACCCTTTCACTATCCCAGAAAGCTGCCTTTGTCCCCTCTTAAATGATATAGGAATTGGCAGTCCTGATATCTGTCATTGGTACGTTGCCTCCTTCTGGAGATCACAATTTCATTCTGACTAAAGACTTTTGTGCCTTAAATCAGAGAAGCAACTATTTCCAGGTTGAAGGAAACAGACACATGCAGACTGTATATTTGGGGAGAGAGGAGGGGTGGCACTATACAGTTATTTTATAGGCAGCCTCCTACCTCATCTATAGGCACAGAAAGGCAGAGGAGACCCCTATTGTATAATCTTTATGGGAAGCTGGGATTTTAGCATTGAAGAGATCCTAGACCAATTGCTCTAGTTAATATGCAATTCCATTATGCAATACCTTTGACAAAGGAGCATCAAGCCTCTATTTGAATACCTCTAGTGCTAGGGAGATTACTACTTTAAAAATCTGGCTGCTACCAGTATCTTGTGCTTCTTATCATGTAGTAAAGTCTTAGAGCCCATGGAGTGCTGGGAGGATCTCAAATCATCTGGAGAAAATGCAGTGCTCTGTATTTGCCCTCCAGACAGATTACTTTCTAGGTGGGGTCACCATGCCTGGTGCAAAACTGAATAGTGAAAGATCAATATGGGGTTCACAAGCAGTTTTATTCACTCCTGGTAGGATGAGAAGGGATTTTGGAGATCTGAGTCCAAAGACTATTATGTATAAAACATCAAAGTGTGATGGCTAAGGATATGGCCCCAGAATCCAGACAATCTAGGTCCGAGCCTGGCTCTACTGCTTGCTATCTGCATAAAGTTGGCCCTAATTTCAACATCTATTAAATGAAACTAAGAATAGTATTTGTTTCATGGGGGTGTTGAGAGGACTTAATACATGTAAAGTATTGAGAACACTGCCTAGCACATAGTAAGCACTCAGTAAACCTTTGTTATTACTGTTGTTGTTGTTGTTGTTGTTCTATTATTATTATTACTCTGGCTCAACCACACGCTAAGGAATCCTAAATTGCTAAGTACAAAATCGCCTCCTATTGGGAAGCAACACTTGGGGGTCAAAGGCTTGCATTTGCAAGGATCTCACTGTGTATAAGTTGTTAACCTTCACAGTGCCATCTGCTCCTCTCCAACATCCTGTTGCCCAGACTCATTTTCTTCCCCACATTACAGATGGGAAACCTGAAGCCCAGAGAGGTCAGATGCTTTTCCCGAGGCCTCAGCTTAAATGTCACATCTTCAGAGGTAGATGCTTTCACACACCCAATACAAAGCAGCCACCCACTCCTCCTTCACTGTTATGCAGATTATATCATCTGCATATTATTTACTGGCATCTGGTATTTTCCTTCTGTTTTTGTTTATAATTTTGTTTATTTTCCACCACTGCCTAGCTAGAACATGAGTTCTGTATGTACGGTAGCCCCTTCTGTCTCCCTACAAGAATCAATCCCCAGTACCTAGTTCATTGCAGGCCTTTGGTAAACATTTGTTGAAGGAATATGTGGAAGACAGCAGGAGGCACAAAACAGAATCAAACAGTTATTCTGTGAGAGCCACTGAAGGAGCTGGTTTTGCATTCTAGTACTTGTCCTGACCTTGGGCAATTGACTTCCTGTCTCTAATTAGTGCCGTGTGGAATAATATCTCTACTTCCTTGTAGCTGCGGTGAGGAAAAATAAAATGAAGTTTATAAACCACTTAGCATAGTGCCTGCACATCACGAGGGCTCAATAAATGCCAGCTCTTACTCATCTGAGGAGACAGGATTTGTGGGGTTTGGGTCAGGATCTTTCCTGCCGTGGTCTTTGCATGTGTAGGATGAATAATAACTTTGATGGGCACTGGGAAGTTCAATAAACTGGAAAACCATCTTTCTGTTTCCTTTGGCTACTATAAATTTGACAGTTATCTTTTAATGGAGAACTGAACCAAATGTTCTGATTATTTCCCTTCCAGACCAATGCTCCTTTTCAAACCAAGTCTCTTAGTTCCACCTCATATGTAACCATTTATTTCTCCCCACCAGTACAAGGAATGTATGAAAAGGAATCCTAGCACACTACACTTAGTGGAATTGCAGGGAGGGCTTGGAAGCTGCCTGATGTGATTCCTTCCCATGTCAGGGAAACTGAGGCCAAGAGAAGGGGAGGGATTTACCTCACATGACCCAGTGGACAGGCCAGAACTTGAACCCAGGTCTATTTGATACATTTTCTGCCACATTTTGCAGACATTTCTAGAGGGGGGAAAAAAAAAGGAAAAACAGAGCCCAAGCAATTATGTCTCCACCTCATCAGCCCTCCATTCTCCATGACCACTTCCAAATGAAGAACAATGGCATTTACAGGAATAAACTTACTTTTCCATCTTAGACTGCCATTCAGGGACTCCGGTTCCTAACATGTTTATATAAAAGATTAGGCTACCCTCTACTCTAATTGGTCATTTTTCCACTGAGACAGCGGCATCAGTGTTGCATGAGCTCGGCCTGAAGCAGCAGTCGCACTGATACATGTATGTTTTAATTTATCAGGGCCAATATGGAAAGAAAACTGCTACTTACATTTTGTTTTAACCTCACCATTTAGCCATGGCTGTTTGAGAGACGACATCACTTACTAAACAAACCTCTCGGTGGCATCAATAACTTTTTAGATTTTTTGTAAGAGGACTTCATATGACACTCAATTCTCGATTCCCCAAAAATACAACACAGCTGTTCCTTTGCTACTCGTCTCTCAGCAGGAGCTGCAAAATCATATTTAATCAACTCTGCTTTAAAAGCCATCCAATTTCCTTTAGGGCTCTGGCGTGCTTCCCCAGGCCAGGATGGCCCCTGCTGACATGTCAGCAGCAGACGCCCAGCCCAGGCAGAAGGAGCTGCCATTTCTTGAGCACTTACTCATGTGCCGGGCTCTCTACCTGGTACTTCACATTCAGGATTTCATTTAATCCACCTTGCAGTCCCATGAGGTAGGGATTATTCTCAGATTTAAAGACAAGGGAACTGAGGCTTAGGAATGTGAAGTCATTTGTCCAAAGTCAAAGCAACAAGGGAGAGAATTGGGATTCAGCCAAGTACTCTCTAATTCCAAAATCGGAGCATTTTTGACTTTTCAGTCTGGCTTTCTACATAAGGAAGTACCACGGAATTATATAAGGATGAGAGCGAGCTAATGTGATCAGCCCATCAAAGCTGTCAACAGAGAGTCCCTGACAAATGCTATATGTCCTAAATTCCCTTTAGCTCACAGCTTTGTCTGACCGCAATTAATTTTCTTTTAGAATGGGAATACCTCTTGTGTCATCTTTTATTCAACAATCCTTGATGATGACCATAGACGGTCCACTCTCCAAAGTGAGGTGGAGGGATATAGAGATGAAATGGATATGAATCTTGCCCTCGAGAAGCTCAGTCTAGGAATAGACATGTAATAGCAACATAAGTCATTCTGATGAGAGGTAGGATGTAATAAGTATTATGAGTGTACCAAAGTACTACACAGTCTGAGAAAGAAAACCTACTGCAGTCAAGGCATCATATTAGACTTTATGGATTGGTGTAATAGTCAGGATAATTACCACTAGCTGCTGTGACATACAGCCCCCAAATTTTTATAGCTTAACATCAAACATCAAAAGAATGTCTTCCTCAATTTCTTTTAGAGTTAAGTAGTGTTTTCTTGTACACAGTGACTCAAGATACAGGCTTCTTGCATCATGAGGCTCACTTTGAGAGTCTTATGCTTTCAGCCAGGTGAGCAGGGAAGACAGAGAGAGTGGAAGATGGGGTAGAAGTTTGAGGGACCAGGCCTGTAAGAGGCTTACTTCATTTCACTCACATTCCAGTGTACAGACTCAGTAACATGCCCTGAAATAACTGCACTGGAGAATGGGAAATGTGTTCTTCCTGTATACTCAGGACAGAAGGTTCACTGAGCACATAGCATTGTTTCTGTCAGGGATATTGACATAAATACTGTGGAATTGCTAATTGAGCAAGTTGAGGGATAAGCAGGATGTAGACAGTGTAGGGGATGTTCAAGGAACACTTTGATTCAAAAACATTTGCTTTGGAAAGACAGTTGATATGAGATATGGAAAGGCCTGGAGTGACAAGCATTTCCCAAAATGTGTTTTCCTCATTGTTAGTGAATATAATGTTAAGAATGGCTTGAGTGGGCAGATTTTTGAAAAGCTGGCTTATCAAGTTGTTATTGTTTTAATTCCTATAGGAGTTCTCGAGATTTTTGGAGACAGGTATGGGAAGTCAATTATAGTAAACCTTTTTGACCATAAATCTCTCTTTCACAGAGTATTTTGTAAGATTACTGTCTTGTGACACATGTTTTGTGTAAGGAATCTTAGGCGATGAAGAGCCATTAAGCAGGAGATAAAAGTGATTAGAACTGTTTTTTAAATATATAAGACAGAGATGCTTTTCAACTTGATCTGCTGGTAATGGCTGGCAACAGTGCTTTTGGGAGAGGAATCAGGAAATCTCATCTGAACTTACCTGTGATTGATTAATAATGTCTGCTGTGCATTTACAACTGTAAACATGTGATGGCTAATTTCATATGTCAAACTAGCTAGGCTGTCGTGCCCAGCTGCTTGGTCAGACAATAGTCTAGATGTTGGTTGATGGTATTTTGTAGATATGATGGACAGTTATAATCAGTGTCTTCAAATAAAGATTACCCTTGATAATGTGTCTCACCCACATAACTGAAAACCTAAAGAGCAAAACTGAAGTTTCCCAGAGAAGAAGGAATTCTGCCTCAAGATGGTAATATATAAATCCTGCCTGAATTTCCAGCCTACTGGCTTGCTCTACAAATTTCAGACTCAGTAGCCCCCACAATCATACAAGCCAATTCCATACATATAACCCATACATCATTTTCCTTCCTTGCCTCAGGTGAAGGTAGCAAGTTGGGTAAAAAGAGAGTGTGGGTATCTGGAAGTGGTGTCTACACCAAAACAAGGAAGGAATTCAGTAAAAGAAAGATATGAGTTCTACTTTGAAATTTTGTGCTTTAGATGTCAGCAGGGCAGCCAACCCTTCGAAGCACATTCATTCAGACTTAAAGAAAAGCCAGCATTATTTCCAGTGCGTGAACATATTTTGGTGATGAGAGAACGATTCCTTTGGAATCTCTGACAGATAGACCCGTGTGCCCCTAACAGTTTCCTGAGGCTGAAATCTGTAAGAAATGCCTCCACTGACATGGCAGCAAAAAGAGCTACTTTGTTCTGAAAGGCAGCAGGTGTCACTGGGGCTAAATGCCCAAGACACACCTGAGTGAGGTGTGAATTAAAAGAGAGAGAGGAGAATGAACATTGAGCAAGGAGGAGAGGAATGTCACTAGGGAAAAGCTACGTGCAGCTGAGTCACTGGTCATGACTGAGGCATGACTAGGACCTCCAGGGTGATGGATGAAGGTCTCACCACTAGGAGAGTGGGAGTGATTTATTAATGAATGTGTGCATGCTGAGCTGCTTCTCATGTGGTCATGAGAACCACAGGAAGCTCTTTGCTATAACAGCTCAACAATTGTATATTGATTTCCCATCATGCTGAAGGCACTCACTAGGCACTGGAGCTGTACAAGGGAAACACATGAGTCCAGCCTTGTTTTGAATCGGTCCTGTGTTCTGAAAATACCCTGAACCTGACTCTAACTCATCACTCATGGGTGTAATGAGGTAGCTTTGTTTTTAGATGCATTCAGTTAAGGATTTATTGAGATCCAACAATGAGACATATACTGTTCTTGGCATGAGAAACAGATTAGTGATAAAAAGGGACAAACTCCTTACCCTCATGGAGCTAACATTTTAGAAAATTTCATAATAAATAAGTATAGTATATGACAAGATGAGGTATATTTGAAGAAGGAAAAAAAATTAGCTGTATCAATCACGAGAAGCCAGATTATGATGCAGAAATAAACAAGTCTGAGATCTCAATGACTTCTTCTACAGGGCTAATATCCATCATGGACTCTGTTTCCACATCTTCACTGTCTTCCTCACTCTAGGATCCAGGTTGACTGAGCAACCAATATCTGTAATATTGCTGGTAGCCTTGGCAGAAGGGAAAAAAAAAAAAAGAGGTCGTGCTAGGTCCCGCATCGTCAATATAATACTCAGCCTCAAAGTGAAACACATCACTTCCAACATAACTCACTGGACTGAATGAATTACTTAGATTGACCTATGAAATCAGGAAGCAAAGTCCTATCATGTGTCTAGATTGAGGGAAAATCTTTAAATTTGGCAAATGACAATACAGCCACTGGGTCATAGTAAAAACATTGGCTTTTATCATGAATAAAATGAGCAGCCATTGGAGATCGTGAACAGAGAAGTGAGTATAGAATGAAATAGACCTATGATGAGATCTTGACTCTGACTCTGTGACTTGGGATACTGGGAACTGGGATACAAGAGCCTACCTTACTGTGCTGGAATGGAGATTAAATTGGATATATGTGTAATGTCTGGGATGGGATAAATTTCTGTAAAAAATGGTGACATATTGATTTACTATATATCAGTTTGTCTCGTTAAATAAAAATTGATTTCTTCAAAAGCAAAAGCCATGTCTTACTCATCAATGAATTCCCAAGGTCAACACAAGGTTTGACCCACTTTATCTTCTTACCATGTGTGCTTAATTCTTCAAAGGATGGATGAAAGTAGGGGTAAGAAGCAGATAGTATCTGTGTGTATGTTCTTTCTCCTAAGAATTCACATTTTCTTGAAAAAAGGGAGCTACTGTCTTGAATATGAAAGGTCAGGATAACAAAACATAAGCCATGGTTAATGATTAATCTATGGCATTCCAACAGCAGAATCTAGCAGAGGCATGTTCTCTGTGGCCTCATGTCTTGGGGAACTGTTTGGAACAGGGTCAGCTGTCACCTTCCATTTCTGAAATAAGATATGACCTGCCCATAGCTGACACATCTGTCAGCCCCACAGACTCTTCATTCAAAGAGAAAGGCAGGCTAGCAGCAGTAGCAATGCCTAGAGATAGAATTACAAGAAACCTGAAAAATCTTGCTCTGAGTGTGTGTCACCACTATGAATAGAGGCTCCAGGGTCCAGCGTCAAGCTAATGCACAATGGGGAAATTAGGAATTGTTTTCTTATACTCACTGCATGTGTCACCTCTCACTGTGTGCAGTCTCTTTTCCCCAGTCCTCCCATCTTGATCTGGCAGTAATGTTAACTTTGATCCATCCAATAGTCTCTTTTCTACCCTCATTCTTGTTTTTTCTCTAGAGACAATCATATTTTGTATTATTGAACACATTCAGCTAATAACTAAGAATTTAGAGAGATAAGCATATCATAAGGTAAGCAATGATGATCACACTTCTTAGTTTACTTAGGACACTCATGACTTTTGCCTAATGCTCAGGGATAATTATTTATAGTATCTTCTTTCGTTCTCAAATCTTTCTCAGTTTGGGATATATGTAGGATCATTAATTATAGCAGAACTTTATCCCTTTTTTAGGGGTCACAAAAAGACCAAAAATTATCAAGCCTTTCCAACAGAGTAGTGGTAGAGTTATCTTAAAGGTTCAATTATATTAGAGCCATCAATGCATTGGTGGTCAATCCGAATAAACCCCGAGGGCCCCAGGAGGGGAGGGGATTGTCACAACACATCCAGTAAGGTAGCAGTCCATTATGTTGCCAATCCCAACTGAAGCTTGATCTCCCCATCAAGTTCAGGTGTCACATTCTTCTCCCCTGGGAGAAACAAAGTAGTGGTGATAAACATCCAGCCTCAGGTCTCTGATGACCCTTGGTTCAAACCTTGACTTTGTCGACTGATTTATGATAATTACCTCTTAATTTCAAGTTCTTAACAAGAATAATAGCATATGATTTAGTGAGATTGTTGTAAAATTTAATCACATAATGGGTGAAACTGTTTAACAGTTTATTGATAATAATTTAGAACATCTATTAATATTATTGATAAAATAAAAATTTACTTTTGATACAACTGCAGATATAAGCACCTGCAGTCTAGAAGTAGGGAGTGTGCGTTGGTGGATTTGAACTCTTGAGGCAATATTAAGCAAACTCTTCCTCTTGGATCTGAAATATATATACGGCATCAACTGGTCCTCAGAATACTTTATTTTGATTAGGACATGAGGGGTCTTGGATGTGAGAAAGAAAGACAAAAAGATATCTGAACACAGTTCAGGCATTAGAATAAGTGATAAGATATTCCCCAGACCTGAGATCTGCATTTACATAATAAATAAATGAATATGCTACCATACCACTGCAAGATAGGCAAGATCTGAAAATGATGCAAGCTGTCTTGGAGACGTTAGCGCAATTTCTTTTTAGTGTTTAGTAGGAGTTTACTGTGTATATGAGAACAGATCACTGAGAGTGGTCACAGAAGTAGAAGCAGCTACCACTGCAAATGAAAAGGAATTCAATAATGTCCAACTGTTCACAAAAACAAGTCAAGGTGAAACAAACTGAGTTCAGTCTGCTACTATTTTCATAATAGTTGGGTATGCTGAGCCAAGTCCCTGAGGCTGGTATGTTCCACATGTCCTGCACAGTGCTGCAGCAGGGTGGGAGCCCCATCACCTGTGAGCTGGGTCAGGATCTGAGACTCAAATGGGTGCATTTAACTCATGAGCACTCCAGCCCCAAGCACAGCATTTCAAGCCTTGATCCTGCCTCTCTGTGACTTTTTTCCCCTGTAAGTTACAGCCCAGCTTGATATTCTGGAGAGCACACCATGGAGTTTGCTCCTAGGGGCTAAGGCATTATCTCAAATTTGGACTCACCCTCTTTTGGGGAATCGTATTTGCCTAGGGAGTTGGAATTTGTATTAAGGAAATGCAAGGAACCACTGGAGACAGACTTCAGACTCTGGTTTTGAGACCATCTGAATTAAATCACTTGGAAAACATCTTTAAGATGCCGATTTCTGGGTCTTCTCACTATCTAAATGAACCTATCTCATTGGACTATTTGGGATGGGATCTGACGATTTACAAACTCACATGGTATTGCTTTCCTCATGAATGTTTAGAAACCACTAGGTTAGTGGCTTAATGAACAATTCAGTGTAAAGAAGGGAAAATAACCTTCATCAAGACCCAGTAATGGTAGGTGGCACTATCTTCATTTGACCATTGAGACAACTGAGGGTCAGAGGAATTACTACCACCATGAGACACAAAGGATTTGGTTACAAAAGAGGGAAACAATTGCTACCTTTCAACTGAAGTGGCAGTAAGATGCTTGCCCCAATTCCTATCTCCCTGAAGCGATAAAGAACATTTCCATGGCCTAGGGAGGAAAGAGGATTTAGGATGGAACAACTTGTTTTGACTACTTGGTGAAAATTTTTATTAAAAATATGGAAAAAAATGATAACCAAGCACAAAGTAACTGTACCACCTTGAATGTGGCCCCTGCCACATCTGATGATACCAAGAAGTCAGAGCATTTTCCAGGGGCAAAACTAAACTGTCACCTCAAGTTTGCATTTTAATTCACGTTAAAGGAATTGGGGAAAACTTAGATTTTTGGGAAATAGTAGCTCACAGGTTACTGAGCAGACGGCAATTTCCCCTCTGCCTCTTGCCTAAAAACACACATCGGGTGCGTCACAAGCAAAGCCCCGCCTGGTTATAGCTCTATTACTCAGTCCTGAAGCATTTGCTTCTGTATTTATCATGCAGCTGAGAGTATAAATATAGATCTTGGACATTTGTAGAGAGGAGGTTTCAGGAGACTGGAGGGGCAGCATATCAGCACAGAATCTGAAGAAAGAGCATTAGTTTCGGGAATAGGTTTGATTTCTAGAAGTGGACACTTGGGTCCTTTGTCTTGGAGCACAGGACTCATCGGATCAGTTGGTTTCTTGCCACTTTACAGAAAGCAACCACTCATTCACTCTGTTCTTATTCAATCCCAGAAAGCATTACCTGCTCATTTAGAGCAAAGAGTCTCAAATTTTAATGTGTGTACAAAGCACCTGAGGATCTTGTTAAAATGCAGATCATGACCCAACAGGCCCAAGAGTCTGCATTTTTAACCAGTCCCAGGTGACTGCATGCCCACTAACTGATGGGCCACACTGAGTGACCAGGACTTAGAGCACGGTCACGTGTACAAGTTCACATCCAAGCTTTACCACCCTCCAGCTATGAGACCACAGACACATACTTATTTTAAACATTTGTATATAATGTTCACAGATAACGAGAGTGCCTAGCACAGGACTGTTTTAAGGACCTAACAGTGGTAGGTCCTATAGTAATCCATGCGAAGTGCTAAAATAATTTCTTGTAACATCATGCTATATCAACAGACGCTTGCTATCATTATAACCAGGCATTTATTGCATGCCTATCAGATGCCAGGGCTCTAGGAAAAGAAATAGAAGATGTGATTTTATCTTCATAGACCTAATAGCCTGGAAATGGTCAGTAAAATGGATGGGCAATATATAGACACAGAAATCTCCCATAAGTTAGGATGTGGACTAGTACATGGTGTGATGCTAGGAATACTGGTTATGGGGTCAGGAAGCCTGGGGACTCCTTTCCCTTTGTCATAAAAGATTTTGTGCAAGCTTCCTTCCTTTTCTGGAATGCTGTTTTCCCATTTGTAACAGAATACCAGACCGTATAATCCTATATTCCAAGTCGTGACTTACTAGCTTTATGATCTTGGTCAAGTTTGTTACACTCCTAAGCCTTATTCTCATTTATGAAGTTGAGATAACAAGATGACGGTTGTGAGAATTATATATTAGTATAAAGTATTGAGATCATTATCTTGCATCCTTGAACACTCAATAAGTCTCCTACCTCAGCCACCTCCTTCTCCTCCTCATCCTTTACTGCCTTTTTTTCTTATTCTTTCTTACTAGCTCTATGACCATAGCCAGTTCACATTTGCCACTACATAAGGCTTTCTAAAATTGCTTAACTATATATGGTGTTTATTTTCAACTTTTATTTAGAGTGGTTCACAAAGCCAATCAATTCTTTAAACTAGAGATCACCAGATTTTTTTTTTTCTGAAAAGGGCCAGACAGTAAATATTTTAGCGTTTGCCATAGACAATATGTAAACAGATGGTTGTGGCTGTAATCCAATAAAACATTATTTACGAAAAAAGGAGGTAGGGTGAATTTGGCATACAGGCCACAGTTCACTCACCCCTGCTTTAAATTAAAGACACTGTAAATGTTCTGTGATTTATGAGAAAGTAAGTTTCTTCCAACACAAACCTTTGGTCCGTATAATGCATGATGTTGTAGGAAAGTACATGGCTCTGAGCTCTTCCCCAACCACCTGCAGCCCTGCCTTTACTCTAAGAACTCCACAGCCTTAGAACCACAGAGTATTACTTTAGAGGAGGGATTCAGAGGTCAAACCTCTCCTTTTAACAGCGAAAGTAAACAGGTCCACAAAGGGGAACTCATTTACTCAGTTAACTGCTCCAGGGACGGAGCTAGCACCAGAACCTTAGTCTCTGACTTGAAATCAGGAATTATATATATTTTTCTTTTTAGCTTGAGAAGAGGAAGAAATCATTTCCTTCAGGGAAACACACACACACACACACACACACACACACACACACACATGCATGCACACACACACCTTCATTTCCACTGGGGTTTTAATACAGAAATGGATTTTTTCAATCTTTCTGCTAATGGATATGCCATAGTCAGACATGAAAACACTACTATGTCTGCCTAATGGAAATACCAGTTCCCTGTCCTTGTCACTTGGAATTCATATTAAAGGTCTCCTTTCATTTCTAGCAAAACAGAAAAACACCATCTCCCTCCTCTTACATCTACTCAGGTTCCAGAATCATTTCTCTGGCAGTAAATCAGTAGTGAATGAGATGGCTAATTCACAACCATCCATATCCCATCCCCCAAAGAAGAAATAGGAACAGAAAGCCTTGGAAAAGAAACAGGCTTCCCCCTGCTAGAACCTGAATGGAAATATTTTCTGTTTTTAATGTGCCATTTTTCATTTCTTTATCCTGGCCTTGCTGAGCTGTGCTGGGGTAAAATAAATAAAATAATAATTATACCAAAGTATGATTTATTGAGCATGTAGTATTTAACCAGGCATTGCACTAAATGCCTTTAATCATATGTGGGAGCATTATGAATCTCATTTTAAAGATGAAGAAACTGAAGAACAAAAAGAATAGGAAGAGGATTATTGGAGGCTCAAATTCTGCCTCCAGATAATAGACAGGTACAAAATTTTGACATAGAAATTAATGATGTAAATGCGCATGATTCCATTTACTTGAAATGTCCAGAAAAGGTAAATGTGTGCAGATAGAAAACAGGTTAGTGTCTTCCTGGGGCAGGGGGCGTGGACAAGGAGTGACCATATTGGCGATGAGGATCACCCTTGGGCTGATGGAAATGTCCCGACGTTGAATTGTGTGATGGTTGCACACCTCTATAAATTTACCTCCAGTCATGGATTGCACAGTTGAAAAGAGGGAATTTTATGGTAAGTAAGTGAAATGTCAATAAAGCTGTTAAAAAAGTAATTATGTAGAGCAGAAATCAAAAAAGGCTTCTCTCCACTCCTCTCCTATGGGCATCTTCATTTCTCTTTACAGCCACAGGAAAGTCCTTTCTCACCCAGGGTTTTTAGCTCCCATTTCTTCTTTGGTGACAGGACATGGAGGGATGAGTGTTGACCTCTCCTACAATGCTAACTTATCTCCCAAATGATAATCCTGGAATTTGAGTGGGTGCAAGTAGAGGAAGACAGTGCTTCTTTATTTTAACAGAAACAAAAGGAGACTTTTACTACACATGGACTATGACAAGAATGAAAGATCACTTTTCCCATTAAATGGATACAAGCATATTTTAATAGATGTTAGAAATGGTTATTGCAATAAGCTCATTTATGTATTTGTTAATTCGCTCAGCATATATTCATCAAATCCTTGTTATGTGCCAAGCACCTTTCTTAACTCTGGGAATAAAACAATGAATACCATAGTCAGTACCCCTGTCCTCCTTGATCTCAGGTCCATGAGGCAACCTTATGGTTCTCTTTGTGAAAATCCTACCCTTTCTCTGGCTCTGACTCTATTTGGAGTTAATCTCTCCCAAACAATCACCCACATCATTTTTTTAAAATTAGTGAATACATTTTACATGTAACACTGTGTAAGTTTAACCCCACACCATTTTATCTGCCTTTAATGACTCCAGTCATAAATATATAGCACTGGAGTTATATTTGTTCATTACCAACCACCAGAATCACCTTCTCTATAAGTCTATAAAATCCTCACCAGTAGATGCCATGATTAGTGCATCTCTCTGTCTCCCACAGGACCCATTATAATGTCCTGCACACAGTAGACAACTCAATAAATCTCTTATATGATTTTTTTAATTTATTCATTAGCTGATTATAATGTATAGCTTTCTAGGTGACAGGTACTCTTCTGGGCATTAGGAAATTTAGTAGTGACCAAGACTTACAAGGTCCCTGCCTTTTAGGAACTTATATTGGCTTAGAGGAGACAATCAATGAACAAGATAACAGAAATAGTGAGGTCAGATAAGGAATATTATAAAGCAAATAAACAGAGGGTGAATCACTGGGATGGGCATTAGGAGGCCACTTCTGCAAGGGTGGTCAGAGAAAAGCCTCTTTGATGACTTAGCACTTGATATTAAATATGAAAAATGAAAGTGTCAGTCTTATGAACAGGGAGAAGAATATTCTAGGTAGAGGAAACATCAAGTTAAAAGACCCAAGGCAGGGATGCCTGGGTGGCTCAGTCAGTTAAGCAACTGGCTCAGGTCATGATCTCACAGGTCATCGGTTTGAGCCCCACGTCGGACTCTGTGAGGACAGCTCAGATTTGGATTGGATTCTGTGTCTCCCTTTCTCTCTGCTCTGCCCCCCACTCCTGCTCTGTCTGTCTCAAAATTAAATAAACATTAAAAATTAAAAAAAAAAAAAAAGACCCAGAGGCAGGAAAGAATTTGGTGTGTTGGAGGGGAGGAAAAAAAAGAAGAAGAGGGGGAGGGGAGGAGGAGGAGGAGAAGGAGAAGAAACAACCAGACCAGTACCTGGAGCCTAGTAAGGAAGGAGATCAGAGGAACAGGGAGGTAGTCCGGGTCAGATCACTAAGGGACTTGCAGGCCACTATGAGGGGTTCAAATTTCATTCTATGTATGACAGATGAAGGGTTTTAAAAAGCAATGTGACATAGATCCGCTTTATATTTTAATAAGATCCTTTGTGGAGAATATGTGGGTGTAGGGGAAGCACTAAGACACTGAGACCATGAATAAATAAATACCTGTAGTGTAAAGTTTCTTGGGTGTAGACTGAAGACCCAGTCCTGGGTCTGGAGTATAGAGAAACCTCAGTGTTATTCGACATGTGCATCAGAGTTTACTGTTTTCAAGCCCAATATACTGGCATCAAGTCTTCCTCATTAATTTCATGCATCTTCTTGTGCACGTCTGAAATTATATACATGTGTCACAACCAAGAGTCATTAGGGAGGTCACCCAGAGTTCTGAGGATCTCGTGATGGTGTGTCATGTATTTAGGAGTTTCTGTGTCTTCCTCCTTTTCCAGGGAATTAGGTGCACTTCCTATCACCCCGGCCTAACTTTAGCTGCAGCTCTCATTATTTCCCTTTTATGCTCAAACTCTGCTGGCTTTGGCATTCCACACACTTCCTGTCATTAAGAGGAATCCATTTAAATCCGAGGAGCCTCATTAGAACAAGTATTTTATGGGGGCAGTATCCCATTCCATGCATCTCAGGATGAGAGAAAGATAGAGGACACTGATCTGGGAATTAAGAGACCCGGTTCCGTTTTATACTAGGCTATAATTCGTTATCTGACGACACCCCCTTCTCCATGCCCCAGTTTCCCTATTTGTAAAATAAGAAGATTGAACTTGATGAGCTGTGAGGTAGATGTTTCTTTGCTATTCTTTAGAATGTGCTTCTCTTGTTTTCTAACCAGACTTGCTCATGATTGTGCTTCCTTCTCTGTAGTCTTTAGGGCTGTCAGGGGTCATGGCATATTATATTACTTTTAGCAACTACAACAACTCATTGCAAGAATTCTTAATTTTTTTTTTTCCATCCAACTATCCTGCCAGTGAGCCATGAACTCATTCATTCATTTCAGAAATGGCCTTAGAATGTCTATTGTTCAGGGGCACCTGGGTGGCTCAGTTGGTTAAGCGTCCAACTTCAGCTCAGGTCATGATCTCACAGTTGGTGAGTTAGAGCCCCACGTCAGCTCTGTGCTGACAGCTTGGAGCCTGGAGCCTGCTTCAGATTCTGCATCTTCTTCTCTCTCTGCCCCTCACCTGCCCAGGTTCTGTCTCTGTCTCTTCCTCTCAAAGATAAATAAATGTTAAAAAAAATTTTTTTTGAGAATGTTTATTGTTCATCAGACACTGCTGAGTGGTGGGGATGTAATATAGTATAGGATACAATCTCTGTACTCAAGAACTTCAAAGTTTGGGGAGACAAGGAGCAGACACATCCACAGTATAGTGCAATGAGTACTACGATGGAGAGAAGCTTAGGATATGGAGGAAGTACAAATAAGAGGCATTAAAACCAAGCTCAGAGCAACCCAGGGAAAGACTCCTGAATGAGTTGACCCCAAGCCCCAATCTTAAAAGCATAGAAGGAATGAGCTAAGTGAATAGACAGGGAAAGGTGCTCCAAGAAGAAAATGCATGTGACAATGAGCCAAAGGTAAGATAATCTATAAGGAGGCCAAAACAGCTAGAAGATTGGGTGGATGGTAGGAGCCAGGCCTGGAGATTTAGGCAAAGAACAGGTCATAAAGGGCCTCAGGTATGATGCTAAAGAGTCAGAATGAAAAAGGGTTGAAGGAGGAAAAGAAACCTCACTACTTACTGGATTAAGTGGGGCAGCAGTGTTCACGTGTGATGTGAAGTGTCCAGCACATTGAGGCATGGCAGCCTTGTAGTGAAGCGTGAGATTTCCTTGAGCAACCAGATCTAGGTCTGAAATCCATCTCCACCACTTACCAGACATGTGAACGTGGAGAAATTTCTTGACTTCAGCAGGGGCCATCTTTCTCATTTGCATTAGGGTTGTTGGAAAGATTACATATGTTGATCTTTTAGTGCAATGTTTGCACTTGAAAAAGATTTAGTAAACGTTAACTCCTAAAGCAAATTAATGCCATGCTTTCCTTCTCCTTCTTCTTCCTCCCTTCCTTTTCCCTCTCTTCCCTCCTCCTTCCTTCCACAGATTCCTAGATTGACAGACAAGGATGAGATTGAAAATCTCATGCAGTCTAAGCCCTTGCATTTTCCTAATATGCCTACTGATGACACCTTATTTATTTGGTTCATATGTATTTAGTTGTTCCTCCATTCAGCCAGGACTATTTACAACAGTATGGTTCAGGTGTGCAATGATGAGAGTGAAGGGAAGATAGTCAAACCTAATAGAATTAGAGGCTGTAGGTTCAACTCAAATCTTCCCTAATGATGATTCTTCCATGAAGACAGAAGACCAAACCTGACCCTGTTCACATGGCTGGTTTACTTGACTACATGGGTGAGAAGAGGAAGAGAGTGGTTAAATGCAAGGGCTTCCCAGTCAGCCCTGGGCATTCATTTTGGCCCTCGTTAACTGTAGGATGCAGGCAAGTTATTTAACCTTTTGTAACTTTAGTTTCTTCATGTATAAAATAAGGTTATATGTTCTACTCATAGCAACCTGGAGATCGTACAAGAGAAATGTGTAAGTGAGCTTCAACATATGGTGTATGTTACTCTCATCACTTTATCAGTGTTACAATGTTGTGAAGTATGTGTGTCAGAGTTATTATTAGTAAAGAATTATTAGTGTCATTAAATTATAACATAAATTTATTGTTAGTGTTACTTAACAATATTATTTAGTATTAGTGTTGATGATTATTCTAAGTATTTTTGTCAGTGTTCTTATTATTTGTGTTTGTATTATTAAGTGATACAGAAGATAAAATACCTGTGTCAAAATCTATACATGGGCCGATCAATATTCCCATGGTGAAGACCAACAGCTGGGCAGGCTGAGATAATCTTTTGAGAAGATGGACCAGGACCAGGTTTCATCTTCTCTACAAGGTCAATCCTCAGCAAACCAGACTCGAGTTTACTGTTGTATCAGAAGTCATCTGGGGTGGTCTTGTTAGGAGGTGGGGGCCTAGGAAGAAGATTGGCAAATGTGCTAGCTGGATGTGTGGGGCTGCTTCAGGTGGGTGGCCCAGTCCTGGTCCACTTGGAATCATGGCACCTGCCCAAATCAGAAAGCCTTCACAAAGAAACATTTTCCTGTGAGGAAAAAGCCAGTGGGCTCATAAAGGAGGAATGAAGGGCAGGGCTTGGCTATCTGGGTCAGGAAGGATTTGTAGGGAAACAAACACAGTAACTCATGAGACATTAGAGGAAATTATCTTTAAGAGTAGGGCAGGCTTGACTTAACTCATCTTTCCATGTGGTTACATTTTATTGGTGCTTGCTGGGTGACAAATCATCCATTTTTAGATTTTATTTAGCTTTAGTTTTGATCTTATGAGTTAAGAATGACTAATACCCAAAAGGGTATGACCCTGGAGAAAAGCATGCTGGGGAAGCACATTTCTGGGTGCATGTTCCCTCTGTGCCTAGAGACACATATTCAAATAAAAATCAAGACTACTGTCCCACCAGGAGCCATTACTTTGGAAAGTACAACAGGGCTTTTGAATACGTCTTTGTTTGCCATTCTTATTCAAGGTTATCCAAAGAGGAATCTACTTCAAGAGAGGAGAGAGTAGTAAATTTAATTGGAACTTTCAAACAATGTTCAGCCCAAAGCTAAGATGCTCAACATCGAATAAGCATTTAAAACCACTGGCCAACAAACACAATCAGTGTCTTCAATACGCGTCACTTCTTGAGTCTCAGTGGCTTGGAGGAGCAAGTACAAGGGATGAGAAGTTCTGTTCTTGCTTAATTCCATTAATGGTCAGGCTGCTGGGGAAGAAAGCTAATCATCTCCCATCCTTTTCTGACTATTTTTGTTGCTAGAGTTATGCCCATAAGAAGTCAACCCTCTATGACTGAAGAAGGGAGCATTTTGCATATCTATTTTTGAACTTTGACTTGCACATGCTGTGATGGGCTAGTCAGAGGTTAACCCTAATCTATGGGGCCCCTTTGTTCCTCTCAATGATCCTGGAAGGAAAGCATAGTTATGGCTATTAGCATCTCCATTTTCAGTTGGAGAAACAGATTCCCAAAGAGTTAATGACATGCCCACGATAATACAGTAAGTTAGTAACAGAGGCACAATATGAACCAGAGTCTCCTGAATTCTAGAATCTACACCATATTTGTTTGAGCAGCCAGTGATCTTTTTCACATTTTCAAAAATTAGAAAAAAATGTTTAGTGACCACACTCTGCATCTGGCTTTATTTACCTTGACCTGTGGGCTGAGTTGTCCACAATCTTTCCTCTTTCTGAGCCACATAGAATTGCCAGCTGGTGACTTCTCAATAAGTATAATAAAAGCAGGTATGTGAGAGTTTACAAACTGAGATGTTTCAGCAAATCATTTGCTGTGATTAATTGCATCCTTAGAGTCCAAGGATTTTGAAGAATGAACAAAGCTTAACCCCCTCATTTTATTTTACAGAAAGGGAAACAGATTTAGAGAAGAAGATATTGCTTGAGGTCACATACTCTGGACCCCTCAATGTCCTCCAAGAACTGATGAGGTAGCTGATAAAGGAAGTTCAGAGAAAAGAGATAAGAAAAAAGAAGTATGAGGGTTCCTTTTTCTCCACATCCTTGCCAACACTTGTTATTTCTTATTCTTTTGATTCTAGCCATTCTGGCAAGTGTAAGGTGGTATCTCATTGTGGTTTTGATTTGTATTTCCTTGATGATTAATGATGTTTAACATCTTTTTATGTATGTATTGGCCATCTGTATGTCTTCTTTGGAAAAATTCTTTTCAGGTCCTCTGACCATTTTTATTTAAAAAAATGTTTTAATGTTTATTTATATTTGAGAGAGAGTGAGAGACAGAGAGAGAGAGACAGAGCACGAGCAGGGGAGGGTTAGAGAGATGAGACAGAACCTGAAGCAGGATCCGGGCTCCAAGCTGCAAGCTGTCAGCACAGAGACCAACAAGGAGCCCGGCACAGAGCTCAACACAGAGCCCGACGCGTGTGGTGTGTGTGTGTGTGTGTGTGTGTGTGTGTGTGTGTGTGTGTGTATAAAAGAACGAGATCTTGACATTTGCAGCAACATGGATGGGTCTAGAGGGTAAAATGCTAAGAGAAATAAGTCAGTCAGAGAAAGACAAATGCCATATGATTTCACTCATATGTAGAATTTAAGAAATAGAACAAATGAACAAAAAAAAAGAGAGAGACAAATAAAAAAAAAAGATTATAGAGAACAAACTGGTGGTCACCAGAGAGGAGGTGGGTAGGGGGAAGGTTGAAAGAGATGAAGGGAATTAAGAGTACACTTACCATGATGAGCACTGAGTAATGTACAGAATTACTGAGTCATTATATTGTACACCAGAAACTAATATGACACTATATTAATTATACTTCAATAATAAAATAAAAGAAGTATGTACTTCTATAAAGCAATCCGTGACACTTTTTAGCTGTGCAGCCTCAAATAAGTTCCTTAGACTTTTGACTCTCAGCTTCCTGGGTGTTACATGGTATTAATAATAGAACCTACTCCATAGGGCATGTGAGGATCCAGTGATGGTGTGCATGCAAGTTTCCAAGTGCAGAGCCTATTCTGTAGCAGGAACTCAACACACAGGGGCTTAATAAAGGCTTACCAGGTCAGAGCATGGGGAGCGGGAGTGGGTTTGTGAGTTAAGGCAGTGCTGGGGGGAGCTGAGGGAGTGATTTATGTCTTCTGTTCCCACACTTGGTTCTATTTGGGAAAACAGAGTGGTGAAGATAACAGGAAAAAGGGGCATGTCCTTGAGTAAATTGTCTATTGTTGCCCAGATGTCACTCTGGTAACAAGGAAACCCCCTGAAATCAGTTTGTCCACAGCTCTGGATATGACTCTCCAGGGCTTTCAGTGGCAAGTGCAGGGGTTCCGAGAAGTAGCCAGGAATGAGGCAGTCAGGGATGGGAACATTTATTTCTTTGGGAGTCTTCCTTTTCTGATGTTCTCAGAGCTTTGGATGCACTGAAGTGATCTTCAGGCTAGAATTTGGTCCTGGAGGGCATTTTGTGTTCCACCTTGCCCCTGTTTATCTTAGTCTGTCATGGGGCAAGATGCCAACTTTCCTATTCAATCAACTGATTAGACTCAGTGATTTTTATAAATAGCTTCTGGAGACCCTTTTTGAAACTTCCCTTGGGATTTCTAAACTCTCCTTAATAAGGACAGATTGCAAGAGAAAAGAGTAGCAATTTGCTAAAGGCAAATGGATGGGGTTGAAATAGGGGAACAGACCATACATAAAAAATCATAGTAAAAGTGGGAATTTGGGGATGGCCATATGCTTAGGAAAATTTTCTAATTTCACTTTCATAAATGATCACTCAGATAGGATGTGGCTTCGAGTGGCTCCTTCATAACAATGATAATTTTCCCACACCAGACAATAAGATTGATAGAACCATATGGAAAAAATAACCTTGTTTGAAAGAATACATTTTTTCAAGCACATTTAGGCACTCATTCGGTTTTAAGAAGCTACAAGCAATCCTTATCTAATCAGTTACAAACAATCCTGACCGTGGCAAGTAGTCATATTCTTCCCACCTATATCCTTGACATTGGTGTCCTCCAGTTAAGGGTTAGTCTTCAAGTTCTAGGATAGAGTTAAAGTAGATTTGTTCTGCTTGAGGTGGGCAGACTTTCACATGAGGACACAAATTCACAGAGGATGGATAAAGTATAGAAAGCTTCAGTCTCCAATGCTACCCCCTGGAGCTCACTAGAGACACAACAGGCAGCAAAGGGGAGGATTCTTAGCCAAAATGACACCTTAAGGATTACCATATCTTATTTCTTACCAGTCCAGACAAGATTTGGCAGTTCAAGCTGTGGGCAGTGTAAGTGGAAATGTCAGACGGGCTAAGGATTCTTCGTTTCCTGATCAGAGAGGAGACAACTCTTTGAACAGAAGGTCTCAGCAGGTACAAGAACAGCAGTACAGGCCTGGTTGCCTTGGCTGCCTCACGAGAGAACTCAATCCTCCTCTGTAGGGCCTCTCAATAGGACCAACTAGGTGCAGTCTGGCTCTTATCAGGAGTAGCCACAGGCAAGCAGTGGACAGACAGCAGGCCCCCAGACAACTGCCCCAGGGATACCTACCAATCTTTAATCAGAAATCAAATCAGAGTAACATATATTTTCTGTATAAGAAGCAGAGTAACCAAACCATGCCCCTAGATAAATATCACAATTAGTGCTTCTGTTGTTAAAATTATTTCCCTTCATATAATATTTCATACCATATTCCAGTGTTTATAGCAATCTTTAAAAGCAGATGTAATAGATATGTGAAAATGCTCATTTTGCAGAAGAGAAAATGAACTGCTGAGGCAAAATGAATCTACCAAGATCTAGAGTTGTTGCAAAATCTAGGACTTTGAACTTGTTTTGAAATATACACAAAGTGTCAGGGCATTTTAACTGCATGGATTCCATTCAGTCACATAATTCCCTAACTCATTCATTCATTCCTTTAGCAACTATGATTTGAATACCTGCCTCATTGCAAGCACTGTTCTAGGCACTTAGGGGATGTCACAAAACAAGATGGACTGAAACATCTGTCTCTGCAGCCAGATACAGAATAAAATATGTATAACGTCTCCCCTACCATCATGCACCTTCTTGTGCGACTTCCAAATCAGCATGCTTATTGTCTAGGCGGGGCGTGACAATAGACAATAATAATATGAGTTTAAGTACTAGATAAAAGGTGGTAAGTGATCTGGAAAAAAAAGAAGCAAGGTAAAGGGGATTAGAAGTATTGGTAGAAGGGAAGTTAGATTTTAAACAGGATGATCATGGTGGATCTCATTGAAAAGGCTAATTTGAATTTGAAGGAGGTAATGAATAGAGTTATCTGGGTTAGAAGCTTTCCAGGCAGAGCACATACATAGCAAAGGAGGAGTCTGGCATGGGTGGAGCATGTGGGTGAGAGGGACAGTAGCAGAAGTTGAGGTTAGTGAGATGATGGGGGCCAAGTCTTGGGGGGCCATGTAGGTCACTGTGAAGACTTTAGCTTTTACTCTGCAACAATGTCTGAGCCTCTGCGAAGTTTTGAGCACAGAAATGGCATAACCTTATTTTTTTGTTTTTAAATGATTCCATTGGCTTCTGGTTTGAGATTAGGTTTAAGGGGAGCAAGAGCACAGCAAGAAATCCAAAGGAGGTATGTGGCAAGGACAATGAAATATGTTCATGAAACCTTTCAAGTCTGTCCTAGACACACAAGAAGACATTCTCTATTCTCTGTGATAAGGTTAGCACGATGTGACCAAGTTTTGTCCAGATGTGATGGCACCACTTCCACGCCTGCCCTAAAATCTGACATATGATGTTCCAAACTCTGCTGCTTCTGTAGCACTCATGAAGACCCCATGTTGAGAAGAGAAGCAGTGTAAGATGGAAGGAGCCTGGGTTCTCAATGAAGGCGTGGAGCATGGCTGCTTCCTCCCACACCAACCACACCGCACTGGGACTTGAGTATGTTTGGAAACTATGAAAAAGAATAAAGAATTCCCAATCCCATTCTATTTATTTCAGCCCTGTGACTAGTGATGGTTAGACTTACTCCCTGTTTTGATTTTCTAAAACAAGAGTGCTGTGCCCAGATTGGCTGTACTTTTTGCCTCCTCTCAGTAACACCTGCTCAAAATCACACCAGGTACTGAACACTTCTCAACATCACAGCATGCAGCAGTGACGTGACACACTTAGGGCAATGCTGGATGTGGAAAATAAGACAACAATACAACAACAAAAATAACTAAATTAAAACAAATTTACTTTTCCTTTTTTCTTTAAATACTAAATTTGTGGCAGTGTTTTCTTAAACATTTTAGCGTTTTTACTATTAGCATTTTTTAAATAGAGCATTCACTATATCAATCCCTGAAAAATATTTAGACACCTGACTGCTAGCCTTTTTTTTTCTTTCTTTCTTTCTTTCTTTCTTTCTTTCTTTCTTTCTTTCTTTCTTTCTTTCTTTCTTTCTTTCTTTCTTTCTACCTACCTACCTACATATGTCCATCCATCTACTTATTTATCTTCTTTTATCTTCCATCGATTTTGTGATGTTTTATAAAATATCATTTATTAGACAATTCTTAAAGCCATAAATCTAACTGGCCTAATGACAGGCAAACAGTAAACTCTGCCCAAAGATACTCTCCCTTTGGACATAGGAAAGGGGAATGAAGGTTCATATGCCTTCGGTCTGACAGGTATTTCCCTGGAAGTATTATTTAAAATGCCTCATCAGGGGTGCCTGGGTGGTTCAGTCGGTTGAGCGGCCGACTTCGGCTCAGGGCATGATCTCGCTGTCCGTGAGTTCGAGCCCCGCGTCGGGCTCTGGGCTGATGGCTCAGAGCCTGGAGCCTGTTTCCGATTCTGTGTCTCCCTCTCTCCGACCCTCCCCCGTTCATGCTCTGTCTCTCTCTGTCTCAAAAATAAATAAACGTTAAAAAAAATTAAAAAAAGTAAATAAAATGCTTCATCAGCCGCTTTGGGATAACTTTCAGCAGGTGGGTGGTTAAGGAGGAGGGAGCCATAGGCGCACATGGGTGGCTCAGTCAGTTGAGCACCCAACTTCGCCTCAGGTTGTGATCTCACAGTTCATGGGTTCAAGCTACACATCTGACTTAGCACTCACAGCACAAAGCCTAATTGGGTTCTCTGTCTCCCTCTCTCTCTGTCCCTCCCCTGCTCGTGCTCTCTCTCAAAAATAAATAAACATTAAAAAATTCTTTAAAAAAAAGGAGGAGGGAAGGGAGCTATAGCAGCATCTCCCTCTCACTAATGAGTTAATAGATTCAAAGTAACCTGAGTGTCACCATGCCACCAGGCACAGCTCAGAGAGTTCTGAGGGACAGAGGGTCACCAAGAACCTCCACATCACTGCAGATACTGCCTCATTTTAAGCCGGTGAGGCTGGAGGCTGACACTGCAAAACCACCCAGAGCAAGTGAGAGAAGCACAAACGCCTGGTGGTTTAGGAAACGAAGTCTGGATTCAGCTAGAACTGGGTGTGGAGTCTGCTGTTGTCACCTTCTAGATTGTAGTCCTTGACTATGCTGCTTAATCCCTCTTACTCTTTGTGTCCTTAAATACCAGTAATGGCTATAAAAAAGTTATTAGCACAATACTCTGTCTTATAGTAAGAACTCAAGCTGTAACCACAGTGGTTATTCTAGTGTCACTATCTCCTGATTCAGAAAGGAGCATCCCAAGGGCATTGTTAATTTCATTTGTAGATCTGTAAGACATCACATTTACAACCCCAGCATCTGCTAAATGCTCTCAACAGGAAGTGATTGTGAGTCCTCCTTGCTGAAGGTTGTAACAGAGCTAGGCAAGGAAGGGTCTTCAGGGGTTCAGATAAGGAAGGTGGGCTGGTTCCTGAAGGCAGAGAGAAGGCCACCCCTGGCCAGCTCCTGACTTTGTCTCCATTCATATAACTGCGAGCTCCATTCATGTAAGAGGGAGCAGCAGCCTTGTCCTCTCCACACATCCTCCTGCCTCCCAACATGGCCAGGGATGGGCAGATGGCAAGACAGGCACATGACAGCCAGGGTAGCCTGGTCAGTTATGTATCATAGGTAGTCTGATGAGTTTCCTATCAGAGGCAACGCAAAAACAAAACAAACAAACAAAACCTAAAATAATAACAACAACAACAACAACAACAACTAAAACCCCCAAGTTTTTCATCTTCATCTCTGTCAACTCTGTGGTGTTAGAAATGATCTTCCACAAAGATTTCATATATTGTACCTCTTACAGGAAACAGGGATTTCCATTGCATCGGGCAGGTAGGTTGGTGGAAGAAGAAAGGGAACTAATAAATTATACACATAATAAATTATAAGCTAGTGCTTAGTGCTGATGAGGGTTGGGGGTGATGGTGGGATTTGTGGGGTTTGGAGCTAACAGCCAAGAAAGAATTCTTGAAGACATCTTTGGTGTAAAAAGGTGATTTTATTAAAGCATGGACACAGGACCCATGGGAAGGAAGAGCTGCACTGGGGTTGTGGGGGTGATCCTTTTGTAGAGTCAGGAGAGATAAAGTCAAGAGAGTTTCCAAAGAGAGTTTCTTATGCTAAAGACTCACAGATTATTGGAGGCCTAGCTATTGTCACGCTAAGGTTGTTTTTCCCTCTGGCAAAGCATTAACACTAAGACAGTAGGGAGTTACTGGACTTAAGGCCATGGATGGGATTGCCTTTTTGTTGTAAACTGGAAGAGACTCTTATCAGCTTAACCATTAGTTTTTTTTGTCCTTCCCCTTTTTTGGGTAGCCTGGAGTGCCTGAGGAATGTCATGCATATCCCATCTTAGGGGGAGGGGTGCTGTTAGCCTATACTTTGCCCTCAGCTTCCCCAGGCTTCCTCCTCAGTGCCACTCTCTAATGTGCATCTTACTTACATTATCTCATTAAATCTTTACAAAAGGGGACTATCCCCTGTTTAGGGATGAGGGAAGTGCTTTGGAAAAATTACACAGCTCAGAAGTGTCAGAGCCCAGAATCTACCCAGGTTTGTCTACTCCAGTCTCCACCCTTATCACTCCAGATCTAAAGCAAAGGCTGTGGCAAGTGGGGCTTTCAGCACTTGCTGTTAGGACCCAGGAGAGAGGCCCCACATCCAGAGAGCCTGTGTCTGGCCTTAGACTGTGTAGGAGGAGGAAGCGCACATCTGTTCATCTTCAGCACGCAACACTGAAATTCTTGTAACGAGTCTGGTTGGAGCTGGTGTTCTTCTCTGTGTGTGTGTTTCAAGAGAGAAACACGCCAGGTTCCCAGGGAGGCCACTGATGAACAACTAGTCTTTCCCAGAACTGCCCCTCTTTCCCAGCCTCCTGTGGAAGGAATATAGTAAAGTGGTGAGGCCAGAGGGACAGTCTATGTAGACAGCTTCTTTGTGTCTCTATTATCATTAGGCTTTTGCTGATACCTCCTACAGGGAGGGAGGTCTGTAAATCATCAGGGGGGCCATGCTATAAATGGAGGAGAGGATTTTGCTCTATCTCTGGTTAGGTCCCAAGCTGCAGAGGGGCTTGGTGATATACCTGGCTAGTGTTTTGAAATGTGTCATCATTTCAGCCTGTGAGGCAGATAGGATCATCCTCATTTCACAGAGGAAAAGAGAGAAACCTGGAGCCTAGAGATGTTTGCTTGCGAGTCTCCTACAAATTTCAGACTAGAATCCAAATCTCCTGATTCCTGGGCCAGCGCTTTTCCAACATGGGATTTTAGGCGTGGCACTAAGAGATCAAAAGGCCTTCAAGGCTTTAACAAAGGCTCAGGGAATGGGCTTTCAGCTAGTGGACAGTCCCGTTCTAGACTGATATTTTGAAGGGTTGGAAATGACTCACAATTTATGAGCCTCTCTTCCCTGTGTTCTAAGTAGTGTATAAACATTCTGAACTTGCTTACCCTCAAATGCAGGATCAAAACAACAACAACAAAAAAAAATGCTTGATTATGCTTTGGGAGGAGACATGAGGACAGCACATATATAGGCAGGGTAGTTCCGTAGTTAATCAAATCTTCAGAGGTCACAAGTTAACAGTATTGGCCATCCACAGTTTAGCCATAAACTCAGACGTTTGAGAAAGCTCCTGACAATGGAAATATCCTTGTCAAAAAACTACAGCTCCAAGACAATGTGCTTTGCTGCCCAGGGCAAGCTGTAGCCTGTGGATTATCACAAGGCTTTACACAAAGAGTCTGGTGAATATTTGTAGATGGAATTTCATGAATGAAGAGGCATAAACCCTCTGGCTCCCCTACCAGGTCTCATGAAATCTTATTAAATACACTTTAGGTACCAAGCTTTGTTATTTGCTTCTCTCTCTCTCTCTTTATTCCCCCAACAGATTGATATAATGATTTAGAAAAGGAAGAGGAGTTGGCAGAAACAGTGAAATGTCAATAGAAGACTTGACAGCTTGAAAATAGGAGAGGAAAAAATAAAAGCCAAGCAGACAAAGAGACCTACCTCCCCCACGATGTAACATTGGGTTGCTGAACCAATGAAAACTAAGTTTAGGATCATCAGAGATGTGCACAGACTATTTTAGACTGACTTTTGCCTATAATAGTTTACTTAGAAATGTTTGACACTGGGGCGCCTGGGTGGCTCAGCTGGTTAAGTGTCCAGATTCGGCTCAGGTCATGAGTCTCACAGTTCGTGATTAGACAGTTCGTGATTTCTAGCCCCACTCTGGAGTCTGCTCTCAGCACTAAGCTGGTTTCAGATCCTCTGCCTCCCTCTCTCTGCCCCTCCCTTGCTCTCTCTCAAAAATGAATAAAAACAGGGGTGCCTGGGTGGCTCAGTCAGTTACGCGTCCAACTCTTGGTTTCAGCTCAGGTCATGCTTTCATGGTTTCATGGGTTCAAGCCCCAGGCTGGGATCTGCACTGGCAGCACTGAGCCTGCTTGGCATTCTCTCTCTCCCTCTTCCTCTGCCCCTCCCTCACTCGCACTGTCTCTGTCCCTCTCAAAATAAATAAACTTTAAAAAAGAAAAATAATAGGGGCGCCTGTGTGGCTTAGTCGGCTGAGCGTCTGACTTCAGCTCAGGTCATGATCTCACGGTTCGTGGGTTCGAGCCCTGCATCGGGCTCTATGCTGACAGCTCAGAGCCTGGAGCCTGCTTCGGATTCTGTGTCTCCCTCTCTCTCTGCCCCTCCCCTGCTCATGCTTTGTCTCTGTCTCTCAAAAGTAAATAAATGTAAAAAAAAATTTAAGAAAAAAAATAATAAATAAAAACATTAAAAAATAAATAAAATTTAAAAATTTTTGACACTTAAAAAAATTAAAATGTTGGACATTTTAAAGAAGGTGTCAAGCCTCAGTTATCACTTAACAGAAGGGTCTCTGTCTATGAGAAGGTATGCATGAGCTTCCTCTGTCCATTTTACTGGGCTTCCCTCTATGTGTACAACTTGCAACTATGGAAGACTGAGACCTGGAAGACCCATATGGCATGCTTTATATCTTGACATTGTTTTCTATTCTAGATAGCATGGTGAATTTGCAGTCCGAGGCAATGCAAAAACAAAAAAAAACGAAAAAAACAAAACAACAAACAAAAAAAACCCTCCTCTTTTTCATTTCTTCTCTTTAAGTCCATCATGGTGTGGCTATCAGAAAGAACTTGCCCCACAGATTTCCTTTATTACCAGCTTTTACGGTGAGTGGAGTGGGTTTACCATGGTCTATTTTGGCTTCAAGATCTGGTCTTACATTCTTTATTCCTTTTGTGACAAACAAAATACTAAAACAAAAACCAAACCAGCAAACCAAAAACAAAAATGAAGGAACAGACATGACTTATATATAAAAATGATTAGATACATAGATAGATAGATGTAGATACAGATATAGAATGATGGCTGTTAGCAATGAATGATGAGCAAAGTAAAGAATGCAAAAGATAGAAAGAAGCCCTGTTTCCATGCCGGGCTCTCTGATCCCTAAGTCTATAGCATGTATCATTGGTCAGTCTCTGTCCACCTGAAAAGCTGTGGATCAGCTGAGACAGAAATTCAATGTGTGGCTCTAATCTTTCCCATGAATGAGTGGATAAATGACACTCAAGTGGACCACTGGGGGCCATAATAGATTAACTGTGCTAAGCCATGAGGGTTTCTTGAGAGTTAATCACAAGAAGGAAGTTAAATATTGTCAATAATGGACATAATGATGGAATAATGATGTCAACGGTGTAAATAATGATGGCAATAATAAATAAGAATGACCTTTTATTAGACATCTCGTCTTTGTCTGAAAGCACTCTGATCACTTTACCTGCACTCTTGCAATTAATCCTCACAAGAACACATTGAGAGAGAAGTCATTAACTGCACATTATTGATCAGGACTTGAGGTTCAAGGAGGTTAACTCAAAGTCCCAATTCACAAAGGTAGTAAGTGATGGGGCTAGAATCCAACCCTAGATGTGTCTGTCTTCAAATTCCAGTCCCAATCCTCCCTGCTTTCCCCTCTTTTCCACCTCTATCCTCTTCATCCTCCAGTCTTTAAGCTAGCTAACTCCACAGATACCCTCTTTGATCCATTACTTCCTAATACATTTTTTTCAGGAGTAAAAGGATTCAAAATAATGATATAAGTTTGTGAGCACCTACTTTTACAAGGCACCGTTGCATAAAAACTCACAGTTTACAAAAGAATGGAGGAAATGAGCATGTATTTATTAAGTGCCTGTGATGAATCAGGCACTATATATTTTATTATATTCCTCTTAATTTTCTCAACCACAGTATGCATCTCACTCCCATTTTACAAGTAAAGGGACTAAGTTTAAGGATGAAGCTTATCTAGAATCACACATCCAGTGGAAACTCTGACTTGGATATATATTCACCAACCCAGGCCAGGTAGCTGGACCAAGCTATATGCAACCTGAACCTCAAGACATTGGGGCTTGAAGAGCCTCTGTGCTCAGACACATGCCCAGCCTGAAATGGAACATTTTCCAGACATTCTTGTATTGCACGTGAAAAGTATAAATTCTGGAGGGCACTTTGATGATAGTTTTCATACACATGAAGGAGCGTAGATGTTGAACAAAACATATTATATTTTTACAAAGAATAGGACAGATACTAAAAATGCACATCTCTAGTGATCCTTGTGAGATAGAAGCCTACCGACCCAATCAAAGGAGGGACAAGGAGACTCCAAGCACAGTGAAGTGAGGCTTTAATCAAAGTTCTTGCAAGAGCAGGTGTCTGAGGGACAGGCATACTCGGGGCAGTTACAGCAATTCATCTCCTTGCATGGAAGTCCCTGCCCTGGTTCCCCAGGGGCTGACTACTACAGAGGTTACTGCCTTACCCAGATATTGCCTATGCCCCTGTAAGGCAAAAAGTAGTCTGACTGGAACAAATGTGCATTCCCTGAGGCAACACAGAGACTTTCAGTCCCTCCTCCCTTTGTTCTTTGGCACATGCTCACTGCAGAGCCCACGAAAATGAGCTCATGAAATGACAGGGGTAAGAAGAAGCAGGAAGTGAAGTGTCTAAGGGTTTGGGACTCCATTATGGAGGGGGGAAGGTTCATAAATATTTCCAATAGGTTGTAAACCTGTTAACTAGACAGCACAGCTTTTATTTGGTGTTCCTGAAAATGAATCATCTCCCTTACTTCTCACAATCCTCATCATAAGTGCTTACAAGAATAATAGTAAAATATAATAGCATACAGTAAAAATGTAAGGGCACCTGGGTGGCTCAGTCGGTTATGCCTCCATCTCTTGGTTTCGCTTCAGGTCATGATCTTGTGGTTCTTGAGTTCGAGCCCCTCATCGGGCCTTGTGTTGACAATGGAAACCTGTCTGCGATTCTCTCTCTCTCCCTGTCTCTGCCCCTCCCCTGCATGCGTGCTCACGCTCTCTCTCTCTCTCAAAATAAATAAACTTAAAAAAATAAAGTAAAAATATAAATATCATAAGTAATATCATTAGTAAAACATTGTTGCCATGCCATAGAATAAAATTCAGCCACAAAAATGATGAATTACATTTACATTTGTAGACATAAAAAGATGTATAATATGCAGTCCAGTAAAAAAGTATTTTAAAAACTATATATTAGATGCTAAATAAATCCCTATCTCGTCCAGTAAAAAAGTATTTTAAAAACTATATATTAGATGCTAAATAAATCCCTATCTCTGAAATGGAACTCCCCTTCCCAAAATACATATAGACCTGGAAAAAAAGGACTTATGACCTTAATTCTAGTTTGCATTAGATAGTAGAATAAAGGATAATCTTTATTTCCTTCTTCAAATTTTCTTGAATTTTCTGAATTCCATTCTGCAATAGTAACAACTCACATTGATTCAGTGCAATTTTACATTCTTTTCCTAATCACAATGATGCTGTCACAATAATCCTACTTTATAGATGTGCAATTTGAAGCTCAGAGAGGCTCATTATTTGCATAAGGAGTCATGGAGCTGAGATTTAAGTAGTTTTCTGCCTCTACAAACATATTCTCGTAGCTTCACCATCCTATACTATAATAAATATGTATCAATTTTGTTATTAAAATACAATGTAACTATAATAATAATTTAGAATTTTTTTTTTCTACAAAATGCACCATTATCTGTGCACTTTGCACAACCTATCAAACTGTTTCAATTCAACCATTCTTTATTTTCAGGTGCTTCCTTTTCCTTTATTTCTTATAACACACCTTCCACTAGCTGGTTAAAAAAAAATACAGTCCAGGGATGCCTGGGTGGCTCAGTCGGTTAAGTGTCCAACTTCAGCTCAGATTGTGATCCCACAGTTCATGGGTTCAAGCCCTGCATTGGGCTCTCTGCTGTCAGCACAGAGCCTGCTTCCGATACTCTGTCTTCCTCTCTCTCTGCCCCTCTCTCTCTCTCGTGCTTTCTTTCTCTCTCCCTCAAAAATAAATAAACATTAACAAAAAGTAAATACTGTATAATGTTTCCTCAATCCCTGAGAAAGACTGTTTCACAGGAATTAAAAGTATCCAAGTATTCCAGAGGTAGAGTATACAGGACCGGGGTCAGTCACACCCAAACCTCATAGAATAGGGATAAGGAAGGGAGGAACAAGGATGCAAAAACACAGGTCCACCACTCTACTCTACCTTTAGTTCTTAGATTGTACTCACAAACATGTCACTGTTCCTGGCCGTCAGGCCCCATATTTTTATATCCAGTAACCATGCAGGATTCTATGGCTCAAACATCATAATAACCTGCAAACTCCCCAAAGGCAGTAACCTTGGGCTTGAGGGAAACTTGCCAAACATAGTTCCCCAGCCCTTCCTAGCGCTCCCCACCCCTGCCCATGCACACCTCTTCCTGCCCCCTAGTCTCCTTCCATGGTTACCCATCAAAACCACATTGAGCTGAGAAACAAAACGTGCTCTTCAGTTCCACCCAGACTTTTAACAATTGAAGAGGGACTACTGTAGTCAACTACAGGATAAATAAAGGGATTGCTAAAGCCATAAGCTCAGCAAGACAAATTAGCAAGCACATGGCCCTAGGATAACAGAGAGCTTCCCACCCAGGCTGAATCACCAGCTCACTGTTGGCAACGATTTATTTGATGCAAATGAAAAACCAAACATTTATAAATCAGCTAAACAAGAAGCTTAGGGAGAGGGCTTCTGGGACTCCGAGGGGGAAAAAAAGAAAGATTTTATTCTCCATGGAAATTAGAGGATTGGAAATCTGTCAGGACTTGGGACATGCACACATCTGGTGTGTATTGTTGGGACAGTGACTAACTGTAAAGCCTTGACCGGTGTGAGGCTTTTGTTTCTAGGCCTTGCTCCCCGCTACCCTCCCAACACCTTTCCCCTAATGCGAGAAGGACACACTGGAACTTTTAATTCTACCTCTCAATGCCCTCTCCAAAGTCCATTCCATTGCTCAGACAAGGGTGTGCAGTTATCAGTTAATGAGTTTTCTTGCTTCTTTTAAAAAATAAACACTTTTTTTTGGAATAGTGTTACATTTACAGAACTGTTGCAAGATTAAGAGAGTTCCTGTAGATTCTTTACTTAGTGTCCCCTAATGGCACCATTTGTCAAAACTAAGAAACTAACATTGGTGCACCTACTGGTATCTAAACTGCAGACTTTGTTCAGATTTGAATGATTTTTACACTAACGTCTTTCCTTCTGTTCCAGAATCCAATCCAGGATACCACATTGCGTTATTATGTCTCCTTAGTCTTCTCTGCGGACAAAGTGTCTTAAGTCTTTCCTTACTTTTCATGTCTTGACCGTTCTGAGGGGTACCTGAGGTCAGGTATTTTGTAGAACGTCCCTCAATTTGAGTTTCTTTGATGTATAGCTTCATGATTCAACTAAGGTTATGAATTTAGTGTGAAAATTCCACAGAAGTGAAGTTCCCCGTTTATCACACACACATATCAAGAGGTACTTATCGCATGGCCTATCGCTGCTTAGTCTGTTTGGGCTTCCATAACAGAATACCAGAAATTAAATGGCTGATAAACAACAGAAATTTACTTCTCACAGTTATAAAGACTGAAAGCCCAAGATCAAGGTGCTGGTAAATAAATTCAATATATGATTAGGCCCCACGTTCTGGTTCATAGACAGCTGCCTCCTCCCATGGGAAGGGAGCTCTCTGGGGTCTCTTTTATAAAGTCATGAATTCTACCCATGTGGGCTCCACCTTTACAACCTAATTGCCTCTCAAAGACCCTCCCTCCAAATACCACCACATTGAGGACATATGAATTTCAGGACAATACAAACATTTAATCTAGAGCAGCTGGTAACATTAACCTGTATAGTTTGGTTAAGGAAATGGTTTCCTAGGTTTCTTCCTGGTAAAGTTACTATTTTTCCCTTTTCTATACTCTTTGTAGGTGATTGAATCACTAAGAACAGACCACACTCAGGTGGTGGTGGTGTGAACTGGGGGTGGGAACTGACTACTTCCATTGGGCCCAATGAAAATCCATTTATATACACCAAGTGAATTGAGGGGAAAAAAAATGAGGGGCACCTGGGTGGCTCAGTCAGTTAAGCTTCTGACTTCAGCTCAGGTCATGATCTCACAATTTCTGAGTTCAAGCCCTGTGTAGGGGCTCTATGCTGACAGCACGGAGCCTGCTTCGGATTTTGTCTCCTTCTCTCTGCCCTTCCCCTGCTTCATCACTTTCTCTGTCTCTCTCTCTCAAAAATAAATAAGTTGGGGCGCCTGGGTGGCTTGGTTGGTTAAGCGTCCGACTTCGGCTCAGGTCATGATCTCGTGGTCTGTGAGTTCGAGCCCCGCGTCGGGCTCTGGGCTGACAGCTCAGAGCCTGGAGCCTGTTTCCGATTCTGTGTCTCCCTCTCTCTCTGCCCCTCCCCTGTTCATGCTCTGTCTCTCTCTGTCTCAAAAATAAATAAACGTTAAAAAAAATTAAAAAGTATATATAAATGAGAATTTTCAAAAAATAAAATAGATTTTAAAAAATGAGATCAGGGGCGCCTGGGTGGCACAGTCGGTTAAGCGTCCGACTTCAGCCAGGTCACGATCTCGCGGTCCGGGAGTTTGAGCCCCGCGTCAGGCTCTGGGCTGATGACTCGCAGCCTGGAGCCTGTTTCCGATTCTGTGTCTCCCTCTCTCTCTGCCCCTCCCCCGTTCATGCTCTGTCTCTCTCTGTCCCAAAAATAAATAAACGTTGAAAAAAAATTAAAAAAAAATAAAATAAAAAATGAGATCAGGCAACAATCTTATCTGACACCTTTCAATGCCTTCCTACTGTCCTCAGAAGAAATATCATATTCATTCTGCATCATCTACCCGGGGCTGCCATAGAATTGACTGATACTGAAGTGAGTTCCCCCTATTAACACTTTTATAGATGTAGTTTTTCTTCATAGAGATAATTACAACTTACCATAATTTGTTAATTGTGTATTTATTTAATGTCTGCCTCCTCCCCAAATTTATAAGTTTCATGTAGTCAAGGCCTGTGTTATGCTCATTAGTTGTAGAGCAATTAGTATAAACAGGAGTCTTATGGAAGCAACAGAAACCAAGTCTGGAGATTAAGCAGGAACAGGAATCGTGCTAGAAAATCATGCTCAGGCCTGAAGTTCCAGAAAAAAACGCTCCAAACCATGGCACAGAACTGGGATGACAAGCATACCTCTGTTCCTACTGCTGTCCTCTTTTCCATAAAGAAAACCACCAGACTTGATCTTGAAAATAATCCCACTACCAAAAACTGGGTGCCTCTGAGATCACACAGTAGACAAAAAGGATTTTGAGTGGTACTTCCTTCCATAGTTGCTGACTTGCCCATCAAAGTTCAGTAAATGTGAATCTCATTGGTAGAACCAGATGACCCGGGGGATTGAATTCATTCCATTCTACCTTTATGAGACAGGATTCAGAAAGCCAGAAATTTCCAAAAATGTAAAAGGTACTGGTAGCTAGAAAGTATAAAAAATGTCCCATTCACTAATACATCATTGATTCTGAATATCTGTCAAGGGAAGGAAGGATTATAGGATTACAAGATTTAGCAAATAAAAATATAGAATGCCCAGTTTGATTTGAATCTCAGATTGAACGATGAATACTTTTTTTCATATAAGTATATCTCATGCAGTATTTGGTACATACTTATATTCAAATTTCATTTGTTGTTTACCTGAAATTCAGATTTAATTAGGTACTCCGTATTTTATCTTGCAACCACAGGATAAAGGAAGGAAAGAAGGAAGGAAGGAAGGAAGGAAGGAAGGAAGGAAGGAAGGAAGGAAGGAAGGAAGGACAGGGAGAAGGGAAGTGAAGGGACGAGAAGGGAAGGGAAGGGAAGAAGGTGCAGGGGGCAAGGGAGAATGGAAGAAGATATGAATCAGGCTACCTTAACTTTGCACCACTTGACTTGATTCATCTGACTTCAGTTTTACCAAAAAAACATATGTCTACAATTTAACATTTCATAAGGAATTAGCCAGTAGGGAAGAATAAACTGGTCAGACTGCCTGGAATTTCTCACTGTTAACTGATAAATTGGCTTTTGACTAAGATGTGGTGTACCCTTTAGCTTGGTACTAGGAAGGAATGTACTGACTTCAGGGATGGTCATATTCCAGTCCATGTGACAGTCAGATTTCACAATATAAATTAATCAAACACAATTCCAACTTTTACCCTATTCCTGAGAATTCAATTACTGTGAGGCCAACCTTGAGATAAATTCAGTCTCCATGGGTATGCTCCAGGTGGGGAATGCAAGGCTCTGTAATTACGTCGGCCATGTCTTATTTCTCAGAGGGAATGATAGGTATACTGGTGTTATTTTATTCTTTACAACATTTTGTATATCAAAATATTGCATAAGGTATTTTCAAACAAAAAAAAAAGGATGGATTTGCTTTTAGAACATATTTGCTTGATCCCATATTACCCACTGTGCCATTTTCTTCTACTTTATCCTCCAACAATGTTGAGTTACACAGATGGTTTCCAGTTAACATCTCATATTATGCCACCTCCTTTACATTCCCATGCCTTATGCTTTGCCTTTTGTCTTGGAAAGCCTTCCTTTATCTTTCTTCCAACCACTTCTTACTTTCTTTTTAAAATGACCAGATCTAGGGGTGCCTGGGTGGCTCAGTTGGTTGAGTGTCTGACTTCAACTCAGGTCATGATCTCGCCCTTCATGAGTTCGAGCCCTGCCATCGGGCTCTGTGCTGACAGCTCGGAGCCTGGATCCTGCTTCAGATTCTGTGTCTCCCTCTCTCTCTGCCCCTCCTCTGCTCGCACTCTGTCTCTGTCTCTCAAAAGTGAATAAATGTTAAAAAAAATTAAAAATAAATAAATAAATAAATAAATAAATAACTAAATAAATAAAGTAAAATGACCAGATCCACAATCAAAGGAGACAATGCAAGGATTTTTTTTCTTTTTTCTTCCTACTGGCAAGCATTCTTTCAATCTTCCTTCCCACCACTTACTGGAAGAAGGTCTACTTCTGCCTCTGCCTTATTTCTGTCTCTCCCAGGCAGCTGTATGAGGTCCTTTGTTGCTCCCACCACATTGTGCTGAGATTATCTTTCAACAGGTCTGCTTTGCCACCAATTAGGAAGTCCTCAAGAGAAGGAAATTGAGCCTTATTCATTCCTCTATCTCCTGAATTTAGCAATACGTCTAAACGATGTTTACTCAACTGAACTGACCCTAGGAAATCCTGTCTCATAGCCTTGGTTTTTAAACTCCATTATAAAGTTGCTGTGCACACACACACACACACACACAAACACACACACACACACAAACACACACAGAGCAATCTAAAGTAAAAATTTCAGGGGCACCTGGGTGGCTCAGTTGGTACAGCATCTGACTTGAGTTTGGCTCAGGTCTTGATTTCATCATTCCTGAGTCTGAGCCCCACATGGGGCTCTGCACTGACAGCGCAGAACCTGCTTGGGATTCTGCCTCCCTTTTTCTCTGCCCCTCCCACTCTTGCTCTCTATCTCTCTCTCTCAAAATAAATAAAAAATAAACTTAAAAAAATAAATAAAGTAAACATTTCTGCCACATATTGGTTGCTTAAAGCAAAGCTTGTTTTTCTGTGTTTCCAAAGCGTTAGGGTTAAGCCAAGTTCCTACTTTTAACAGTGAGAAAACTAAGACCCAAAGAGGTAGAATAACCTGTACAAGATCACACAGGAGTCAGTGGTGGTGGGGAGCTGATTCAGAGCTCAAACTCAGTTCTTTCTCAGAGACACCTTTCGCTGGGTGATGACAAGCAGGTTGTCAAATTCCCTGACTTCTCGACTCGTCAGAGAAGTTAGATGGAAGTGGCTCTCCCTGGCACAGCCCCTTGGCTAAACCAGGTCAGACCGCCAAAAAGCAGCTTGTAGAAATGTCCATAGTCAGTGGCCATTAGCACAGCATTTTCGCACTTCCTACTGCCTGGCCCGCCTTAGCAGTCCTGCTTTGTTTTGGTCAAAAGTCTCACTGGCAGACACAGTAAGTAATATCTGTGGACTCTTTGAAGGCCTTTTCCCTAGAGCCTCGTTAGCCATGGCTATTGGAAGCCTTGGCCAAGGTCGTCCGTTCCATATTCTGCTGACCTGGGGTTATTGGGTGTGAATGGAAACAGAAGAACTGGCTCCCTAGAAATGCTTGCAAAAACAAGTTGCTTTCTTTTCAAGCTGTGGATTCCATCAACGAACTGGAAGGGCCTTCATGTATTTGGCATCAGATACAGGCTTGCCCTCCCCCTGCCCCTTCAGTTTTGGAGGTAAGAATGCTCTGCCCTCAGGGATTTCCAAGGCCAACGTGGAGGGAACATTCCAGTGTGGATTTCCCAGACTGGCTGTCCTCTCTTTTGGAACGTGTAATCCGATTTATCGGTTGTCCCCAGTGCTATGCTGGTAGATGCATCACCAGTTAATTTCTTTCTCATTCCTTCTCTCCAAGTTCTAGAGGGGAACTCCGGCATAGCTCCTTCTGTTCCAGGTGGACCCAGAATAATCATTCCCAGAGCTATAAAGGCCTTTTGACTTCACCTGGGGGAATCAGTAATCTTTACAAATGGAGAAACAAACTGAATAGGGATGAACTTTGACTAAGTAAGTACTCAGCATATTAGAACTGGGGCTAAATTCTGGTTTTCTGGCTTCTTTCTATCCTTTCAAGTCTCAAAACTTCAAGAAATTTTCAGACAACAAACAAACAAAAATAAAGCCTCAAGCATTGATACTATTTATCAAAAACATCCCCCCAGTGTGTTCCTTCAGATTCCCGCTCTCATTCTCTCTCTTTCTCCCTTTGTTTATCCGTCTGTTTATTCCTAATCCTTCATCTTTGTTTCCTTTGTCTGAAATCTTTTCTTTACCCCCTTTTAGCTTGTCCTTCCAAACCTAGCTCTGTAAAGTTGTGTGAAGTAAATGGAAGGGAGAGAGTTTGGCCGGTTGGATTATCGGTCTCAATTCTTCATTCTCCTGGATCAGTATTAACCTCCCACAACCCTGCTATGGCTTCACAGCTTCTGAAGCATATGCTCCCCTCCACGACTTCTGGCTGTTGGCTTGTCATCAACATGCCAGGGCATGCCACCTTCTGCTTCTGTCATCACTATGAACACATGGCCTGGGTGTCCACTGCCCCATTAGCCTGGGCTCAGAATGAGACAGGGAGAGCAGACCTGACCCAGACCTACAGCTAGAAGCTAAATCCAGCAGAACCAAACAGAGCCCAGCTAATGTCACAAAGTGTGCCTGGAAATGTCTGGGAAAAGCCTCTGTCTCAGAAGGGAGAAGTATCCAACTACACTAAAAGGTTGATAAAATAGGTTTCAATATTTATTCATTCCACCACTCATTAAGTCACTTGACATATAACCACAGAGTTCTAACTATGATACAGTTTAGATCTTAGATTCTTAACTTTATGAAACTATATGTCAAGATTTATCCATGAATGCATTTTTCTGAGGAAAGTGTTTATGACTTTCCTCAGCTACTCAAGTAGGTCCTTAACCCCAACCACATGAGTAAAGTACCTTGATATAAGGGTTCGCTTGGGGTTTGATTTATTTTCCACAAAAGGTCAATACTGAATAGTAGCATTATATGATTGTTCACCTATGAGTGCAGACTGAATGAAAAGTTCTGCTCAAGTCATTTGAATATTACTGAAAGGGCTCACCAGAGTGTTGAATTGTAATTTGCTAATTACTCAATTAGTGCATTAATCTTTTGCAATGATCATCCATACCATTTGTAATTGAGACTCTAACCATATAACATGTATCCTAAAATTAAAACAAAAATACTAAATGTTTATAGATACCATCTTAAATTTAACCATCACATTAGTAATTTTGCAATCAGGGTTCTAGTGTCTTTCTTTTGGCACCGTAGCAACGTGTGCTTTTGTAAATGTTTTCTATTACACTAGTACGGGCCCCCCAGAAGTTCCTTTACAACTCCTTTCTCTCTTTCTTTTCCTTCCTTCCTTCCTTCCTTCCTTCCTTCCTTCCTTCCTTTTTTTCCTATATAATGTGATTTTAAGATCCTTTGCTATTATGGTTTATCTGTTCTGCATTTCCTAGTTTGGCACTGATCCACTTAAATACATTAGCCAGAAGTGACCAGACTCCAAATGCAATCAAATGCTTACCTTCTGTTATGGACTGATTTATCCTCTTTCAAATTCATATGTTGAAGCCCTAACCCTCAATGTGGTGCTATCTGGAGATGGGACCTTTGGGAGGTAATTAAGTTTAGATGAGGTCAAGAGGGCAGGGCCCTGATGATTGGATTTGTGCTCCTATAAGAAGATACACCAGAGAGCTTGCCACACTGTCTCTTGCTGCCATGCGTTAAGGCAGCGTGAAGGCAGCCATCTGCAAGTTAGGAAGAGATCTCTCAGCAGAAAGAGACCATTCTGGCACCTTAATCTCAGGCTTCCAGCCTCCATAAATTTCTGTTGCTTAAGACACCCAGTGTTCTGTCATGGCAGCCTGAGCAGACTAAGACACCTCCCTTCCTGTTCCCCACAGTGTCTAACATGCCGCTTGGCTTCCACGGCGTGGCTGACAGACTGGCCCCTAGGATGCCAGCCTTAGGAGACCATTCTTGGTTTGCCCAGAATTGACACACTGATGAGCCCAGCAGGTCTCCAAACTCATGCCAGACTTTTCCACTGTTGGTCTGGATTTTTGGGCTTCCAACACTTCCTTATCCATGCCAGCCACTGGGGAGCCAACGACTTCTTGGGTATGATACCACATGCATGAATAATATGACAACCGTCTGAGCTGGCAGCAAGGGGTGGCAGAACTTTCCTAGAGATGAGGCCAAGGCTGGCAGATTTCCTGCCTCCATTCAGTTCTTGGAGGCCCAGCAGATTCACGTGGCCATGTCTAGTGCTCTAGGACTCACTGGTGGGAAGATGTAGGCACAGCTGGGATAACATTCTCCTCCGCAGCCACTGAGCAACCTACACAGGTCAGTTGTCCTTAGGTCTCCCTCAGGAAGGACTGTTTCACCCACACTTGCCATTTAGCTGCCTCGTTCCACCCACAAGAATAGGTGAGGAGTATAACTGAATTTCTTTGATTCCCTCACCTTCCACACTTGCCATTTAGCTGCCTCGTTCCACCCACAAGAATAGGTGAGGAGTATAACTGAATTTCTTTGATTCCCTCACCTTCCAAATGGGGATCACAGCAATAACAAATAACACTCAGGATTGTTGTGAGAATCATGTGAGGTGGAGTGTTCACACACAGAGGCCGAAAAGTTAGAACTGCTGTCACTGGGCTCTGTTCTCAGAACCGTCATATACTGTTTCCTATAAAGCCAACAACACTCTGAGATAGGTTGTGTTATGCACATTTTACAGATGAGTAAATTGAGGCATAGGGAATTTATTGACTTGCATGAGCTCACAAAGCTAGTGAGTGTGAAACTTGTTTCCCAGTGCTTGGCACATAGGGAGCACTTAATGGGTATCTATTGAATCAACAGAAGTACCAGCTTTTGTTATTTAATTCAGAGTGACTCCATAGTCCATGTCACCAACATTCTTCTGTATTGCTTATCTCTAAACTGTAGAGTGTTGTCTGCCTATGAGAAACTGTTCCCATCTGGTCATCGGTTCTGATCCCCAAACTGCCCTGTGAGTCGGATCCCAGGATCTTACATCCTGTCCATTCACATTTTTTGTGTGTTACAGATCTGGTATAGGTTTCTATGGGAGCCAAAAATAAAGGACACATTAGTATTGACACTGTGCTTGAGGACATTACACGGCAAGGGAGGGAGGGAAATAGGAAAATGACATTCAGGCCATACATCGTAGTAGCTACTCCCTTATTGAATGTTTATCTATAGGAGGCACTTTGCTACACATTTTATATATGGTATCCTCACACAGTTTTTATTTTATCCTCACACAGTTTCATGAAGTAGGGATGCTTACTGTCTTTTTCAGATGAGGAATTTGAGAGTATCAATATAACAACTGTTCCATGCAGGTTTCTGGTCCCTTGGAGAAAACAAACATGGTCAAGCCATGTTCTCGGACTCGACAGTCAGAATTTAGCAAAGTCACTGGCATAATATAGAGGCTGTGTAAGGGCTCTGGTCCCTGGGAGTCCTGAGTTCAGAACCTTGTTTGATGGGGAGTCCTGATAAACCAAACAAAGGGGCTGCCTTCTCTGAGTGTTCTCACGTGCAAAAATGATGATAGTTATACAATAAGATGTGAGATAGCTGTAAAAATTACATTGGATAGTGTACATAAAGTACAATCTGCCTGGCACAAATTAGACACTTAATAAATGTTCACTGTTAACATTATTATGCATATGTCATAGAAAAAAACCTCAAAACACAGTAAGCCAGGGGATTCAAAGTGCAGATGAGGATTTCAGACAGTGAATATTTTCAGAGCATTAGAAGCCACTTCCTTACAGCTTGGGGTGGGAACAGGTAGGGCTATGATCACCACCAAAGACCAAGAAGGTCTCAAGGAATAACCATCAAAGAGTTGCTCTTCTGTTTAAGGCCCTGAGGTCAAGGAGAGGCAAAAGGAGGAACAATGGGACTGTATCTCCCTTCTTGTGCTCACAAACTTAGATGACAATATGTCTGAAGTTTTTATTGATTACTGGTTTGGAGGGTATAATAATACTGCCTTATATACATTCATCACTTTTACTGTTCCTAAGGTTCTCTCAGAGGCATGATGTCACTCATTGTGGGTCCCTCTCCAACCTTGTGGGAGCCCCATCCCCTCCTCATGAGATGCAGTAATTTAATGGTCACCCAATTCACTTGTGTGGTAAGTGGCCAAGTCAGGACTGAAACTCTGGTCTGCCCAACACCAGCTACAGTGCTCTGTCAGCTTCTACAATGTGACAGTGAAGCTGTCTGAGTGGAGATAGGAAGGTTATTCAAGGAGTGATCCTCAGAAGAGGGGACACTGAGCCACAGTGACCCCACCTGCCACAGATGTATCCTATGTGGTGACATTGGCTGAGCAGTCCCTCACTTCAGGGCACAGTGAACAGGGGCAGCCTTGAGAGAGGATCTCTTTTACTCCATGCTTTTGTTCCAAAAGCAAGTGTTCCCAAATGCACCATTTTTATTTTCTTGATTCTGTAAGTACTGGATTTCACCTGTAGTGAAAACTGAGAAGCATATTCATGGAGTGAAAAGAATGCAGGCTTTGGAATTAGAGAGATGTGACTTCTAACATGAGCTCTGACACTTAACAGCTCCTTGACTTTGGACAAGCCATTAAGCCACTGGAAGCCTCTGTCTCTTCATCTTTGAAATGGAGGAAATAAGACCTACTTGCATGATTGTTGAGAGGATTAACTTATGTAATACATTCAAGGTGCTGAAATCACATTGGACTCTTTAAAAATTCTTGATTTTTTATCATCATTTTTATATTAGTTAATTAATAAGTTGCAGTTACAAAAAAGACCTGCTTTGTAGATTCAGCGGCCTTCACACATACTGCCTAATGGTTACAGTATCACATTGCCAGGAAGTTAGCTTTATGCACAGCTTCAAAAGAAGGTAGGAGATAGAAAGAAAATCACTCCCCAGGCTGGGCAAATATGTGATCAGTCAACATGTGAGTAAGAGGAAAGCTAGAACAATGAAGAGAAATTTTTAGATCTCCTAAGAGTACTCCAGAGTGTAAGCCATTCCTTAGGCAACTGGGGATCATTTCCAAAGTAAGACATTTGTCACAGTTGTTTCATGCTTTATGTATCTAGTACATTGTTGGGACATTTGTTTTGCTTTTACTCTAAATTGGTGGTGTTGAAAAGGTCATGTCACCCACAATGACACTGAACAGAATGCATCCTTCATATTCTCAGATCTCTGCTTAGGACAGTAGACTTCAGACTTGGTCAGACTGCTGGGTAGAGCTCTGAAGCTCCACAGGACCCTTATACTATCTGAAATGATCCACCTGAAAAGCAGTCCCAGAGTTTGAAATTTAGTGGGAGATACACAAGGAAGAGGGCAATTACAACAGAGTCCTGACAGTGCTGTACCAGGGTTTGCAGGAGGTGCTGTTGGAGCTGACAGGAGGACTACGTAATTCAGTATTGATGACCAGGCATTACCCATTACAACTGTAACCAAGGGGTGCCTGGTTGGCTCAGTCAGTTAAGCGTCCAACTTCAACTCAGGTCATGATCTCATAGTCCATGTGTTGGAGCCCCGCATCAGGATCTGTGATGACAGCTCAGAGACTGGAGCCTGTTTTGGATTCTGTGTCTCCCTCTCTCTCTGCCCCTCCCCCACTTGCATTCTGTCTCTTTGTGTCTCTCAAAGATAAATGAATGTTTAAAAAAAGTTAAAAAAAACAGTAGCCAAGTGGAGGCAGTGGAAGGAGGGAGGTGGGGGTGGTGAAGACAACACCTTTGGATAAAGGAACAGCATGTGTAGACACAGAGATAAAATAAAGAGCATGACACATTTAAGGAACTGAACAAAGGTCATGCGGTAGTGGAATATACAGTGGTTGGTGGGAAATGGCAAGTGATGATGATAGAGAGGGAAAATGGTCTAATAAACTGTAAAGGTATAGGCGGTCTGGTAAATATTTTTATTTAAGTGTGTGTGTGTGTGTGTGTGTGTGTGTGTGTAGGCTCCATGCCCAACATATAAATGGTCTGATAAACTATAAGAGGTGTGTTACACCACACAAGAAGATTGGACTTCATCTCTGAGTGGATGAGAAGTGTCTGAAGTGTTTAGCGGGAGCATGCAGAGTCAAATCTTCAGGAAGTAACATAGAAAGTAGATTAGAAATGAGATAGCATAGTGATAAGGATGACAGCAAAGAAGGAGGAGAACCACCACCATCAACACCACCATCGCCAAAGTGGAATACGCAGCCAAGAGTTCAAGAGTCTCTCTTGTGGCCTCAGATGACTCTACTCCATGCAATCAGGTCAGCACATGAAAGGAACTTGATACGTGAACACCTAGTGGTACACTTGATTGCACGGCTCTCCTTGTGATGGCTACTACAGAACTCCCCAAATGTGGCACTAGAAGGGTGACTGACCTACAAGAGTTAAGCACTGGGGTGCCTTGGTGACTCAGTTGGTTGAGCGTCTGACTCTTGATTTCGACTCATGTCATGATCTCGTGGGTCTGTGGGATTGAGCCCCACATCAGGCTCTGCTTGGGATTTTCTCTCTCCCTCACTCTCTGTCCCTCCCCTGCTCTCTCTCTCTTTCTCAAAATAAACATTAAAAAAGAGTTAAGTATCAAGGAAATTAATGTATTATTCTTGAAAACCACAAAATAAGTTGTGGTTTTATGTTTTGCAAGAATATTTACAAATGAGAGAAGTGTCTGTTTAGCCAAAGCTGATATTCTCTCCCCCATCAAACAGACCTCAATGCAGGCATTGAAAGGCAGGGTAATAAGAGGGACTGTGGATTATTCTGTGCCATGTATTTATTGAAGAGATGGGGAAATCATTTCAGAGATGGGGAAGGGACCTGTTCATGGTCATAAAGCAAGTTAATGAAAAAATAGTAGTAAGGTTTTCTGAATTTCAGTGTTTAATCCTTTTGATTATATCTGTAACTTTACCATTTACAAAAGTGATGAATGGATAAATTATCATGATAATCGATTCCCTAAGGTAACATACCTCAGTGGTATAGTCACTAGTATGCAGCACTATCAAACAGTAGTAGGTGTGTGTGTGTGTGTGTGTGTGTGTGTGTGTGTGTGTGTGTGTTGGCAGTGGGGGGTGGGGGTAGGGGGAGTTCTAGTTTCTTCATATGTTTGGAAATAATGGTAAAAGCAAAGCTAGGTAGATTTCTCTATTATAGTATGTTTAAGAACTTCTAATAACCTAAGATAGATACCTTCAGAGATCCTAAAAGGAAGATTTCCATCATCCTAAGGTACTCAGTATAACTCACATTGACATGTTTTTCATAAATTACATTCATCATATTAGTTCTTTAGGGTCTTCAGGATTGACATTATAATTCTATATTATATGAAAGGCTCTTAGAGTTTTATCTGCATTTCCTATTATATACTTAATTTAAGTATGTATCTCTAGAAGTTAATCTGTTTCTCTTGAAATTCAGCTGGAAGCTTTTGACAGCTAACAGTTCAATGCCTATATAAATCACATCAACTCCTTCTAGCTTTCAACATTTTACGATCTACTTCAAGAGATTTGGCAGTGTCTACTACCTTAAATTGGATTAGTTTTCTTGTGACTGTCAATCTTCTGCTTTCATAAAAATGTTTCATTTCAATGCAACATTGAAGTGTAATCTCTTATAAGCAAAAATTGAGGACCAGAGTTAAATTTAGCCTCAGGAGGTACAGGAATGCAAATAACTTGACTGAAGTGGTTGTCAGACGAAAGGGCCTTCTCCATACACAACTTAGTTCGTGCAGGGAAGGCCTCGTGGCTAACAAACATCACCTGACATTGTGTGACAGGTAGCCTAGTTTCAGAGACCTTAAAATGCAGGATGAGTATGTGTGCACTGAATGAAGAATTAAGAAACAGAATATTATGCAGCTGTTTTATAGGCCACACTCCAGGAAATGCTGTTTTCCTCGGACAAGAAACAATGCCCTAGAATCTTGCCAAGCTCTCCTTGCTGGGTAACCAACCATTGCAACCTGATATGCATAGATGTTTTAGTCCATTCAGGCTGCATAACAAATTACCACAGATTGGGTGATTTACAAACAGCAGAAATTTATTTCTTCCATTTCTGGAGTCTGGGAAGTCCAAGATCAATGTGCTGGCGGATTCCATATAGTGAGGGCCCACTTCCTGATGGCCTCATCTTCCTGTCTGCACATGATGGAAAGGGGAAAGGATCTCTCTGGGCTTTCTTGTATAAGGGCACTAATCCCATTCAAGAAAGCTGCACCCTCATAACATAATCAGCTCCAGAAGGCCCTACCTCCTAACAGCATTACACTGGGAGCTGGGATTTAAAAATATGAATTAAGGGAAGACAAATCTTCAGTCTATGGCAAACATATTCAGTTAAATCTTCAGGTCATTCATTTCTCAAAGGCATTATTACATTCCCCCAATCACAGTCCCATCTGAGGACTCAAGCTATTGCAAGTTTGAAATGGATGAAAATGTCTTGAGATTTTAAGGTTTCTGATACTCAACAGTGTATGAGCTAAAATAAATGTAAAAAGGTAAGTGAGGATGTATGTTCCAATATTAAAATATACAAATCTACCTTTATCCTTAAAATTTATTTCACTGTTCATTTTAAAAATCTTTTTACTCATTTTCTCCACAGTTTTATTTTCCTCTTGTTGCCAAGTTAACATCTGAATGACATTTGAAAGCCTGTCAAAAGAGGGAAAACTAAAACATATGATCTTAATTAAGTTTAAATGAGTGTTCTGCCAATTCAAAGTTGTAGTTAAGAAAGTTAGTATTTTATTTTAGAGAGGGAAAGTGGAAGTTTACAAGTCAATTCTATTCCTGCTCTGTTAAAGTCATAAGCAAGTCTCTCGAGCTCAAAATCACTTATCTCTGTGGGTCAGAGTCTTCTATTTGATAATAGCCCCAGGACATTCACTGTGAAGCACAAGACAATTAGCCCCCTTGCAAGTCAAACTATTTAGGATTGTATCTTAAATACTACTAAATTTCTTATAAAAACCTGAAAAAGCGGCACCTGGGTGGCTCAGTCAGTTGAGCATCTGACTCTTGATGTCAGCTCAGGTCATGATCTCCCAATTCCTGTGATTGAGCCTGTGTTGGGCTCTGTGCTGACAGCACAGAGCCTGCTTGGGATTCTCTCTCCGCCCCTTCCCCACTCATGTGTGCTCTCTCTCTCTCACTCAAAATAAAGAAACAGTTTTTAAAAACCTGAAAAAACTTCTCTAATTATTTTCAGTGAGTTGAATGGGGGCCTCCAACAACATTTTTCCATGTCCCCAAACCTGCAGATATGACTTTGTTTGAAAAAAGCTCTTTGTGGATGTAATTAAGTTAAAGACTGTGAAATAAGATCATCCTAAATTACCAGAGTGGGTACTACCTCCCTTGATGGAGGGGAAACATGTGGCCACAAGCCAAGAAATGCCTGGAGCCACCAGGGCTGAAAGAGGCAATGAAAGATCCTCAGTTAGAGCCTTCATAGAGACAGCTGACACTGTGATCTCAAGCCTCCAGAAATGTGAAGGAATACTTAAGCTATAGGCTTAAGACTCCACAAATGTGGGGGCAATGACTTCAGTGTTTAGTAATTTTGTCAGAAAATGGGAGTAGGTATTCTTTCTGTTTTTCCTGAGATTTTTGGTATGACTTTTATTTTTTTTTAAAATAAGCACATAGTGAATCTTAAGCACTATATACAAGCAATTTTTAAAAAATTTTTTAAATGTTTTTTATTTATTTTTGAGAGATAGAGAGACAGAACAAGAGCTGCGGAGGGGCAGAGAGAGAAGAGACAAAATCTGAAGCAGGCTCCAGGCTCTGAGCTGTCAGCACAGAGCCTGAGGTGGCGCTCGAACTTGTGCACTGAGAGATTGTGACCTGAGCTGAAGTCGGATGCTCAACCGACTGAGCCACCCAGGCGCCCTGACAGGGCAATTGTTAAAGCCTTTCTCTGTGCAACTGAACTTAGTGCATCATATTTTATTTTGTCTTATTTACAATTCATTTATCAAGTGTTGTAGAACTTCCAATAAAAGATCCAGTGAGATGAAAATGCCTGATAGCTTCTACTCTCCTTACTGTGTCTCAGTTTTCTCATCTGTAAAATGGAGATCATATGATAATACTGATCTTTATTTGTTTGAGAGGCTGGACTGAATTAATGCGCATAAAGAATTTAGGATACATAGTAAGGACTGTATAAACAGATTATCAGTATTAATATTATCATTTTTATTATTATAATAATTATTATTAATTAACCAGGAACCCAATAACTGTGATCTCAGTGAGTACCTAGTCTATGTTTGGTTTAGCTTGAGTCTCCCTAAATTGAAAAAGTCTAAATACCTATTAGGTATGGACAAACTTTTATGGTCTTTCTTCAAACTACAAAGTGTGATGGCATCTTTGTGTGGTAAAGGTATCTTGGACTTCTGAGCTCAAATCCTTTTTCTGCAGTGAATTTGCTTTGTAACCAGAGTCAAATTACTTGTAGTAAGTACGTCTTAGGCTGTGGGTTCTCCCCTGCTTCTCTTCTCTACCCACACACTAAGGGTCCCAACAGCTGTGAACTTTAGTCAAGAGATCACTGGTGATGGAATCAAAGGTGAAGATGTAACGTAAGCTGAGTCATCAGAGTACTCAGAGTACCTTTGCGGGGATTTAGAAAGTTACCAAAGAAAAAGAGATGAATTCATTTCTAGGATATGAAAAACCCAACAGTTTGTCTGGAAGAAGGAGGTGGGGAGAGAGGAAACAAAGTAAGGAGCATGAGATAAGACACCTTACACGGAGGAGAAAAGAAGAGAAGGCTTCTTGGACATCTATGAGGTTGGATGGGGCCTCTGTCCTTAGGTTCAATGAAACACATTTATTTCTATGCTTATAACAAAGTTCACCTCCTTATTTCTTTGTTTTAACTGGTAGCGTTTTGCTGCTATTATTGTTACAATTTTGTTACTTGTAGCTAAAGGAGTCCTAAATAATATAATATGTATTTCACTTGAGTTTTGTTCTTTCCTTTTAAAAATGAGTACATGAATATATCCCATCATGGTGCTAAGAATTAGAGATTGTGCCCATAAAATGTGCAATTCCCAGTCTAAAATAATACAAAGTCCTGTTATTGGTTATCTTACTCCTGCTTCTCATTTTGCTTCTTCTTCATTATCTCTTTATTAGGGTCATGGTCCCTTTCCTCTCATATGAAGAAGAAGAAGAAGAAGAAGAAGAAGAAGAAGAAGAAGAAGAAGAAGAAGAAGAAGACGACGAAGAAGACGAAGAAGAAGGGATAAGAAAGAAAGAAAGAAAGAAAGAAAGAAAGAAAGAAAGAAAGAAAGAAAAAAGGAAACACACTCGAGTAGGTTGGTATTTGGACCATGGAAGGGACATCATCATTTTTAAATAAATATGCAGACACAATTTTACCAACTCTGTTAGGCTTAATAACGGCCATGATTTTATTATATCGTTTTTTCCCCCTAAGAGTTTCAGTTAGGATTAGAATATATTAAAACATTTAGTGAACTATATTTATTCTACAAGGCTCCAAATGAGCAGATGTTCCCAAGTCTTCTTCTGAGACTGTTTTGATACATGCACACACCCTTGGCTGCTAGACTGATGGTTGCGATTTGTCTGGTCAACTTAGTCACATAATCATTTAGTCAAGCAATCAACTGGCCTATTTCTACTCTCCCTTCCTCACCAAATTGAGTTAGTTGATTATATTGTTGATCAGTTTTACATTTAATCTTCATGAATTTCCCCTTAAATAGACTGGGACATTACAAAGCATAACATACTTTTCCCAACACAAAATAGGGATGCAGCCAGGGCTAGATCTGAGATTTTCTAATCTTCAGAGCAGCTACCTTTCCTCCACAACACCCCCTCCCCAACACACACAGGAAAGAAGCAACTACCTTTGCCTTGAAGTATATCAGGTTATCTCCACTTTACAGGTGGGAAAACTGAAGTTCAAAGAGAGGTATGGTGACTTCTCTGGTGTCACAAGCATTAAGACACAGGCTATTCCAAGGGGCCAAGCTGTAAAACCATGTAACAGGGATCTGGTATTCAGGAATAGTACCTAAATAATATCTCACTGATAGCATGTGATGTGGGGCTCCAGGAAACAGTTTTTCCCAACAGTATTAAGCCATCAAAACTCTGGTGGATAGTCTTTGACAGAAGAAGGACTAGGAAACTCACATTAGAGAGAGGAAGTCAATTCTGTGGCCCAACCATAGAGTAGAAAGGGGAGGTCACCTTTGTGCCCAAGCATTGAGTAGAAAGAGTATAGGAAGAAAAAACAGAAAAAAAAAAAAAAAAACAAAAAAAAACAAAAAAAACCCAGATACTGAAGGAGAAAGACTGCTCCCTGCAGGCTGCCTCCTTTAGCTTTATTGAAAAAAAATAAAAAATACAAATACAATCCAAGAATGAATGGGCCATTTGCCTAGAGCTAAATAAGCCAACTCAGAGTGTTTTGTTCACTTCGAGCCACTTTGTATAAATTAATGTTTTCTCCAAAGGCTTTTAGGAGTCAGAAAACTCCTTGTGTCAGAGACTATGTCCTCTTTGCTATATCCTTGGGCTTAACAAAGAGTGCACAGAATATTTGTAAGATGCTGATTGGATGTTTAGGTATGACATTCCCTCAGATGCAAAATTGTTTCCCTTGCTGCTAACTCTAAAAGGTCCAGTGTAAAATTAGTATCTTCAAGGAAACTTGTCCCATTTTCACCATTTCTGCATTAAAATCAATCTCTCTCCTCCATCAGAGTGTTGAGTGGATACCTTTATTGTAAGTATTTTGTTCTGTTTAAACAGTATGTTAGTTAAATGACATGAGAAAGACCACCTATTTAGCTGTAAGGTCCCAGATGTCTGTAACTATTCCCTACTAAACTCAGTTTTGTTTTGTTTTTAAAGATTTTATTTTTAAGTAATCTCTACAACCCAACATGGGGCTTGAACTTCCAACACCAATATCAAACCAAGAGTTGCATGCTCTACTGACTCAGCCAGCCAGGTGCCCCTACTAAACTCTGCTTTACCCTCAGTACCTAAGACAGTGATTTTCACTCAGGAGAAAAAAATTTTTTGATAAATAAATAAAAGCATATATGAATATGGCTGTAAATGTGCTTGGCTGGCTCTAGGCAAAAGGTGATAGAGAAAGTTTACTCTTGGTATTTATTCTCAAACACTCGGTATTTATTACTTTCTCTTACCTCCCTGATTAGTGCTTGTCTGCTCTTTCCCCATCGGGGATAATCTCTTGAGACGATAAAAATGAAATCATGCCAAGACATAAAGGACTGAAAAATCCCAAGGGAGTTTCATTTTCAACTGGAAAAGGTATTAAGTTGAAGAATGATGATGTCATTGAGCTAACCCACATGACCTTACTTGGAGAGGTGGATCAAGAAAACAGTGCTTCTTAAATTCCTCTATGCCTGCATTTTAAAACATGTTTTACCCTGTGAAAGAAGTAGGTATGGCTAATTATGATTAGGAACGGGGTCACTGGAATCCTGGGACTTGGATGAGTCTTGGCTCTGTCAGTCCAGTAGCCCTGGATCACATAAAATGAGTTAGATTCCACATCTATAAAAATAACTCTGAAGTCTTCCCAAAGTTTTTTATTCACTGTTTCTAAGATATCAGTTGAAGACAAAGTTTTTAAAAAGTTGCTCTGGAATCCAGGGCTAGAGCTGAATACCAACCAGGAATAGTAAAAACAAACAACTAAGCAGATGATGTTAGGGATCATCCTGACACTTTATAAAGTTTCTTTCATATTCTCTCTCTCTCTCTCTCTCTCTCTCTCTCTCTCTCTCTCTCTCTCCCTGCAAATCCAGGATTGAGATGGGGATAAGGAGGGAATATAAGAGTATAAGATATATCATGTATCCAAAATTGGGGATAGATAGGCAAAATATATGGGAGCCAGTCATTATAAAGAAGGAAGGAAGGAAGAAAGGAAGGGTGAGAAAGAGAGAGAACATGAAAGGGAAGAAAAAAAGGGGAGAGCGAAAACATTCAAGAGCTAACCTGAGCACATTAAATACCACATGTCATTAACTGTTGGAAAAATAGACATATCCCACAAAACCCAAGTGCATAGTAACCGACATAAATATTTTCTGCAAAGATCCACTCCATCCTGGGTTCATGTCTGTTTATGATTGATGACAGCTACATCTTGGCCCTAAAGGACAATCTTTATTCACATCACTCAGCTAGACTGCTTTTAATTGCCTAAATATAATTCAATCTTCAGAGTATATTCTTAACTAGGAAATGTCAACATTGGACTTGGCCAATGAAACATCAATGGAAAGACAGCAACCCTCCTTCTTAAACTTTCTTGTAATGTGGATCATAACCAGAACCTTCTATTGACTTTGGTTCTCACTTTTTTCTCCTCTTTGTTTTCCATAGGATAATACAAAAACAATATACTTACTAGTTATTTATTTTCATCCTTCACACTGATTTATAGTAATCAGAAAAATTTTAATGTTAATTGGATACTACTCACTGTTAGTACTTTGATCTATACAGAGGGCCTAGAATTTTTTAGGCACACGCAATTTAATTTTTATTATTACACTGATCCAATCAAGGCAATTTTTTTGTCCCTTCCTTCACACCTCTTGCCACCACATCTTACAGATGAAAATTCTGAAGCCTAGGAAATTAAATTAATTTAATTTAATCCCAAGTTTGTAAATGACAGAGTAAATATCTCAGCCCATTGGCCAATATTAATCACATGACAGCCTAACTGTAAGAGAATCTGAAAAATCTTCCTGCATTCTAAGAAGAAAATCAGATATGGTAAACATTAGTAATTTCTTTTATAGCAAGCTTGTACCTTTTTTTTTTTCCATTTTGCATACCTCTATGCCTCCTTGAAATGTCTGCATTGCTCAGTATCAGAAAGAGTCCAGTCCTATGGATGGTCATTCACAAGCAAGTGTAGGTACTATAGTTATTTATTCTCTGTAGATCATCCTGAGTTGGGCATTGGTAAATCTCACCTTCTTTGTCTTTCCTCTTTCTTCTTCTTCCCCTTCCTTTTTCCTTCAGCATCCCCAAAACATTTTATCAACAACATCTGTTTTCAGGCTTCTTATTCAGGTATAGCCTAGGTCCTCAATTCTTTTCTTTAGACTGGCTTACCGACAATATAAATGAAACTCTCTAGTGCTATATTAATAACCTCCCATAAGCAGAACCCTGGTGTGTCATTAACTTAAAAAAAGTCTCACAATCAGAAAGGACAGGAGGAAATAAATGGTACAAAGACAGAAAAAGGCCTACCTTCCCACCTACAAAAAGAGAAGTAAGATTCTGTGGTTTGAAGGAATTTGCCTAAGGTCTCAGAGCTGTTTGGTGTGGCTGGTGCAGGGATAGTGATGTTTATAAGCAGAGGAAGGGAAGGCAAGGAGGGCAATGACCTTTGGACTAAGTCCTCCTCAGCAATTCTAGGGTTGTTTCATGTTATGGAAGAAGAGATACAGTTCACCTCTGTACTCTTCAAAAGCATGTTTTGGTGGAAAAATAAAAGGATAGCTCCCACCATTGTGCAAAGATTTCTTTTTCTTGAAGTTCCTGCCATTTGCATATGTTAACCTCTACCTGGTGAGACAGTATCACCCATCACTTACTTTTTCCAACAAATGTTTTCTGAGCAATTGCTATGTGGAGGAATTTAGGCGCTAAAGATACAATGCCCAATGAAATGGCCGCCCTTCCATTTTTTCACCGGAAAATGCTGTCTACAACATCTCTAAAATCTCCCATTCAGCTCTTTCTACCTTAATGTACCTTAATTCACTCATGAAAAAGTAGTGCTGCTGGCTGACCCATCTCCCACCCTGCCCCCCAACTCTTATCATCTCAGGTAGGACACTGCTCCTTCCTCGTCTCTGCCAAGGAATCCGAGAATTCCCCGAATGAACACAAGAGTAAGCACAATCAGACCTACTCAAACTCAGGAGAGACATGTTTTTTGCATGAAGTGGTGGAAAATAAAGTTAATCCAACTGCAGTCAGATTTCTAAAGTCAAGAACTAAAATGTCAAAGACAGGAAAAAAGTGTTATCCCCATGGCTACTGTGCTCAGGCTGAGGATGACTCATGAGTGGTTGTGTGTGTATGTATGCGTGTTTATTATCTCCAGATCATTGACAAATTACTAGAACTAGAAACTTGGAAATCGCAGCCAGAATATGTGGACTAATTGAGATTTGAGTTCTCCTTCGGTGGTTTTGAAAGTGTCTTGAAACATGTACAGAAGTAAAAATAAACTGCAGACATAAGTGTTCTTTTTGTTTTTTGTTTTGTTTTGTTTTTTTGGTCTGATAGACACTTTTTACATAGCGTTGTTTTGTTTGTTAGCTTTCTTATTTCCACCTTGCCATGATTAAACTATTTACAAGTAGGCTAAAAATCTTTTCTAGAAAGTAAGTTTTTATTTCAAAAGGTGAAATTTGCTAGTAGGTAAAGATTTTTTTCGCCCTTAACCAAGGAGTTTATCTATTTGTAAATGGTATATGTTTATTTCATTATTTCAAATCAGTGAGGAAACTATGTATCACACAAGGCATTTGGGAAATTAGTTTTAAAATACATCCCCTCATTTACATGTTCTTTTCCTTACTGAGCCAATTTCTCTTTCCTCCTCTTCCTGGCCACTCCCTCATGCTTTCTCACTGAATCTGGAAAATTCTTACCAGCCATCTTTTATGTGCCAGGCACAGAGAATTGAAGAATTCTTTGGTGCTCCAGAATTAAAGTTCTCAAGTAGCTTACTGTGGGGAATAAGCTTAGGAATTCCCTGAGCGTGCACTGATGGGTTAACAAGGCATAAAGAATTAGAAAGCCATTGGATGTACACAAATTTGGGTATACAAGATTAAATAAGAATAGGTAAAGTAGGGCAAAGGTCCCAGTACAGGACAAAGGTATAGGAATAGGGAATCTCAGTATGAAAGCATCCAAGATGAGGTAAACAAGATTAGGTATTCAGTTAGGTATTCAGGCGGGAAGGGGGGGGGGGAGGGGGCACTCCAATTTAGTACTATAGCAGAAGCTTCTATCACAGGAAGGAAAGACCAAATTAGGTAAACAGTTAAATAGGGCTATAGACTTCAGCAGGGCAAAGTTGCCCATAGCAGAGCTAATTAGCAAAAGAAAGGTGCCTTGTTGACCCTGAGGTAGCAAGCTCTGTCTTTCTTGTCCCCTAAGCCAGTTTAGGTAAACAGATGTGGGGCCTCATGTCTGCTGTAAACAACCTTTTTTTTTTTTTTTTTGGTTTGTATTAATCCAAACCCCTAACACCGCCTGTCTTCAAAACCCTCTTTCCCTCAGGCCCATGAGTTAACGTTCATGATTTCACTGTCTCATGATTTCACTGTCTCTTTGTGCTCGTTTGTAAGCCTTCTGATACTAATAAAAACAGAACAAGGACCTTTATTCCGGGCTCTTGTCTTCCCCCAAACATTAGCCTCTCTCGCATTTTTTAATCCTGCATCCCGCTTTCTTGCTGGACAAGAAAGAACTCCAGACCCAGAGTCTATGACGGCTTATCACTGTACTAAAGAGGAAGTTATGAAACAACAGGACAAGTGCTGTGACCTGTGATGTGAGAGACATGATGAATAGAGGAGAACCTAACTCTGCTTAGCAATTTGGGGGACTATTTCACAGAAGTGCAACTCATGTCATATTTTGCAGGAGGAACAGGGCTCTCTACAGACAGAGCATGAGGAACTGCAAGCAACTGAAATTGCTCTACAAGTTCACAGACACAGGAGAGTAAAGTACAGACAGAACACAGAGCAGATGGGTGAGGAGGCAGTAAGGGGAACAATCACGAAGAGCATAGCAGGCCATAGGAAGGTTTTACCTGTGACTCTGAGTGTGTATTTTGGCCTGTCTTCTAACCTATAAAATAAAGCAACAGAAACTGGGTATGTTTGAAGATAGGAGAAATAAATGCGGTGTGTTCATATAACTCAAATGGCACACTACTCAGGTGATAAGATTTGTGGTTTCCCAGGGAACTTCTGGTAGTGAATTAAACAAAATGATTTGCTGAGTTATACTGAGTACTTTCCTATATACCCAGCACAGATTCAGAGGTTGGGGCTAAGAAATACCAAGTAAGTTTTATTCAAGGCAACACATTTATTGATCCCCAAGACTACGCAGACCATTATGCTGGCATAGAGGGTACAAGGATGAGTAAGATACTGCCCCTATCTCCAGGAATCTCAGAACTCAAGGCACAGAATAGAAGTGATGGGATGGTTCCAATTCCTTCCATTACTTATGCCATTTGTTGAGTTTCTATTGTATGAGACCTAATGTGGTTGAAGTAAGGAAGAACAACCTTTGTATCTACTGCATCATTTACCAATCAACCACCTGTCTTCAAGAAGCTCATGGGGTACTGCCTAAATAATGTATACGAACAACAGAAACATAAGGAGAATTACAGACAAAAAAATTTTTGTAAGAGTTTCATTCAGAGTAATTTGGATGCAAGGAAAGGGCTGAATACTACTGACCATCCACTATAAAGCCAATTTTACAAATATAGTCACATTCTTCATGACTCACCAAAACAGACATCCTTGTCTCCATTTACATGTGAGGAGATAAAACAGAAGTTAGAGTAACCTGCCCAAAGATAGCCATTGCTAAAGGTAAGGACTTGTAGTAGGCATTTCTGGTTACATAATCATGTTTTCTCGACACTTACCAGGCTATGTGGAATTAAAAATAGCTCAGAGAAAGAAGTGGCATTCAAGGAAACCTGATTCTCACGTTCTCATAAAGACACAGCCTTGTACCAGAGGCTTGGTGGAAGCTGATCAATCTTCTAGTGGAAGCTGATCAATCTAGCTCATTATCCAAAGAGGTCAAACTTGGATAGGAATAGAGCAGTGGACATTTCCACACTTAGTATGTTCAGATGGTCTTGTGTGCAGACATAGGAATGCCATGGCATACACTTTGTATCATCTGGCACCAGTTATATGGCAGGAACCCATTTGCAATCATTCGTATTTGTGTTTTGAACATTTATAATAACATTGGGTAAATGAATATTAGCCCGTGCACTTTGTTCCTTGCCAGGACATAAATCAATAGAAGTCTTCAGGAATCTAATTAGAATTTTGTTTGAGAAAACTTCTCATAGTCTCTGGTATTAAAGATGTTAAGATTTGAAAGCTCATGACATGACAGAACAGAGCATAAATGATTTTGGATGGAATGCCTGTCACTTGAAATGTGGATAGAACCATCAGAGGCCTTAGCGAGAAAATAAACTTGGGATTGTAAATAATGCCTGACCTGACATTTCCCTTGTGGGGACCCCAGTAATGGGGCCCAGCTGCCAAACACGATGCTCCATTGAGTTGTAAGGGAAAATAACATTTTTTCATACTGATATTGTGAGTTAAGATCCATGACTGAATGCCATTTGTTTTTGTACTTTACAACAATTCAAACCAGATTATTTAATACTGAAGCCACAGAAAAACAATCCCCACTGCCAGCCCCCATTCTTCCTCCCTCCTGATGGATCTGTTCTTTTGTTCTCAAAATACAGGTTGGAAATAGGGCTGTTTACTGAATTTTTCTAACTGAGGTTGCAAGATGAAAAGCTTTCATAACTGAGCCTGAAGTGCTAAGATGCTTTTAATCAGTGTGTAGGATTTTAATTAATCCCAGGGTTGCTCCTTCTCCCAGAAGTTCAGGTGCAAGGTCATATTCTTGAAGGGTTATGTTTAAGTGCAGGCTAAAACACCCTCTCAGAAAAAAAGGATAGAGAATACAGATGTTTGTCCTGGGAGACAGAAGACTGGGTTTTATCTCATTTCTGTTATTCTGGGGTTGTTGCCCCATCAGTGAGATAAGGGCACTTACGAAAGAATGACTTCACAGTTACTGGTTATATACAGAGTATTGTGAATATATGCAGAGATGTTTTGAATTGAAGCTTATCTATATGTACTTTGTAATTACCCAAGTCAAAGACTAATCATAGTCTGTATGTTCTACTCACAGTTTTAGAATTCGTATAGTCAAATCTAAACAGCTATAGTTAAATGGGCCATTCAGGCAATTCTGTCTCAGTGCCCTTGTTTGTAGAACAAAAGGATGGGCCTAGGGGTCTTGGCAGAGACTCTATGGCTTCCAGGACAAAGTAAAAACTCCCTCGCTTGGCACTCAAGTCCCTTCATGATCTGGCCAGTTGACACCCCTCCAGACATACCTCCTGCAAGCTCTCTGCCATTCCTATGTCCTCAGTCTTGACTCTAAAAGTCTATACTATTTTATGCGTTTATGACTTCTTATAAGTTATTGCTTCTTCTTAAAATTTCCTTACTTCTGTTATTAAGTCAGAGTAACAAATAGCATATTCTGTAGACACTGGCATTTTTTAAGTGCATTCCATGGAACACCAGTCTCATAAATGCTTTTCTGATGTGTTGAGCATGTGTTTTTGAGAGCAGGGGAAGAGGAGCTAAGTCTCAGTGATCAAGATATTAGGAAGAATGTTTATTCTACCAATCTCTTGAAAATCCACAAGACAGAAAAGTATAATAAAGGTTCTGAAAATTCTTGAAAAAGAGAAGTATATATAAGCCAACACTTTCCAAATTCATATGATGACAAATTCCTTCTCCTATACAATAGCTACAAATACCCTCCAGATCACAGTGGGAAACACCTGTTCATATTAACATCGAACACATGTCACAGATAATCAATTTTCAAGGAATTATGATATAATTTATTCTTATCAATAAATTTTAATAAACTGCTTTATACTGAGATAATTACAGTTATAACATGAAATTGTAGGAAATAATAGACACATGTACACTTTACCTAGTTTCTCTCAACGATACCATCTTGCAAAACTATAGGACAATGTCGCCTCTAAGATATTGACATTGATACAGCAAAGATAAAAATTCACCTCTGCCTTCTTAATCCCTGGCAACTATTAATCTGTTTCCTATTTCTATAATTTTGTCATAACAAAATGGAATAATACAGTATATAATATTTTGAGATTGACTATTTTAAACTCAGCATAATTTAACTGTAGTCAGATTGTTTCATGTATTAATAATGTGTTCCTTTTTTTTTGCTGATGAGTATCCATGGTGTGGCTATACCACAATTTGTTTACACATACACCTGTTGTAGGACATCTGGATTGTTTCCAGTTTTAGGCTATTATGAATAAAGATGCTATAAACATTAGTATGCAGGGTTTTTCTTTTCTTTTTCTCATAAATTTAAGTCTTCACATCTTTGGGTTAAATGCCCAGGAGTGAAATGGGTGGGCAAAATGGTAGTTAAATGCTTAGGGTTTTAAGGCTTGTTTTTTGTTTGGTTGTTTGTTTGTTTAGGAGACTGCCAAAATGTTTTCCAGAATAACTAAGCCATTTTATATTTCCAATAGCGATACATAAGCAATTTAGTTCCTTATCCTAGCCAGCATTTGATGTTGTCATTATTTTTACTCAAGCTATTCTGACAGATATGTAGTGATACCTCATTGTGATTTTAGTTTGCATTTTCCTAGTTGCTAATGATACTGATTTTTTCATGCACAAATTTAACTTTCTGAATGTTTATAAGGCTCCACAAATTATCTATTTCACAATGGATAATAATTTGGATAATAATTTATGTGTCTAGAGTTGTTTATAGCCTTCCTTTATTATCTTTTTGATGTCTGTTCTGTCTTGTTCTGTGGTGTTATCCCCTATTTCATTTCTGGTATTGGTAATTTGTCTTCTCTCTCTCTCTCTCTCTCTCTCTCTCTCTCTCTCTCTCTTTTTGTCAATCTTGCTAAAGTCCTGCTAATTTTATTGGACTTTTTTAAAAAAGATTTTTAATTGATCTCTATACTATTTTTCTGTTTTCAACTTCATTCATATATTTGATTTTTGAAGTTTTCAACTTCATTGATATGTTCTTATTTTTTCCCCTTCTTTCTGATTCCTTTGGGTTCAGTTTGGCCTTTTCTCATTTCTAATGTATTCATTTAATGTTATGAATTTCCTTTTTAGCCCTTTTGTAGCTGTGTCCCACAAATTTTGATATACTATATTTTCATTTTCATTCAGTCCAATGTATTTTTTTTTAATATTCATGAGACCTCCTTATTTGGCCCACGAAATATTTAGATGTGTATCATTCATTTTCCAGGTCTTTAGAGATTTTCCAGTTCTCTTTCTGCTTTTTATTTTTAGTTTGATTCCACTCTGGTAAGAGAAAATTGAATGATTTCAATTATTTTAAATTTGTTGGGGTTTGGTTTTTGTCCCAGGAGATGGTCTATCTTGGTATATATTTCTTGGGTACTTGAATATAATACCTATTCTGCTGTTGTTGGTTGGAGTTTTCTCTAAATGTTGATTAGATATTATTGTTTGATGATATGAATTCTTCTATATGCTTCCTGACTTTCTATTTGACCAATCACTTGTTGCAAAAGAAGTGTTGAGTCTTCAGTTTTAGTTACAAATTTGTCTATTTTTCTTTTCAGTGCCATCAGTCCGTAAGGCTCTATTCACCTTCTTTCTTTCCTTCCTTCCTTCCTTCCTTCCTTCCTTCCTTCCTTCCTTCCTTCCTTCCTTCCTTCCTTCCTAGATTGCTTTTTAGACTATGAAATTTCTACTGTTCTATCTCCCATTTACTGATTCTTTCCTTTGTGTTCTCCATTCTGCTTTTGAATCTATCCCCTGATCTTTCCATTTCAGGATTATATTTTTCAGTTCTAGGATTATCGTTTGTTTCTTTACTTCTATTCCTTTTCTAAGTCTTTCTCTTTCGTCATTTGTTTAAAGACTATTTTTAATTTCCCATTACTGTATTTCTATTAGGGCTGCGTTAAAATCTTTGGCAGATAATGTTAACATCTCTGTCACTTCAATTTTGGCATCTATTGATTGTCATTTCTCATTCAAGTTAAAATCATCTTGGTTCTTGGTATGAAGAGGATTTTCAATTGAAATCTGGAGATTACATTGTAAAATTTGGGTCTTATTTAAATAATAACTGGATTTATCTGATACTGTTCTGGCCAGGGAGGGAGAGGAGTAACAACTTTGTTACTGCCAGATGGAGGTAAAAGTCCTGGTTCCCCACTTGGTCTCTGTTGATAACCAAGATTTGAGAGGTTCATCATTATTGCTAGGCATAAATTTGGCTCCTTATGCTATTTCCATAGTAACTTCAGTGGGGGTGCCTTCACTATGCTGGGTGATGAAAATCCTGACTCCCCCCACTAGGCTTCCTCTAGCATTATCCTGGTAGGGAGGAGAATGGTGAGTTGGTGGAGAAATTCAGGCTTCCTGCATGGTCCCAAGAGACATAAGTAGGATGGCTCTTAATTGGATGGTGGGGGGTGAAAGGCCTTCTCTGATATCACCCCAGACTTAGATGGGGGTGTTTTGTTACAGTGCTATGAGGATGGAAATCTAGGCTGCTCCTTGCTTGGCATTTGTTGGTGTGGGTGTCGGTGTGCCATAGTTTTTCTGTGGTGTTTGGCTGTAGATTTGTTATTGCCTAAAATCTTTACATCTTGCTTTCTTGTCCCTTTCCTGGTCCCTTGACTGAGAGAATAAGCTTCTGTTGGGGCTGTTTGGTCTGTGTCCATTGGCATTTCCAGGTTGCTGGTTTCTTCATCTTCCAGTTTTATATAGAGGAGGCAAAAAGAAAATCCAGCGTATTCATCATCCTATTGTTCCTTTGAGTCCTGAGGTCCCTGGTTTGCCTGCCTTCTCATCTTCAACTTTCAGAATGTTATGTGTGTCTTATGTATAATGTCTAGAATTTTTAGTTGTACTTATTAGGAGAAAATTAGGTCTAGTCTATCTTGCTGCAGGTGAAGTCCTTTATCAATAATTTTAAACCATTATTTTTTTTGAAATTTTTATTACCTCCAAACACAATACGATATTCTTCTTTCTTAGACTTGATTTGTTTGGAGCAGTTTTAGGCAACATGATATTCTTTGTATACATTATTTTATTTTGTTCCTATTATACAATGGGTGAAATATCATTATCTCTATTTAACAGGTGAGGACTGAGGTTCAGAGAGGGTAAGGAACTCACATAAGCAAAACACAAAATCAAGATTTAACCCTAATACCTTTTCTCTTCTAACTAAGCAGACTCTTTTAAAGTCATGCAATGCCTAGGTGGCTCAGTGGGTTAAGCATTCGACTTTGGCCTAGGTCATGATCTCACTGGTCCCAGTTGGAGCCCTGCTTCGGGCTTGGTGCTGACAGCTGAGAGACTGGAGCCTGTTTCAGATTCCGTGTCTCTCTCTCTCTCTCTCTCTCTCTCTCTCTGCCCCTCCCCCACTCACACTCTGTCTCTGTCTGTCTCTCTCAAAAATAAATAAACATTAATACAAAATTTAAAGTCATGCTATTAATTTTGCTCTACACAGGACTGTTGGTCTACCTCTGGAGTTTTTGGAATTCCTGATGATTGAAAGAGAAATTCTGAGAGACAATAAGAGAAATGGTAAGAGATCCAGGAGTCAGGACACATACAAGATAACTGAAAGAAACTAAATATTGGAGAGAAAAGACTGTGTCTTCACACATCTGAACAACTTCCAGATGGAACACACATTTGAACTCTTCTGTGGGTATCAAGAGAACATGAGCAGGACTAATGCTTAAATGTTGCAAGGATCCTGAGTTCTGCTTAATTATAAGAAAAACAATTACAGATGTCTGAAATGAAGATAAATTGTATATGGTGGCAACGAACCCCCATCCCAAACTGAGTTCAAGCAGGAACTGGATTAATATCCTGTGGCTGAAAAGTATGCAGAGGCTTGGTGAATATGACCTCAAAGTCCTCTCTCTTACAACCTTTAATGCAGGCCTTGCTATGTGACACTGGACATTACTTCTTTCTAAGTTTAATTTTCTCTTCTGTAGAATGGAGATAATAATCATACAAGCTTCACAAGATAATTATGAGAATTAGATGATTAGATGAGATGGTGGACGTAAAATGTTTAGTGCTGCTCCTGCCATGCAGAAAATACGAAATAATCATTACCAGTGATTATGATGATGATGATGGTGGTGGTGGTGGTGGTGCTGGTGGTAATTTTGTGGGTTCCAAGGATACTGTAGGCTCTTTGAAGGGCTCCCGTTTTTGTTGTAGAGAGACACGTTGAAGAACTGATGAATAGAGTCTTCAATAATAAAAATAGATGTAAGAAGTGAAAATTTCATTATACCCCACCTATTCTTGAATATTTTTGTATTCTAGAACAGACCTGAACTTATCATTGTTACTTGAGATGTCTTGCATTTGGAATACACCCTCACATAGGGCAAGTACAAAATGAGTGCTACTCATTCATAGGTGTCCAGTTATATGCTAATTCAAGTCCTTCAAAATTTGTCAATCATGTGAATCAACTGGATTCTACCTCCAAATTACTATTCGATCTTTGGCAAGCCTCTTAATATCTCCTAAATTCCAAACTTTCTCTTTCACGAAATAAGATTTAGAGATCATCTCTAAGCTTTGACCTTGCCCTGGGGCTTGGTTATTTCTCACTTTGAAATGAATCCACATACCTTAGAAGGGTCAGAAAAAAATGCAGCACTCAATTGGCCGCGCTCTTTTCTTCCCATTGTCTGGCTCAGAGTCACCAATCAGGGGGATTCACATTATCAGGGCAGTGGAAGCCTATACTCCAGCCAGATTCCATTCCAATTTTCTTTCAGCTTTAGAAGCAGTGATTCATGGCCCACTGCCGTCCTTGTTGGGATTCACTTTCTTAGATGAATTAACTATTCCCAGCATTTCTTCTTGCAAAATTCCTGACCCTGCGGGGGAGAAGTAAATACTACTTATTTCACTTTCCTCTTGAGAGGAAAAGGCTTCAAGGAGTTTGGGAATTGGGGCTGGTTCCCAACAGACACTTTCACACTTAGATCACTTCTCATGATGAAATATTTTCCAGACAATCTGAGCATTTCCATCCATTTAAGTACTGTAGGCATCAAAGAGGTGCCTGCTTCCTACAGGGGAGCTTTGCAAGAAGTCACAGCCTTCCAATGGCTATGAGATATACCTAGTTGTAAGAGCTACTTCCAACCAACTCTATAAGTCAATGGTGGAATACATCTTTGGAGAAAACTTTACTTCTATTGCCTCTCCTTCAGTGGACAACACCAATGTTTCCCAGTAACTCAAACCGAAAATTTTCCCCACTCTTTCATTCCTCACCATCAACTGGTCTCCATGTCCAGTCTATTCTACTTTCTAAACTTGTTTTTCTTTTTTTGAATATTCAGTTCCTCTTCACTTATGAACACTTCCAGTGTTTAGACTATTGCTGAGGCTATTTTACAAGCCTGGAATTCAATCTCTTGGCTTCACTGTTCAGTCTCACTGTGTTCTTCATCATCCTTCACACTGCTTGCCAAGGCCATCATTTCAGTTACGAATCCAGGTACAGTCATCCTTTGTGCCCAGCACAAGCAGCACAGTGGCTCAGTGAAGAGTCTTTTAAGTACCTTCTTATCGCCTATGCAGCATATGCAGTTTCTCATGATCTATCCTGTTCTCCTTTGCCAATTTTACTTCTCACCAAGAGCATTTTTGTACCCAATGTCCAAAGCACTGAACTACTGGCATTTCATCAATACATCATACTCTTTTATTTTTCTGGGCTTTTGTAATTCTATTCACTTGTCTCATCATGCCCTTCCCCTCAAAATCCCATACTAAGCAAACTCATACCATTTCACCATGAAGAACTGCTTTAACTCGAACTTCTTCTGTTATACCTTCCTTGATTACCTAGGTGATTTTCTTCCTGTTTTCTCATTGTGCTTTTATAAAAGTATGGCGTTATATTTATTTTACCACTATTCCCTTACAGACTATGGAGAGAAGGAAATTAATACTATCTTTTTTTTTTTTTTAAATATTTTTTTTCAACGTTTTTTTATTTATTTTTTGGGACAGAGAGAGACAGAGCATGAACGGGGGAGGGGCCTAGAGAGAGGGAGACACAGAATCGGAAACAGGCTCCAGGCTCCGAGCCATCAGCCCAGAGCCCGACGCGGGGCTCGAACTCACGGACCGCGAGATCGTGACCTGGCTGAAGTCGGACGCTTAACCGACTGCGCCACCCAGGCACCCCAATACTATCTTTTTTTGTGTGCAGATTTGGTTCTTTGCTAGCTAATGTGTTAACAATTTAATCAATATGTATTTCTTTGTGGATAACTAGCTGTTATTCAGATGTGAGAGCATTTTCAGAGAAGACACTTTGGCTTTTTAAGAAATTAACAATACATGACTGGGGTCTTTGTTGGTGGCCAGACTGTAAAACTGTAAGAAGCTGTAAAGGATTCATCTGAAGGTTGATTCCATGTTACCCATGGGTTTGGGTTGTTAGTAAGCCTTGCTCCTATATAAAGTCCTGATTGAAGCAGATTAGCCTTCAAGGAAGGAGTCATGCCTACTTTTGTAACATTTATCATTCCACTCTGTTTGTGAGCATGGAAGGAATATTTTGACAGAAATATAGATATCCAGAAGAAATCAGGCAAAGAGTTCATCATCCGTTCTAGCTCTGAAATCCCAGGTGTAGCAAATACTATTAACAGTAGAAACAAAGCTGCTTTGGACCTTTAACTACAGGTTATTGGTGTGTGGGGACTTTGATCACTCATACTGGGAGGAAGACAGCACAGGTAACTGGAAAACAGGACTACTGTCCCTATGGTGGCAAGGCCACTAGACACTGTATATTGGTGGAGAGTATAAGCAATCGCTTGTGGAAGCCTTGCAAAGATGAAATAAAGAAGGAATGAGCAATAGAACAATGGAGAATAAGGAAGGGTGGGTTCTAAAAGTGACTGACTAGCAAAGAAAATGGCAATTGAAAAAAATGAGGAGTTTTTCAGGTATCCTCATATAGAAGGTTATCATGTGCTTCCTGATTCTCTTGAATTTTAATACTGAAGAATAACAGATGCACTAGGAAGAGTTCTCTTGCCCTTCCATTCCTCCATTCCTTTGTTTTCACGCCCCCATCAGGAGATTTTGATAATTTTTCTAGTGTTAACTCAAACCCATCTCTTCCACAAAGTTTCTCTGATAATATTCCATAGACTTCAATACACATCATCCCCCTTCCTGGCATATCAGTCATGTGGTGTGGTTCTACCCCCCTGAAAACTCCTTCTTCCTTGGTAAGCTTGCTTGATTTCTCAGCAGCTCAAAACCTCAGACCCAAGTTTCTATGTGAAAACACAGTTTCTATGTGATTCTTCTATATCACACAGAAGTGCAAAAGGCCTATGTTACATCTCTTTCTGATATTTGCTGTGATAGAGGTGCCAAAGGGGGGCGGGAACAGAGCTGGACACTTGTTGAAGGTGGAAAGACAGATTTTATCCAGACTACTGTAGTAGAGGAGACAGACTGCAGTACAGACCGAGCCTAACTCCAACCAAGACAAAGGTAACTAAGGTTTTTAAAAAGGAGAACAAATAGGGAAAAGGGGACTATGGAGACATGAAAAGCAAAATCAAAAAAGGACAGGGGCAAAAAAAAAGGGGGGGTGGGAAAAGGGACATATATGGAAATGGAAAGTGAAAGGTGGGTCAGTATAGAATTACTGAAAATGGCTTGACAAAGGGTTTGGACAATGTACATCTTACATTTTTGGCAGTCTTGCTTTTCTTGAGCTAAGGCTCAGCATGAGAGCTGGGATCATTTTTACGGACACAGCCTAGTGCAGGTGGAAGCCAAGTTAAAATTTGGTCAAATATCTTAACACAGTGCTTGGGCAACTCCTTTGTGGTGTAGGAGAGTTCAGAATTTGCAGAAGAAGGAGCAGAAAATACAGAATAAATAAGGGAGGTATTATAGTGGGGAGTATGGTTGGCAGAATGGTCCCTAGAGATGTCCACATACTATTTCCTGGAACTTGGGAATAAATATCCTATTTCTTGTGAATATGTTACCTTACTGGGAAAATGGGACTTTGTACATATGATTAAGTTAAAGACTTTAAGATGAGTAGATCATCTTAGATTATCTAGCTGGGCCTTATAAAAGGGAATGTCAGAGTTAGGGGAAGTGTGATGACAGAGGCAGAGAGAGAGAGAGAGATCCTAAGATGCTGCTGACCTTGATGATGGGGAAGAGGCCAGGGCAAAGACATGAGTGTAACCTCCAGAAGATGGATTAGGCAAGGAAATGGATTCTCCCCTACAACCTGCAGAAGGGACACAGCCCTGCTGACACGTAAATTTTAGCTCTGCAAGACTCATTTGAAACTTCTGCCATCCAGAAGAGTCAGATAATTAATTTTTGTTGGTATCAGCCACTAAAACTTGTTTGTGTTTGTGGTCATTTGTTACGTCAGCAATAGGACAATACCAGACAATACACATGAGCCTCGAGCTGCCCATTTCACCACTCCCTCCAAGCCCTAGCACCACATCCTGAGGACTGTGACATCAGGGGACTGAAGGAAAGTGCGTATTCTGGAACTCATTCCCAGGAGCACAGTTTCTTGGTAGAGCAGGAACATGGTTGATATTCATTTCTCAGGAATGTCGTGGCATTTTGCTATGTTGCTTGCAGTTTTGATATTAATATGAATGATTTTAATGCGATCATCATTTATCATTTGACTGCATTTTCTTGGTGAATCAAATGACTCCTAAGCTCATTGACATTTAAAGACAGAGAACGTGCTCCCTGCATTGATGTACTGAAACAGGAAAAGGCTGGGGTGATTCGTGCAGGAGTAAGCTCATTTCTAAGCTATTTTAGTTGTCTTTTCACATCTGCCAATAATCTCTATTCCAAAAGCAATATTGGCTGGGGCACTGGAAGAATGTGCTAGTCTTTTCAGACAGGCTGCAAACTACCAGCAAAGTTTACTGAGCAGCGTTGTTCCTAAAGCCACAGAGATGATAATTCTTTTCCTCCGGGGAAATCATATGTTCCCCTTCATTGTTACTTCTCGCCTCTGCTGTGCAGGTTCCAGGGGTCAATGCTTAGCACGCAAAGTCCTAGAAACGTGGCACTGCATATTTTATCTGCTTCCCCCCCCCCCCCCCGCCCCGAGTCTCTGTTCTGTTCCCTACCAGACCTCATTCTTTCACATTGATGTAACTGAGTTACAGACTCAGATTTGAAGTAAAATGTCAGGGTGCAGATAATTGCCATGATAATTATAGCCACAAGGACTAAAGAGCATCCTATGTGCCAGGAACTGTGCTGGGCATGTCACATTTATTTCATTTATTCAACCTGACTTTTCATGGATTCAGTCTGACATTGGTTAATGTTGTTTGCACTACTGGTTAGAGCCAAAATTGGGCTTGGAAAGTAAGAAGCTAAGATTCCTAAGAGCTGGTAGTGTTTCAGGAGAATAATGCATGCTTCTTCTCTCACTGCCCTAAGAAATAGGGCCACCTCCCTTGGTAGTACAGAGGCAGGTGAAGGTGCCGCAGTTGGCACAGATAATGAGTGATGCCACATGCTGATTGAGGAACATATGTACCCTAATAGTTTGAACACTCTTTGTAGATTGCACTTTTTAAACACATGGGTGTGAACTCTAGAATTATACTGTCCAGTGTGGTCCTGTCTCCACTAGTTCAGTCGCTCATGCATTCATTTATTAACTGAATACATATTTATCACTGTTCGTGAGCACACAAGCCTCTGAATATTGGGGCTGGTATGCGAACAAAACAAAGTTGTTTCTTTCATGAAGTTTATATTCTAGTGAGAGAAACAGGCAAACCCCAAGCAACAAGAACAAACCCCACTTATATAATATATGACAGATGGTGATGAATGTTATGTGAAAGGGAAGCCGGGAGGAGACAGGGAGAAACACACAGGTGTGCCAGAGAAGTCTTCTGTAGAGGCAGCAATGTTTGAGCGGAGACCCAGATGAAGTGAGAGCAGTGAGCCATGTTTTTCTCTCCGGGAGAAGAGAGGTGCAGGCTGAGGAACAGCAAGTACAAAGGCAGCCCTGATGTAGCAGAGGGTCTACAGCCAGCAGCTTAGGTTGGGTTGCTCAGGTTTCCTTATAAATGATTCATTAAGGAAGTGTTCTCAGGAGTAACCTGCAAGGGAGTCAGGAAGGTAGGGGAGGAAAGTTTGAGAATTCAGGCCAAGCCCCAGCCTTAGCCTGATCTTTTGTGGAGATTATACTATACACACCAAGGAGCCAGGGAGAAAGTAAACTCCCCTGGCCTCTGGCTGCACAGGCAAGAGGGCTAGTTCCAGGCACACAAAGGCAGCCCTTTAAAAAAGGTCTCCAGGGTCATCTTTTAAAGGAAATGGCTCTCCAAGGGTGGAAGATGAGCACAGAGAACCAACAGAGGCACTCAAAGGGATACGGATGGAGCATCAGCTGTGCCTGGTAAAGCCAGCGAACTAGAGCAGAGTAAGAAAGAGCAGGGTGTGAAAACTGTCAAGGAGGTGGCCAGGGACCAGTCATGGAAGGACTGCGGAATTTTACCTTATTGGTAATGGGAAGCCTTTGGAGATACTTTGTGCAAAAGAGTGGCATAATGTGATTTACATTTTAAAGAGATCAATTAAGCTGCTGTGTGAATCATACGCTTGGGAATTCAAGCAGAAGCACCAAAGACTGTCAGGAGGTTGTGACAGAATTCTAGGGGGATTATGATCTTGGGTCTGCACTGTTCAACACAGAAGCCACTGGCCAAATATGGTTACTGAGCACTTGGAACAGGGTTCATTCAAACTGACATGCGCTGTAAGTGTAAAGTGTACATCAAACTTCAAAGGCTTCATAGAAAATAAACAATGTAAAATGCCTCAATAATATTTATATTGTATTGATCACATGTGGAGGAAATAATAATGTTTTCTTCAAATAATTGCTCAGGGGTGTCTGGGTGGCTCAGTCGGTTAAGCATCTGACTCTTGGTCTTGACTCACGTCACAATCTCACAGTTCCGGAGTCCAAGCCCCATGTTGGGCTCTGTGCTGACAGAGTGGAACCTGCTTGGGATTCTGTCTCTGTCTCTGTTTCTCTCTCTCTCGCTTTCTCTGCCTCTCCCTGTTCTCTCTCCCAAAAATAAATAAACTTAAAAAATTGCTCAAATGAAACATTAGTAAATGTGTGTTATTAAAATATGTTATTGAATGGGGTTGTGTTTTTTTTTTTTTACATTTTTAATGTGGCTACTGGAAAATTTACAATCACATGTGTGTCTCACATTATATCTCTATTGGACATCCCAGTTTAGACCCAGATGGTCAAAAGTGCTCAGCTTCTGTAGATATTATAAAAGTAGATAGGATAGAATTTGCTGATGGATGGTACGTAAGGGTGTAAAAAGTGACCACTGGATGATGGTCACATTTTTCTAGGATGAAAGCCACTTGGGGTGGGGAGCATATGGGGGGAGAATAAGAAGTGGCATTTGGTTTTGGTCGTATGTTTTTTTTTTTAACTTTTTTTTAATGTTTATATTTATTTTTGAGACAGAAAGAGACAGAGCATGAGCAGGGGAGGGGCAGAGAGAGAGGGAGACACAGAATCGGAAGCAGGCTCCAGGCTCCGAGCTGTCAGCACAGAGCCTGACGTGGGGCTCGAACTCACAGACTGTGAGATCATGACTTGAGCTGAAGTCGGACGCTTAACTGACTGAACCACCCAGGTGCCCCATGGTTTTGGTCATATGTTGAGGATGTCTAATGGACCTTGAAATCAAGGTGATAAGTGAGTGGTTGGACATGAGTCTGGAGTTCCTTGGAGAGATTCAGGCTGGAGACTTAAGTTTAAGAATATTTAATATATAAATAGTTTTTAAAGTGATTGGACCTGGTGCCATCACCTAGGGAATAAGCATAAAGAACAGGTATGTGGACAAAGACCAGATGTAGTCAATCTTCTGAAAGATTAGGAAGTACTGGAGGATCTTAGAAGCAAATCTTTCTAGTTGTCTGAACCTGGTCAACTCTTTTCTTTAAGCCTCTGTTTCATTACATATAAAAGGGGACTAATGATAGTAAAAATTTCATAGAGTGGATAGAAGTAAAAGGATAATATGTATCCACACCCAAGACAGTAACTGGCGAAAAACTAACAACCTAGTAAAGATTAGCTATTGGATTATTCTCCCCAGTATAGGTGTCTTACTGGATCAGTCACCAGTAGCAAAGAAGTCTCCAATTCTGGGGTGTTTGTCCATTTTTTTTTCCAGTTTGGGAAAACGTAGTATTTTTGTCTGCCCGCTCTGGGCCAGCCACAGAGCCAGGTACCATATCTAGATGTCATATCTAGACATGCCTGGTATGGATGTCAATGGGAAAACCTGCTTAGTTTTCTACAAGAACTGGAAGGAGTAGATTCAAATTTAGGATGCTGAGCTAAAGAAGTCAGGCACCCACACTGTTATGGCTGGAGAGGCAGAAGTGTCTTCTTGGCTGGCCCAGTAGAAACACCAGTCTAGTTAGGTAAGTCTCCCAAAGGTCAGTCCCCAGGATGCTAAGTTGGTTGGGTGGACAAGAGGGAGTGCACTGGAATAGAGATCACTCAGGACAATCCTACCTTCATAACTGCAGTGGTGGGGAATAAAGGCTGTCTAATGATGTCCATGTCCTCATCCTCAAAATCTATGACTACAGTATCTAATTGGCAAAAAGAACTTTGCAGATGTGATTAAGTTAAGGGTCAAAATGGGAAGGTTGTTCATGCTGGCAGGCCCAGTTTAATCACAAGGCCCATTATACAAAGGAGGCAAGAGTCACAGTCACAGAACCCGATATGAAGACAGAAGCTGCGGTGACAAGCAGAAAGTAAGAGGTTTGAATACACATGTGGCTAGCTTCGAATATAGAGGAGGATGTCTTGAGCCAAGGAGGACAGCAGCCGCCAGAAGCTGGGAAAGGCAAGGACACAGATTCTTCTAGACCTTCCTAAAGGAACCCAGTCCTGCTGACATCTTGATTTTAGCCCACTGAGACCCATTCTAAACTTCTGAGCTCTGGAACTATAGTATAATAAATGTGTGTTATTTCAAGCTACTTAGTTTGTGGTCATTTGTCACAGCAGCAATGGGAAACACAGTAGCCCTTAAAACTCATGGGCTTTGAGCCATAAATATGGTGAAAATGAGCCCACCCAGGACTCTGTTCTCTAGTAATCTCACAAATCTGGGATATGGCAAAGGAGAAAAGAAACAAAGGCTTCAGAGCCATTCAAGCAAATGGTATTTATAAACTAAACTAAAGCCCCCAAACTTATCTGGTGCCACAGTCCATGAACTGCTGTCTTAACAAAAATTCCACCAACCTGGACTGCCATAAACATGAGGCATCATGTTAGGAATAGGGGGAAGGGCTTCTCATGGAAAAATATTTGACAGCAGTGAAAGGCGTAACAGCCCTCTGCCTCAGTTGGGTGAAGTGGAGGGATATGGAAGAACATCTCCCAAAGCTCATTCATATGGAATATTCCATAGAGGATGGACAAGAGCATCCATATGTTACATATATTAAAAGTAATAAAATAATATAAATGCTGTTTCTGAAGATCCAAGAAGAAAACAGGAATTTGGAATGCTCAGGTACTCAAGAAAGAACTGAATATATTTCATAAGGTCCCCGGGGTGGCAGTGGGGGGAGGTTAAATTACATTTAAAAAACAAACCTACCTTGTTTCTCACAAGTTTTAACACTAATTAACTAAGAAGTCATAGTATGGGTATGCTATGGGTGACTTTCCAGATGTAATATGCATATATGCTTGTATATAGATATGCATTAAGGGCTTCAAATGACTGTTTACACTTGGATTTGGAATAGCTTTGAGGGAAGAAAGCGGATAGATTGCAAAAAGTAGAGGAATGGGAAATTATATAAATGTTGCTTGTTCTATGTACCATGCATTATACTTTGCATACATTACTTTACCTATTTGTCATGATATCTATGAAGTTGCTGCCAATATCCTAGAGGCCTTACATAAATTGGCCCAGCTCCCACTCCCCAAAAGTGGCATACCAGGGCTCGAATTTAGGTCTATTTGACTCTCAGATCTAGATGAATCTTCCACTCCATTGTGGAGCTAAAAAACAATATTCCTTCCCCACCTTATCTCAGAGATAGTCCAGTGATCAAAATGATAAGTTATTTCTGCCCAGAGTCAACAGGTATATAGGAGCCCCTCTCATGGCCCATCTTGACCTATTTTAGACTTGAAAAAGGCCATGAACATCCAACCAACTCAACTTACAAGAGAACTGAAGCCCAGATGAAATTCTGACACTTTAGATGGCATGGTTAATTGGAATGAGGAGCAAAACCCAGGATTTCTGTTGTCCAGTACTAAACATCACGTCTGTCACCTCTCAAACTAGGGCATGTGTAAACGGCAGAATTTTAGGACTCTATGGGCTTACGTGGAAATTCAGGACACAACCTGCTTCACAAAAATGAACTTCAAGGGGGTTCTAATCTCGGCCTTTTAATTTGACCCCTATTCCTTATGGCCTGGGCAGGGAGAGTGGGGGTTGGAGTTAGCTTCTGAGCGTTCATGGTTTTGCCTCATGCTTTTATTCCACAGGGGAAAGGAATCCATAGGAAGGCTCCCCTTATGGGAAGCACTTGTTTGCCTAGAGGGTCTTTTGCCTTTGAACTTCTCTGGAGACTCTGCCCACATGTCAGAGAGAGCTGATCAAAACAGTAAACGAGGACCCTGACAAGGATTTTCAAAATTGCATGCAGATGTCTCCATTTCAGGGAATTGGAAACACAAATCTTTTTTGGATTGCTGTAGCAACAGGGGACAGACAAAACAACACGTTGCAAGAAGCTGTCCCCAGGGGGACTGATAGCAATGTGGGGGAGTGGGGCAGGGGGTTGCAGAGTCTGGGCCAACATGTGCTGAGGCTGGAAATCCTGCCGTGGAAGGTAGAGCTTGTATTCTAATGGAAACCACCAGTCTCTAGGGCACGTTCCCCTCAGTCTGAGCCCCGACGTGCGAATGTGAAAATGGGAAAGGCAGGGGGCCAGAAGTAAGGCCTGAGTTGGAAATGCTGCCTTTTTGGCTCAGTCTCCATTTGCCCAAACCAGCCCTCCAGATCCAGACCAGTAGAATACAACAATTCACATGTTCACAGCACTTTACCATTTGTAAAATGTTTTTCCGCATTTATCACCAGACTCCTTCCTTTCACTGTCTCAATTTAGTGAATGGATCACCAGGGCTCAGGGACAGACCCAGAGTTGGGATTTTAATTTAAACCTTTCTGGTTCTAAAACCCTTGAAAACAGAGTCACAGGAACTAGAGAGCCCTTTAGCCACTTCCCTGTGCCCTTGAAACATTAACTTTCTTCATAGTTTGCCAGCTGGACCTCCAACTCCCTCTGAGGGGGAAATTGATGCTAGTGGAAGAGGCTCTAGCCTTTGTTTCTAAGTAATAAAGTAGAACAAGGAGAGACTGCAAAATTCAGGGTCAAGCAGTCAGCCAGGTGTTGGAGTCAATTTACAAAATCCAGTTATCTCATTGTCTAAAGGGTCTTTACGACTATTCTAACCTTCTTCCCTAATATAGCACACCCCAAACAAGCAGTGTCCCTGTCCTGGCTTGAACCTTGGTTGATTGTGAATAAAATGTAAGTATTTAAATTGATCACTTGTCAAGAATTGGTTGTACCATCATGACTGTGTTTGTGACATCATAACAACAACCAGTACATTTCATAACATGGCTTTATATCTTGGTGCCTTGAGTTAATAACTGTCATATTTATGCAAAACACAAAGTTAACTGAGAGGCTGCTTTGAGGACAGAAGTGACAAGTCCAGGGCTCTGACCAGCACAAAAATTTAGGGGTTCAAAAGTATCCCCACATGACTTGTAACTACAGCCCCCCAGATGGGGAATTCGGCATTAAATAATCAACAACAATTAGAATAACTTTTTGGGAGGACAGGTGGAGAGTATAAAAGCTTCTGATTCTGTCTTGTGACTTAAAATAGCACTGATAAATCTTATTACATGTATGCGGTAAGGTGTTTCAAAGACATCTGAGTTCTGCTTCTATTGCAAATATTGATGTCAATACAATAGCAATAATATAAATGGTGCCTCACATATACTTATAAGCATCTGTTGTGCTTCATCTATTATCTATCTATCTATCTATCTATCTACCTCAGTCTTGAAATAATCCTGGGAGCTGAGTATATTCTCTTCTTCATTTTACAGAGGAGTAAGTTAAAGGCACTAAAAATAAAGAGATCTGTTCCAGGTCACACAATTAAGACTCAGAGCAAAGACTCAAATTCATATTTGTTTAAATTCAAGCCCCTTGCTCTTTCCATCCAAACACATGGAGGCAATGTTAAAAATAGATTTTTTTTTAAAAGAAGAAACTGGCAGATAGTTTCTATAAATAAACTAATAAAATTAATAAATAAACTAAAGGGAAGTAAAACAGAGAAGAAAATGTAAAGGAAGTGGCTGCACAAGGCTGGTGTGAAAAGAAAAGAATAGCAGGCCTAGATCAGACTTTTTTGGTCTCTTTGGGGGTTTTTTGTTTGTTTTATTTTGTTTTGCTTATTTTTAAATGAATTCCAGTTACCATTAGTTCTACCACAGTGTTGGTGGAAAAAGTGTTTCAATGGTCAAATGAGCCACACAGTCTGTCCTCTGGGGCAATTAGGAAGTATATTATGAACATAAAGGTTTTCCTCAGCTAAAAAGTAGCAACAGAGAGAGTTATCTGGTTTAATCTAGTGTTTCCCAAACTTACTTAGCAGTATTAGCTTTCTCTTCAAAACACCTATTATTATTCCACAGAGTAGTATTCTCCACAGGTCCTTCTGGGGAGCCGGGTATTAGAGAGTGGAAAAGCTTCCTCCAGGTTTGCCAAGAAGACCCAGTTTAGGTAGAAAATTCTAAGGACCCCACACAAATCTTTTCAAACCTGTCTTTTAGCCAGCCAGCAAAGTCCAGGAAGCTCCACCATGAGGTCTATGACTCTCCCGTTGCTCTCAGGCAAGTGAAACAGTTCCCACTGGAAACTGCAGAACTTTGGATTTCAAAATGCAAGTGATTCATGTCAATACCTCATGACCCCCTGGAAGGGAAGGGAAGGCAGAAACTGATTAGAGTTTCTGACATTTAGGCATTGGAGTTGCAGGGACCGGACCTTGGGGCAGGTCCTCATGTCTTCTTCTTGTCCTTGCATCTTGCTCTGCATGCTCCTGCCACCTGGGCATGATTAAATCTCAGATGCTGACGCAGTGGGTGAAACGATTATTGCTCCATGACTATTCTGAGAACTCGATGGGTGGGATTACAGGAGCAACTTGGCGCAGAAACTATGTTTAGTCCAGCAGAAGTTTGGGCTGACAAAGACATTTACGGATTTCAGAATACCAGACGGACTCGCAGATGGAGCGTCTGGACTTCACAGTTGGGACTGCCGGATGTGAGACCTCCCAAGATTCCAGGACGAGCACAGGATGATTTCACCCTTTACTATACATCCAGCATACACTGCTGGCTTGGAGCATCCAGTGTGAAGCGAGGGACAGGAGAGATGTCCTCATTCAAGGTCAAAATTAAAGCCAAAGTCACCTTTCAAGCTAGAATGGAAAGAGAACAGGAACTGGGGCTCAGAAGATCTGGGCTCTACTTCTTTTTTTTACTAGTTTATCTATGACTTTGGGCAATGGCAGATTCAAATTAAACACACATTTATAGGATGCTTATTGGTGCCAGGAGTTTTTAAGATGAAGAAAACAGGGTTCTCAGATTCTGGATGATCCTATTTTAGGGGGAAGGAAAAGAGAAATAGGATTATCTCCAGAAGCAAAATATAAACCATTAGTGAAGGATAATAACCCAATCAACTAAAGGAGCTATGAAAAACTCGGTAAGGTATCAGAGCTGATAATTAAAGGATATTGTCCAGTAGGGTCATCCAGGCCAAGAGAAGGACAAAATCAAAAGAACAGAGGCATGGACATAGTTAGAAACTTTGGGGAAGTTGTGATCTGGAGGTAGGATGTCATTGTTGTGACGGTACTCATTAAGAACTTAAGATTTTGTGGAGGCAGGAATGTGATGAGGAAAAGGAAACCTCTGGGAATTTTTGAACACATATAATTCATACTACATTTTAGGGGAAAAAAGAAATACATTTCATATCTCCAGTCTTAAAATGGATATTTTAAAAATGCAGATTTCAGTCCTGTTACTTTAACAAATGGTGGGTCCTTAGCCAGGTCACTTCCTCACTTCCCCTCTGCAGACTTTAGTCTGAAATGAGAAGTTTTGGACTTTGGCTCTTTCTAGGACAAAATCAACACAGGATATAGTCTCTGTAGTGGTCAGGACAATGCAGAAGTAAGTGACTCCCTTCTTCTCCACCTGGAGTCTTGCCAGGCATCAGGACAAAAAGCAATGTCTGAAGTGCTACAAGTCACCGTGCATATGGATTAATCAGGCCCAGAGAGCCAGCTCTACACTGGCTGTCCTCTTGTGGAGAGTGTTGCCACTGTCCTCACATCAGCCCTAGTTGAGTTCCTTGCAGAGACAATCCCTGATAGCATCATTTTATGATACTTATGCAAAATGAGTTTTGTGTTTCAGCTGTTCTTTGGGGACACATCCTCATCCCAAGGCTGAGGGTTCACTTTTGAGGTATGGACTAAAAATGATTCCTAAATGTTAAGAAAAATTATACTGGTGGATATCTGTAGCAAAATGGTTTTCAAAAGAACTCTTATACAATTCCCTAAAACATCATCCCATGCTGAAGATTAGTTAGTATTTTGAGGAATATCAGTGTTTAACTGTTTTACGGAGGTTGACTGACAAGCAAAATCCATAAACTTCCAAAGATTTTCATTGCCACTGGATGTCTAATTTTCAAAATGTCATATGGAGCCATTGCATTCAGAAAATTCAAAGAAAATCGCAAGTATATGCAACAACACATGTGGCTAAATCACTTGTTTAGACTGGGCAAATTATTTCTCTCTTCTAGATTTAAATCCCAAGTTGTCATGAAAATCTGGCATTTAAACTAAGATTCAAAGCACATGTAGGACTTGTGTAGAGGCAGGTTCAGGATAGAAGAAACAGCAGGTTCAAAGATTAGGATGAGTCTCATTTATGTGCAAAGTATGGAAGAGAGAGAGAGAACAATGGCATGCAGACTGATTGGATTAAAATCTTGAATCCTGAGCATAAAACAAACTAGGTGTGAGCCATTAATTCAAAATTCTTAAATAACAGAATGAGTAGCTTTGACTTTTGTTTCAGCTTTATTAAAGCTCCTCCATGATTATTAATCAGTTATTTCTGTGAGGTGGGTAGTATCATGCTAATGGTTAAGGGGGCACAACAGCTGTGAGAGATGAGTTGTATCCAGGATCTAACAGCTGGGAGTGGTGAGCCCAGGGCAAGAGCCCAAGCCTTCAGTTTCCAGGTGTCTGGCCTCTTCAAACAGCAAGTAGCCATCGCAAGTTCTGGTTTCAATCATCCAATACACTCTCAATGTAAACAAAGACTTTGAAAAAACAAAGAAACAAAAAACCCGACATTGTGCCCCAGGGAGAGATCCTGGCAAAATATGCCTAGAGCTTCTCTATCCACACAACATTGCTTCTGTAGGGATGATAAAAGTAGGAATAAATAAATACAGCCTCCAGCAAGTCCTTCCAGAAGGCCACCTGAATTTTTGGAATGGCTCTGCTATTCTGATGTGAACTTTATGAAAAGCAGTGTGAAGTTTATGGTAAGAAAATGATTCTACTTTTGCTCAAAGACCACCACTTAATTTTTTTTTTTTTTTTTTTTTTTTTGGTTAAGAAAATATACAAGAAAGCTGTGAGCATCAGGAGACTGAAATATACGGTGACTGAAGATTATTTTGCAGTTTTGGTGCTTTAAGTGTGCATAATTCTCCTCTCTGAGTCCTGCTTGGCAAGCCCTTGCCTCTCACAGAACAAATAACACTACAAACAGTGCTCCTCTACGGAAAGTGAACAAAAACTATCCCAAACCAACTATCCTGGAATTCTTTCTTGGAGAACACCTAATCCCTAGAGTAGGACAGATTTGGTATATATTCTATTAATTATTTTCATATGCTCCTTGGTGTGCTTGGCAAGAGCTCTTAAAAACTCTTTGGGTACATTTTAATCAATATCTAATCTTCTAGAGGCCTTCAGAAGCTAGAAGTATCTTGATTGAGACATATACATTCTCTATTATACTTCAGTGTGTTGAGAGGCAGTGGGTGTCCCAGGGCACTTCCCTCGGAGTAAACCTTAGCATACATACTACCTGATTTCAAAAGTGAAGAATCACTGATTTTGCCAAATGCTAGGCTCGAGAAAAATGTTGAAGAATCTAGCAATCATATTTTAGAGTGATAGTGGTAGGGAAGTCAGAGGCATCAAATAAGTTCAAAGTTATTGAACACACCCACTCATTCTATCCATCATGATTGATTATCTACTATAAATATCCATTGTTAGGCATCTAACTTGGGTCCTGAAAATGATGTAAGAGAAAAGTCAGGTGGATACTTGCCTTAGAACTTTCAATCTAGTGACCCAACCCAACATAGGAATCTCTTTTGTAGTATTTCTGATATGGGGATATCCTACATCCATTTGGGTATTTCTGGAAACTAAGGTCCAACACTTACCATAATTTCCAACACATAGTTGACCCTCAGTAACCTTCTTCTGATTAAGAGTAAACCCTCACTTACTGAAATAAATTATATTCCAATGGTAAGCACTTATATGTTGGATCCTACTAATTTGAATCCTCAAACAATTTTGTGAGGTGAGAAGTCACTGACCTTTTTGTTTGTTTCCAGAAGGGGAAATGATGATTATTTTAAAAATCCAAATTAGGTAAATAATCAAAGTTCCATAATGGAACTACTATAATGTGTTAGCTGTGGGGATCAAATGGAAATAATGGAGCTGACATGGTTTGGAAAAGGGACTATATTGTTTTACAAACAGTAAATGATAGCTCTGAATTATTTTGTAAACACAAGCATAAGGACTTATCTACAGCCACCTCCTGCTGAGACTCCATTTGAAACTTGACTTAACCCTCTTACATTAAGTAGCTCTTTTTCCATCAGACTAATGCTATTCTCTAGCTATATTAAAACATAATACATCCGGGGCGCCTGGGTGGCTCGGTCGGTTAAGCGTCCGACTTCGGCTCAGATCATGATCTCACAGCCCGTGAGTTTGAGCCCCGCGTTGGGCTCTGGGCTGATGGCTCAGAGCCTGGAGCCTGTTTCAGATTCTGTGTCTCCCTCTGTCTCTGCCCCTCCCCTGTTTATGCTCTGTCTCTGTCTCAAAAATAAATAAACGTTAAAGAAATAAAAATTAAAAAAAAACACATAATACATCCCCTTCATAATCCTCACATAACCTAAAATTGTTTTATTTACCCACTTACTTGATTTGTGTATGCTCCTTCACCTCCTAAAACATACAAAACAAGAAAGCTCCCTAAATGCAAGGATTTTGCTTGTTTTGTCCTTCAGTGAATTTCTTGTCCTAGAACAGAGCCTGTTCCCCTTTAGGTGTCCAATAAAGCTTTGAAGAACGAATAACTTTTTCGAATTCCTCAAGGAAGCCTTAAATTTGTACACATTCTGTGTATCCTTATGAGATTTTTCTCACTACAATTCAGTTTCATCATGGTGAGGACTATACCCCAGTCATTTCTGCATCTTCAGTACCCAGCATGGAGCCTAGCCTAGAGTAACTTCAGTCAGTTCATGTTTGTTAATGAGAGTATCCGTCTTTCTGGCACATCTGAGAATACAGGCAAAGAGACTTAAGCTGTCAGTGAACAGACAGGCAGTACTGTGGTAAGGAAGACAGAGGAGAACACACAGAAACAGACAAGATAATGAAAAGGCACTGGGGTGACCAAAATCATCTAAAGTGGTTTAGTTCCTCTCCCCCAGGCTTATTCCAGGGCTTTGGAAATTACGCGTGGGCTTCGGCCATTTTCAGTAAGTCATTTTAGTACTAGATTTCAGCAGACCTGAGACTCCTCCTCCTTTTTGAACTCATCTGCTGTCTACTTTATTGAGCAGACTTTTTTACGTGGTTCTCATTCATTCACAACTTTATTTGGAGCATCTACCAAGGTGCAGGCATTTTTGATACAGCTGTCACTCAGTTATTAGAAAGAGCCCTCCGTCATTCAGAGTACCAGAGGACTTCAGAAGAACACCCTGATAGCACCATAGCTTTTGAGGCCCAGAGCTCTTGTCCCAGTTTGTTAACTTCTAGGGGACTAGTCTCCCACGTGGCACTCCTATATCCCCATATGTGGCATCCTGATGCATACCTCATTCTAGCTACAGATCTTAGTCATTTTGTCAGTTGCAGGGAAGAGTCTTCCACACAATGTATTTGTAAAGATTGGAGAATGTTTGAAGTTTTGGAGACACCTGTGGGACACCATCAAATGTACAACCATGCAAATGGGAGCTCTAGGAGAGGAGAGAAAGGAACAGAAAGATATTTGAGGAAGTAAGAGCCTAAAACCTCTCAAATCCACACACTTAAGAAGTTCAACAAACTCCAAAAAGGGTAAATCCAAAGAGAAGCACATTATAATAAAACTATCAAAAGACAAAGAGAGAATCTTGAAAGCAGAGAGAAAAGTGAATCATTGTGTACAAGGGATCCTCAATATGATTAACAGACAATATCTCAGCAGAAGCTGCAGAGACCAGAAGAGATAGTTAAGGCATTGAAAGCAAACAAAATAAAACAAAACAGAAAATCCTGTTAACCAGGAATTCTATATCTGACAAAACTATCCTTCAAAATGAAAGGAGAAATGAAGCCATTTCCAGATAAAGAAAAGCTGAATGAGTCTTTCACTAAGAGGTTCTCCCTACAAGAAATGCTAAGTGGAGTTCTTCAGGCAAAAATAAGAAAGCACTAGACAGTAACTCAAACATAGAAAGAGCTGGTAACAATAATTACATGGCTAAAAACACAGCATAGTAAAGTCCAATATGAGGGTTTCTTCAGAGTTTTTTTTCTCAATTTCTTTTCTTTTTTTAAGTTTATTTATTTATGTAATCTCTACACCCAATGTGGGGCTCAAACTCATGGCCCCAAGATCAAGAATTACATCCTCTTCCGACTGAGTCAACAAGGTGCCCCAGAGTTGGTCAATTTCTATTTTTAATTCTGTAAAGGAGCTACAGTTTCTTGTTTCTTTGTATACCTTGTAATTGTTGTTGTTGTTGTTACAAACTCAACATTCTAAGTATTATAATGTGGTCACTCTGGAAATCCAATCTTTCTCCCCCTCCCTAGGGTTTGCTGTTGTTACCTGGCAAGGGCTGCAGTCATCCATCTGTTTAGTGACTATTCTAAACTATTTTTATAAAGACTATTTTCCTTGTTATGTGTGGTCTCTAAAGTCCCTGTTTCATTGCCTTAGTGGTCAGAGATTTCCTAAAATGATTGGAACCAAAAGCCAACAGTCAAAAATACTGTTTTGGTCTTCCTTTGCAGACTGGCTCTAAACTGGAACATTCCTTCAATGCTTTGCCAGTATGCCTACAACTCTGCCTCAGCCTTCACCTTTTGCTTGTGGAGAGCCGAAACGTCAGCCAGAGATGCACACTCACAGTCCTCTCAGGACATTTCAGAGTATGTATCCAGTCCCAAGTGTGCACATTGTGCTCTCAATTCCCTGACCTATACAGCAGACTTTCAAATCATTACACACACCAAGAATCTTCCTTCTCAGTTTCCTCTTTCTCAGGCTTTTGGGTTGGTCTGCAGCTTACCCCATTATGTCATCCCTTGCCCCAGGCAGCCATGGGTAATATATCTTTAATGCTTTCAACACATGCCAACAAGACTCAAGGGGGTGAAATAAGGGCAAGCTTCTGAAATGGTCCTTCAGAGAAATGCTATATAAGTCAAAATACACAGTTTGTGGAGGGAGAAAGTCTGTATTGCTTGTTTCCCATTGTCCTAGCATTAGCAGCTGCACCAGAAATGTGGGCCACCCTCCATGGCTGCCACCAAGTTGGGGGATGGGGGATGGTAGACAGGTAAGCAAACGTACCACAAGACTTTCTTACCAAAACTTAGCAGCCTTTTCCTTCATTAAAGCACACCCCTGGTTGCTGTAAGATTTTTATTAAATTTCCAAGTTCTGAAAAAAAAATTTTTCTGTCAGTTTTCACCAGCTTATGTTCACTCAGTAGAAGGATCAATTCTTGGAACTCCTTATTCTGCCATTTCTCATGATATTCTCAAAAACATATACCTCTTGATTCACAAATTTCTCTTTTAAGAGTCTATACCACCAATATACTGTGTACATGGCAAAATGATGTTCTCCCACAGTTATTAATTTTGGCATTGTTTGTAACAGTTAGTGATTAAAAATAACCCCCAAACCACTGGTTAAACACATTATGGCATATCTACAAGATAAAGTGCTTTCTACCTATACAAAAAAAAAAAAAAATCAAGATCTCTTTACACTTATAGTGAAAGATTTCCAAGATATGCTAACTGATAAAAGCAAGCAGCGGTATAGGGTGTAGGGTATAGGGTATTCTACTTCATGCGTAAATTAGAAGCATACCTAGGAAGCATGTGTGCCTGTTTTCTTTATGCCCAAGATCCCTAAAAAATTAATGACAACAGTTATCTACGAAGGGCCAGTTGGGGGATAGGAACATTGTAGATGAGGTAGAAATGGAAGAGAATCTTTACATTGTATACTTTCTTAAATTTCTAAATGTGTGAGCCACATGAATGTACATATTACTCAAAGATAAGGTAAACATCCAAAGACTTACAACCCTTAGTATACAATCCTAACTAGCATGCATCATCTTCAAGGCCACGATTGATCACACCTCTGGTTCCACTATCTCATTTCCCCCCAACTGCCTTATGATGCAGCACACTCCAACCACACCAGCCCGATGGTATTTTTCCGCCAAGATCCTAGAACTTTCCTAGTTCTTTCTCCCTTGGGGCTTTTGTACAAAATGTTTCCTCTTTCAGGCATGTTTATTGCTCTAAGATTCACATGGGTCTTTTTTTTCTCATCTTTTAAACCTCAAAGAGACTTTCCATTAAAACTTCAGTCTGGAATATTTCCTTCATTGCCAATATTCTCTCTCAAACCCTGTTTTTTTATTGTTCCTTCATAATAATTACTATAATAAGAGATTACTATTCATTTGTTCATTTTTATTTGCCTGTTTCCCATACTGGACTCTAAGAAATGCATCTGTCTTGCTCACTGTTGGATCTCAGCACTACCTGTATTAGTGCTTGGGGCACTGGTATCTAATAAGTTGGGTGAATGAATAAGTTAAATATGGGAGAGGCTTACTCAATCCTCATATATGAGTGCACAGCTCTTAAAGATCATTTTTTTGTTTGTTTGTTTCTTGGTGTAGATCCTTAGTTGTTTCACCTGTAAACTACGGATACTGACTCTACTTGTCCCTAGGTCCCCAGAGAGAGTTCTCACAATACTCCTGACCCTTTGCTTCCACAGCTAATACACATGTGAACTTGATCTTGCTCTTCTCCCTAGTAAGACAGTGAGCTCCTGATGCCAGCAAAAACTGGTTCTGCTGCTAGAGTCAGAAACAGGCATGATGCCAGCCGTCCTGAGTAAGGGTGTCTTCTGACCCTGTTCTTCTGTCACATAACAACACATAGTACTGCCTTCTGCCCACCCCCCCCCCCAACCTTGTCTGCCTATAGTAGGTCTCTTCCAACAGAAAATCATATTTACAATTCTCTCTACTTTCCCTCTAGTATACAGGGTCCAGACAAGAACAGCTTTCAAAACCCAAATTAAAAATCTGGGCCACACATAAAACCTCTGGAGTCACTTGGCTCTGAATGGGCTACAAGCATTATCCAACAAACTGCTCAAGCTAATGAATCTTTGGGAAGGCAAAAACAAAACAAAACAAAACAAAAACAGTTTAAGGTTAATAGTGTTGTTTCCAAAATCCAGGGAGAGAGAGACCACATGGTTGTGGAGGGACAGGATTCAACTTCCTAGCAACCAAGCACAGGGGGAGAGACCTGCCAAGCACCTCAGAAGGCTACCATTCAGCGTCCCACTAAAGCCCAGGGCAAGCGGGTACACGAGCATGCTGGCTAACATGGAGGCGCAGTGTGACAGGATGACGTGAGATGCACTGTCTTCTTTGCAGTCCAGGAAGACCTACCCCACTTCCCCTGCCTCTGGAGCGCCTTTCAGAGTAGCCACTGAGGCGTGCTGTTCACCGGATGGCTACTAATTTCAGGCTCTAGAGACAAGCACGTCTAGCACTCATTGTGCCCAGATGTCTTTTTGACAAGGTAGGACATACCCAGTCATCAAGGGGGTGGAAACCATCACAGAAGAGAACGGACCAGCCTTCTGGATTCTGTCCAAGAGGTGGGGCCACTTGATACAAGGAGATATCTACTTCCAAACTGGCTGGCAACTTCTTTGTTTGAGAGTATCCATCTGGAAAGCAGCCCAATTCTCTGCCTCCCTACCGTTCTGTACAAGGAGCTACAAATTCAAGGGTCTTGAAAAGGCACAGGGCCTTGAGAAAAGCCACCATCGATATTGAATATTATGAAATGGCAGGAGCATAGGTTTTCAGAGACATTCCAGACTAACGGTAAATCAAGCAAATAAATTAGTTTTCTTGAGACTGTTTCTACGTTGATGGAGGAAACATCTTTCTCATGCATCATCATGAAAGTAAAACTAGATTGTGCTTACAAACACCTGACTCAGTGTTTTACAAAGCAATTAGTTATTTGACCCTTTCTATAATATACATATTTTCACTAGCTCCCATATTTATTTACAGTGAATATTGCAAAATATTTCCAAGGGAGATAAATTGATACACACTTGCCCTCTAAAAAGGGGAGAGAGTTATCCACAGTGCCTCCTGAGGATTCTAAAACTGAAATTGCTGGCCCAGGATAAAATTTCTGTCCCTAAAGTTTCACACCTCTTATACATTTTCCACTTCAAAGTAGAATTTTAAATGGACTTGGGCCACATAAGCAACAATCACGGTTCTGCTATCTTGAATTTTGGCATTTTAACCTTGTGGCAGGTAGTGCCATCATATGACACATAGTGAATGACACAGAACTCCCAGCGTACAGCTGTGTAAGGGGCAGCCCTTCAGCTTATGTTGGAAACTAACCTAGCAATGATTAGATTGTAATTACATTTCATCCAAACACCCGAAATGCAAAAGGCAGATGGATCCATACAATTAGTCAACGAAAAGGAAATAGCATTCCAGACATTGGAAGCATCATATAGGCCTACAGGATGGAACTGTCAACCCCAGGCAGCCTGGTTCTAATTGACTCCATACTCAGTCCCTGGCAGGCCATTGCCTATTGCTAGGGCACCCATATTCATTCTTCAGTCTCACTCTCCAATGACACTGTAAGTCTGGATGCAGGGAACAATGATAAAATCGCTTAAGACCTGTCTACCAGATGGGAAGAGAACGTGCTGAAGACCGGTTGTTCACACTCTGAAAAAGGCTTCTCTGGAGAGCCAGGGACATTGATAAAGGATTAGGGAGTGCAGCTCTCAGGGTTTGGCAGCAGAGTTACAACAGATGTGAAGTGTCATCCCAATCTCTTTGCTGAAGAAACTACCCTGAGTTCACCTCATCTAGCAGGTCTCTAATTGCTTCCTTAAGTGTGGGTGGGAGTGGAGGCTGGGTCTCCATTCTCTTTTAGTTTACAGTGCGCGAGAGGAGAGACTGGTATTGGTACCTGCCCAGACCTCTGCTGGCTGTGAACCAAACCTGGAGACAAGAGAGCAGGTGGAAAATACCACCCCCAGAAACACACATGCAACCTGCAGTGAGCATTCAGATACCACTTAACCTGCAGTCACGTGCTCCATCGCAGGGAGAGAAGGTCTTCCCATCTGCACCAAGTCATAGCTACTGGTATCCCACGGAAAGTCACGGGGGTGCTTTTACTTTGGAGCCAATTGTAAAGAAATAAAAATGAACACTTACTGTGCACTGAATATGTGACAGGACTTGAGTTAGGTGACTCATGAGTAGAAGGACCACAGAACACTGGTGTCGGGCTGTACTGGATTCAGATGACAAGTCTAGGTGTCTTTATCTGTAAATAAGCCAAATTGATTATTTTCACTGACGAAGAAAGCAAAGGTAGAGAAAGGGATCTGGGAGAAGGATACCCAAATATCAAAAGAGAAGAGCACAGAGATGATATATCATCAAGCTGATAGGCAGGAATGCAGAGTCAGACACACTGGGCTTGACTCTGAACTCTGGATTCTACCACTTATGTGGTATTTCCACCTTCAGGAAAGTCATGTATCAGCCTTCAGGCTCTGGTTCATCAGTTACAGGATTTCTGTGATGAGTCAGAAATTCTAAGTAGGACAAGGCCTCATACGCAACAAATGACTCTGTTCTTAATATCCTTTTAATTTTTTCCACTTAATATTACCAGCTATCCTGTGAGGTTAATATTTTCTCCATCATTCAAATGGGAAAACTGAAGATTGGAGAAGCTAATTCACTTGGTAAAATTCACACAGCAAGTTTATTATGGGATTTGAAGCCTGTTTTCTCTTACTTGAAAGCCCAATTTCCTTCATTATTAACATGTCACTTTTGGGCTCACATAACTGGATTGGAAAGCAGTGGATCTTTTTGGAGATTGGATTGAATTTATATATCATGTGAAATTTCTCTGTTCAGTGCAGGGAAGGTGGAATATGAGTTGATTTTCCTATTTCTAGAATTTAAAACAGACAGGCACAGTTCCCTGGGCCAGAGGAGGCTTGGGACAGACAGACACATGATGCAGATGTTTGCCTCAGAAAGAGCCATCCTGCCCCCAGGAGGGGCTATTTGGCCTGTAGCCCTCTGATTTGCTGCCTCCCAGGCCTCCTGACCCACATTTACAGGAGAGAAAATCCCTGCCAGATCCCATTCCAGGGTCTGAGCTCCCCAGACAGGGTGAGATCATCCTTTCAGACCTGGCCTGCTTTAATATGCTGGAAGACATCCTGAATGTAGGAGCACATAAACGAACAAGTGAATGACTCCATGGGAATCCATGAACAGAGTCTATGTCAAGAAGCCATATACACTCCTGCAAGATGCATCACTTACCTCCTCACTTGGTGCCAGGGTGATTCAGCAACTTGCATGTGGGTTATCTCACTGACTAGTAAATTCTTCTACTAATTTTTGCTTTGTGTCTCCTTGGGAGACTATCACAGGGCTCGAATCTCTCTACAAATTACCTTATGAGGATGTGTATTACTAACTGCTACAGAGAGACTAATGAAAATAAAAATGGATTCGAAATTAGAGGATGTGATTTCAAGTCTACACTTCTTGGCTATGTAATGAATAAATAATAGAACTTCTTTAAAGCCTCAATTATCTCATGTAATATATGTGTATGATCAAAAATATTACTTATTTTGCAGTGCTTTGTGAGAATTATATAAGGTAGAGGATGAGAAAATTCTTTGTAAATGGAACAAGGTTTTAAGATTGTCAGTTAAAATTTTGATTCACTTAACAGTTTGGACTGTGACTGGTAGCTACACGTTCATTTACTCAGTCATTTGCTTAATCACTTAGTTCACACATGTTATTGAAGAACTGCTATAGAGTCTGGAATTAAGCCTGGAAAGAAAATCAAAATCTTTCCTGAAAACATCACCATTATGATACCACATTGGACTGTGAGATCCATGGGAAATACGAAAATCATTTGATTTATTCTTGTGTCCCCATTCTTTGTCCTTGGCCTAACCTTAGCACTCAGCAACATGCCAGTCACATAACCGGTGTTCAGGATATATCTAATCAATCAGTGTATTTAAGGTAGAATATCCAATGCCTCTGGTCTGGTCCCCTCCAGTCCATACCCCACATAATTGCCAGAATGATGTCTCTAAATGCAAAGCAGACACGTCTATTCCTTGATTAAAACCTTCCAAAGGCTTCCATGCTCCTGAGAAGACAGTCCAGATGTCTTAGCCTAATATCAAGCCCATAACTTTCCTATCCAAACAGACCTTCCTCTGCCCAGTATGGACATTGCTGCATTGTCACACTCCTCATAAATACCAGGGCACTGGCTCACTCCCAATCTCGTCTTGCATATATATATGAAAATATTTATATACACAAAGATATTTATTATAAGGAATTGAGTCACACAACTATGGAGGCTAAGAAGACTCGAGATCTACAGTGGGCAAGCTGGAGATTGAGGGAAGCAGATAAGCAGGTGGTATAGTTTCAGTTTGAGTCTGAAGGTCTGAGAACCAAGAGAGCAGATGTTGCAAGCTTCAGGCCGAAAGTCAGCAAGCTTGAGACCCAAGAAGAGCTGATGTTCAGGCAAGAAAGAATGACGTCCCAGCTCAATGAGGTCAGCACAAGGAGTTCCTTCTTACTCAGCCTTTTGGTTCCATTCAGGCTTTCAACTGATTGGATGAGGCTCATCCACATTAAAGAGGGCAATGTGCTTAACTCTGCCAATTCAAATGTTAATGTCATCCAGACATACACTCACAAACATACCCAGAATAACGTTTGACCAAATTTCTGGACTTCCTGTGGTCCAGTCAAGTTGACATATAAAATTAACCATCACAGGATATTTTTGAAAACAAACCTGTTTTGTGTCAGAATCTTGACTGACTTCCAGGATCGTGTTTCCTTTGTCTCAAATTTTCCTAAAAATTAAAAGATACATGGTATATGGCCAGGCGGAAACTGTTCTGTGGGACACCAGGCGCTAACGATTCCACAAAATGAAGATAGTCCCTAGGAGACTGATTTCACAAAATGAAACGGCTATCTAAAACACTCTGGTTCCTTGAGAAATATGAAGGATAGGGTTACTCATCACTGAAAGAATTTAGGCAGATCTTGCTCCACCACTGGAAGGGCTACTTTGTTTTTTTTATATTAAATATAATTTATTGTCAAATTGGTTTCCATACAACACCCAGTGTTCATCCCAACAAGTGCCCTCCTCAATGCCCATCACCCACTTTCCCCTCTCTCCCACCCCCCATCAAGTCACACACTACTTTTAATCCGGGACCCTGTCCAGTGACCAAGATATAAGGTGGGCCTTAAGTATATTCCAGGGACCATATCTGCTTTGTTCATGACAGTATACCCAATATAGGACTTGACCCCTTAATAAATATTTGCTTAATGAAAGAATATGTCAATAAGTGATTAATAGGCTGACTTGAAGATGTCGTAGAGTATTATTTTTCTCCTTTGCCTCAATATTTGGATCAGCGCAAGTATTATTTTCATCTAAGGAGTTGAAACTTCTTCACTACTGTCACACAGCCAGAAAGTCGGGGAGCCAGGACTCATACTTAGGTCCTCTGCCTTCCACTATTCAATGCTAACATAAAAACAGTAACACATGCAGGCATATAAACAATTTGGGAAATAGCTGCAATTTAACAATCCATTTTCAATATACAGGGTATTGAGAACTGTGAATCATGAGGAAATATACAGGGAGGGATGTGTAAGATGGTATTTCATCCATGTCGCAAAGAAAGAAACAAGATCAAATGTTCCTGGGTAACTACAAAGCAAATCTGCTTATTGCAATTAATAAATGGAATCCATGTAACTAGAGAGCAAATCTATCAATTACAGTTAATGCTTGGAATCCCAATTAATAATTGGTTTAAATCGAATTCTAATTAATAATTTCCAAAACACCCAACAATGTGCCAAAGCCTTGCAATGCAATGGTGAGCCAACTGCTCATTATAACCATCTTTTACATCTAAAAATTTAGGCATAGAAAAATGTGTTAAGAGTGTAGACTTAAGTGTTCTCATCACATTAAAAAAAAAAAAGTTAACTTTGTACAGTGATGAACATGTTAATTAACCTGAGTAAAGTAACTGTTTCACAAAATATATGGATGTCAAATCATCACACTGTACACTTTAAATATATGCAGTTTTATTTGTCAATTATATCTCAATAAAGCTAAAGAAAAGTTAGCCATAGGCAGAGCTTTGGAATGAAAAGGACAGAGGAAAGTGGTATTTTCTGCTGGTCACATCCTTCAATTTTCCTTTGGTTAAGAAAAATGCTAATAGATTAGGTAGCTCAGTAGGAAAAGGGGAGTGCCACTTTGACTTAATATTTGAAAATTGCTTTAATATTTACAAAATATTTTCATAAGTGTTACCTTGCTCAGTTGTCAGAACACTCTCGGGTGATTTATTTCTTTTCTACTAGTGAGGAAGTTAAGTCGCATACAGTATTAAGTGGCAGAGCTAGGGTTTGAATTCAGGTGGCCGACCCTTGCTCCAGAGCTCTTTCTCCCATTCAGTATAGGAAATCAAATCTTGGAAAAATCAAGAGGAAATTATGCTTCCTTCTTTACCCTGAAACCTACATTTAAATTAGCTTTACTGAGGTATAATTGATATCCCCCCGAACGCACACATTTAATGCATATATCTATGGGTTTGGACATACGCATATACCTATGATACCATCACCACAACCAAGGTACTAAATATACCCATCACTTCCAAAACTTTACTTGTATTCTGGTGTCTGCATATATGTATGTGTTTCTTGGTGAGAACACACACTGCTGTTGAACAGCAGATCTTTAGAACTTAATCATCATGTATAACAGAAACTTTACATCCATTGAAAAAACCATCCTTAATTAGAGAGACCCCAAATGGCTCTGAAATAAAAACCCTGACAATCTTGAATGGAAGTAAGTCAACATTTTCTTAAAGTACCCAACAAAAATGTCACACCCTTACAAAACAATGGATTTTCGCTTCTTCTACTTAAAATTAGTTTACTAATCATTTCAACACATGTTTGAAGCCCACCGTGTGTTTATCTATGTGTTTGGAAGATATATTTATCAGAGTTTACTTCACTAGCTTAGTTCAGTGCTATCCAGTACTCTTCAGAGCCTAGCTGCCCCTGTGCTGAGTATTTTGAGGTAAATCAAATGGAGACCCTATCCTCCAGGCATGGTAGATGCTTAAAAGTAATTGGAGTGTAATATAAGAACTGTCATGATGGAAGTGTAATCGTAGGATGAGAATCCAACTCATGGATGTTAGGACAGGATTCTCAGGAAGAGTGATCTGAGGAGCTCTTCCAGGTGGTAAAAGGGGCATCTCTCATAGATGGAAAAATTTGGACAAGCCATGGCATATTGTAGGTCTTTGGGAAACCCCAAGCAGAATGTTATAGGAACATAAGGAAAAGGTAAGAACTCATAGGCAATGAGATGAGGAAACCAGTCACAACTATACTATAGCATGCATGTATAACAGCTTTCTGTAAGCATTTTCCCAGACCTTCTTCACTGTTCCACTGGGAAACCAGGCTCTCTTTTAGTGTGAGGGAACTAATTTATGTGTGTTATCAGTTCTCCAAAGGGTGTTGGTGATCTTATAACTAAGGAATGAAGAGATGTCAACATTTTTTCCACCTAGCTTTGTTAGAACACTATTTCCACATTTATAGATGAGAGAAGAAAAAAATCCCATTTTATAGCAATCCCGGAAGAGGAAATTAATTCCACCCTTACATCTTAGCCTTGCATTTACTTGGGACACTTTTCCTCAGATGCTAGAAAAGGCAGGGCATGGGGGGACATGGCAAACTGTTCTTGGAGAATTTAATTGTTTTAGATCACCGAAACATTAATAGTTGTGTTTCAGATGGCTTCTTTCCACAAATTTGTAGAAATGCTGTTTTTGGTTTTGTTTTATTTTTGTTTGGCCACAGGAGAAACATGGAAAATCATCCAAGAATCATAATAGGAAGCCATGCTAGAAAAACGGAAAGAGCTTCAAGGGGTAGGAAAAGTCAGTGATGATTTTTGGCTAAAAGAACTAGGGGGAGATTGTGCAAGCCATTAGCAGGCTCATGCTTGGGAAATTAGCTCTCCTTTTCATCAAACTCCTGGAAAACAATTTTTGAAAACAAGTTGCAAGAAACTCAGTATTTCTGCCAGCAACATAGAAAAACAAAATGTTAAACTTTAGGGCTGAGAGGAATGTGAAAAGCCAGCCAGTCCAATCCCTCTCAGTGGACAGATAAGAAGAAGGAAACAGAAGAAGTGGTTTGCTCAAGGTCAAACAGCTTATCTTCTGCATTCCTAACCTGGTCTCAAAGGTTAGAATTCAAATGGTTAGAATTCAAACTCTCCTGAGCTTCTTGAAATATGCTAATTAAATTATATGATTCCCTCAAAACATAAATTGTCTTTCAGTGACTAGAGAAGCAAAATTTTGAGAATGAGGTAGTGGAGGAGGAAAAAAGAAAAGGAAAGAGAGGAGGAGGAGGAGAGTAGGTGCATTCAAATTCCCACTTGGGTCAAAACAAAGTCGCTTGAGAGAATTTTTCAAAGTAACATTAAGTAAGACCCATCCCTGTTAGAAAGTTAGAGACATTCCACAATTTGTTCATCTCATAACAAACTCCAATAATCTTTCATCTAGCAAAGAGGGTGGTCTTGGACTCACTCTCATGCAACCTGTGCTGAGGAATTTTGCTTGGGATAACCAGAATGTTTATAGGAACTTTGACCAACAGTGAGGTCTTGGAATGTAGTCTAAACATACAGAACAAAGATCTCACACTGGCATAGAAACCAGTGATTTGGAGTCAGAAAGCTGGTGTTCTGGTACCTGCTCTGACACTAACACATCAGACAAGTGCTCCACACCAACCTTGTCTTTCCAGAGGCTATGAATTCTATAAAATGGTAGGGTTGGCCTTGGAGAAACTTAAAAACACTCTGTTGTTTTACACCATCATGCATTTATCCAAAGAATTCTCTCTGCCTGGAATATTACTCTTCTTCATTCTTCTTTAAAGTCGTCTTTCTGATTGTTCAGGCATTGCCTTCTTAAGGAACACTTCCCTTTCAGACATCCTCACCCTCACTCTCTGCTCCATCCTGAATCAAGAACTCTTCTTTAGGCCCTCATACTGCTTTGTTACTATTACCTTTATCACAACACCATAAAATACTCTAGACATTAAAAAAGGCATTGAGACAATAGTCATCCAATTAATTACCACCCAATTCAAATATACTTTAAATCTATTTTTGTCACAAGATCTTAAAATTTTATCTTGTAATTACCTTTGCACCCAGCTTTCCACTTACTATCTTCATAAAAGTTTAGAACTGAAATGGAACTTTCTTGGAGTTCATGAAATATAGTAATTAAGGGGTATTTCCTCCAAATTATATACTGTCTTTCAGTGACTAAAAGCAGCAAAAAAATTAAGGATGAAGTAGCGAAGCAAATAACAAGAGAAGGAGAGAAAGGAGGGATATCACAGGTAATGTTTTATTCATTCTGAAATTATTAGCACCAAACACCATGCCTGGTAGACACTGTGTATTTCTGAAAGTGATCTGAACTACAGTCATAGTCAAGTTATCTAAAATAATGAGATTATATAATAAAGGTTTAGTTCTTAAAAACCCAAGATAAAGAGTGACTCTTTATTCCTTTTCAATAACCTCAGTGGACTTCTTTGCACCAGCTCCATAGCAAAGCTATGACATCAGGGATGGGGGTTGTGTCATTTATCTGAGCAACATTTCAATTGAGTTCTTCCCAAACTATAGCCAAAACAAGCTGTCTTATTCCCTGAGGCAATGGCAAGGCCTGGAAACCCTGAGTGTACACACACATAAATCTCAAGAGGAAGAAACATGTTTAACCTTTAAAGAAGTTACACATATTTAGATCTTGAAAGTTGTTTGGTTTTATGATAAACAGGATAGGAATGTCCAGAGACATGTGAACATTTAGGGAAGGAGATGTGAGTGTATGTGCTTCGGTCAAGGTAGCGGTATTCTTTGAAGTATCCAGAGATTATGAAAGAAGATTCAGACATTCAAGAGAGTGCTTCTCTAGATGTGAGTTCTCATTAGTGAAAAGGATATTTTGCACCTGCATATAGTCCTGTGATCCTACTAAGAGAAACTGGAATCCATTATGATTGTGCAGAGCCCTGTACATAGGAAAGAACCGTAGAATACAAACTAGGGTTACCAAATGTTCCATTGACTTTGTATGATCTTGAGCAGGTTACTTTTCTCCTCTGGACTGTTTACTTATGTACAATATTTCTATAATTCAATGATAATATATGCTATCATATTATCACTTCCTCAAGCAGACTTATTTTTTTTTGGCCATACAAGATTGGGATCCATTCTCTTATTATACACTCACCAAATATCCTACACTTCTCCTTTGTACCATTTAGCACAATTCAAATAATGAATTTACTTGGATTGCTCTGCCTTTCATTTTTTAAGCCCCTTATATTTATTGTAGGCATTATATCCCCATTGCCTAGGATAGTGTTTGACTCATCATATGGTCAATGAATATATATTGGATTTCTGTTTTTTTTAATTATTTTATTTTTAATATAATTTATTGTCAAGTTGACTAACATACAGTGTGCCCTTGGTTTTGGGGGTAGATTCCCGTGATTCATCGCTTACATATAACACCCAGTTCTCATACTAACAAATGCCCCCTCAATGCCCATCTCCCATTTTCCCCTTCCCCCCACCCCCGACGATCAACCTTCAGTCTGTTCTCTGTATTTAAGACTCTCTTATGGTTTGCCTCCCTCTGAATGAATGAATGAATGAATGAATGAATGAATACCAACTGACTTTCTCCTCCCTTATGGTAAGTTCTTTATTTATCTGATATTTTTGCTTTGGATACCATAAAGGTTAAATATGCAGGTTTTGTAATTCAGCAGACATGGATCTGAGTCTAGGGTTACAACTAATGTGACTCATCAAATTACTTCATTGTGTTAAACCTCACTTTCTATATTTACATATGGGGAAATACATATCTCATAAGGCTGTTATGAAGATAAAATAACAGATGTGATAAGTTCTTGAGACTACCGGTACATAGTTCATTAAATGTGAGCTATCATTACAATTTTATTATTTATTTTGTTAGAAATCCCTTGACTCTCCATTCCATTCCATTCTAGGTAAAATTGCAAGTATATGACTATCACATCAAATTCTTTTAAAATACAGAAAAAATGTGTAAATGGAAACAAAGTCAAACAACAAAAGATATTCATCAAAATCTCTTCAGCAAGAGGTGAAAGGAGAAGACCTCTTTTGAAACTGAAGAATTCATATTCTTTAAAAACTAATAATGTGTTCAGAACGGAGAGTTCAAGGGAGATAAATGACATAACTTCTCCATAGTAACAACTCAAATTGTCCCCACAACTTAAGATCTAATGAAGTAAGATATTGGCCATTTAAGGGCGTATTTGTCCAGAGAAGACATGTAAGGGGTCAAACTCCATGTTAATTGTTGATATGGACACACTGTACTGTTTGAAATGCAGTATACTGTTGACATTCTCAAAAGCCTTATCAGAACTATCAATCCATGGGAAGCCCCAGAACCAACTATAAACACATGAGAAATTTTATTATATTTAATATCTCTAAGCTGGCCAAAAATAGCTTTTATTCAAGATGGTTTTATGCTTCCACTTTTGAACTGCACCAGTCTGTGAATGTAAAGTAAGGAGAAAATTAAAAAATAAAACAAAAACAAATGAACAAAACTGAGTCTTGTGTCTCCTTTTAAAGAACAGTTAGATTTGGGTTTAGAAATGGACCAAGACTTATCATTTATTTAGCAAACATATACATTGAGCTTGTTGGAAACTTTCATAATTATCTCACTCAGTCCTCACTGTGATTCTGAACAAGCATTACTATTGTCATTTCACAGACAGAAAAGCCAAGTTTCAGAAAGGTTAAGCTCAAGACTAGTTAAATAATTGCAGGACCCAGTGAAACGTAAAAATGCATGGCTCCTTGTTCAAAAGTTACTGGGAATTTCAAGATGGCAGCAGCAAAATATTAAGCCAATCATGAGACCCTTTTAGGTGTAGGGTCTTATGTGACTGCACAGGTCACATGCTCAAGAAGCTGGCTCTGGTTAAGCAACTCATCCAGTGTCACAAAGCCAGTAACTAATAGAGTCAAATGTTAGTATTCAGCCATCTAAAATAAAAGCCATGATTTCTGCTTCTCTAAAATTCCCAACTCTGAAATGGCCCCTGCCACCCCATTTGTTTAGCCATAAAGACTGTCCTTGTTTTCACTAAAGGCTTTTTGAGTATTCTAAATTTGACTTTTTAAAAATTAAATATAATACATTGTCAAATTGGTTTCCATACAACACCCAGTGCTCATCCCAACAGGTGCCTTCCTCAATGCCCATCACCCACTTTCCTTTCTCCCTCACCCCCCATCAACCCTCAGTTTGTTCTCAGTATTTAAGAGTCTCTTATAGTTTCCCTCTCTCCCTCTCTGTAACTTATTGGTAAAGGCTTTGGAACTGCATTGATGGCTGAGTTGGGTAATATCTCAATATCCTATTTTCACCTTGCTCACTGATTTCCCAAGGTATCTATTCATGTCAACCAGTCCCTCTTGTGTCTTAAGCATGAATCAGATTGTCTTTGAGAATCAATACCTACAGAAGACATCCTGGGAGTAGACTCTCAGGTAGTTACAGCTGATAAAATCCTTGCTGGATGTCAGTCACACTCTAGAACTACACATCTTTTAAACAGAAGTAATTCTGGTGATTACTCAATCCAAATTTTGTTTTGTAGTTTTGTTTTATTTCATTTTAATAATGTTTTATCATAGGTATGTTGAGATCCAGGTGAATAAATAAGTAGCCAAAGCCATACAGTAAATTACTGGCAAATCTAATTCAAATATCTTAAACTAGAAACACGAGACTTGTAAAAAGTGAACAGTCAATATCTAGAACAACTCTTCTTTGATTAGTAAAACAGATTCTTCAAGGGTCAGATGCTTTTGGATTAACAAATAACCACTTTAAAAACTTCTACTGCACCTAATAGCCAAGAATGTAAGAAGACCAGGTCTCCCATTGTATGTCTCTTACTCCGCGTCGTGGAAAGATGCTGCCTGGGTGAGCTCAGGTGGGGTAGGCACCCTTCAAAAACTGTAATGTGCACTTGCTTGCTTGAAATCTTGACTCAGATAGCCTGTGGAATTGTACAACTTTCTCAAGACAGCGCAATATCTCTGTAATTCTCATTAACTGCTATTTGGAAGGACTTCAATTGCTGCAAAATAAACAGGAACTGCAAAAAGCAAGCTATCCCGTTCCTGAGCAAAGCTAGCCATGCAAACAGCTACCCACCCACAAGAGACTGTATAGGTCCACATAAAGAGTGGCCCATTGGATTTCTGCATATTTTGTCCATTAGGTAAGCAAGCACTGGGGATGTTTAGGATATATTTAGTGTGCTTTTTAGGTACTCCACTATTTGGAGAAATGCCCTTGTCCTAGTGACTCTACCATAAAACCCAGACTGCATTCTCATAAACAACATTGATACTAGTGAGATGGTAACTGCAGGCACATGGTAAGTTCATGTTGACTTTCTTATCAGATGCCAACTAATGCTATGAATGTAGAAACTGATTACTTGGTTGTATCTAGTAGCCTATCATTTATAGAGTGAACCTCGGGTGTACCTAACTCAGATCAAGCCTCCTGGCAAACTTAACCATCATATAAATAGTTATTAAGTTAGTGTCATGCCAGCCCATGTGCTAGAATTCAGCTAGAAAGTCCCAGAAAATCTAAATCTCACCTCTTTACTATTCCCACACATGACTTCCTTAAGAATTCCCAGTGCTACCAGGAAGCCCTCTAATTTTTGAGCTCAGCATTCATCTGTACCACTCCCTGGACCCTTGAATTCTAGATTGGTTTGGAAGATCATCTAGCCCAACACTTCATAAAGTGAAGTATGTGTACTACTAGTGGAATACAAGGGGATTTGGGAGGTAAAACAATAAACTTAAAAAACTAGTAGGTAAACATTCAACCATATAGTGTGATAGAGTCATAATCTAAACCCAGCATTATTCCATTACACTGTAATCTAGATGGAAAAGTCGATTCAACATTATAAAAACTATTAAGATATTTTATCATATTGTCATATTTAAGGATAAAAGTAATCTCAATAGATGCAGGAAAAAATATCCAGTACAGTTTAACCTCTATTTGTGAGTAACAATGTCAATTCTTAAGAGGACAGTAACTTTTTTTTTCTAACACACATTTCAGTTTTAGTGAGGTACAACTATTTTATAACTATTTATTTTATAAATAAAACTCTACATATTTAAAGTGTAAAGAGTGATGATTTGATATACATATACATTGTTAAATGATTACAACAATCAAGTTAACTAACACATCTATTACCTTGTATAGTTATTCTTTTTGTGTGTGTGTGTGGTAAGAACAGGTAAAGCTACTCTCTTAACTAATTTCAAGTATACAATATAGTATTAACTATAGTCACCATGCTGTACATTAGATGCCCAGAACTTAATCATCTTATAACTGGAAGTGTGTACTCTGTGACCAACATCGCCCCATTTCCCCCACCTCCCACCCCTGGCAACTACCAATCTACTATTTCTTTTATTTATTTATTTTTTTAAATTTTTTCTTACATTTATTTATTTATTTTTGAGAAACAGAGACAGAGAGCAAGCAGGGAATGGGCAGAGAGGGAAGGAGACACAGAATCCGAAGCAGGCTCCAGGATCCAAGCTGTCAGCACAGAGCCCAACGCAGGGCTCAAACTCACAAACTGTGAAATCATGACCTGAGCTGGAGTCAGATGTTCAACCGACTGAGCCACCCAGGCACCCCTCTTTTATTTTTATTTTTTAATTTTAAATAGGTTCAACACCCAACGCGGGTCTTAAACTCACAACGCTGAGATCAAGAGTTGCATGCTCCACAGACTGAGCCAGCCAGGCATCCCTCTCTATTTCTTTGAGTTCAACTGTCTTGTATTTGTTTTTTAGATCCCACATGTAAGTGAGATCATACAGTATTTGTCTTTTTCTCTCTGGTTTATTTCACTGAGCATAATGTCTTCTCAGGTTTGTCCATGTGGTCACAAATGGGAAGATTTCATCCTTTCTCATGGCTGAATTATATTCTATTATATATAATAGATATGATGTATTTTATGATATTATATTATTATGTTATATAAATACATAATTATATATATACTATATTATATATGTAATATATCACATTTTCCTTATCCATTCATCTATCCATGTACACTTAGATTGTTTGTATATCTTGGCTATAATAAATAATACTGCAATAAGCATGAGAGTGCAGATATTTCTTTCTGATTTTGTTTCCTTCAGATACACATCCAGAAGCAGGACTGCTGGATAATATAGTTCTATGGTTAGTTATTTGAAGAATGTCCATACTCTTTTCCATAATGACTGTATCAATTTACATACTTAATTGGTAGAGAAATATGAAATATTCATAGACAGAAATACTCAATCTATTGAAGATATTGATTCTCCCTAAATTAATAGATTTAATGCAATATCAATCAACATCTCTGTAAGATTTGTGTGTGTGTGTGTGTGTGTGTGTGTGTGTGTGTGTGTGTGTGTAATTGACAAGCTAATTCTGAAATTTATATTAAAAGACAAAAAGAAACTAAGATACTCCTGAAAAACAAACACGACAGGGGAATTTGCCTAGGGACCGAGTAGGACTTGTTTGAAGTTCTACTAATTAAGGCTCTTTAGATTGCTGCAGCTATAGGCAAACTAATGGAATCAAACAGAAAGTTAAGTGATGGGATAGGCATTTATATAAGCAATATACAACAAAAATGACACTGCAGAACAAAGATGGAAAGGATGGATAAACACATGGAACCTGCCATTGGAAAAATAAAAGAACATGTTTCCTTATACTACATGTAAAAATTAATTTAAAATTTAAATTTTAGAAAAGGGGAATATATATGTGACTTTGAAGTGTAAAAATATGAAAAAAGATAAATAAGTACAAATCAAAAAGGGAAAGACTGATAAAGCTAATTACATTTTTTAAATTAAGAAGCTATGTTCATCAATAGCATAAAGAAAGTGAAACTACAGCTTGCCACACATTTGGAAAAGGTATCTGAGGCATTTAACAACAATAAAAAGCATTAGTATCTAAAATATATTGATTAGGGGCACCTAGCTCAGTCGGTTAAGTGTCCAACTAAAGTGTCAAGTCACAATCTTGCGGTTCCCGAGTTCTAGCCCTGCGTCGGGCTCTGTGCTGACAGCTCAGAGCCTGGAGCCTGCTTCAGATTCTGTGTCTCCCTCCCTCTCTGCCTCTTCCCATGCTTGCACTCTGCCTCTCTCAAAAATAAACATTAAAATTTAATTAATTAAAAAATAAAATATATTGATTATAGAGCATGTAGCTACATATAATAATGAACAAAGTTGTGGGCAGATATTTCATGGAAGCAGAAACATAAGAACCAATAAACATTTTTTAAAATGCCCATTTAAAAAGGAAATGCCAAATAATACAGCATAAGATAACAATTTGCATTGGAAATGTCTAATAATATTGATTGTTGTAAAGAGTATAGAGCGACAGCAACTCTCATATCATGTCAATTGGATGTAAATTGATCCAAACACAGTGAAAGTACACTGGTATTAACTCCCAAATTTTAAAAGCCCTAAATTCAGCAATTATATTTCTAGGAATATCGCCTAGGAGACACTTGTGCATATAGAGTAGGAGACATTCTATTCAGATGTTTCTAGCAACACTGATTTTACTAGTAATAAACCATGAACATTTCCAATTCCTGTAATCAGTAGAATGGATACATTGCAGTACAGTCATTATGTGGAATATTATACAGCAGAAAGAAAAAAGTAGTGCAAAATTCAACATAGATTAATTTAAAACCATAAGATTGATGGAAAGTAGTAATTCATGAGGAAATACATATAGTATGATTCCATTTATGTAAAGGTATAAAACAGATACAGTAAACAGAGGCATAGATTTGTAGAGAATTCAGTACAGAAGAACAAGGGATAGTTAATAAATAAAAATAAGGGACAGTTAACAAGGGATTTGTTAATAATAAAAACAAAATTCAGAATAGTGGTTAACCTCTGGAAGCTGAGAGCGGGATAATGGAATGCATACAGGGAAAGGCACACGGGCAGCTTGAACGGTTCTGTAATGTTCTAATTTTGAAGTCGAATGGAGTATACACGGTTGTTTTCTTAGTGCTCCTTTATCTATTTTTTTAATTTTTTATTATTTATTTTAGAGATAGAGAGAGACAAAGTGTGAGCAGGGGAGAAGCAGAAAGAGAGGGAGACACAGAATCTGAAGCAGGCTCCAGACTCTGAGCTATCAGCACAGAGCCCGACTTGGGGCTCAAACTCATGAACCATGAGATCATGACCTGAGCTGAAGTCGGACCCAGGTGCCCCATCCTTTATCTATTCTACCTATCTATCTTCTCTATATTATCTATCATCTATCTACAACACACATTAGATATACGTCTTGTATACATGACATAGAATATTTCATAAGGAAAAAAACAAACAAAAAATTATGTAGGAACTTGACAGCAAAAGAAAAATGATAAAGGAAAATCCAGAAAAAGTAGCATGAACAAAGGTATCAACATGTAAAAAGCATTTATGTATGTTTGCACTTTTGAAGACTGACACCTAGTACAAGTATATATTCTTGAGCTTAAAGTTTCAGAGTCAACTGAAAGCAGATGAAGCCATCACTGGTTAGATATGTGCCCCTTTGGGGTAGTCAACTGAAGATGAGCTCCCCTGTCTTGTTTCCTTTTTCCCAGATATCTAGGCATGTGTTAGGTACAATCTATATTCTGCTCTCAGGGGAAAGAGAACATCTTAAGAGGGGTGGAAGTGAGTTGAGGCTGGAGGAGCTCTAGTTTGTTTGACGGAAGAACATAGGGCAAGATAAAGGATGCCTAGCTCAGGTTGACATTAATAATGTGTCACCAGTGCTGACTGCCATGCTTGGCACATAGTTATGCTCAATAAACATTTGGGGGAATGAATGAATGAATGGAGCCTTTGACAATGAGGCGTCCTGGGAACACTTCTCCTTTGTTAAGACTGTCTTGTTCTCTTTTCTTTTTTTGGCTATTCTCACTGTGGCTAGAGAAACTTTATAACTTTTTTCCCCTTTCCTTTTCAGTAGCCAGTAGGGGTGGGAAGACTTGAAGAGGTCCAAGACAAACTGTGAATGGCCTTGATTTCCAATGGTCCTCACAGAGTGCTGACAGATGTCTGACATGAGAGCGAGATTGGAGAAGCTGCCAGCTGGGGCCAGGAGCCAACCTCCTTTTCTGAGGAAATCTCCATAGATGGTGGTAGATCAGATGCCACTGCGTGCAAACCCTGGGCTCTTTCTTCCCTCCACTTTACCCTTATTTGTCCACTGCACATCTACTTTCATCCCCTACCTAATCATTCTCTTTCACTTATGCTTCTAAAATGAGCCCTTTATGTGCCTCTGCTTGGGTTAGTTTCTTCTTGCACTCTTTGGACCATTGTTTCTCCTCTTGGCTGGGAGGATACACAAGAAACTGGGGGCATGGCTGAGACAACATGACTTGATTATAAATCTCATGCTTTTGAGAGTTCAATTTTTCCTCTCATAATGTAATTTCTCTCTAGATTTAGTTTCTTTTTAAAAATTTTATTATAATCATTCTTTAATAAAAATATGATACAAGCTCAGCATAGGTGAAATTCAGAGATATATAAAAGATATAAAACTATAAAAATCATCCAGAGATAACAGTTGTTACACGTATTTGGGGGAATACTATTCTAGTCTCCTTCTGTTTGATTTCTGCCTGTTGGAAATTAAGGGTACCATTCATTTAATATTCCCCCTTTCCAGGTTATAACAAGCACTAGAAAGAGAAACAAGGTGTCAAATGTGGAGGTAATAATAACAGAGGCTTAATAATTTCAAACTTGTGGGTGTCCTTTCTAGGGCAAGATTAGAGAATGTAGCTGACATCTCATGTTAAAAAGAGGTCCTCCTAATAACCCATTTGCCACACCTATGCCCTCAGATCTACTGTGGGGAGAATTATGTCGGACTGTACTCACCTAGTCAGCTCTATGGAAAATATGCCTACCTCACAAACAAAGAATGTAAAGCAGAGGAAAAAGAGTGAATCATGGAAATCTGGGCTCAGCTTTAGGAGGTTGACCCTAAGCACTTCTGTAGGTGTTCTTAGCAACTGGGAGCAGGAAAACCAAAGAGAAACCCAAGCTCTTCTTTCAAATCTACAAGGCAGAGATAGAGTAGCTTCACCCATTAGTACAAGTTTCTGTTTGTAGTAGGAAGGATCAAATCAGAGAAACAGAAACCATACCCATAAGTTTAGCAGAGAGAATTTAATAGAGGGAATTGAGAAGGAAAAAGGAAAACAAAAAGAAATAGGTTATAAAGGAGTAACTTCGAGAAGCAGGTAACAAGGTATAAGGAACAAAGAAAGGAGGTTGGGATTATCCATACCTCGAAGCATAAAGTGGTCCTGTGGGTACCAGCCAGCAGATATTGGGATATCAGGAGCTTGCAAAAGGAATTTCACAGAGCTACGACTTAGATCTCCAAGAAGTACAGTCTGGCTGGAGCTGGTCTTTCTAAGGGTTCGTGACAGAACTGGTTCTTCGTGCTGGGGAGAGTCTGGAAGCTAGAGCTAACTGCCACTACACGGGGAGGAGTCACTCCTCAAGCCAGGCTGGTGAGAAAAGTAAGTAATCCAGAGGAATAAGCCCCTTCACTCTCCTCCAGACCAAGGCTATTTCTAGAACCTAATGGGAGGAGAAGTGGCAAAGGAGGGATGTGGTTTGCAAAGCCTAGTCCCCAGAATCACAGTACGGAGCATAGATAGGTGCTTTGGAGTGAAGACTCACTAAGAGATTGGGACGCAGCCAAATGGACATGAAAGTCAGCCATGTAGCCACTCTGCAGAAACACGATGGACCCCCCCACCCAAAATGTGGCTGAGATGTAGAGACTGTCGACACAAGATACACTACTTGCACACACTGAGAAGCTTTGAAAAGGCTTATTACTCATATAACTACTTTTCTGGGGAGAGCAAGGTAGGCTCCCCAGCTGGTCTGGAAATGAGCTCCAGAGTACAGTAAAAGGCGACTGGTGTGGGTTTGTTATTGTGGCCCAGGAATAGGCGGGGGTGAGGGCTACCCTGTGTGAGCAGGGCTTTGATTGGTTGGAATCTGCCAGTGTACCCACAGGAGGCAGCATCAGCTTTCTTACCAGCTTGCTTAGACGTGGAGCAGATGGGAAAGAGGGAAGGCTGAGACTTAAGAGCCATTATCAAACATCAAAAAATGGAGTCAGATATTTCATTACACTCAGAAAACAAAATAGCCACTTTTCCTCCTGAAATGGTTGAAAGTGCTCCTGTTGGCATTCTCCAAGTTGAGAATGTTTACAGGTCGATGGTGGAATGGAAGAAGGGGAAAGATTCCCTCTTCCAGCACCCAACTCGAGTACCTGCTCTACATCGCAACTGGGAGCTTCTACTCCTTACATAATATATTCTGAACATCTTATCAGGTTATCCACTGTTCTTATAACATGATAGCTTTTGAGAGCTGCCTGCTATCCCATCTTTGGTTATTTGGATAAACTATGCTTTATATTATACTAGTTCCCCAAATGATAGGCATTTCCACTGTTTCCGGGCTTTTTTTTTTTTTTTTTAGTTTATTTATTTTGAGAAAGAGAGAAAGAGCATGAGTGGGGCAGGGGCAGAGAGAGAGAGAGAGAGAGAGAGAGAGAGAGAGAGAGAGAGAGACATGACAGAGACATGAGAGAGAAGCCCAAGCAGGCTCCTTGCTCTCAGTGCAGAGCCAACTCGGAGCTCAAATTCAGGAACCATGAGATCATAACCTGAGCCAAAACTAAGAGTCAGATGCTTAACTGACTAAGCCACCCAGGTGCTCCTATTTTTAATAACTACCAACACTGCTACCATATAAGAACTTTCTTATACATATATGTGTATGTAAATGTGAAAATAAATCTGAGCATTCCCCTAAAAACAAGATTTTTGAAGTAAAGGAAAGATACAATTTAACTTTTTTACACATTCTTTCCCACCCCTTCCCCCCACCAAAAAAAGGCTACTGATTTAAATTCTCAACCAGTGTTCCTCTTTGGGAATTATCTTGCCATGACTGGTTATTTTTTATATTTTTAAATATTTCCATTTTAATGGGGAAAATCATTCTACGGTTTTATGTTTAGTTCTTTAAACACATAGACTTTCTAATGTTAAAGATCACATTTGTGTTATCTGTTGATAAGATTTGATGCTTAAGGTATAGAATCACAGAATTTTAGTTCTTTGGCCTTTATATTAAAGCAGAGGCACTCTTAACCACTCTTTAAATGGCATTTTGTTTCCAGAAAGAAAAAGTTAATGGCTTGAATAACTTTTCAAAGGGATCATGTATAAAACTTGAGAGCACTTTTAAACTAATTAAATGTAACACTCAAATTCAATATACTTCCCTCTGTATTTCCCATACAGATAGGTTTACTGGGAAATCTGATGGGCTATCAGGAATATTAAATAGCTAGCTGAAATGGGTTGACATGAGCCAGGTTTGTATATCAATTGGGTGCCTCTATCTTTTTATACCATTTTTTTATTGATCTTTAAGACAACTTGACATGGCCTGCCTTCTTGATCCTCATCCTTGAGATATTTTTTTTTTCCCCAGATGAGTTTGCACTTCTTATCATAGACTCCCATAGGATCTTGACTTCCTGCACTGGACACAATGCTTTTATAATAATTTGTTTATTTCTGCTGCCTCTGCTAGACCGTAAGTCTAAACACAAGCCATGGCCATGTCTGCTTTGCTCAACGCATATAGCACAAGGGGTGGTGCATGTCATAAACTCTCAAATCTGTGATAAGTTATTGCTTTGTAAAACAAAGCACAACTTTCTCTTCTACAAAAGTGTTGAGGACTATTGAGCTGTTGTACATATTTAAAAGTACTGAGGTGCCTGGGTGGCTCAGTCAGTTAAGTGACTGGCTCTTGGTTTCAGCTCAGGCCAAGATCTCACAGTTTGTGAGTTCGACCCCCACATCAGGCTCTGTGCTGACAGCGGGGAACCTGCCTGAGATTCTCTCTTCTCTCTGTTTCTCCCCTGCTTTCTCACTCTCTCTCTCAAAGGAAATAAGTATTTTTTAAAAAAATAAATAAAAGTACTGTAAAATTCCACTTACAATGTGGTAGGAAGAATGATTTCAAGATAACTCACTTTTACATTTATGTAACTTAGTTATCATTTGGGTTCCCTGCCTGAATGTCCTCCTCCTTCCCCAGTTCCTTGACCTGTGCATTTCCATGGCTATGGAAATCAAAGGCCTAACGAAAATATTCAACACACACCCAGAGGCTCATTCCTTGGGGCCTCATCTGCCTCCATGAGCTCCTTCTTTCCCTGGTCTCTGTTTCTCTGATAACATGCATGATGTCAGTCTGAATGAGAAACTCGGCCCTGTCTTCAGGTGCCATTTTAAAATCTCAGTCACACAAGGCAACCACTGAATTAGCGGAGTTTACAGTTAGGATTTGTACCAGATTAATTCAATAAATGAAATAAAATATGCTAGTATCTCCATTTTTAAAATATCCTCACCACACTAAGGACTTCCACTCATCTTTCCTGAAACGCCTTTGTTCTCTTAGCTTCCTTTACACCAAAGAACCACAATCCATTCCTTCCCCATTCTTATGAAGACCCACTATGCCTTTTTTTCTCTGAAACCCTGAAATCAACCAACACCCAGGCCAGGTCCTTGGGATCTTTATTTCCATCACAGAGATGTATTAGGGAACTTTTGTCCAATAAAAGATAACTTACTCTCAAAGAGGAAACTGGTGCTTGTTGTTAAAACCATAATATTTTGCCAGACTAATTACATTTACATATACTACATCTAAAATCTAGGAATGTTTACGTATGTGCAGCTCAGTAATTGCTGCTCTATTCTTCCATAAACCACTGGGCATGCCTACATTATCATCTGGAGAAAGCAGAGAGGGCTGGCTTCTCTTTACCCTTTCAGAACGTGAATCACAGACAAGGTCCAGAAAACCACACCTTCAATGCCACAGTAAGTTGTGAGAAGGGCAGATGCAGAGCATTTTGCTGAGAATTGCAAAATCAAGGAAGCACTGAAGAAGTGCAAGTGCAAAAGTCATTAATTTTCAAACCAGTAAGAACTAGTCTGGAATTTGAAAAAGATGATGTGAAATACAACAAACTTATGGGATATATCCCCTTAAGTATACCAGAACAACCTCGCCATCATTCCTGAACGACTGATGTAGGTGATACAGGACAAGGTTTGTCAAAAAAAAAAAAAAAAGTTAACATTCCACTGAAGTATAACAAACAGGAAAGTGTACAAATCACCCGTGCACAGCTTGATCTACCTTCACAAACTGCGTATGTACCCATAACCAGCAGCCAGCTGAGAGAACATTTCCATCCACCCAGAAGTCTTCCTCTTATGCCCTTCCAGTATGCTCCAAGGGTAATCATTCTCCTGACTTCTGATAAACAGCTTCTGATAAACTGATTTTGCCTGTTGTTAACCTTTATATTGATGGAATCATGTGGCATGTCCTCTTTGGGGTCTGGCTTCCTTAGTTCAACATTATGTTTGTGAGATTCTTCCTTCCTTTTTTTTGCTTACTGTGTATCATCAGTATTATTTAATATTAGCTTCATAGTATAAATAGCATATATTGAATTGAAACATTGAATTCCTTCTGTTGGAATATATTTATCTTTTTTCTGTTTGCATTTTTCTTTTTATTTAAAAAATTCAAAACCACAGAAAACATAAATCATCTATAATCCCAATACACACACATACATACACACTCTACTGTTCTGCCCAAGGAGTGTAACTGACTTCAGCTGTGTTCTATTCTACAGTTCTAAGTTTTAAATGACCTCCTCTTCCTCCTCCTTCTCTCTCTTTCTCTCCCCACCATACTCCTTGGGCCATTCTGTGTTCAGTGAGATCCAGGATTATGAATGGTTCACCCTGGATCTCCCTATAGTTGGGTAACTGGAAGCCAGAAGGACAAGCTTCCTTCTCCCATCAGGATCATATAGACTGAGGAACAATTTTACCATAGGAAAGGGGGTGCTATTACCAGACAAAGGGGGTTGTACAATAAGAATGGACAAGAGAAAAATATGGTCACCACAGGGTGCCAGGCTCAGGGTGCATCATCGCTAATGTAGAAATTATGTCTTAGTTTGTGTCCCTACAACAACTGAATGAGTTAGAAACGGAGACTTTTAGTCAGTTCCACACCTAATGTCTAGATCTGAGGGATGTCTCTTGTTTAATACAAATACATTTTTAGCAGGATTTACAGAAAGCTTGGCATGGCTCAAATTCAGTTGCTAGGAAGTCAACCTTGGCAGCATTACATCTAAGGAAGGAAAGGGGATGGGCTGTGTGCTGCAGGACTGAAACCCAAGTAGATTAGCTAGCTAGCCCAGGGCAGCACCCCCAGCCTTGGCCCTGGAGGAGGCTTAAGGCATGGACAGCTTCCCTGGATACCCATGTGCCAATAAGAGTGGGGGCCTGGGCTTGCATCCAGGCTTTCCAGCTGGCAGAGTGCTACCTGTATACTTGTCTAAGTACCCCACCTCATCAGAGTGCTATCTCTGGGAGATGACAGCCTTGATTGGATGAATGAAGGTGGGATGAGAAGGAAGAATAATCAGAGTTTCTCTGGCATTACCATTGCTGGTAGTAGACAGTCCTTCACTGGTACAATTATTGCACAGGCTGCTATTTGTCCACGTTTTCAGATAACCAGATTAGGCTTTTATTTCCAAGGATACTGTTGTGCATCTTCTGGATACAGAGACCTAGTAATATGTCGACCCCTTTAACACAGAGTGTTCTTGGTACTGGCTTGGAGACTTAAGTCACTGTCTCCTGGATATTTATAGTGGAAGATTAAAATAGAATGAAAGCCCCTGCTGCTGTGCTAATTTTAAGAATTGTGGAATCACACTATATTTGAAGGATGAGGAATCCCCATTCATTCACATATCTAATGTGATAGATAGTGTCATTGTTTACTTTATGTGTTAACGTGGCTGGGTCACAGTACCCAGATATTTTGTCAAACGTTATTCTAGATGTTTCTGTGAAAATAGTCTTCCGGGGGCGCCTGGGTGGCGCAGTCGGTTAAGCGTCCGACTTCAGCCAGGTCACGATCTCACGGTCCGTGAGTTCGAGCCCCGCGTCGGGCTCTGGGCTGATGGCTCAGAGCCTGGAGCCTGTTTCCGATTCTGTGTCTCCCTCTCTCTCTGCCCCTCCCCCGTTCATGCTGTGTCTCTCTCTGTCCCAAAAATAAATAAACATTGAAAAAAAAAAAAGAAAATAGTCTTCCGATGAGATTAGCATTAAAATCATTAGAATTTGAGTAAAACGGAGTAAGAGCCAGAATGAGGGTGGGCCTCATCAAATCAGTTGAAGGCTGTCAGAAAAAGACTAACCTTTCCCGAGGAAGAGGGAACTCCATCAGCAGACTGCATTTGGACTCAAGCTGCAACATCAACTCTTCCCTGGGTCTCCAGCCTGCCAGCCCACTCTTCTTCAGATTTTAGTCTTGCCAGCCTCTACAATCACAGGAGCCAATTCCTTAAACTCTCTCTCTCTCTCTCTCTCTCTCTCTCTCTCTCTCTCTCTCCTTCTGATTTGTTCTATTTTTCCAGAGAACTCTGACTCAGAGAGAGTGACAGGGCCTAAATACTCAGAACTCATCTAAGAGGCCCAACAGAATCACTTCATCTCATCCTTAGAACATGCCTGCCTTAGTTACTGATACTCATCTAATTTGACAATGAGAAGCTGGAGGTAGGAAAATTAAATTCCTTGTCCAAGTTTATAGACAGTGGCAGATCTGCATTCTAATTATGGGATGTGTGCCTCCAAAGTTCAAGCTCACTTTTCTATGTGTCCCAATGCCTTTGAGGGACTCAACACGTATTTGACTCATTCATTCTGCTTTACACCTGACCACCCTGGCCACTCACAGCAAAAGCAAATGCTGCCTACTCTCTCCACACACATACACCCAGATCAACTCTGTTCACACCAGGGGCATTCTTCCCAGCTGCAGCTCTGGCCTGGAGTTTGTTCACACAACCTGGTGCTAATAGAGATTCCAGAAGCTCCTGGCTTCACGGACAACATCAGAGTCAAAAGAATGCAAAATAGAAGCAGTGAATATTTTCCAGAGGAAAATGGGCTCCCTGCTTGAGCAGACCTTGCTTGACCTCTTGAGCAGGGGCAGAATGTGGGAATATGGCTAAGAGAGACAGAACTGAGGTGCCCCAAGCTGCCATGGAAACATGGGAAGGTGTTCCACTGGAGAATTGTTACACCTTTTCTGATCTCTCCCAGGATTCATTGAGCAAACCAGTGTAGATAATTTGCATAATTTAACTCATCCTATCAACATATTTCCTGAGCATGCATCATTTGTCAAATGTCACGCATCACGCCAGAGAGATGATGGAGAATAAGAAAACCCTGCTTACCAGTCACTAAAGTCTCTTTCTCTGGTGAGGAACACAGGAAAATAGCCAGGCAATGACAACACATTGCGATAGGTGTAACGGAAGAAGGGAAGTGTGCTGTGGAGGCACAGGATGGACACAGCAACAAATGCCATTGCATGTGAGTCCAGGAAGGCCTTCTGGAGGAGGTGATATCTAAGCCAAGACCTGAGGAAATGAATTCTATAGTAATAGAGATGAGAATGGAAAGAACAGTTTTCTGGATAAACTGAAAATGTGCTGAGGTTGGAGGGCTACATCTCAGAATGCTCAAGACAATTGCAAAGAATTCAAGTGTGACTTCGGTAAGATATCAGGGTGGGGCAGCATGTCATGAGTATCAGGAGGTGATGTATGGGGGAAATTGTTTGAAGCCAATTCAGCAAACTGATTAAAGCCACGGTCTATAACAAAGTTGGGCTCAAGAAGCAATAAGGAGAAAAGAGGGGGAAATGATGGAAAGCATGAGGAGAACACAATTTGCTTTTCTCACCTGTGGGTGCTGGTGTGCATTTGGCTTCCATTCCTCACTGACAGGCATCCCCTGTTTGGGAGCTCACTTCCTCAGCTGTAAATGGATAACAGCCCTGCCTGTTCACCTCATAGATAGTTATGAAGATCAAATCCTCAGTGCCTGGGAAATGGCTGTGCCCTTCCTGCTCCACTCTCCCTTTGGAAGTCTCCAGCTCAGAATAGAGAGCCCCTCAGTGCCTCAATACCTGGAGGCTTTACTCTTCAGAAGCCAAGAGATTCTTTTCCTGACAGTGTTCCCCTCGGAATATTCTGAGTCTTTAACCCATTGGGCAAGGTTACTAGGCTCTTCTATTCACTGTGCTCATGAACCTGATACTATGGCCATGCAGAATTCCAAATCTGGCTTGGGAACAACAAAATGAAGTCAAACAAACAAAGCAAACAAAATAACATAATTCCCTCTACTCGTCTGTAAATTTGGTCACCACGCCAGCGCTACAACCACTAACACAAGGTTAATGAGAAAGACCTGAGACTTGAATGTGGTTTCAGGCATCTGTGCCTTTGCACTAGCTGTTCCCACTGTGCACACTTCATGTTTCTGATCCTACTCCTGACATATTCCTGCACTCGTTTGCAGGCCTCCCTCCCCTGGGAAGCCTTTTCTGACACCTGGTGCGGCTGTACTTGGGATTCCTCCTCTATGTGTCCACAGCAGACTGTATCTCCAACATCACTGTAACCTCTATGAATCTCTTCTTGAACTTGGAGTTAAAATATGGTCATGTGTTTTATTTTCTTAATCTCTCAGATCCCAATTTTCTTCCTTACTGTGTATTATTCCATTATATTATTTCATTACTATACAGGATCAATTTTTTTAGAGTACTCTTTCCCCCAAAAAACTGTTAAAAATAAACAAGTAAAACAATAACAATATGAGCTTATGAAATCCAAAAGTAAAGAGGAACGGCATCAGAGAGAAAAATTTCTGCCATTACTTTAAGTTTCTATTTAAACTCCAGTTAGCTAACATACAGTGTAATGTTAGTTTCAGGCATACAATATAGTGATTCAACACTTCTATACATCACCTGGTGCTCATCACAACTGCACTCCTTAATCACCATCACCTATTTCTCCCACCCACTCTGTCTACCATTGTCTTTAACTACCAAGTCTATTACAGTGGAAATTCCTCACTGCCACTCTGACGGGGCATGTAGGCTCAACTTTCCCCAGAGTCTCACTTGTCCAATAGCTGTGCCACCCTCTATGGTTCTTCAAAGGAAAGTAAGTTCACATCCTCTGAACCAAGCTAGGCCAAGAGGCCCCCACCACTGGCTCCCCATTAGAAAGTCCTCATGCTCAGTTCTTTCAAGTACACACCCAGCCTTCCCTTAGGCTATCAGCCAGATTTGAGAATTCTGGTCAAAGTGACGATGAAATCTGATATATCTCCAATTTAGAATCCTTCTTCCCTTCTCTTCCTGGAAATCTACTTAGGAGAAAAGGCAGTTTTTCATGCACATAGCATAGGACTGTCCCTTCCCTGTATGATGAAGTTACACGCTCATCCTCCCAAGAGACATGCTCCTTGCTTCTCAACTCCCTCAGCAACTCAAGAGTGATCTACTTTTCCAATGATCAAGTGATTCCAATGTATCTACGTATGCATCCATATTTTCAAGGTACTCTACTCTGTCCCCACCTCCCGGTTAAAAAGACTGCTCCTGGTGAGTGGAAAGTGGATTGCTGAAGAAGTAGGAGGAGGAGAAAGAGGAGGAGGAGGAAAGAAAATTTAATCTCTGGCATGTGTCACACCATAGTAAAATATACGATTCTGCATTGCAACCATCCAGTTCTATGTCAGGACCTGTCACTAGCCCATGGATTTGTTCAGAGCAGGATTTATATCCCGCTTATGTCCATTAGGTATTATATCTTATTTCTATCTACATCCACTATTTCTAAGATAGAAGCTGATGCAGAATTGGAATCTAATGATTTACTTATTATTTAATGAAATAAATAAGAATGAATGAATGCAACAGCCCCCTGCTAGAGTCCTCTCTGGGTACCATGTTCAAAATGAAAAAGGCCCTTTATCTGTGGCCACCAGAATTCTATTCCTGAAAAAGACATCTGACTTTTCTTTTGATAAATCCACTTACATGTTATCTGGCTTTCTGGCTATCTTCTATTGAGAAGCAATAAACTCAGGTTGGCTAATAACAATAAAATTGGAAGTACCATGAGCAAAGCCTTCTACAAGAGGGTGGAAAGACCCACCATGAAGAAAAGTCACAGTCTCCTCTTAGACCATATGGGATAAGAGTGATATAAAAATCTTTCACACATCCGTATCTTCTTGTCAATGAGTGAGTTCATGTGCACATGGTGTCCACAGGTTCTGGCCCCGGCTCTACTACCACTTCACTGGGTGACCCTGGACACATCTCTGTCTCTCTCTCGGCCTCAGTCTCCCCTCTTCTGAAAGGCAGTGGCATGAACAGACTATCTCCATGCTCATTTGGAAAATTATATCCCTGTTCACTCAATTCCTTGAAGCTCGTAAAGGCTTCATGCCTATAATGAAAGGTGACCTATTGTTCTGACTCACAGGTCCTTCCCTTTACCATATACCCTCAGGTGACGACTTGGCCAGGGGATTCTTACTCAATATTTGCCAGCATGCTGTATCCCAAGAGAAATGCAGTTATCTGATAGTGGGTACTTGGTTTTCAAAATCTTGAAGAGTGGCTATTTACTGCTCCCTGGTGGTTCAAGGAAGTTTCTACAGATATCCAAAGAAAACATCTCTGAGATGTAGATCCCACTCCTATCTTATTGGAAGGATTAATGAACAAAATATGTAACGTGCCAACAAATAGCCAGCTATCAAAAGCTGTTGAATAAATGCATATGCACTTGTCCCTTCCCAAAGATATTGGTCTCAATTTGTGGCTTTAGAAGAGCTTTTAAAAATACTATGTTTGTATAAGAAGAATTTAGAATATGTAATAATAACAAAATCAACAGTATATAATAGCATTTATTTATCAACCCCAAGAAATTAGAAGTGATCCAAGCAGGAGAGAGGTAAAGCAACTATGAAAAAAGAATGAATATTCATATGTTCATCTCTTCTTTTATTCATATCTCATGGAGGTGAAAAAATTGGGCAAATCTATCACTAATTGGCTTCTGTATGATCGATGTTGTATATGTTTTATTATATTTAATGCACAGAAAAACCTCAGGATGTAGAAATCAGTAGTCTTATTCTACACAGAAGGAAACTGAGGCTCAGAGGTGAGTAATTAGCTGAATATTCCATGGTTAACACATGGCCAGCATGCAGAATTTAATCCAAGTCTGTACTGCTCCAAATTATGGCTTCTCCTAAATACACAACCCATGCTTCTAGGGGTTTTAAATCATTTTATCCTTCTATCCCTTTTATAGGTGGAGAAATTGACTCAGAGAGATGCTATTTGTCCCGTGGTGTACTGGTAAGTGTTTAACAAGCAGCTCAGGGTGGTGGTGGCAACAGGCTGACTTGTAATATTTGCTAATTTCCATGCCTGTTTTATTGAAAGTGGAGTTGGGAAGAAATGTGCACAATTGAGCACATCACTGGTCTCATGTCTTGCAGTGACATCTCACAAGTTCATATTGAGTACCAACATGTCCTGGACCGATCTGAAGAAGAGCTGAAGTGCCTGAGTCCAACTCCAGCTCTCTTCTGCATTCTTACCTGGACAGCAGAACCCGAGGATGGCTAATGTCACCCTGCTAATGGTTTCACCTACTGGCCATGTTAGTCTTGGATTCCTTCTTTTTCCTACTGACTCAGGCTTCACGACATGAGGGTATCAAGTCCCAAGGTGAAACAGCAAGACATTCATGGAGTACAAAACGAGTGGCCATCTATCCAGAATAGTACCCCTAAGTGCAGAAAAGTGGTGCCCTACTTCCCAGTGTGGTTCCAATCACCACCAGCCAGACCTCTGCAATATGCTTTGTCATAATGGACTGTGTGCCCCATGGAAGCAGAATGTTTGTCTTTTTTATCCACATTGCATCCCCAGCACATAGAACAATGGACTGCTTCATGGTAGATGCTCAATAAACACTTGATGAATAACTATCTCTGGCCATTGTATTAAAATTTCACCATAAGGTATATTCCTTACTACTCTGATATTGGATAGGCCACTTAAACTCTCTGGACATGTTTTTCCATCTGCAAAATGAAGGACATAGAATTGAGGGACAGTGGTAGAATCAAAATAATGTACATCAAGTGCTAGGTACACAATAGACAACTAAGAGCAATTACTGTTTTTGTTATTATTATTATTATTATTATTATTATTTTATTTAGCTTTTCCATTTTCGAGATCCTCACAATGTAAAACAGGATCCCTAAGCAAGGTAGGTACTGATCATAGTACATTACGTGCATTTGCTGGAGAATTTCACATCACGTTATCTCAGTCGATACTCATAACCTTTCTCTATTAAGATAGGTATCAACAATTTTATTTTACAGATGAAAAAAAAAATGAGGCCTGAGCAATTAGTAGCTCCTGGGATTTCTTCTCACCAAACCTTCTCTGCTTGGATAACTCTTTGGTGATTGCTTTACAGCCAAGTTTGCTTGTCCTATTTATTCTAAGTCTTCCCTGCCTCTTCCGCCCAAAACAGACTTTGCCATTTCCCTCTCAGTGCTCCCACTGCATGGGACAGCAATATCTACCATGATGGTCACAACTGTCCTTCATTCTTCCACTTATTTAAAACCTGTTTATTGGCTGCCTTCTAGCTGTCAGCAATTCTGTTCAGTTTTAGGTACACAGTGACAGGTAAAACAGATAAGACTTCCTACATATATAGAGCTCAGATCTAGTGAAAGAGACAAATATTTATTTTTATTTTTTTTTAATATTTATTTATTTTTAAGAGGGAGAGACAGAGCACGAGAAGCGGAGGGGCAGAGAGAGGGAGACACGAAATCCAAAGCAAGCTCTAAGCTCTGAGCTGTCAGCACAGAGCCCAACATGGTACTCGAACTCACAAGCTGTGAGATCATGACCTGAGCCAAAGTCAGACACTTACCTGACTGAGCCACCCAGGTGCCCCTATGAAGGAGACAAATATTAATCAAATAACCAGAAACTATAATTTTTTTTCTTCAACGTTTTTATTTATTTTTGGGACAGAGAGAGACAGAGCATGAACGGGGGAGGGGCAGAGAGAGAAGGAGACGCAGAATCGGAAACAGGCTCCAGGCTCCGAGCCATCAGCCCAGAGCCCGACGCGGGGCTCGAACTCACGGACTGCGAGATCATGACCTGGCTGAAGTCGGACGCTTAACCGACTGCGCCACCCAGGCGCCCCAACCAGAAACTATAAATAAAAATCTAAGTCACTGGGATTGAGATAGTAAAGGGTGGCTTAGAATTAGATTGACTTTTTTTCCCCCAAGCAGGGACATCAAACATGGCCTTGTGTGGCATATTAAAGATTTCAGATTTGGGGGCACCTGGGTGGCTCAGCTGATTAAGCATCAGACTTAGGCTCAGGTCATGATCTCACAGTTTGTGAGATCAAGCCCTGCATTGAGCTCTGTGCTGACAGCTCAGAGCCTGGAGCCTGCTTTGGATTCTGTGTCTCCCTCTCTCTCTGACCCTCTCCTGCTCACATGCTGTCTCTCTCTCTCTCTCTCTCTCTCTCTCTCTCTCTCAAAATTAAACATTAACAATAAATAAATATTGGGCAAAAGACATGAATAGGCACTTCTCCAAAGAAGACATCCATATGGCCAACCGACACCTGAAAAAATGTTCAACATCACTCAGCATCAGGGAAATACAAATCAAAACCACAATGAGATACCACCTTATCCCTGTCAGAATGGCTAACACTAACAACTCAGGCAACAACAGATGTTGGCAAGGATGCAGAGAAAGAGGATCTCTTTTGCACTGTTGGTGGGAATGCAAGCTGGTGTAGCCACTCTGGAAAACAGTATGGAGGTGCCTCAAAAAACTAAAAATAGAACTACCCTATGACCCAGCAATTGCACTACTAGGCATTTATCCAAGGGATACAGGTATGCTGTTTCAAAGGGACACACGCACCCCCACATTTATAGCAGCACTATCAACAATAGCCAAAGTATGGAAAGAGCCCAAATGTCCATCGATGGATGAATGGGTAAAGAAGATGTGGTATATTTACACAATGGAGTATTACTCGGCAATCAAAAAGAATGAAATCTTGCCATTTGAAACTACGTGGATGGAACTGGAGGGTATTATGCTAAGTGAAATTAGTCAGAGAAAGACAAGTATCATATGACTTCACTCATATGAGGACTTTAAGAGACAAAACAGATGAACATAAGGGAAGGGAAACAAAAATAATATAAAAACAGGAAAGGGGACAAAACATAAGAGACTCTTAAATATGGAGAACAAACTGAGGGTTACAGGAGGGGTTGTGGGAGGGGGGATGGACTAAATGGGTAAGCACTAAGAAATCTACTCCTGAAATCATTGTTGCACTATATGCTAACTAATTTGGATGTACATTTAAAAAAATTAAAAACAAAACAAGTTAAAATTTTAAAAATGAATTAATATTTAAAAAACAATAAATAAACAAACAAACAAATAAACATTTCAGGTTTTTGTCTAGGAATCCAAAAAGGATTTAACAATAACAGGGACTTGATTAGAATTTAATTGTAAAATATCAGTGTCTTTTTTTTTTTTTTTAAGATAATGTGACTACCTGAAGACAGAGGCCATATTCGGTATCCTTGTAGCATCTACAAGGTAGCTGGCATATAGCAGGCACTTACAATTGTTTTCTGAAATAATGACTAATAAACAGTAACAACTAAGATTTATTAAGCATTACATTGGACACATCTATACATCTGTACATATTCTATAATCCTGCAATGCTCCACCAAAGCAGCCACTGTTATACCAATTGCGAGCTTAGAAGACTAGAATACCAAGATGGTATCACTTGGTACCCTTGGTAGGTGATAAAGCCAAGATTCAAACCTGGCCTGGAATATTCTTTCAGGTTCTGTATTCTTCTCACAGCAATATGCCCAGACTGGTGCTATCCCGTATGGCCTCCTACAGAAGTCTCTTGAGGAAATGAAACCTTTTCCTCAGTCTCCTGTCTTTCTCAATTCTATAGGCACTGGAGGTCATCCTTGTCTGATACCTCTTCTACACTATAATCATTCTACCTGCTCAGTCGTCTTACTGTCAAATCTGCATCAAGTCCAATGGAGAGCTTTCTCATCAATTCCAACACCAGCCCCCAGGGCCTGACCATTACTATGTCCCTAGCCCCTAGGCATCTCACTTCTAAGCCAGCCTGGGTCAAACAGCAGTGGCCCTTTATTTTTCTTTATCCAACCATCAGAAATTACCTACTTCAGGGTCCCAGAAGGTGACTCTCAACTTGTAAAGCAGAATCTACCCTACACTGTTTTCTTCTATTTTTATTTTTTTCAAGCTTTATTGGGATAGAATTGACACATGAAATTGTGTAAGTCTGATTTGATACATTTATATGTTGCAAAAAGATGACCACCATAGTGTTAGCTAACAGCTCCATTATATCACATAACTACCATTTCTTTTGTGTGCGTGTGAGAAAATTTAAGACCTACCAGCAACTTCCAAGTATTTAAGGCAGTATTATTAACCATAATCATCATGCTGTACATTAACTCCCCAGAACATACCCTCTCAACAACACCTCCCTGTTTCCCCCACCCCCAGACCCTGGAAACCACCATTCTACTCTTTGTTTCTAGGAGTTTGGCTTTTTTAGCTTCCACATACAAGTGACATCATATAGTATTTACCCTATAGTGTTTTGAATTCAAAGTGATCCATGTTTTATAGCTCCTATCAAGAACTTCTTTGGTTCTTAGTAAGAGAAGCCCAAAAAACAAATGTCACAAGTGAATCAGGAGTTTTGTTATTCCTATATAGCAAGAAATCTAGAGGTAAGCAATCCAGGGCTTCTACAGCTATTTCAAGATGATAACAGGAACCCAAGCTCTTCCTTCCTTTTTTTCAGTACTCCTTTACCATGTGTTGGCCACCAAAATGGCTGAAGTACTTCCAGTATCACAGTCATGGTCTAGGCAAGAAGAAGGGGAAGGCAGAAAATAAAGGAACACACTGGCTTAGTGGACTCCTTTTATTTTTTTTTTAATTTTTTTTCAATATATGAAATTTATTGTCAAATTGGTTTCCATACAACACCCAGTGCTCATCCCAAAAGATGCCCTCCTCAATACCCATCACCTATCCTCCCCTCCCTCCCACCCCCCATCAACCCTCAGTTTGTTCTCAGTTTTTAAGAGTCTCTTATGCTTTGGCTCTCTCCCACTCTAACCTCTTTTTTTTTTTTTTCCTTCCCCTCCCCATGGGTTTCTGCCAAGTTTCTCAGGATAGTGGACTGCTTTTAAAGACCATTTTCGGGGCACCTGGGTGGCTCAGTCGGTTAAGCATCTGACTTCGGCTCAGGTCATGATCTCACAGTCCGTGAGTTCAAGCCCCGCGTCAGGCTCTGTGCTGACAGCTCAGAGCCTGGAGTCTGCTTCGGATTCTGTGTCTCCCTCTCTCTCTGACCCTCCTCCGTTCATGCTCTCTGTCTCAAAAATAAATAAACACTAAAAAAATTTAAAAAAAATAATAAAGACCATTTTCTAAACCCCACCAATAGCTCCGCTTATGTCTGATTGGCTAGAATCTAGTCACATGACCACTTCCAGTTCTGGTTTTAAATTGGGCTCTTAAATTTTTTTTTTCAACGTTTATTTATTTTTGGGACAGAGAGAGAGAGAGAGAGCATGAACGGGGGAGGGGCAGAGAGAGAGGGAGACACAGAATCGGAAGCAGGCTCCAGGCTCTGAGCCATCAGCCCAGAGCCCGACGCGGGGCTCGAACTCACGGACCGTGAGATCATGACCTGGCTGAAGTCGGTCGCTTAACCGACTGTGCCACCTAGGCGCCCCATTAAATTGGGCTCTTATTATTGTCACATGTATGTAGTCCTTTGCTAAGTATCAAGGTGTTCCTTCTATATTATCTCATTTACTCCTCAGAACAGGCTTTTCACGAACACATGATGAATTGTAGGTACAAGTCAACTTTTCCGCCTTCTAGAGATACGGATGATGAATTGGATCTTGAACAGAGATAAACTGCTATCCCAGGGATCCTTCAACAATTTCCTCCCTTGGACAAAGTCTTTAACGAAAGAACACATCATCATTTGGGATCAACATTTTAATACTGCTATAATTCATTTTCTTAACATGGAATCACATGGTCCCACAAAGATGAGAACAGAGAAGCAGAAAATACCCCGAGTACATGAGCAAGATTCAGGAAGCTAATCTCTCACACTGGGAATGAGGAGGCTCTTTTCCCTCCTGCCTTAGCCTCTATTCCTAGTTCTTAAATGTACTCAACCAGCAAAATCAGTTGAGAAGCTTTTGAAGAAAATGTATTTCTGAACCCCAGCCAGAGTTTCTACTTCAGCAAACTTAAGCTAGAGTCTGCTCTGCTTTTCATATGACTTCGGAGATCTCTGTGATCCCCTCCACATGAAAACTGGCTTATATTCTCTGGATATATAGACTTTGTCAGGTACTCACTATCAGCTTTGTGAATGCACAGCCGCACTGAAGCCTAATATTTGTGTGAGACAGATAGCACTTGTTCTCATTTCCTGTTTCCCTCCAACTGAGGCTTATCAGCTAAAAACTACTTGATTAAGGGCCCATGGCTAATGGATGGTGTTTCCAGGATTCCCAAACAGATCAGTTTGACTCTGAAGCCCATGGGTTTTTCCATTCTGATATGTTGCCACGACTGAGTCTGTCTAGCCAAAGAGGAAGAACATCCTTGAGGCATGCCAGAATCATTTCTCACCAGCATCCCCACAGACCCCGTGCTGACTAATAAATGCCTACACGAATCTTGTATCACTGCTTCCCAGCAGTCCCTGCCTCCAAGGTTTCCGCGGACCTGTTCCAAAGGTCTCAAAGGACTGACGAATGTCATCTACGCAGACAAATTGGGGGCTGGTTAAAGGAGGGCAAAGGGATGGATGGATGGGAATATAGAGGCAGGCTGGAAAATTAATGTTCCAAATAATTTTCAGTTGGCATGAAGTGATTTTTCCTTGGGCATTTTTCCTCTTCCAGTTTTGTAATTCATGTTTATTTTCAGTGAAATTCAGTCCATCTGTATCTGATTCATTCACACTTTATTCATCAGCAGACGGCTCGTCAGAGAAACAAATTCTGATGTGGCTGCACTGTTTTGCTGTGGAATCGGGGTCTGTCTGGAAGGCCAAGGCAAGGTGGCTTGCGAGAAGCACGTAGGAAAGCAGGTGAAGTGGGTTCACTCATCCCGCACCCTTCTGTTCTGTCTCCCCTCTTTTAGGCAGCTCTGATGGTCTTCACAACTATTTTGTGATCAGGCTTGTACACAGGCCTTTCCCTCTCTGCTGGCTCCTTTTCATCTGTCCAAAGCATGCTCACGTTTCTCTCATCCTAAAACACACAACAGACTGCCCCCAGACAGAAAGCTGCCCCCGAACAGAAAGACCACAAACAACAACAGCCTTTCCCACCTCCATTCAGCCTCCAATACAGTTCCTTCCATACCAGCCCATCAGAAGTGTGCATTCTGCGTGCCAGCCTCTCCTCGGTATTTCTCATTCCTCTGTTTTGCCCATCTGCCTCCTGCACTTGGCTGAGACCTTCTAAGGAGAGTCTTCTTTTTCATTGCCAGACTCAATGATTATGTTCTGGTTCTGTTTGATTAGGCTCTCTGTTGCACTTGCTGCTGTAGACAGTTTCCTCCTCCCTCACACTCCGCTATACTGGTTTCTTCCATCCTTCCCCTTCTTCCCTTCTTTTTGGACTCATATGTCTCTACCCTTCCTTATTCATAAAAGAAATTATGCAATATGGCCCAAAATCCTTGACTGAAGTTTCTGGGGCCAGAATGTCTGGGTTCGAAGCCTGCTGTGCCATTTCCAAACAGTGTGACCTTAGTCAAGCTTCTTAAGCATCTCTGTGTCTCAGTGTCCTCAACTGAAAATTAGGGGAAATTATTATAGTTCTTACTCACAGGGTTGACACAGAGATTAAATTAATTTACTATCCATAAAACTCTTCAAATATCACCTAACATCATAGGTAATACTCAATAGATTTTGAGCACATCTCCATATTCTGTAAATGCTTACATAGGACTGATGATAGATGGTAATGTATTCTAATGAAATTGTGATTCTTTTAAAGTTATGTTGGATGCATATTCTGCTCTATAGGAGATAGTGCCTAAGCCTATAGATTTAAAAAAGTGTATATGGTTTTACTCACATACATACACCTAAAGATAGAAACTAAGATTAAATTATTGCCTAAAAACAAACAAACAAGCAAACAAAAGCAATGGGACCAACACTAATTACAATAAAAGTGGAATGGTCATTTAAAAATTAGTTAAAATACATTAAATGCAAAGAATAATGACAGAGGAATATAGAGACATTTTATAATGATCAATTCATTAGAAAATTATGAACTCATACATGTGTATGTACCAAATTAATTATTTCTAAATTTTGTTTTAGAGAGAGAGTCCATGAGTGGGGGAAAAGTGCAGGGGGAAAAGGGAGGGAGGGAGGGAGGGGGAGAGGGAGAGAGAGAGAGAAAAGGAGAGAGACAGAGAGAGAGAGACAGAGAGAGAGAGACAGAGACAGAGAGAGAGAGAGAGAGAGAGAGAGAGAGAGAGAATCCCAAGCAGGCTCCACGCTCAGTGCAGAGCCCAATGCAGGGCTCAATCCCACAACCCTGGGATCATGATCTGAGCCAAAATCAAAAGTCAGACACTCAACCAACTGAGCCACCCAGGCACTCAGTATGCACTGACTTAAAGGAAGCAATAAACAAATCCACAGCCAGATTTGGAAGTTTTAATTCTCTTCTCACAGCATTAAAGAAACAAGCAAACAGGGGCACCTGAGTGGCTTAGTCGGTTAAGCTTCCGACTCGATTTCATCTCAGATCATGATCTCATGGTTCATGAGTTTAAGCCCCACATAGGGCTCCACCCTGACAGCTAGGGGCCTGCTTGGGATTCTCTCCCACCCTCTCTTTCTGCCCCTCCCCACTTGCTCTCTCTCTCTCTCTCTCTCTCTCTCTCTCTCTCTCTCTCTCTCTCAGACAGGTAAACTTAAAAAAAAAAAGCAAACACAAAACTCAACAAAAAACATAAGTAAAGCTATAAAAAATATAAGTGTTGTCAATCACCACTGGCCTAGCTTATATTTATAGAAAACTACATCTAACAAGTGCATAATGCACATTCTCTTCAACTCGATTTATAATGTTCGCCAAGAGAGACACTATGTTGGGTCACAGAAAGTCTCAATGACCTAGAAAAAATTTTCTTACAAACTTTACTCATTGATCTCAACAAAATTAGAGTGTCAGAAAAATAAGATATCTAACAATGTATCTTACATATGGACATTAACATACTTCTACATAACTTACGGGTCAATGTAAAAATAATGAGGAAAACTAGAAATGATTATCAACTGAATGATTTGACACACATGTCAAAATTGTCGAAATGGATCTAAAGCAGTACTTGGAGACAAAAATAGTTTAGTGAAGAGATCAATTCCCTTTATTGTAGCAGAGAAGACATCACTAAATTTCCTACACATATTACAAACATAGTAAGATAATATTATTAATACCTTCATACCAGTAAATTCAATAACTTAGGTGAAATGGGAAAAAGAATTCTTGAAAAAAACACAACTTAAAAAACCTGATACAAGAAGTAATATAAAATGTAAACAGCTCTGTATCTCATAAATCTATGGCTTTCAAAGTCTGGTCCTCAAACCAGGACTATCAACATCATGCAATACTGTATTAAAATGAAACTTTTTAGCCTCACTTTGGAACTACTAAACCAGAAACTCTGAAAATGATGTTCAAAAATTTTTGTTTAAAAGCCCACTAGACAATTCTGATGCATGCCCATCTTTGACAATTGCTCTTTTAAAGAAATTGAATTTACTGTCAAAGATATTTACACAAACAAATCTCAGGACCCAGGTGTTATTCCTGGGTAATGCTATCAAATAGTTAAGGAATCAATAATAGTAATCACTACCTTTCAGAAAATAGGGAACCAGAGAATACTTCACTACTACTTTCATGAGACCAGTGCCCTAAGAGAAAAATCTGAAAAAGATATTCTAAGTAAATAAAATCATAAGCAATATCTCTCATTAACTCAGGAGAAAAAATCCTGAACAAAATATTAGCAAATTAAATCTAACTATACATAAAAGGAATTAAGTGACCCCTGTCCTAGTAAGAAAAAAGGTTATTTTTGTTTTTTTTTTAAAAAAAACCAAGCAATGAAATTAACCATACTAACAAAAGTGAGAAAAAAACATAATTATATCTTAATAAATTGAAAAATTCATTTGAAAAGTTCAGTATCTATTCATCATAGAAACTTTTAACAAACTAGGAATAGAAAAAGAAACTGTTTTCAATATGATACAAGCATCTACTATAGCAATATTAACGGTGGATGAACCATGAATAGCCAATACGCACATTTGAAGTTCTCAGCACTATTAATCATCAGGGAAATGCACACTTGAATCACAACAAGGTGCCACTGAAGAATGGTAACACCAAATATTGATGAAGTTGGGGAGTAACCAAACTCTTAATGCATTTCTGGTGGAAATATAAAATGGCACAACTACTTTGGGGAAAAGTGTTGGTATTTCCTTACAAAATTTAAACATACCTCTGCTGTGTGACCTGGCAATTCTAGGTGTTTAGCCAAAGGAAATGAAAATCTATGCTTACAAAATGACTGGTAAAATATGTTCACAGAAACCTTATTTATAAGAGCCTAAAACTAGAATGAATAAGCAAATTGTGATATATTCACATCAAGGAATAATATTAAGTAATAAAAAAAAAACAAATTTCTTACACACTCAGCAATATGGTCAGACTGCATAGACATTATGATGAGCTCAAGAAGCCAGACACAAGAGGATAAACTGTATGATTCCATTTATATGAATTCCTGGTATAGGCAAAACTGATCTATGATAAAAAAAATTTCAGAGCAGTCATGTCTCTGGGAGATACTTTAACTAAGAAGGGAGGGAAAAGTCTAGGTTGAATTTTATTCTATAGACAGGTATGTAGGTGCATGGATGGATGCATTTGTCATATCTAATGGAATTGTAACTTAAAATTGTGCATCTTCTAGAATTTAATTTTATCTTTAAAAAGATCTGTGTTTCTTTGAACTGACAGCCCAGCTGCTGGCTTGGTTGACCTTCAACAGCAAAAATGTCGATTCAAGTTTACCTTAAACGGAAAGATACTAAATGCAAAATTGTAAAGTTCCCCAAAGTCTTCCATGTATCTATTGTGTTTGATTTCATGTGTGATTCTTCTGCTTTAAAGCCAACACCATATTTATCTCCAACTTGGGAAGCCCTCTCCTCACCAGAAATGTGTAAGTTCTCTCTTCCTCTTGTTATAAGTGGGATAAGCCCTACCAAACATTTTTTTTTGGAAATCAGTGAATAGAACATTAATTTCCTGATAGCTCAACACCCTAACTTTCCAACAGTGTTAACTTTTTTCATGTGTTCAGTCTTTTATTGTGGAGTTATACATTTCTGAATGCAAACCTCCCTTTTTGTGACATTAAAGAGATATTTGGTTTAGTTTATATTTTCCCTCTAATCAATTTTTGAAATTTAATAAACTTCTTTTTACCTTAACATTGCTTAACAGGAAAATGTACCTGGAATCATCTGTTGGTGGCCACAATTGGACATACAAATGGGAACAGTATTATCTTGCTTTTATGAAATACTGAAAATATTGGAAAATGGGACAAAGATGAGGAGAGGTAAATAAAATTCTGGTGGAATGTCTGGTGTTGATTTATATTAAATATTATATAACCTTAAAATTTTATGTAATATTATATAATAATATTCCAAAAATTAGATTTTCATTCAACACCTGCTTACCCTACAGGCCTAGCAAGCTACAATGTTCTCTCATTTCAACAAGGGATTCTGAAAATGTGTTGAGTCTAGATGCTTGAAAATACAGAGATTAAAATGAAATTCTACAAAGAAATGCAGTCTAGAGAAAGGGGACAGTCATCTATACTAATAATAGCAATCTTAACAGGATGTGACAAATGCTAACAGTGAAACAGAAGTTTTAGAAATGATGATAAGTGGCAGCTAGCCTAATTGTGGGGAAGTATATTCTGCAAGAATCCAGAATTCTTATCCATTGTTCTTACCTTTCCTGGATTGTTCCCATTGCTTTCAAGTCTCAGATTAAATGTATTAAAGGTATCTTTTCTAAACTGTCAGACTATGAGGTATCTTTGTTATATACTTTCATAGCACCATGTAATTTCCTCATAACATTTATCACAATTGTAATTAAAGATCTAGGGGTTAATTATTTGTCTAACATTGAACTCAATCTATTGGAGTGTAGGTACCTTGTTTGTTTTAGTCTTTGCTTTCTCACAGTGATTATTGTGTTACTTGGTACATATTGGATGATCAAAAGATTCTTATTAAACAACAAGAACCACGAAGAATGAGTTGAATCTTGTTGGAGCAATGATTTTCAGTGCAGATACTTCCAGAATTCTTTTGTTCTCTTACCTAAACTACAACATGCAGCTATTCCGTGTGTGGCTATTCTGTCAGCCATGATGTTGATTAGAAGGAGCCTGAATGGGCATGTACCATGTGAGCAAAATTAACCCTGTGTTGCTGTAAGCTGTTAACGATTTGGGAGTTGTCTGTTACAGAGTCATAACTTAACTGATCCTAACTGATAGAGTGGCCATATCCCAAATTCACTTCTGCTGACCAATCTAGTACTGGGTATACATTGAGCGCTAGGAGGTGCATACAGATGAATTAAATGTGGCCCCTAAACTGCTGCACCTCATAATTTCACAGTTCCTTCTTTATCATGAAAAAGAGCCTTCCCTAAATTCATAAGAAATGTCTTCTTCATATGTAATATGAGATCTTAGATATTAGTGTAGGTATGAGTCCTAAAGTCAGACAGATCTCGGTTAGAAAAAGTAGAGGCTATTTTCCAACCCCTCAAATTTAGATCTTCGCCATTGTCAGTTAAGCTGGGAATAATACTAATCGTGTAGGGGTTAACTCTTACAATGTGTCTATCTCAGGCCAGGCAGTAAATAGTAGTCATTTATAACAAAATTTAAAAAGGGAGAATGAGGTATTTTGCTATTGTTAAGAATTTTCTTTCAAGTTTTTCTTTACTAAATCATCTCTTATTCATTATTAAAGAAGAATTACTTACTTGTCTTTATATATCTGGTTAGCACAGAGGTAGACATCCAGTTAGACATGTCTTACTTGTCTTTATATATCTGGTTAGCACAGAGGTAGACATCCAGATGGTACATGATAAATGAATGTTGACTTGAACTTTGTAAGGATTGAGAGAAGGGGAGGCATTTCCACTCTGAGGATATCAGGGGAAATTTCAAAATGTCAAGGAGGTAGAAACATTTGAACTTAAATCTTGAAGCCTTGGCAAAATTTTGATAGGCTGAAGACAGAGCACCATTGTCAGAAAAAACAGCAAAGCAAAGACAGGAGTTAGAGCCTCTTGGGGTAGGTGAACAAATAGTGAGCAGTTCCGTTTGGGTATATGTAGGGCACAAAAAGTAAGAACTTGGCGAAAAGGCAGGCCAATGTCAGAATACTGAAAGCATCTTGAAGTGCATGTGAGGAGTTGAGACTTTAGTTTACAACAAAAAAGAGCTACTGAAAGCAGCAAAAGAAGAATGAGGGGTGAAGAGAACAATACTTCAGGAAGCCCAAGAATGCAGTGTAATGTTAAAAGTGCTTTATAATTACAATTATCCTGTGAGATAGAGAACATTATTTTCATCTTATATGAAAAAACTGAAGCTCAGGAGTTAAATACCTTGCCTAAGTTATAAGCACCCATAAATGGAAAAGATATCACTTAAATCTAATATTTTGTTTGATGTCAATCTGCATTTTTTCCATTTAAGACACAAACAGAATAAATTTCATTTCAAGATTTTTCAAATGTACAGGAAAATCATCCTTACAGACAGCACAGTACTATGGTTTTTTGAGCAAGTCCAGATGAATTTCCTTATTCCATTTATTTTTCTTAGATGTATTAAGAAGATAATTTGTGAAATGTAAAGTTTTAGAAGAATATAAACTAATAATAGTGCTAATTAGACAAACTTTGCTTAGAACAGTGTTGTTTAGATCTTCTAGATCTCTTCTCATTGAAACACACAAAAAAGAGATTAACTTAATTATTTTCTTATTTCTACTTGAATTTCCCTAAGTCCAATATTTATTTATAAATCAAGAAGAGCACTGACATCATAAAATCCATCCCAGTACCTATCTTTGATTTTATTCTTATTTTTTTAATGTTTATTTATTTTTGAAAGAGAGAGAGACACAGAGTGTAAGTCAGGAAGGGCAGAGAGAGAGGAGACACAGAATTTGAAGCAGGCTCCAGGCTCTGAGCTGTCAGCACAGAGCCCAATATGGGGCTCAAACTCATGAACCATGACATCATGCCCTGAGCTGAAGTCAGATGCTTAACCAACTGAGCCACTCAGGCACCTCATGATTTTAAGTTTTATAGATGGTTAAAAAGATGTCCAGGCTATGAAAGCTGAAACAGTCCAAGTGCTTGACCCATAATAAAGACCAAAACTAAGGAAAACTTCAGTGGTATGGGATATGACCTTTTCAGTCCAAGTGACACAGGGCATGAGCAAGGGTTTCAGATGGTTCAAAAAAAACAAAAACAAAAACAAAAACAAAAACAAAAACAAAAAAACAAAAAAACTAGGGCACCTGAGTGGCTCAGTCGGTTAAGCGTCCAACGTTGGCTCAGATCATGATCTCGCAGTTTGAGAGTTTGAGCCCCGCATTGGGCTCTGTGCTAACAGCTCAGAGCCTGGAGCTGCTTTGGATTCTGTGTCTCCATCTCTCTCTCTGCCCCTCCTCCACTCATGTTCTCTCTCTCTCTCTCTCTCAAAAATAAACATTAAATTTTTTTTAAAAAAATTAAAAGGACCCCTGTGTTCTGAGCACATATTCTTAGTGATTCAACATTTGCATTCAGAAGATGAGTCCTAGGACAGGGTAAAGAAAGAATGCCATATAATAGTAACTGTCTTTTACTAAATATCCACAATGAACTGGATGATTTATTTATATTATTTTTAAATGTCACATCTTTTTAGGGCATATACTACTATCCCCATTTTGTAGATAAACAAAATAAGGATCACAATGCTTTAAAAAGCTGTCCAAACCCTTCCAGCCAGTATGTGCCTAAGTGGAGACTTTTACTATACATTTTTGGAGTCATAAAGCCATATGTTTTCTATTCAATCACCTTGCCCAAGTTCCCTTCACCTATCACCTCCAGTTCTCTCTTTTAAAGTAGAAAGTGGGGGTGGGTGCAGTTGAGTTTAAGTGAGTTAGCTTGTTCTAGCCAAGAATGAATCCAATGGAGCACCGTCCGTTTGCTCTTTGCTTCCCAAACCCTGAGACAAACCTATTGTTCTATGGTTTACGAACACTCATTTCACTATACTCTTGACAAACCACAACTGATGACATGGAGCTCCATTAGACAAACGGTCAGTCCAATAAGACCTGAGTAAGTCCCTTCTCTCTTCATCCCTCATCCTTCTTTCTTACAGAAAGGACTGGTGTCTTGAAGATGGTGGGAATTAAGCCACTCATGAGGTCAATGATGGGCAGTACAGAAGTCTTAGTGGACAGAATATCTCAGCATCAAAACCAAGACCATGGGGCAATTGAATCCATTTTAAATGCCTGAAAGGAAGTTAGAAAGTAATCCTTGGGCTCAGCAGGCTTTGTTTGACTGCATCTCACTGGATATTTTGCAAGTGTTACTTATCAAAAGGTGGTTATATTTGCCTAAAGAATTAGAGTAAGGAACAAACTTCAAAAGAACGTTGGTATCTTAAGACCTACTGAGTCAGAATAAGCAACAGAGAAAAACCTTTTAAAATCAGCCCTGGACTCCTCTTTCAGCTTCCTTCCTTTCTTGGGTCTTTAGGCACACCAGAGAGTTCCCCCCTACTTCCCCCCCCCCAACCCCCGCCCTTGCGAGCTTCTCTGCTTTTGCTCTAGCTGTTACCTCTGCCGGACTTGTCCTTTCCACCTTATCAGCTTAAGCAAGCTCACACACATATTTTAAGATCTTACTAAAATGTCTCTACTCTCTGTAGCTTTCCCAAAGCCATCATCACATACAATAAGTGACTCCTTCATCTGTATATCTTCAGGATGCACATTCTTCCTGTCTTATAGCACCTTACATGATTTATCCTTGCTTACTACACTGTTTTCTTCTCCACTGAACCTGCATTTACAGGACCAGAGACCCAGCATGTGTTTACTGAAGTTTTACTGAATGCACAACTTATAGATCAGCTGTCCACGACTCATTGAGCTACTGCATCTACACCAGCAGTGTCTATTTTAGCCCCCATACCAAACCAGATTTGAATACATGATACAGAGTTCCCCAAAGATTTCTCTGGCTGCAAAGCATTAGTGAACAATGTGGCTTTTGCTGAAGATCTTAGTGTAGAGACTTGGATACAAACATCACAGACAACTAAAAATTTTTATTACATAGTTCTTATTCTCTCCAAAGTCCTGTTTTCTTCAGGAAACTACTCAGATTGATCTATCTCTTTTTGTCCCTTTCCAAGCAGTAAATAACTTTTCAGATTCTCTCCTCACATAGTTCTCCCCCAAAGATAGTCACCAATCAAACTTTAATTTTCTTACCTTTGTATTACTTAAAATAAATTCTGATAATCCTATTCTTCTGACCACTTTCCCAAATTATAGACCTAAACTTATCAGGGTGCTCACCAAAAAAAGGGTGATAATCTCCATCTCGCTAAATGGCACGTTAACCTCACCCTACCCACGGTACTTTATAATTTCCCCCCAAAGAAATAGAATACTTTCTCCAGGAAAGAATCTGATGAAAGGGATTGTCCACATTTGATTACATGAATCTTTGATCATTCAGCTGTCTTCCTCGCTGGTTATTGGGTCATCTCAGATTCCTGGAGATTCAGAGTTTAGATAAATAATAAAATGAGTCAGTGCCAGAAGTGGGCCTGTTGCTCCTCCATCTTCTTCCGTATCGAGAATAGTGGAGGAAATGGAGACTAGATAAATAATGAAAGGAAGTATCGTCCACCATTTATTCATATTTAATTGTTTACTATGCTAGACATCTCAAAAACATGCACTCTTTCGTTTTTCACCATTGCCCTGCAATACAGACATTATCCCATTTTACAGATGAGGAGACTGAAGCTCAGAGTGGTAGAGTCCCTTGCCCATCTAGGTCTTCCTACGGACAGGTGCCCTTTCCACTGACACAGGACCTCTCAAGTCCTAGTTTAAGTGCAATTCCTTTGGGGAGGAATTTTCTTCAAACTAACTTTTATTTGAATTGTTTTGGAAAGACTATCACATTGCTCTGTAAGTCTGAACATTCATGCTTAAGTTTATTTAAAGTGGAGGTGGCAAGAAGTTCTTGAGTTGGATTATTGGAGGTTGTCTCAATAGGGGTGAAAAAAAATAGGGCTAAGTATCTGATGCATAACTTACATTCCATGCTATGAGGAAAAGACCCACCAAGAAAGTGATACATTAGAACAGTGCTTATTTATGCAGGGAAGCCTCATTCATTATGTCACAGGGGATCCCCAGGGCCACAGGACAGCAAAAATTCATATTTGGTAGGGGTGGTTGGAGAATATTTCACTGTAGTTGGATTATTTTCTGGAATAAACTTAGAATGTTGCAGCTGGCCTACTGAGATCACAGTGAACGGACTCTGACAAAAGGTATGTGGCTTTTCTAAGAGCAATCATCTTGATTCTTTTCTGGGAAGACTGCTGGTAGGATAAATCAAAGTGAAGATAAATCAAAGTGAAAAATTAATACTTTGCTGACGCTTGTTCTGTTCCATGTGGGCAATGCAACTCAACCACTACACGTGTGCCCCTAGGCTACAGGTACTAGATAGAGCTTCTTCATTTTGATACGTCACACCCTCTCCATATTACATGCCATTTGCCTTTAATCCAGACCACCATTTCTGGAAGCCATGTGAGACTCAGTCTGGGAGGACAAGGGAGGCAGCAACACTTACAGCCTTGCAGAGTGACAATGTCAAAATTAATCTTTGAGAGAAGACACGAGTTAATGGAGCAAAAAGAAAGTGAAGACAGTCATCTCAGGAAGAGAAAACAGTGCCTGAAAACACACCGGGGATGGAAGCAAGAGCAGGGCAGTTTATACCTGTACCTGAGATATGGATAGGGAGCAGGTGGAGAGGACCAGTAGACAAGGCTGAAGAGCTCTCCGGCACAGCGTCATGAACGAGCCCTTTAAGTCAGCGAGGGAATGTGGAGCTTATCCTGAAGACAAAGGGCAGTCACTGAAGGGTTTTAAGATGAAGGTCAGATTTGGGGTGCCAGAGTAGCTCAGTCACTTAAGCATCTGACTCTTGATTTTGGCTCAGGTCATGATCTCACAGTCATGAGAAGGAGCCCTGTGTGGGACTCCCTGCTGAGTGTGGAGCCTACTTGGGATTCTCTCTCCCTCCTTTCTCTCTCTCTCTCTCTCTCTCTCTCTCTCTCTCTCTCTCTCTCCCCCTTTTTCTCTGCCCCTCCCGTGCATTTTCTCTCCCTCTCGCTCTTGCTCTCTCTCAAAATAAACTTTTAAAAAGAGATGAACGTCAGATTTATGTTTTAGAAATCTTACTCTAAACAAAACAATATCTAAAATATCTAAAACAATATCTAAATTTCATATGCGGCAAAGACTATATAAACAACGAAGAAAGACAAGTGAAATACAGATTGCCAATAAAGGTACTAAATACTCCCACTAGGTACAGGAAATTCACAGAAGTGATCTCATATACTTAGGAATCATGCTCAATCTCACTCATCACCTAGAATATTCAAAATAAAACAGCACATAATTCATGCCAATCTAATCAACACATTTTAAGACATTAATAACATCTATTTTTTTTAACTAATTAATTTATTTTTGAAAGAGAGTGCAAGCAGGGGAGGGGCAGAGAGGGGCAGAGAGAGGCAGAGAGAGAGAGAATCCCAAACAGGCTACACAATGTCAGCACAGAGCCCAGCACAGGGCTTGAACTCACAAACTGTGAGAGCCAAAATCAAGAGTTGGTTGCTTAATTGCCTGAGCCAACCAGGAGCCCAAGAACATCTACTTCTAATGAAAGTACATATACAGGGTTGGTGAAATTGCTACAGTTTCTTAGGTAAGTTACTGTAGCATCTGTAAACATTTTTTAAAGTTATTTAATGTTTATTTTTGAGAGAGAGAGAGACAGAGTGTGAGTGGGGGAGGGGCAGAGAGAGAGGGAGACATAATCTGAAGCAGGATCTAGGCTCTGAGCTGCCAGCACAGAACCTGACTCAGGGCTCAACCTTGGAACAGCAAGATTATGACCTGAGCCAAATTCGGATGTTTAACCAACTGAGCCACCCAGGCATCCTATGTCTGTAAATATTTAAAACTTCTGAAACACTTTGACTTGACAGTCCCACAACTGGCTATCTATTTAATAGAATTAAAAGCCCAGCATGAAAATATGTACATATGCTGTTCATTCTAGCACTGCTTATAAAAAGCCAAACAGAACAGAAAGAGAGGAATAACCTGTGTTGGTTAATTCCCTTTACCTTTCCAGATCTGATCTCAACGTCTACTAACTACATCACATGGGCTCCTGGCCCTCTGATTTCTGATAGGCTTCCAAAGATGGGAGAAGAGAGAGGATGGGGTATTTATCCCTCACCTTGTCCCTGCTTCCTGTGGGTGCTGGTCTCGATAAAGGTTCTGTTTCCCTGTTATGACCACAGCTTGGCCAACTCTCTCCCACAACCAAACTTCTTGCCAGGTTCTGCTAACTATGCTCTGTCCCCCCTCCCCTTCAGGCTTTGGGGTGTGATGGCTTCTCTCTCTAAATACTTGTTTCATTCAATTCTCATTAAAAAAATTTTTTTTAATATTTATTTTTGAGAGACAGAGAGAGACAGCATGAACGGGAGAGGGCAGAGAGAGAGAGAGGGAGACCCAGAATCGGAAGCAGGCTCCAGGCTCTGAGCTGTCAGCACAGAGCCCAATGCGGGGCTTGAACCCACGAACCGTGAGATCATGACCTGAACCAAAATTGGTCACTCAACTGACTGAGCCACCCAGGCGCCCCTCATTCAATTCTCTTTAATTCACTTTAGTGTGCTGACCACTCCCAGCTGGAACCCAACCGATGAAGAGAAGATGGATTGGAGAGGATAACACTGGGTAAGACAGGTAGGTTGGTCCTTCCAGGATTCCTGTGTGACACACAGGAGAGAATAGGGACAAATTCTAGTGGTATTTAAGACAAATTCTAATGATACATAAGACACAATAGTTTGTGTAATACACAAAGGCAATCTCTTTCTCAGACACCCCCAGTGAATTGTCAACTAGCTATTGTTTAGGACACTTGGGTCAGGGAAGGGGGGTCCAAAGGAAGGATAGGTGTTGTGTTACCCATGAGAAACTATCAAGGGCAATTAACTTTCTTTAAACATGCCCCATATCTAGCCCCAGGAATTCTTGTCAGTCTCCTAAAGGTTCTAGAGCTCACAGAAGCAGTAGAGAGAGCTTGACGATTTAGCATTCAGGCTCTGACATCCAACTACCTGAGTTCAGGTACTAATGTCTCTCTGTACAGCTGTATGATCTAAGCAAGTTACTTAATCTCCACACCACAGTTCCCGCATTTTTGAAATGGGGATAAACTAGCATCTCTCCACTGTAGTAGTTATGAGGATTAAATGAGTTACTACAGGAGGAGGAGCCAAGATGGCAGAATAGCATGGAAGTTTTTTGTGTGTCTTGCATCCATGAAATACAGCCAGACCAACACTAAACCATCCTGCATACCTAGAAAGCTGATCTGAGGATTAACACAAAAATATGCACAACCTGAACCACAGAATTCAGCAGGTACACAGTGTGGAGAGGTAAACTGGGGGAGGGAGAAGCTGCAGAGGGCAGGGAGGTGCTTTTGCATGTGGAGAGAGGACGGAGACAGTGGGGAGAATACGGAAAAGGCACCCCTCCCCAAAAGCAGCTGGAGAGAAAGTGGAAAATTGGAAACAGCCGCAGGGACTGAACTAAAAAGGGAGAAAGGAGAAAGGAGAGGGTTTAAATTCCATTAAGACTGTAAACAGGGGGAGTGCAGAGTCTGCAACTCCACAGCTCAATACCTGGCGGTGCTCTGGTGGCAAGGGTGAATCCCCAGGAGCAGAGTGGGGTCTGGGAGGTTCTCGGGCCACAAAGGGAGAAGCGGCTCCACTGCTGGAAGGACATTTGGTAGAGACTGTTGAAGCCACCTGGTCCCAGCAGACCCCGGAAGGCAGCCACATTCGCTGGTGCTGGAGCAAGGTCGTTAAGGGTGAAGCCTGGTGCCAGATGTGTGTTGTGATTTTCCATAATCCCCGAAACGCTGCTGCTACACTATCTCATGAACTTTTTCTGGGGCAGCTGGCACCCGGCCGCAGTCTCTGGGCTTCGGCAGCAGCACCATCCTGCAAACTTTCCTGGGTGCAGCCGGCACCCGGCCATTGCTCAGTGAGATCACCTACAGAGGGGCAGAGCAGGTCAAAGCCACAGTCCCTCAGAAGTGAGGGGCCAGGGAAGGCAGCCGCATGTGAGACAAAACTCAGGAGGGAGGTGCTGCCTGGGGCTTGGTCATGGACAGTGTGGAAGCGGGGAGTGTCAGAAGCTGAAGACAGCTAAAGGACAGGTGTGCGATTGCTGATCAGGGAGAAGAGAGTTCCGATACGAAAGACTGGGTAGCTGGGTGACGCCATTTTCACTGCTTCCATGCATGCACATACTCACCTACAAGTGCCACAACAGTCCACCCCAGTAGGCTAAGCAGCACCATCTAGTGGATAACAGAAGCATTACACTAAGCCCCGCCCAACTGGGCCAACCTCCCTCTTCAAGAACACAAGTCTCACTGCCTGCTTAGTTTATGTACTATAAAGTGCTTCATAGTTTGACTTCTAGGGTAAAATGAAGTAATTTCAGTCATATTTCAGTCTGTTAGCATGTCCATCTATTCAACTTTCTTTTTTTTCTCTTTTTCATTTTTCTTTTTTTTAAATACAGAAATAGACAAAAATCATTTTTATTTTCAATTTTTCTTAAAAATATTTTTAATTTTTTTCTACTATATTTTTTACTTTTGTGTAAATTTTTTCAAAATCTGTTTTACTTCCATCATTTCATTTTAGTCTACTTCAGTGTATTCATTTTTTAAAATTTTCAAAAGATTCCCTTTTTCCCCCCTTTTTTCTCTAATCTGTCAAGCCACTTTCAACACCCAGACCAAAACACACCTAGGGTCTAGCATCATTTATTTGATTTTGTGTGTGTGTGTGTGTTTGTTTTTAATCTTTCAATTTTAATATCTTTTAATTTTAATTTTTCTCATTAATTCCTTTTCTCCCTTCAAAATTATGAAACGAGGGAACTCACCCCAAAATAAAGAGCAGGAAGAAACGAAAGCCAGGGACTTAACCAACACAGATACAAGCAAGATGTCTGAACCAGAATTTAGAATCACGATAATAAGAATACTAGCTGGAGTTGAAAATAGATTAGAATCCCTTTCTGCAGAGATAAAAGAAGTAAAAAATAGCCAGAATGAAATTAAAAATGCTATAACTGAGCTGCAATCATGGATGGATGCAGCAGCGGCAAGGATGGACGAGGCAGAACACAGAATCAGCGATATAGAGGACAAATTTATTGAGAAAAATGAAGCAGAAAAAAAGAGCGAGATGAAGGCAAAAGAGCACGATTTAAGAATTAGAGAAATCAGTAACCAAGTAACATCAAGTAACATCAACCAAGTAACCAAGTAACCAAGTAACCAAGTAACCAAGTAACATCAGAATCATAGGGGTCCCAGAAGAGGACGAGAGAAAAATAGGGGTAGAAGAGTTATGTGAGCATATCATAGTGGAAAACTTTCCTAACCTCAGGAAAGACCCAGACATCAAAATCCAGGAAGCACAAAGGACTCCCATCAGATTCAACAAAAATCCACCATCAACAAAGCATATCATAGTCAAATTAACAAAATACTCAGGCAATGAGAGAATCGTGAAAGTAGCAAGGAAAAAACGTCCTTCCTTAACCTACAAGGGAAGACAGATCAGGTTTCCAGCAGACCTATCCACAGAAACTTGGCAGGCCAGAAAGGAGTGGCAGGATATATTCAATGCGCTGAATCAGAAACATATGCAGCCAAGAATTCTTTATCCAGCAAGGCTGTCATTCAAAATAGAAGGAGAGACAAAAAGTTTCCCAGACAAACAAAAATTAAAGGAATTTGTGACCACTAAACTAGCCCTGCAAGAAATTTTAAGGGAGACTCTCTGAGGGGAGGAAAGATGAAAAAAATAATTAAGTAATTAATTAAATACCAAAAGCAACAAAGATTAGAAAGGACCAGAGAACACCACCAGAAACTCCAACTCTACAAGCAACATAATGGCAATAAATTCATATCTTTCATTACTCCTTCTAAATGTCAATGGACTTAATGCTCCAATCAAAAGACATAGGGTAACAGAATAGATAAGAAAACAAGATCCTATATGCTGTTTACAAGAGACTCACTTTAGACCTAAAGACACCTTCAGATTGAAAGTAAGGGGATGGAGAACCATCTATCATGCTAATGGTCAACAAAAGAAAGCCAGAGTAGCCATACTTATATCAGACAATCTAGACTTTATTTATTTTTTTTTTAATTTTTTTTTCAACGTTTATTTATTTTTGGGACAGAGAGACACAGAGCATGAACGGGGGAGGGGCAGAGAGAGAGGGAGACACAGAATCGGAAACAGGCTCCAGGCTCCAAGCCATCAGCCCAGAGCCTGACGCGGGGCTCGGACTCATGGACCGCGAGATCGTGACCTGGCTGAAGTCGGACGCTTAACCGACTGTGCCACCCAGGCGCCCCGAGACAATCTAGACTTTAAAATAAAGACTGTATCAAGAGATAAAGAAGGGCATTATATCATAATCAAGGGGTCTATCCACCAAGAAGACCTAATAATTGTAAACATTTATGTGCCAAATGTGGCAGCACCCAAATATATAAATCAATTAATCACGAACATAGAGAAACTCATTGATAGTAATACCATAATAGTAGGAGACTTCAACACCCCACTTATAGCAATGGACAGATCATCTAATCAAAAAATCAACAAGGAAACATTGGCTTTGAACGACACACTGGGCCAGACGGATTTAACAGATATATTCAGAACATTTCATCCTAAAGCAGCGGAATACACATTCTTCTCCAGTGCAGATGGAACATTCTCCAGAATAGACTACGTACTGGGACACAAATCAGCCCTCAGCAAGTACAAAAAGATGTAGATCATACCATGCATATTTTCAGACCACAACACTATGAAACTCGAAATCAACCACAAGAAAACATTTGGAAAGGTAACAAATACTTGGAGACTAGAGAACATCCTACTAAAGAATGAATGGGTCAACCAAGAAGTTAAAGAGGAAATTAAAAAGTATATGGAAGCTAATGAAAATGATAAGACCACAACCCAAAACCTCTGGGACGCAGCAAAGGTGGTCATAAGAGGAAAGTATATAGCAATCCAGGCCTTCCTAAAGAAGGAAGAAAAGTCTCAGATGCACAACCTAACCTTATGCCTTAAAGAGCTGGAAAAAGAAGAGCAAATAAAACCCAAAACCAACAAAAGACAGAAAATAATAAAGATTAGAGCATAAATTAATGCTATAGAAAGCAAAAAAAAAACCAAAAAACAAAAAACAAAAAACAGTAGATCAATGAAACCAGAGGCTGGTTCTTTGAAAGAATTAACAAAATTGATAAACCACTAGCCAGTTTGATCAAAAAGAAAAAGGAAATACCCAAATAAATAAAATCAAGAATGAAAGAGGAGAGATCACAACCAACACAGCAGAAATTAAAACAATAATAAGAGAATATTATGAACAATTATATGCCAATAAAATGGGCAATCTGGAAGAAATGGACAAATTCCTAAAAACATATACACTACCAAAACTGAAACAGGAAGAAATAGAAAATTTGAACAGACCCATAACCAGCAAAGAAATTGAATTAGTAATCAAAAATCTCCCAAAAAACAGGAGTCCAAGGCCAGATGGCTTTCCAGGGGAATTCTATCAAACATTTAAGGAAGAGTTAACACCTACTCTCTTGAAGCTGTTCCAAAAAATAGAAATGGAAGTAAAACTTCCCAACTCTTTCTATGAGGCCAGCATTACCTTGATTCCAAAACCAGACAGAGACCCCACTAAAAAGGAGAACTACAGACCAATTTTCCTGATGAACATGGATTCAAAAATTCTCAACAAGATATTAGGCAACTGGATCCAACAATACATTAAAAAAAAATTATTCACCAAGACCAAGTGGGATTTATACCTGGGATGCAGGGCTGGTTCAATATCCACAAAACAATTAACGTGATTTATCACAGCAATAAAAGAAAAGGACAAGAACCATATGATCCTCCCAATAGATGCAAAGAAAGCATTTGACAAAATACAGCATCCTTTCTTGATAAAATCACTCAAGAAAGTAGGGATAGAAGGATCATATCTCGAGATCATAAAATCCATATATGAAAGACCCAATGCTACTATCATCGTCAATGGGGAAAAACTGAGAGCTTTCCCCCTGAGGTCAGGAACAAGATAGGGATGTCCATTCTCGCCACTGTTATTGGAAGTGGCGAGTATTGGAAGTCTTGGCCTCTGCAATCAGACAACACAAAGAAATAAAAGGCATCCAAATCAGTCAGGAGGAGGTCAAACTTTCTCTCTTCACAGATGACATGATACTCTATATGGAAAACTCAAAAGATTCCACGAAAAAACTGCTATAACTGATTCATGAATTCAGCAAAGTGGCAGGATATAAAATCCATGCACAGAAATCAATCACATCCCTATTCACCAACAATGAAGCAACATAAAGAGAAATAAAGGAATTGATTCCATTGACAATTGCACCAAAAACTATAAAATACCTAGGAATAAATCTAACCAAAGAGGTGAAAAACCTATATACTGAAAACTATAGAAAGCTTATGAAAATAATTGAAGACACAAAAAAATGGAAAAAGATATGCTCCTGGATAGGAAGAACAAATATTGTTAAAATGTCGATACTACTCAAAGCAATCTACATATTCAATGCAGTCCCTATCAAAATAACACCAGCATTCTTCACAGAGCTAGAACAAATAATCCTAAAATGGAACCAGAAGAGACCCCAACCAAATAGCCAAAGCGATCTTGAAAAAGAAAACCAAAGCAGGAGGCATCACAATCCCAGACTTCAAGCTATACTACAAAGCTGTAATCATCAAGACAGTATGGTACTGGCACAAGAACAGACACTCACATCAAAGGAACAGAATAGAGAACCCAGAAATGTACGTACAAATGTATGGCAAACTAATCTTTGACAAAGCAGGAAAGAATATCCAGTGGAATAAAGACAGTCTCTTCAGCAAGTGGTGATGGGAAAACTGGACAGTGACATGCAGAAGAATGAACCTAGACCACTTTCTTACACCATACGCAAAAATAAACTCAAAGTGGATGAAAGACCTAAATGTAAGACAGGAAGCCATCAAAATCCTCGAGGAGAAAACCTCTTTGATCTTGGCAGCAGCAACTTCTTACTTAACACGTCTCTGGTAGCAAGGGCAACAAAAGCAAAAATGAACTACTGGGACCTCATCAAAATAAAAAACTTCTGCACAGCGAAGGAAACAATCAGCAAAACTAAAAGGCAACCGATGGAATGGGAGAAGATATTTGCAAACAACATATCAGATAGAGGGTTAGTATCCAGAATCTATAAAGAACTTCTCAAACTCAACACCCAAAAAACAAGTAATCCAGTGAAGAAATGGGCAAAAGATATGAATAAATACTTCTCCAAAGAAGACATCCAGATGGCCAACCGACACATGGAAAAAATGCTCAACATCACTCAGCATCAGGGAAATACAAATCAAAACCACAATGAGATACCATCTCACACCTGTCAGAATGTCTAACATTAACAACTCAGGCAACAACAGATGTTGGTGAGGATGTGGAGAAAGAGGATCTCTTTTGCACTGTTGGTGGGAATGCAAGCTGGTGCAGCCACTCTGAAAACAGTATGGAGGTTCCCAAAAATACTAAAATTAGAACTACCCTACAACCCAGCAATTGCCCTACTAGGTATGTATCCAAGGGATACAGGTGTGCTGTTTTGAAGGGACATATGCACCCCCATGTTTATAGCAACACTGTCAACAATAGCCAAAGTATGGAAAGAGCCCAAATGTCATCGCCAGATGAATGGATAAAGAAGTCGTGGTATATCTATACAATGGAGTATTACTCAGCAACAAAAAGAATGAAATCTTGCCATTTGCAACTATGTGGATGGAACTGGAGGGTATTATGCTAAGTGAAATTAGTCAGAGAAAGACAAATATCATATGAATTCACTCATGTGAGGACTTTAAGAGACAAAACAGATGAACATAAGGGAAGGGAAACAAAAATAATATAAAAACAGGGAGGGGGACAAAACAGAAGAGACTCATAAATATGGAGAACAAACTGAGGATTACTGGAAGGGTTGTGGGAGGGGGGTGGGCTAAATGGGTAAGAGGCATTAAGGAATCTTCCTGAAATCATTGTTGCACTATATGCTAACTAATTTGGATGTAAATTTTAAAATATAAAATTAAAAAATAAAGTTAAACGTACACCTAAAATAAATAAATAAATAAATAAATAAATAAATAAATAAATAAATAAGTTACTACATATGGTTGTCACATAGTAGGGGCTTAATAAATATTGGCAGTCACCATTATCTACTCATTCTGGGCCACTGTGGACAGAATGGACACAAGAGTACAGCTGCAAAGACAAAAAAGGAGCAGATGAATATGGCAATGGTCTCCTTTCTTTACCAGTGCATGTGGCTAAACCTACAACCACATGAAAAGAGAACATGTGGAAATCATTATCCAGACAGTCTTGTTTCCTTTTTTGACAGGGCTACTAAACTGATGGATTGGTGATGGGTTTAGAGGCAGAGAGTCTTGATTTTAGAAAGGCATGTGACAGGGTTCTCCCCTGGCCCAATTCAAATCTCTCCTTTCCCAGGAAGCTCTCACAGCATTTGCAGTGGGCTTGTCCTCTCACCACCCTACACACCAGGAGCCCTGTGAACTTCTCCTTTGTAGCAGGAGGTCACTTTGCCCTTTGACAGCATCCTTTATGTGTGTGCATGACATCTGACTAGACTGTGAACTGCTGGAAGTCAGTATTGACAGTATTTTGTCACTCCATGAAAAAAGGTGCTATCAAGTACATAATACAATATTATAACTGGAAGTCTGTACCATTTTACCAACATCCTCACATTTCCTTCATCCCCCAGCCCCAGGTCACCACTCTATGTTTTCATGAGTTTGGCTTTTTTAGATTCCACATATAAGTGATATCATAGAGTATATGTCTTTCTCTACCTTGATTATTTCACATAGCACAATACCCTTACATTTCATTTAGGTTATTGCAAATGACAAGGATTCTTTCTTTCTTATGACCGAATAATACTCTACTGTATTTACATACCGTATCTTTATTCATCTGTTGATGGATATTTAGGTTGTTTCCATATCTATTGCAAATAATGCTGCAATGAACACAGAGAGAAAGTAGCTCTTTGAGATCCTATTTTAATTTCCTTTCAATACATATACAGAAGTTGGGGCGCCTGGGTGGCTCAGTCAGTTAAGCGTCCGACTTCGGCTCAGGTCATGATCTCGCGGTTCATGAGTTCGAGCCCTGCATTGGGCTCTGCGCTGACAGCTCGGAGCCTGCTTCAGATTCTGTGTTTCCCTCTTTCTCTACCCCTCCCCCACTCAAGCTCTGTCTCTGTCTCTCAAAAATGAATAAATGTTAAAAAAAATTTTAAATATATAAATATAAATGTATATATATCTATATTTATACATATATATGTATATATGCTTATATTTATATCCAAAAGTAGAATTGCTTGGATCATATGATAGTTCTGTCTTTAATTTTTTAAGGAACTTCTACACTGCTTTCCATAGTGGTTGAGCCAATTTACACTCCCACCAATAGTGTACATAAGGTTCCCTTCTCTCTCTCTCTCTCTCTCTCTCTCTCTCTCTCTCTCTCTATATATATATATATATATATATATAGACATAGACATGCACACATATATACCCATACTTGAAAGTGGCTATGTGAGTAGATTTTAAATGTTCTCACCACAAAAAAGAAATGGTAATTAAATGTGATATGATGGAGGTGATAGCTAAAGCTACAGAACTAATTATTTTGCAATACAGAAGTGTATCAACTACAACATTGTTGTAGAATGTGTTCTACACCTTAAACTTACACAATGTTGTAGGTCAGTTATATCTCAAAATTCTGTAAAAAAAAAAAAAAAAAAAAAAGAAAGGTACTATCATTATTACCCATGCACAGAGATAAAGTCAGGCATAGAAAAGTGCTCAAAAGGAAAAAAAAGAAAAAAAAAAACTCATCCAAGTTTACAAAGCTAGTAAGTCATGTAGGCAGAACCTGGCCCCAGGCAGACGAAGTTCCACACAATATTTCTAAGCCTGCATTGCACAGCTTCACAGATAGTCAGTGCCTGGCTTATCACAGATGGTTGGTACAGTTGTTTGTAGAGCAAAGAAAGGCTCACCACACCCCTAGGATATACCTGGTACTAGATGTAGGGCACAGAGCAGTGATGATACAATCGATGCCTGATCTCATAGATATACTCTCTAATGTAGAATACACTAATCACATAAAAAAAAAATAAGTCGTTATACCTTGTAATTAGTACACTGAAGGAAATGAACAGGGCCATGAAATAAAAGAAGACTGGGATAGTAGAGAAGATCTAGTGTAATACCTTGACCCTAGTAAAGACTCAAAACACTTATTAACTTTAAACAGACATGCAAAGGAACAATGCGGGACAGGAGTTAAATGCTCAGTAGATTTACAGCTGATCAGTACACTGATTACCACACACTAAGTGTGTGGGGCATTTGGGGTGAGTGCTTGCTCTGTCCAGGTCCTGAATAATTTTTTAAAATGATACCTGATTTAATACCTTACAGGAATTATGAGATTGGATTTTGAGGTATGGAAAGTTTCAGTCAGGCAGAGTGGAAATTACAGAGAAATACCTGTTTTTCTTCTCTTTTGCAAAATATTACAGAAGTCATTCATTTTAGACACCCATGAACATCAGTTTTCAAATTGAGAAGCCCAGTATTTCCAAATCTCACCTTCTATTTTGCTCTTCCGTATTTCAACAGTTAACTAAGAGCAAACAAAACCATCTTGACTGGCAAGGTCTCCCTTTTTGAAGGGAGGTTTGTTCCTCCCGTCATTTGTTTCAATGCAGGTAAAATGTCCCAAGTGCTTTCAGCCAATGATTTCTTACCCACATACCAAGTAATTTATGAAGAATAAAGGACACAATATGCTATGTCATACAACAGTCATCTTAAACATGTTCTTCCCAACTGCAGTGGGCATTACTGGCAGATTTCAATTTCCCCTGTCCTTAACTTTCATATCTCCTCAAAGAGTTCCTCACACAAGAATCTCTGGGAAAGTATGTTATCTTGATAGGAAATAGACACCAGCTAATATCTTATGCAGGAGTCAAATACTGACTCTGGTTAAAGTTAGTGGGTCTTTCTAGGCTCTAAATGTGTACCGGGATGATTAAATTTGGAATAGTAATTTTTATTGGCAGATAAACTCTTCATATATTTTGTTAAAAGCCCCAGTTTTTGTTCCAGAGTTGGATATTTGAAATGAGGTAGAATGAAGAATACCAAAGAGAATAAAAAAGGGGGTTGGCTATGTAATATGTGAGAATGGAAAAGAATGGGGTGGGTAGAAAGGTGCATGAGGCAGACTGTATGTCAGAGCTGGCTCTGCCACTGACTGGCTATGCCATTTGGACAAGTCCTTTACATATTCTGGGTCTCTTACATACTCAAAGTCTCAAAGTTTCTCTTTGAAAAGTAAAAATATGGAACTACATAAGAGGTTGCATTCTGGTCACATAGAAAAAAACGTGGCAACGTCTGACTTAGGATTTTTGGTTAGTTTTGAATGCTTTCTTTTCTTTTTTTTTTTTTTTTCGAGTTTTTTGATAACTTTGTTTTCCAATAACATAATCTCATAGAAAAGTTTCAAGGCTACTACAAGTGGCTCCCAAATATGAGATTCACCAATGGTTCTGTTATCTCTGAACCATTTAAGTGGGAGAGATCACACTCCATTACTTTAATTATTTCAGTGTATTTCCTCAGAACAAGGAAAGCAATGCATAACCACAATACACTTACCAAAATTTTGCACTACTATTGTCAACAAATCATACTTTCAACTTGGCTTCTTCTCCTTTTGATAGAATTCCATCATTTTATGAGATTCTATCCCATATCCCAACTTTTAGCAGATTATACAGTTCCAGACATCTACTTTACCATGAATATGAGTTTTGTTTAGACTTGTCTTTTAAAAAACACATTTCTCATATAAAGGCAGGTGACTCATTTCTTTTGAAAAATCATAATATATTACTGGATCTAATTTCATGACTATCAGCTGGAAGCAATTGGCCTGCTGATAATAGGGCCTTCTCAGTTTCCAGTTACCATTATTCACTTGGTTCATATCACTCATTACCTGCCTAGCTTTCTGTCTGATGTTTGATTTTTTGTGATGTCTGTACAGGACAATCACATAGTTTTACATCCAAACCGGATGCTAATGATGGGATGCTTTTGACAGTAAAAAGGAGTACAATTAATAGTTATCTTAGAGAGCAAAGTGGTACAATCTCAGGCAAACTGAGACCTGTGGTCTTCCTATGTCTACGCTTAGTCTTGTGATACTTCCTACATTAACATTATAGGATATGCATCCACCTCCTGTTGATTCATAACTGAAAATGAACATTGGGATCTGAGTGATACCTTACCAACAAGTTCTCTGAATAATAAAAATTAAAAGACACCTCTCTGCAGGACATTCTGAGAGTGCAGAATGTGAAGTTTCTTCTTTTGACCTCATGATATTTATTGGGTCAATCAAGAGGTGTCCCTCTCTTTCAGCATGGCACAGTTAGTGTTAAGGGAAACAGATTCTTTTTTGTTTTTAATTTTTATTTATTTTTTGAGAGAGAGAGCACATGCATGAGTGGGGCAGGGGCAGAGAGAGAGAAAGAGAGAGAGACTATCCCAAGCAGGCTCCACACTGTCAGCACAGAGCCCAATGTGAGGTTCCATCTCACAAACCATGAGATATGACCTGAGCCAAAATCAAGAGTCAGATGCTGAACTGACTGATCCACCCAGGCAGCCCAAGGGAACCAGATTCCTGAAGCAGAGCAAACCTTACCATGCCCCGATTAATTTATGAGGAGAAAGAATTTCTATTGTGTCTCTTCATATTTTTGCTCTTTCCATTTCTTTTTTCAATACTGACGCTTTGGGATTCCTTCCTTTATAATTTCCTTTATATCATATATAGAACTCATGATTGCCAGGGACTTTTTTTGTGTTTTTAACCCTTGGAAAATGTGCTACTTCCTTTTGGCCTTCACAGTTTCAGATGAGAAATCCATTGTCATTAGAATTGGTATTTCTCACAGATGAACAAAAGGGAAGGGAAGCAAAAAGAATATAAAAACAGGGAGAAGGACAGAACATAAGAGACTCTTAAATACAGAGAACAAACTGAGGGTTGCTGGAGGGGCTATGGGTGGGAGGATGGGCTAAATGGGTAAGGGACATTAAGGAAGACATTTGTTGGGATGAGCACTGGGTGTCATACATACGGGATGAATCGCTGGAATCTACTGCTGAAAACATTATTGTGCTATAAGCTAACCAACTTAGATGTAAATTAAAAATAAATAAATTCATTAAAAATAAAAGAATTGGTGTTCCTCTATAGGTAATACATCATTTCTCTTTGGCTGCTTTCAGCAATTTTTTTCTTTGTTTTTAGTTTACAGAAGTTTATTCATGATCTATCTCGGTGTGGATTTCTTTGTATTTTTCATATTCGTGGTTTGTTCAGCCTCTTGACGCCTATGTTATGTCTATTGTAAAATCTGAGAAATTTTCAGGTTTTCCCATTTTTTTTTAATTTTTTTTTATTTTTTTTTTTCAGCGTTATTTATTTATTTTTGGGACAGAGAGAGACAGAGCATGAACGGGGGAGGGACAGAGAGAGAGGGAGACACAGAATCGGAAACAGGCTCCAGGCTCCGAGCCATCAGCCCAGAGCCCGACGCGGGGCTCCAACTCACGGACCGCGAGATCGTGACCTGGCTGAAGTCGGACGCTTAACCGACTGCGCCACCCAGGCGCCCCAAGTTTTCCCATTTTTTAATTAGGTCATTTTCTCATTGCTGAATCTTAAGAGTTCTTTGCATTATTTTGAATACCAGTATTTTATCAGATATGTGTTTTGCAGATATTTTCTCCTAGTTTGTGTCTCATTTTTTTCATGCTTGGAAGATTTTTTTTTTTTTTTAAAGACTCCATTTCAACTTCTAGAGATGAAAACTATAATGTCTGAGATTGAAAAACACATTGACTAGAATTAACAGCAAATTAAACAATACAGAAGAAAAGCAAATAAATTTAAAGATACAGCAATGGAAAATATTCAAAGTAAAACACAGTGAAAAAAAGATAAGTAGAGCATCAGTGAGCTATAGGAAACCTTTAAGTGGCCTAATGTGTATGTAATTGGAGTCTCTGAAGGTGGGAGAATGGGGAAAAAATATTTGAAAAATATAAAGGCCATTTTTTTTCTTTTTTTTCTTTAAATTTTTTTTAACGTTTATTTATTTTTGAGACAGAGAGAGACAGAGCATGAATGGGGGAGGGTTAGAGAGAGAGGGAGACATAGAATCTGAAACAGGCTCCAGGCTCTGAGCAGTCAACACAGAGCCCGACGCGGGGGTTGAACTCACGGACGTGAGATCATGACCTGAGCCGAAGTCGGATGCTTAACCGACTGAGCCACCCAGGCGCCCCATAAAGGCCATTTTTTTCTAAATGCGATAAAAACTGTCAATGAAGAGATCCAAAAAGCTCATAATCTCAAGTTCAAAAAACATGAAGTAAAAAAAGCACATTCTAATCAAATTGCTTAAAACATGTGATAAGGAAAAAAAATCTTAAAAACCAGAGGGTTAAAATAAATGCAATCCATAGAAAGAAACAAAGATAAGGATATCTGCTGATTTCTCACTGGAAACAATGCAAGACAGAAAACAGTAAATGAATAACTTGAAGGTATTGAAGAGAAACCTTTTAACCTAGATTTTTTTTACCCATGGAAAATCTTTCAAATTTGAAGATAAAATATTTTCCAAACATTAAAAAAAAATAGCTGTGAAATAATGTGTCACCATCAGATCCTAGCTATAAGAAATGTTAGAGGAAGTCCTTCAGGCCAGAGGAAAATGACACTAAATGGAAACTGAATCTGCACAAAGGAATACCCGGAAATAGTAACTTCATGGGTAAATATAAAGAATTTCCATTATGATTTAGATTATTTTAGAAGATACTCAACTCTCAAAGAGAATATTGTGGTATTTATGATATATAAAACATATAGAATATTAAAATGAATGACAACAATAGCACAAAAGCCAGCAGGGAGAAGCCAAAGTATGCTGTTTTAGGATTCTTCTGTTTTGGATACTATATCACTTACAGGTAGATTGTAATAAATTAAAGTTGTATACTATAAACCTATTAGCCTTAAAACAACCCTTAAAATAATACAAAAGAGTTATAACTAATAAACATAAAGGAGACAAAAATGGAATCATTTCCAAAAGAGAACAAATTTGGAGGACATGGGAGCAAAAAAGAAAAAAAAGTAGATCGAATAAAAAAAAAGGACAAATGTAAACAGCAGGCAGATTTAAACCCGATGTCAATAATCATGTTAAATGTAAGTGGTCTAAATACCCTGGTAAAAGTTAGGGATGATCAGATTGGTTAAAAAAAAGCAGGATCCAACTGTATGTTACTTACAAGAAAACTACTTTAAATACAGACAGAGAAATGGTTTAAAACTCAGAACATACAAATTTATATACCATGCTAACACTAATTAAAATAAATATGGAATGCTAAAATTAATGCTAAACTAAACATATTTCAGAACAAGCAATTTCTAAGGATGAAGAAACTCACTTCATAATAACAAAGGTGTGAATTCATTAGGAAGACACAAAAATTCTAAAATATAGCACCAAATAACATACACGATGCAAAACTTGATACACAATTGTAACTGTAAATTTTATTACTCCTCCCTTAATAATTGACAAAACAAATAGACATAAAATCAGTCAGGATGAATACTTTAAGATAAATAAATAAGGATCAACAAAACTTAATTCTATCATCCAATTTGAATTAATTAATAACCATAAAGTATTCCACCCAACATCTTCTTTCCAAATACATCTTCTTTCCAAGTACACAAAGAACTTTCACAAATATAGACTATATTCTGGACTATAAATCAAGTTCAATTTAAATTAAATATTTAAGTTAAATTTAAATGAACGCAAGTTAAACCAAGTGTGTTCTCTAACTACAATGGAATTATATTTGCTATTATTAACAGGAAAACGTCTGAAAAATCCCCAAATATTAGGAAACTAAATAACATTCAAATAAATAACAAATAGATCAAAAAAGAAATCAAAAGGGGGGATAAAAACTGTAACATCAAAACTTGTGGGATGCAGGTAAAACAGTACTTAGGAAAAATTCTGTAGCAATACCCACCTCTTGAAAATAATAAGTATCTTAGGGAAACATAATGAGATAAAGAACAGAAAGTCAACAGAAAAAAAAAGCAATAAAAGGTGTTTTTTGAGATAATTAAATATGTAAACCTGTCATCAGAATGATGTGGAAGAAGTAAAGACACATTAAGAGTATCAGAAATGAGTGAGGTGATATCTTTACAGAGTTTACAGATATTAAAATCTTAAAAAGATAAATTATGAATAATTTTATGTAAATAAATTTAACAACTTGGATGAAATAGACAATTTTTCGCAAGACAGAAAATGTCAAACTTCCTCAATAAGAAATAGATTATCAGATAGTCCTGTATCTATTAAAGTGATTGACCAGGTACTTAAAAACCTTTCTACAAAGAAAATTCTAGGCCTACATTGCTTTCATGGGGAAATCTTACCATAATATTCAAGAAAACTGAAAAGAAGCACTTCTTCCAAACTCATTCTATGAGGCAAGAATTACACAGATTCCAAAATAAGATAAAGATATTACAATGAAGGAAAACTACAGAACAATACCTCTCATTAAATAGACTTAAAATTCTTAACAAGCTTGTGGCTAATCAAATCCACGAAAAATGAAAATGATAATACATCATGATCCGTTGGGGTTTACCAGGAATTCAAGACCAGTTCTGCATTCGAAAAAATCATTTTGGGGCGCCTGGGTGGCGCAGTCGGTTAAGCGTCCGACTTCAGCCAGGTCACGATCTCGCGGTCCGGGAGTTCGAGCCCCGCGTCGGGCTCTGGGCTGATGGCTCAGAGCCTGGAGCCTGTTTCCGATTCTGTGTCTCCCTCTCTCTCTGCCCCTCCCCCGTTCATGCTCTGTCTCTCTCTGTCCCAAAAATAAATAAACGTTGAAAAAAAATTAAAAAAAAATAAATAAAATTAAAAAAAGTCACCATGTCAATAGATTACAAAAGAGAAAATTTGGTATCTCTATAAATGGGGAACAAGCACTTGACAGACTCCAAAGCTCATCCTGATAAAAATCTCTTCACAAACTAAAAATGGAAGGAAATTTTCTCAATCTAATGACAGATATCTACCAAAAATCTAGAGTTAACATCATACTTAGTCACAAAGTCACAAAGACTGAAAACTTTCCTCCAAAGATCAAGAGTAAGGAAAGGCCATCTGCTCTCAGCTCTTCTTTTCAACACTGTACTGGTGGTGGTTGTACCCAGGATAAAGAGGAAAGAAAAATAAATAAAAGGCACCCCAGATTGGAAAGGAAGGCCTAAAATTGTCTTTACTCATAAATAACATAATCATCTTTGGAAAATCAAACGTAATCTGCAAAAAATCTTTTATGAATAATAATTGAATTTATCAAGATTGAAGCTTACAAAATAAATGTACAAAAATTCATTGCATTTCTATTCACTAGCAACAAACAATTAGAAACTGAAATTAAAAGTATCATTTACAATAGCATCAAAAATAGACATGTAGGGATAAATCTGATAAAAGATGTGTAAGGTAAAGCACACTGAAAACTACAAAACACTGTTGAGAGAAATTAAAGATCTAAATAAATATAGACATATTCCATGTCTATTGACTGAACGATATCCACGGGTTAAAACATTAGTGTTCCCCAAATTGATCTACAGAGTCAAAGCAATTCTTTTTTTTTTTTTTTTAAATTTTTTTTCAACGTTTATTTATTTCTGGGAGAGAGAGAGACAGAGCATGAACGGGCGAGGGGCAGAGAGAGAGGGAGACACAGAATCGGAAACAGGCTCCAGGCTCTGAGCCATCAGCCCAGAGCCCGACGTGGGGCTCGAACTCACGGACCGCGAAATCGTGACCTGGCTGAAGTCGGTCGCTTAACCGACTGCGCCACCCAGGCGCCCCCAGAGTCAAAGCAATTCTAATCAAAATCTCAACATGTTTTTTCCTTACTGAAACTGACAAGCAAAGTCTGAAATTTACAACAAAATGTAAAGGACCTAGAATAGCCAAAACAATGCTGAAAGAAAACAAATTTGGATGACTTATGCCATCTGACCTCATGATTTATTATAAATCCACATTAATCAAAACAATGTGGTATGTATGGCATCAAGATAAACAAATAGATAAATGGAAAAGAACAGAGAGACCAAAAATATATCCATACATATGGTAAACAGATTTTCAACAAAGTTGCAAAAGTAACTGAATGAAGAAAGGCTGGGTTTTTTTCAACAAAGGTATGGAAAAACCAGATGCACACATGAAAAAAAATTAGCTTTGATCCACACCTCACATCATATACCAAAATTAACTTTTAAAATATATCACAGACATACATGTAAAATGTAAAAGCATAACATTTCTAGTAGAAAATATAGAAGAAAATCTTTGTGGTCTTGGGCTATACAAATATTTCTTAGGCACAACAGAATAAAAGAAAAAAATGGATAAGCTGGATTTCACCAGTTATTATTAAATTCTGCTCTTTAGAAAGTATTGTTAAGATAATGAACTGACAAGATACTGACTTCCAGAAAATAATTTCAAATCATGTATACTATAAAGGATCTTATCCATAATGTATAACAACCTTTGAAAACTCAGTAAGGAAACAACTACCTGATTAGCGGTGCCTGAGTGGCTCAGTTCAATGAGCAGTTGAGCATTTGACTCTTGATTTCAGGTCCTGGGATTGAGCCCTGTGTTGGCCTGAGCACTGCTCGGGATTCTTTCTCTCTCTCCCTCTGCTCATTTCCCCCACTCAGTGCTCTCCTTCCCAAATAAAATAAATAAAGTAAATACAATATTTTAAAACTACCCAATTAAAAAAAAATAACCGTTTTGAAAAACACCTCATCCAAGAATGTGTGTGTGTGTGTGTGTGTGTGTGTGTGTGTGTATATATATATATATATATATATATATATATATATGGTAAATAAGTACAGAAAAAGATGCTCAGCATCATAAGTCCTTAAAGAAATGAAAAATAAAACCACGTTGAGATATCACTATACCTATTACAACAGCTACAATGAAAACAAATGACCGTATCAAGTGTTGACAATGACATGGAATAACTTTCATGTGCTCCTGGTGAGAATATAAAATGATACATACACTCTGGGAAACAGTTTGGAAATTTCTCAAAACTTTAGGCATATACCACCTATCATATGACCTAACCATCTCACTCCTAGGTATTATCCAAGAGAAATGAAAGCATATGCACAGAGTCTTATGCACAAGTATCTTAGTAACTTTATTCACAATAACAAAAAAATAGAAACAACCCAAATATTCATCAAAGGGTGAATGGCTAAAGAAATTGTAATATATTCATGCAACAGAATATTACTTAACAATATAAAGGAATGAACTCTTGGCATACACTGAAACATGGATATATCTTAAAATAATTATGCTGAGTGAAATAAGTATGATAAAAAATAGCATATACTGTAGGAATTCATGTATATAATTCTGAAGACAAGACAAACTAATGTATACTGGTAGAAAAGAGATTAGGGGTATGGGGGATTGGAATAGGAAGAGAATGGGCAAGAGGGAGGGATTACAACAGGACACTAGAGAACTTTGGGGAGATGACATATTTATTCATTATCTTGACTATGGCTGTGGTTTACAGTTGTATACTTATGTCATAACTTCTTAAATAGTATACCTTAAATATGTGCAATTTACCATAGTTTAATTATAACTCACAAAGTTGTTAAAATATATATATCAATAAATTTGCTAAACAAAAACAGATAAATAAATATAACAGATATCCAAGATATCAAAATGTAAATAAAACATATCTGAGGAAAGAATCTAAATAAATGGAAGGCACACTATATTCATGAACTGGAAGGCTTAATAGCATTCAGATGAAAATTTTCCCCAAGCTCATCTATAGATTCATTGAGCAGTCTTATAGACTTATAAACAGACTTTATAGGGGACTTCTACAAATCAATAAGGAAAAGGTAGAGCAATAGGCAAAATATTCAAATAGGCACTTCACAAAAGAAAAAAAAAACACACAAGTGAAAAAGAGCACAATTTCACTAATCACCAGAGAAATGCCAATCAAAACCATAAGATAGCTCTATGCAACCAATATAATACTGTTTTTTGTGGTTTTATGTCATTCTTATTCCACTGAACATAATTATTTTAAGATATATCCACGTTTCAGGGTATGCCAAGAGTTCATTCCTTTATATTGCTAGGTAATATTCTGTTGCACAAATACACTAAAATTTATTAACCATTCACCCTTTGAATATTTGGGTTGTTTCTATTTTTTCACTATTAACAAATATAGTTACTAAGAAAATTGTGTATAAGACTTTGTGCATATGCTTTCATTTCTTTTGAATAACACCTCGAAGTGAAATGGGTAGGTTATATGATAGACGGTATATGTCTAAATTTTGAAGACATGGACAAACTCTTTCCCAAAGTGTATGTACCATTTTACATGGGAAGTAAAAGGGTATGAAAGTCACTCCATGTTGTAAAAATAAAAGAACAGACACCAACAAAGTTGGCATGAAATAGGGTTTCTCAACCAGCACTCTTGAAACTTTGGGTCATTTAATTATTTACAGTAGGGGGCTGTCCTATAGGATCTTTAGCAGCATCCCTGGTCTCTACCCACTAGATGCTGGTAGCACTCACCACCCCCACCCCCATTTATGACCTCCAAAAATGCTTCCATATACAGTATTGCCAAATACCCTTGGAGGGGGAGCAAGATCCCCGCCGCCCCGCCCACTCACGGATAGCTATATGCACTGTTGGTAGAAATGTAAATTGGTGCATCCATTTTTGTATTACCTAACAAACCTGAACATATGTATAGTCTATGAACCAGACCTGGGTAGGTATTTAAATTCAAAGATACAGAGGCACCTGGGTGGCTCAGTTGGTTGGGCGGCCGACTTCAGCTCAGGTCATGATCTCCGGGTCCGTGAGTTCGAGCCCTGCGTCGGGCTCTGTGCTGACAGCTCAGAGCCTGGAGCATGTTTCGGATTCTGTGTCTCCCTCTCTCTGACCCTCCCCTGTTCATACTTTGTCTCTCTCTGTCTCAAAAATAAATAAATGTTAAAAAAAATTAAAAAAAAATAAATTCAAAGATACATACAAGAATGTTCATACAAGCACTGTTCCTAATAACACCAAACTAGAAACTATCTATGTTCACCAATGAGAGAATGAAAAAAATAAAACACAAGAAATGACCACTAACCTTTAACTCAGAGGGGAGCAAAATAGAAACTGGCTAATAAAAGATGCAGTATATTTAGTGTGGGTGAGGCTATGTAGCAGTGGTGAACAAACAAAAGACCCCAATGACTTAGAGTTCATTTCTTATTTTCATGACAGTCCATTTTAGGTTGACATGTATCTCTGCTCATCACAGTGATGCTGGCACACAGGCTTATGGAGGCTCCAATACACATGTCCAGAAGACACTGTCATGGTGTAAGCACTACATTGGGCCACTGTATGACGAGTGTCTTTTCATGTGTCACAATTGTCCCATCTTTAAATTGGGGATTAATGTTATGCAGGGAATCAATGTTATTCAGTATTTCTCAAGTTGTTTTCCAAGGTAGTGTGTGTGTGTGGGGGGGGGGGGTATGTGTATGCATGTGTTGGAGGTTCGTTCATACATCGAATTAGAAATTTTAATTAAAAAGTGTTTTTCCTCTAACATATGTTTCAGACAATGTACTTTTGCAAAGACCAGAATACAAGTAACTCCCAGTATTTTGCGTTGTTTTTTCTTTTGTTACTATACTCCTCTGAAATTGTCTGAGCGACTACCAGACATGCCCCGGTCAAACAGCATCCTATTTTTGGGTTTGGATTTTCAATTCTGTAATGTGATCACAAGCATCTTCTTGCTTGAAGGCAGTATGACCACTAGAGGGAAGCAGCTGCCAGACAGAGCAGTTTCTTTACAACACAGATAAATAAATCTCTCTGGGTCAGATTTTTTTTTTTTCAAGCATTTTTAGTGTTTATTCATTTTTGAGAGAGAGAGACAGAGACAGAGCATGAGTGGGGGAGGGGCAGAGATAGAGGGAGATACAGAATCAGAAGCGGGCTCCAGACTCTGAGCTATCAGCACAGAGCCTGATGTGGGGCTTGAACTCGTGAACCATGAGATCATGGCCTGAGCCTAAGTGGACTCTTAATCGACTGAGCCACCCAGGAGCCCCTTTCTGGGTCAGATTCTAAAAGTTTGTTCTATCAGGGATTTTGGAGTCAAGGAAGCTGATTTTTTTCAAGCTTTTTTCATCAACTTTGAGCAAACTGCTTTCAGGCACTCTGAGTCTCTGGGTCCCCCAAGCTCACAGTAGGGTCCCTAAAGGAAACATGAGTGGCCTTTGTGTTTCTTTTCCTAACCTTGCCAGTAGCTGTCTTTGTAAGGCCCTTCAGTGTCCATTATTAAGCAGAACTGTGGAACAACAGTTCCTTCACAGGATCAGAGCTGACCTCTCCATCCAGACAGCTTAATCTTCCAGTCCTCATGAGACATATCTAGTAGGGGACTTTAGAGACAAATCTGTACACTAAAGCTAACTTGTCAATCCCCCCACCTCACCCCCCACTATGGGCAGACAAACAGATTACAATTAGATGAGCCAGGAACCTTAATAAATGCAGATGTCTTTAGTTAAATAAACAACTAATTCTTGGGATGTAAATATAAACAGAAGCATACTTCACAATTAGGGATGAATGATGAGTGAATGAGTCAGTCGAGGGTGGATTAAAGCAGTAGGTCTGCAATCAGGAAGTCTGAATCCCAGCGATCTCACTAATTGTTGATGTTTGGTAGATTATTTAGTCTCTATGAGCTACAGTTTCTTCATCTGATAAAGAAAGTGATGGTATCTAAATTTCAAAGTTGAATAAAGTGGGTTTTGTACTGAGCCAGGTACCTTATATAATACCTAATGGTTCATCTTAAGAAAAAGAAGGAGGAAGAAAAAGCAAACTTTGTGTGTTTGCTATCTGGTACAGAGGCGTAAAGGAGAGTTTCGGAGCATATCCAAAAACGTGTTCAAATCCCAGCTCTGCCACCTACTGGCTGTGTAACCTTGGGTCACGAGCAAAATGGAACCTCAGTTTCTTATTTGGAAACTGAAGGTACTGATGGCTGCTTTAGTTGAGATCTAAAGGAGATGACAAGGGAGGTGAAGAAGCTGGCATCAAATCGGTACATACTAAATTATTACTTTCCATATCAGATTATTTTCCAAATGCCTACAGATTAATACTATAATAGCAGCTCATCATTAGCCTTCTAAAGCAGGCATTATCATTCCCATTTTACACGCCAAGAAACTGAGGGTTCAAGAGACTTGTTCAGAGGCACAGAGCTTAAAGTAGACAGTGTCTGATTTCTGACAAGTTTCCTTGCTCTAATGCCATTAGCTGTGCTATAGACATGTTGACCCCTGGTGACTTCCAGAGCAACCAACATTCTCTTTTATAGGTGCTGTTGTTACCTCTGCAGTGCCTTTCCAAAGCCACATTTCCTTCACCCATCCCTTTTCCTTCTAGTGTGTGCACTGGCTACATCTACCCACTAGATGGTGCCGATACCCTAGCTTTGGTTTACTTTGGTTTCCATCTTCTGTGAGTATTAAAAATTTACCTTCAACATCATCAGACCTAAATGTCTACATAAATCCCAGCTTGTGAGATGCATATACTTGTAAAGAATTTTTTAAAAAATATATTCAGGGTAAACTCTGGAGGCTTAGTTATCTTGCTTAAAAATGCAGACCAACCCTCTATAAATTCACTAGCTGAGGCCCCGCTATGGTCATGAGCAATCACAGCACTATGTGTGTCTCTGCTCCAGGGTGACTTGGAAAGTATTAGCAGCTTCTCCTCTGAGTGTATAGACTGGCGGGCCTGCGGGAGCCCACCAGCACTCCATGGCTCCTGCTTACTACTCTGTGAAAGGAGATGGAGTACAGGCTCAGCTCACAACTGATGCAAGCATAGAACAGGACATCCTAGAAGATTTGGTGACCTTCTTATCCTAAATTCTTCCCCTCATAGCCTGCCACAAATTTCCATAATACCATAATTTGAATAGGCATTGTACCCCTTTATTATTATAACAATAGCGACAATCAACCTCTGTATAGTCTTACAGCATTTACAAAGCATGCCTCTCTCAATTATTTTATTTAACACACTTGAATGAACAGGGTCAGGGCTGTTTACCCCATTTCACAGAGGAGAAATTGAGGTCCAAAGAGTGAGTTCCTAAGAATCTATAAGCTATTTAACTAACATGCCAGAATTGAACCCGAGTTCAAGTGTCATCCTCATGACACTACATGAGAAAGAAACCTGTAGTACATTCCAAGCAACAAATTTATAATGAGAGTTCCCCTACTGCTATTCCTTTTCTTTTCCAATTGTCTCTGAATTTCACCTCTCCCCCAAATCCAGCATCCCTGGAAGGAGAACATAGCCCTCCTTCCCTGGCCCTTTCCCATCTTCCATTCTAGCGCCCAGACCAACAGTAAATGTTGTGGTAGGCAACAGAGAAGGCACTGTCTGTGTTCCATGTACAGAGCACCAGAGCTGGAAGGGATCATTGGGATTATCTCATCTAACCACCCCTTTATATGTAAGGAAACCAAGCCAGGAAGAAGAAGAAATATTCCTATATGTGATGCCATGGGATTATCTCAAATGACCTACTTTTCATGAAAGCTGGTGTACACCTTGGTATCCATTAGTTTGGAAACTATGTTCATGCCAACTGCCTTATCCTTTAAAATAGTATCTAATTTTAAATTTCCACTAATGCAGCTGTCTCCCCACATACGTATGAACAATAACCAAATAAATTTTTTACTGTGAAATCTCACCAGAGTTGAAATCTTTATGTCATCACTTTCTTACTTTAGGGTCTAAATTAAAGCAAATTCACCAGAAATCTGAGCTGTAATTGGCCTATTTATTTATTTATTTATTTATTTATCTCATACCCTTTGTCTTGCACACGATCTGTGTTATTGAACTGATCTCAATGTATCGTGCTTGCCTTTCTCCTTGCTTGATTCTCCCATGGAGCAGAATATCGAGGACAAGAGCTACATCTTAGAAATCTTTGTAACTCCAGATGCTAGTATAGTTTTTGGCAAAGAGTGGATGATCAATAATTAATTTTGAGGAATTGAATTATACTGCATTGAACTGGACCTACAGATTACAAATCACCTCCTTGGACATACGTCATCAGGATTTTTAAATCCAGATGGGACATGGAAAAGATATCTATTAATAGACATTTAGGGTTTAGCAAGCACTCTCCTTCTGTCCCTAAGATCCTTGCTTTCTGACCAGTCAGATAAAGGCAGATGCACTAAAGATAAAGCTATACAGAATTTGGTAGTTCAGTAAATATTTACTGAGCTCCTTCTATGTGGAAAAGTAAGTGATCAAGAGTTCTAAAGACTAAAATTCCTATAGGGCAGCAACGTAGCAGCCACAGTGATAGGAAAGGTAGCCTAGTGCTGGGTAGACATAGAGCACCATGCTCAGAGGGAGCAAGGACTTTCAGGTCTTCTGTTTCAGTCTTCCATCGTACAGTTACATTGTACTTCCACTGTACAGACTGAGGGGGGGGGGACGTGGCCACAGTTCCCCAGTGAATGAGTGACAAAACTAGAATCAGAGCCCAGTCTCCTGACTTTCAGCCTAGTGCTCTTTTCACCACATTTCTTGAAAAATCCACTGTGCACCTGGCCATGCTTTTCTTTCAGAATCCAGCCACTATTTTGATTTCTCTGCATGGCAGGCAGCCAAGAGCCTTGAACTTCTCCATGTTGCCATTTTGCCCTCTGCAGAATGGGATATTAAAGTATTCACTTGGGGGACGGGTCATGGGGTTCCGTCAATAAATGTTTGTGAATTGCTCTGAGCTATTTGGGCCACAGGGACTCCAGAAATGGGAGACCCCAGTGGTGGTGGTGGTGGTATCTGAGCCCTTTTTGAGGTCTTGCCTTTGCTCTGCAGAATTAAAGCGATGGTTTAAGTGATAAACTATTCCTTATGAGCTGTATTTGTGTTGAAAGCACAGCATGAGTCCCCTGAGCGCTTCCTCTCACACAACCACAGCTATGCACCAATTCTCCTGGGCTCAGAGATGGAACTTCGGTTAAATGCATGGAATTTATTCTTAGTCCTTTTCTTAATTACGACTTTATTTTTATTTCTCTTGCCTTCTCTAGGGGAGGGGTTAGAGAGAAAAGGAAAAGGAAGGAAAGAGGCAGGGAAATATGTTATAGATTCAAGGGGCTTTTTTGTTGTTGTTTGTCTCTGAGCTGCTCTCAGTCAGCAAAGTAGAGGGATTTAACGGATCTTGCAGAGATGCAAACTTCATTCCAATGAAGCCAGAATCCAGAAGACATGTAACAAACACAATGAAAACACATCTTGAGGTGAGGCAATCATTATTTGACTAATAAATCCCCTGGGCTGACAGAAAAAAGATGGAACCTGTTATGCACTCATCATTTAAGTCATTAAAACAAGGGGGTGGTCGTTCAGGGTAAGAGGACTGTGTAGTCATGCTGAGGATGTTTCAGCAAATTGCTATGTTATAAGCAACTCCATTGCTACCCCGGGTTAGTCATGTAGCCTTCCCTCCTGTGTCCAATCTGGCATCCTCAAAACACTGAAAATCCCATCACACTCATGCTACGCTCTTTCTCTTGTTCAAAATCCAGGTCAGAACATGTCCACTGAATGCTTCTCTCGATGTCCTATCTCAGTGAGTATCCCTCAATACCCAGAGCTCCTTTAAAGTATATAAATAACTTGTGTGTAGGCACATTTCTCGTTCTCCTCTGCTTCCTCCTCCCCTTCTTCCTCCTCCTCCTTCTGTGTCTTCTTTCTCCCTGTACTTTTTATTTTTCTTTTTCATCATGATCATTATGCCTATGTTCTGGCATACTTTGTAAGTCTACAGAGGAAGGGGGTAAAATGAAAATGGACTTCAGAGGGAAATATCTTACTTGTGAGCTCTGGCCTTGATAGGGACTAGCTGTGGGAAAGTGAGAAAATCCTGAAAGCTACACAGGACTTAGTACTCATCCACAAATTGGAGGAAATAATCAGTTGTCCAAAGGCTTCTTTGCGAGGATAACCCAAGAGGGTGAATTAAAGCACCGCAATGCAACCTGGGTTGGAATGAGCACTTGACAAATATGAGTTTCCACAACCTCCTTTGACCTTGGGCTCAGATGGTGAGAGACTTCTAGCTCACACAAGCCTATTTATGTGAAGATATGTATGGCCTAGGGGAGTTCCAAGGGAACATCTAGGCGCTTCCACAAACCCTGCTCCCTCTTTACCCTCTTTTCTGCCATGGAACAATCAAACCATCTGACCAATTTGTGGTTAGCGTAGTGTTTAAGTAAAGGTAGGTTAAGGAGTAGGAGAAAACTGGGATGGAGCCCCACTGCTTTACTAACTCTGTGATGTTGGGCAAATTTTACCTGAGCTCCAGTTTCTGCATCTACAAAAATGGGGCTATTGCACCTCATATACCTTTGTGGTGGGTAGCCAGTGAATGTGAAGCACTTCAAATAGTATCTGGCACACAGTAAGCCTGGTTACTACTATTCTTCCAAGAGCGGCCCTGAGAAGGTAAAAGTGCCATCAGATGTCAGTGGAATGAGAAGAAATGCTGAGCTGGTGGAGACCATGCTTGCTTCCTGGCTGGACTGTGCTTCACCTCCCTCCCTCACTTGTAACTAACCGGTATTGCATATACACTTTGGCCCAGCTCAAGTGTTGCCTGCTCTATGAAGCCTTGCAATTCCTTCTTCCTCTTCCTGTCCACACAGAGAAGTGGCCACCCTTTTCTCTGAGCTGCCAGAGCATTAGGTATCCTCTTCTGTGTCAGTGAGCACTATATAACTGGCACCATAAAAAATGAATACTCAGGGGTCATTTTCATGCCAGGACACAAGCTCCTAAAAGGCACAGGCCATAGCTATTATCTTTCTCTCTATCTCTTGGCCCAAGTTGATTTATTCTGTGCTCATGAAACAAAGACTGGTGGATGAATGGTTTATCAGTTGCAACTCAAATGTCTCAGTATAGTGATTTTCGGGACTATATGGGATTCTTTGCAAATGAAGTGTCAGGACCAATGAGATGTGATGAACCATGAAAAGTTATCTGGCCTCTTCAAAAACATCCAGTAAGATATTTTAGACAGTGGTTTTGAACTTACTCAGTTCAGCCCTTCAGAATAAAGTATGATCGCTGATTTGTATTAGCTCCTGTTGATACTTAAATGGCAAAGGGATATACTAAGGAAACAAAAGGAGCAGCTTGCCCATATCCTGAGTTAGTTATTGAAGTTGTCAAAGTAACCCAATGTTGCTGAATGCTGTCACAGAACAGACTGAAAGAAAAACAGCTATATCTCAAATGCCCAGGGACTGAATGGGTAGAGAGGTTTCATTGTGTTGGTCATAAATAGCTTTCACGAAGTTAGAGTGCTTACTTGAACCCTACTTGAACTAGCTGGATGCTGATGCATTCACTACTCAGAGAATTTCTTAAAGGCTTTGAGTTGCTCCCACTTCTTGTCATGGAATGAGCCAATTTTTATGTCTGTTTATTACTCTGTAGCCCAGCTGGACCCCAGAAGGATGGGCTGCTGTGACCATGGAAAATAACACAAATGCACAGACACCAAAATGAAGCCAGAGATCTTCTAGAGACTTAGATAAACATTTAGTCTCATAAATAAATACATTATCAGACCACACAAAGCTCTTCCTACCCGGTCTCTTCCTCAGAAGTCACACTCCAAATTGCTTCTTTAATTCATCCAGGTTCAGACAAGGTATTTATTGATTACCTACTGGGTAGGAGACCAATCCCAAGCTACATGTTCCAAAAACCACAGTGGCAGAAGATATGGTCCCTTGCTGCTTCTACCATTTTGGAATTGTATGTATAGTGGCAGAATGCACAAACTTAAATCAATCAGTAACAAATACAAGCCAGGAAGAATACTATCTTGTGATATATTGGGAAATGGATTGCACAGTAAGAGATCTGAGTTCCAGAGCTGCGAGCAAGTTGCTGGAAGACTGTTTGCTCATTTGATAAGCAAACAAACAAACACTTACCATGGATCAGGTACTGAGGATAACTGGAACGATTCATTTAATTTGTTTATTCATTCACTTACTCAACAATTATTTAAGGATTATATAATAGATGAAGCATTGTGGTAGGTGCTGGGGAAGGGGGAAAGATACAGTCCCCACCTTCCAGGGGTCAGGCTCCTCATCAGTACGGTGTGTGTTTGGGTGAGAAAGGGTAGTGGTCTCTAATGTCCTTTCTGCCAAGAATATGCTAAGCAGTGGACTGGAAGATTTTGTGGTTCATTTGCTAAGAGTCAAGTCAAGAAGAAAAATGGTCATTTGTAAAAATGGAATAAACCACTGAACTTTGAATTACAGACTTTTGGATGGGAATCCTCCTAGAACCTCAAAGCACAGCACTAATATGCCTATGTGTTCCTTTAAGAATCCAAATCAATCCTGTTCATCCCCTTGTACATATACATTTCTTTATATTTTACAAGGCACTTCCATGTGGACAGTTTTATTTGCTCTACATAGCAATCTTATGAAGTCAGGGGTTTAACATCCTTTTTTAAAGATAAAGAAACTGAGGCCACAAGTGGTTGGATTTACTTACTAATGTCTGTGAGTAGAGCAGGGGCCAGAACCTAGGTCTCTGACCTCTCATTCTGGTGCTTCTAAAATAACAACAGTATTTATTCGTTTGGTATGTGTGTTTCAAGGGCCAGTTATGGCCCAGGCATTTGGCAAAGCCTGGGAAAGTCGTGAAGAACCAGCCAGTAATCTCAATGATTTTACCATCACTTTTCCTCTAATTCTTGCTCAGAATTAACAGGAACTCATACTGCTTTGTAGCTTATAGTATAGTTTTATATGTCATTTAAAGTATGGACTAGTAGGGGTGCCTGGGTGGCTAAGTCAATTAAGTATCCGACTTCGGTTCAGGTCATGATCTCACAGTTCGTGGGTTTGAGTCCCGCATCAGGCTCTGTGCTCAGAGCCTAGAGCCTGCTTCAGATTCTGTGTCTCCCTCTCTTTCTGCTCCTCCCCTGCTCACATTCTCTCTCTCTCTCTCAAAAATAAATAAACATTAAAAAATTTTTAGAAAAAGTATAGGCTAGTAGACCATAAGCTACTTTTAGTCAAGTGCCAGGGAGGATAAACCACACCTGATAAAGCATTTTCGTTTCTTCATATCAATTCAATTGATATTGACAGCAATGTATATATCATTATTCCTACTCACTGGCAATGAAGTATAGATTCTGAGAGACTCAAAGTTACACACATGGTTAGTAGAAGATTCAGAATTTAATCCTAAATCATTTGTCAACCAACACTTTTTTATGTCCACTCCCTAAACATACTCCATCCCACTGTGCCATATATAGGGGCTAGGAAAGTGCTTTACCTAGAGTGACAGCTCAATCAGTCATTGTAGAATAGATTAGACATGGAATAATTTTGATCTGTGAATGGGCAACACATTCATCCCCTAACATCTAACTGTCACTAAGTTTAAGATACAGCTTTCCTTGTAAAAGAAGAATTCCATGAGAGTTTGAGATATAGGGAAAGAGTAAGAAGAAAGGAAACACTGAAAGACGAAGGAATGTTACAGAAAGACCAAAGGCTTTGGGGTTAGATCTATAATCTCAGTATTGCCACTTACCTGTGTATACCTTCAGGCAAGTATCTTAACTCTCAGATCTTATGGGGGCGTTAAGCAGATTAAGGGCAATATTATATGGTAATAAGCATTTAGCACAGTGCCTTGTCTATATATAATACATACTCTAAACACTACTTTTTCATTCAAATGAGAGAACTTCAAGAGCAAATACAAAGTTGTAAGGAAGTATAAAGTATCTGGGGGGAAAGTTTAAGGAAGATCAAGTATCATAGGAAGATATGAAGTTGAAAGAGTAATTTGGGACCAGATCTTAAAGAGCCATTAAAGCCATTCTAAGGGTCCATATCCTCTTGCTACAAGGGGTTTATAACCAGTTGGGTCTTTTACAAACATATTGTAGGGATAAGCAGGGAAGAGCCTATAAGCAGAAAGATGTTGGAAAGCTACACAAAAATGGAGTAGCATTTACAAAGATAGTTTCCCCCTAATTTTACTTTAGTAATGGCTGATAGCAAAAGTGTCTGGTGCCCAAATGAATAAAACCTGAACCACTCCGAGTTCCTCCAAGACACAAATCTTTATCCACTGCATGGTTGGAAAAGGGTATGTGTGTGTATGTGAATGTGTGTGTGTGAGTGTGTGTGTGTGTGTGTGTGTGTGTGTGTGTGTGTGTGTGTGTGTATTATGATAGATTAGCCTTTTTGGACTGTGGCCACACCATAGAGGGTTTTCTAATGTATTTTGAGTTCTAATTGGCTACAGCATTTGGAAAAATGTACAGCAAATTGCTCCGTTAATCAAGGTAAATCAAGCTGATGTCATGGATGCTAAATATATGTCTTTGCAGTAATACTACTTACATGGCTGGAACCAAGGCTGCTGTCAGTATTTCCACTTGACAGCCCTGCATTCTCAGAAGGAGCTCATGGCTTATCTCTGAAAGCACTCAGTGGTCCATTTCCGAGGCTGGGTTCCCAGGTCCGTCTTTCCACATCTAAGAAAGGGGTCTTAGGAGAGGGCGAGACTGCCTTCTTATGTACAAACTCAAAGGCAGTGGGAAGGAGGCCACACCACAAAGGCTAGGAAGACAGGGAAGTAGATATCAAAGGCAGATGATTTCAAGAAGCCAGAAGGACCCTGGCATGCCACATCCCTTGGCTGGTGAGGGAATTTAGGGATAGCAGAGAACTTTACTGAGATACAGAAGATCATAGAATGGAATAATGCTTAAAGGTCATCTGGTCCTCTTGACAAAACCCCTGAAGCACAGCTACAGAAAAGAGTTTACCAAAGAACACACAGCAAGTTAGTTTCAGGGCTAAGATTAAACATTTGGTGACCTGACTTCTCATGCAGTGCTCTTTCCAAATTATAGAAAACATTGCTATGCTTTTTTTTTCCCTTTTCCTTCTTTCTTATAATCCCTGATATTCATTATTATCCCTAATGCTCACTATTAGCCAGGCTGTGTTATAAGCACTCCATATTATTGCAACCATCTGAGGTTAATATTACTTTTATTCTCATTTTAAAAGTGAAGAAATGGATATGGAAAGAAGGGAGGTAACTTAGCCAAGGAAATCCTTCTAAGGAGTGCCCAAAAAAGGGACTCAAATTTGAAAATATGTAACTCATACGCCTATGCCCTTCATCATCATGCTAAACATCATTATCAAGTTTCCATCATGTTTCCATATACAGTCTTTTAATATGGTGCTATTTACTTCATACACAAGATTTCTAAGCTTCACAATGATGCTCAGAGGCATAGATGATCAATCTCTTACAAGATGAAGTGAAGCAATTTGTTGAAGGACACAGCTAGAACCAGCCATAGAACCCATGGATATTTCTGGGAGTCTGATAATGGAGATAAAAGACAGAACTAAAACTCAGCTGGGTCCCTGAATTCTTTTTCCTGATCTTGACCAGGTTCCTTTTCCTCTCTGGGCCCAGTTAGCCATTTGTATCACGAAGACGCTGAGGTTCCTGGTTCAGTGGTCAATAGCGGTCTAAGGTAAATAGCAACAGCAGCAACAACAACAAAGAGAGGGAGAAAGAAATCCAAGAATACACATGAAGATCCTCTAAAACCATGAAAGATGACTGAAAGAAAGGGTTTGGGGTGAAAAAAGGGGGTAAAAAAATTCATCCTCAGGTCAGTTTTGGAAGGTTATCCGTGGCTTGGGTGGTGCCCCATCAGGACTAGATCAAAAGCAGAAGAGTGTTGCAATCAGCTGTTTGTTTACAGATGCTGGCCTCCAAATTCCCACATGGGAACATCTGCTGGGGACATCCACTTGACAAATAAGCAGGCAATTAGGTAGCAGATCCATCTGTGCCAAGAACATGGGACCACCAGCAGCGGAAGGCTGCAACAGGGGGAGAGGGCCATGCTGGGAAAGATGCTCTTATGTTCATATGAAAGTCAGACTATTGATGGCAGAAGAAAGATAGGATCAGGGATAGAATTCAACAGAGAAGATCATTTGCTTCTTGTTTTGCCGCATGGCTTAATGATCCTCAGTCTTTGCTCTACATTATAATCATCTGCAGATTTTAAATACCTGATGCTCAGGCTGTGTCCCAAAACGATTCAATCACGTTCCCTTACAATGAGGCATAAGCAACAGTGTTTCCTGAGGTTATCCCAATGTGCAACTAAGACTTAAAAACAATGGTCCGGTAGTCTCCAAATCTAACCACTAAGGTTGGTGACACAAAGACAGTGGTCTACATAAAGCTATCAGCTTTATTCCATGATGCTTCTCTTTGAAATATGTGTTTTGAGTTTATAAAATCCTCATTTCAGTGGTCTAGGACTCAAGCAAAGTCCATCTACTCTGTGAAACAAATATAAACTACCTTTGTATCATTTGGTACCAGATGATCTTAAATAAGTTGGTTCTCTCTCCACAATTCCATTACCTTATCTGTTTTGGAGTGTTCACTGGGGAGTAAAATGTGATTATATATAATCAAATGTTTAAAGCAAGCCTGGAACACAATAGTTACTCAATAAATGTGGTTGAATTACAATCCAAGGCGTGCATGCGCGCACGCACACACACACACACACACACACACACACACACACACACACACACGGAACAATTTGGGCAAGTCAGTTTGGACACTGTTCTTGATGCTATCAGTACACTATAGCCAATTGATCACCAATCTTGTAGATTATATCCTCAATTTTTTTTTTAAGTAGGCTCCAAGCAGAGACCAACTCAGGGCTTGAACTCAGAACTCTGAGATCAAGACCTGATCTGGGATCAAGAGGCAGATGCCTAACCTACTAAACCACCCAGGCACCCCACCCCCAAATATTTTTAAGCCCATTTCTTTCTCTGTAGTCTCACTGCTAGAGTTAATACTCTCATCATCTCTCACCCAAACCACTGCAGCAGCTGAGATCTAAAAGCTCTGTATCCCTAACCTTTGTAGAGCTGAGTGTGTTCTATACACCACAGATGGAGGGATTCACAACAAACAAGTATCACCCCAGCTCAGAACCTTCCAGAGATTCCCTATTATCCATAGGACAAAGACTAAGCTCTTTGATGTAGCGTAGAAGACTCTCCATGACCTGTTCCTGTTGATCTTTCTATACTCACTTTTATAGAGCTTTCCTGTCTACCTCTCCTCCTCTCCTACCATAACCAAGTCCATATCCCAATGCTATCAATCTTTTATTTTCCTCAGCATGCACTTAGATGTTCTACACATCAGACCCTTTCCTATCCTGTTTGCTCATCTCAGAATTCATTTCTGACCTTCATTCATCACCTAGCTAACATCCATCTATTTCCTAAGCTCAACTCAGGCACTCCTTTCTTCAGGAAGCCTTCCCTAAATCCCTTGGCCTTGGTTTACATTAGGTGCTATACCTTGCACTTTCCCCTACCATTTCACATTCTGCTAGAATTTTCCAACACATTTCCATATCTCATCCATTAGACTGTTAGTTCTTCTATGACAAAGGCCTTTCCTGATCCCCTACTATATATACTCAGGATATAGAAGATATAGATACTACTTTGACCCATAAGAGATGCACAGTCATTTATACAATTTCAGCCCAGTGAACCTGAGACACTGTAGCGAGTTTTGTTCCCAATGAAGAGGCTCTGTGCTCTTTCATGGTTTCTCTTATGCTTACCCATGGGGAAAGGCCATAACTGGGAGATCTGTGTTCAAATTCTGCTGGTCAGTCAGTTCCTAACTAAGGCCAAGGTCCTGAAGGCAGTCCTCTGGGAATCTTTTTGCAGACAGGAATGGAGCCACGCAGGAATAGATCTCAGCCTTATTTCTTTCCCCTGAACCAAACTGGCTCTGAGTAATGCCTTTGCGATCTTAACCACATCCTCTTCTTCCACTGCCAAAAAAGGGGGTGGCTAGATATAAACCATAGCTCAAGCTCCAAGACTTCAGGGAAGGTGACCCGCTTGCTGGGTCGGGGCCATATTTTAGGAAGGCTCCTTCAACTCCCTTGGGTCTTAGATTAAACTGTGTCCTTCCAGCCTTATAAAAAATGGGCTGTCAACAGCAAGTCAGAAAATATTAATGAGGTGGGCAAGAGATGCCCCCCGAAGGGGGAGGATTGCAGAAATTGCTGAGAAAACACTCAGGAGGATGATATTTCTAAAGATTTTGCCCTCTACTTCTAGTGACTTTCATACAAAGTTACTGCTGATTCCCCCAACTGCATTGGAAATATTTAGATTCTATATTTGATTTCAAAAAATTAATCATGATTTGAATTGGAAGGGATGTTAGAGATAATCTGGGCCAATCCAAGAGCTTTTGTTTTTCCAAAGGGAAGCAGAGGATTTTGTTTTCCTGGCTGCGCAACATTTAATGTCCTCTTGTTATCCAGACTCCCATTTTCTTTTGGCGGGTCTGTGGCAGACAGAATTTGAAGATGACCCCTAAGATTCCTGCTCCCCTGTACATTCTGTATGTAAAAAACCAATGGAATACAATGGTATCTCACTCTCATAATTAGATTAGCATCAGTCAACTTTGAATTAATCAAAAAGGAGATCATTCTGGGCACGTCTGATCTAATCAGACGGGCCATTTAAGAGAAGGTAAAGTGTCAGACACTCTTGACGTTGAGGATTAAAAAAAACAACAAAACAAAACAAAACAAAACAAAACAAACCTGCCACGTTGTGAGAAGACAGGACCATGTGGCAAGGACCTCGAAATGGCCTCTAAGAGCTGAGAGAGATCCCTGGCCAAAAGCCAGCAAGACATTAGGGACTTTGGTCACACAACCAGAACAAACTGAATTCTGCCAACAACCACATGAGCTTGGAAAAGGACTCTGGGCCTCAGGTGAGACCACGACCCTGGCTCACACCTTCATTTCAGCCTGCTGAGGGCCTCAGCATAGAATGTAGTTACACTGTACCTCGATTTCTGACATACACAAACTATGAGATAATAAAATGTCATTTTAGCTGTTAGATCTGTGGTGATTAGTTACACAGCAACAAGCACTAATACAGAGTCCATTTCTTTACAGTTGGTCACATGAGCAAAATATGTCACCTATAGCTTCAGGAATGGAATGTGACCCAAGCTGAAGTAAGGACCGTGCTCCATCCTCCCATCCACAGTGGGCATGTGAGTCAAATTGTGCCTATGAGAATCAGGCCTAGGGCTTTTATGGGATTTGTTCAGGAAAGAACAGTGCTCTATTTTCACTGAAATTGAAGCTGGGGGCATTTAGCTCTGGAGCTGATGTCAACCGTACTGCCAGCATGTGGATTTGGGGAATGAAGCCAACATTGAGAAGAAGAGATTTCAGCAATGGAGGAAAACAGATTTTTTGATGTATCAAAGAAGTGCTGGATCAGGCTGAGCCTAAAGGAGAGATTACCTGTGGAGGTTTCAATGACGTGAGGCTGGAACTTCCGCATTTAGCTTAAGATAATTTGAGACTAGGTTTTTGTTCCATGCAATATGAAATGCTCTGAAATGTGGGACAACTTGGGGCCAAAGAAGGAATATGTTGACCCAATCACACAGTTAACAAGTTGCAAATATGACATAAAAGGAACCAGATCTCCTGGTGCCCAGTCAAAAGGACTTAGCCTTATTGCTATGCTGAGTACCTCCCTGGGAACCACAAATTATTGATTTCCCAGGAAGAAAATACAACAATAATGGCAATAACAACAACTACAGCTCAGTGAGTGTTAATTATGCGCCAAGCTCTTTGTTATGAAGTATATATAGTATCTAATTTTACATTCCTATAAACTTTTTGAATTTTGTATCTTAATCATCTCTTTTAAAGATGACAAAAGTGAAGCTCAGAAATGTTTACCAACGTGAGCAGGGAAGGTCACATAGCTAATAAGTGGAGGAGCCAGAATTTAATCCTTATCTGTCTGGCTCCAAAGTCTATTCTCTTAACTATTATGTTCATTGTTGCTAGGATTAAAGAGAAACAAAACAAACCTCGGGGATATTTCTTTATTACTTCAAATTTATTGCAAGAATATGTCATAAAGGAGGGGTTTTTTTATTATTATTAATGCAGATCTGCAAAGATTGGTTTGTATTTCTCAGCCAATCAGCACTTCCATGCTTGAAGAAATCTTTAATCCCTAACATTGGATAATATTAAGTTCCACACCTCTAATTCCTTTTTATTTTAAAGATTATACAGGAAGTATTTTTAGAAGGAGAAAAGTGCAACTTGCTGTGTAGGAAAAAAAAAAAGTCAAATTAGCAGTGGGACACTTGTATTCAAGTCCTTATTCTGCCTAGAAATCTCCTGGGCGGATCTTGGGCAAATCACCTTTCTCCACTGGCCCGTTTTCTGATCTATAAAATCAACACATTTATGTTAAAATGGATGAAAAAGCTTTTGTGTATAGAAAATGTCTTCCATTATGAAGATACTTTGGTGGGACTCCAAATAATCCAGAAACTTTTTCGGCTAAAACAGCATTGACTTCAGTTCGGATCCCTTGATGGGGTCCTGGAATATCTCTGAAATGTTCAGGCACTGAAAAGTCACTGTGCCCAAATTATAAAAATATGGTACATTTGTTAAGTACTTACTTATCTGTTAATATGCTTACATCATTAATTATTGCATCTTTACTATTTATTAAACATACTTCACAAAAAGTTAATTAACTTCACTAAGGAACAGAGCATAAACACAAGACCACCTGACACCAAATCTCATCTATCTGTTCCAAGCCAAAATGTTCCTACTTGACTCCTGCCCCATATCAGCTTCTTCAGTTTTAATTTTTATATCTTATTGTAAGTCATCTGAAGTATTATATGGAATAAGACATGGCACAAATCAAAATGAAGTAAATTATCTTGGTTTCCTGAGACAACAATACACAGTAGTGTCTAATGGGATAAGGGAAGAGCTGATTTTCCTTCAAACAATCTTTTTGGCTTCTTTTTTTTCCTTTGCATGATAAAGTCACCTTTTTAAAATAGAACTTTATTTTTAAAAACAATTTCAGATTTATAAAAAGACACAAAAATAATACAAAGAGTTCCTGTATACCTATAACCAGTTTCCCCTATTATTAACTACTTACACTGATGGTGGTATTTTGCTACAAATAATGAACCTATATTGATACATTATTATTAACTAAAGTCCATACTTTATTCACATTGCCTTAGTTTTTACCTAATGTAGTTTTTCTGTCATAGTTTCTCATCCAGGATACATTTAGTCTTCATGTCTCCTCAGGCTCCTCTTTGCTGTGATCATTTCTTAGATTTTCCTAGTTTTTGATAATCTTGACAATTTTGATGACTACTCATCAAGTATTTTGTAGAATGTCCCTAAACTGATATTTTTCTGATGTTTTCCTCATGACTAGACCAGAGTTATGGGTTTGGGGGAGGTAAAGTGCTATTCTTGTCACACTGTATTAAGCAGATTGGGTCAACATGTCTTTATTGCCATTGGTGGTGACTTTGATTACTTGCCTCAGCTACAACAGTGCCCTTTAAAGCTTACAGTTTCTACCTTCTCTCCTTTCTCCTTTCTTCCTTTCTCCATCTGTAATCTATTGGAGCATTGCTTCTATATCAAACTATCCTAGATGGCTGGGAGTTATGATCTTAGCCAACAGGATTCTACGGCAGTCTGCTGACCAGGGATACTTTGGGAGCATGCGAAAAGGAGGTGTTTTGACTTTCCTGACAGTTTTTTCAAGTGCCTCCTTTACTGTAATACAATTCGCCCAAGAGGCTACACTTTGAATCTGTTGAATAGCCAATGGTTTTAAGATGGATTATATTAGCAATAGGTTGTAATATATGTGTTTTTTGGTTTGTTTGTTTTGGGTTTTTTTGTTTTGTTTTGTTTTTTTGTTTTTGTTTTTGTTTTGCCATAGGATAAGGAGTCAGAGGCTGTGAATGTTGTCTGTGTTTCCCACTCATGTTACCAGGGAGAGCAGATAGGCTTTTTGCCCCTTATTATAATACCTGCATTCACATAGGACTTGAGCTTTTAAAGTCCTTTTACATATTTAATATGCACCTCCAAATTTGTTCAATAAATACTTCTGAATAAATGAATGGATATATACATTCCCAGCTCAAGGCAGCACTGTAAAGCTTAGAGTTTAGATTTTCATAGAACTGGGTTTGAGCTTACAGAGCTTACAGACCCTGGGATCTTCAGTAAGAGAGATGATTTTCACGGGCTTTCATTTTTTTTTTTAACTTTTTAAATGTGTATTTATTTTTGAGAGAGACAGAGACAGAATGCAAGTGGGTTAGGGGCAGAGAGAAAGGGAGACACAGAAGCAGAAGCAGGCTCCAGGCTCTGAGCTGTCAGCACAGAGCCTAACGCGGGGCTCGAACCCACAAGCTGTGAGATCATGACCTGAGCCAAAATTGGATGCTTAGCTGACTGAGCCACCCAGGCGCCCCCATGGGCTTTCATTTTTATAGGGTGGTCAAATGAGGGAAGAGAGTTCAGTGCAACAATGCATGCAGAATAACGGACGCTGAGATGACACCTTATACTTTTGTTACCATGTAGGAATGGAACATTCACCCAGTGTTTGAATTGATATAGTAAATAATGATTACAGTGCCCTTTAAAATAGTATCACACAAATCAATCTCAAAGGGAGGGGTTACTGTTACTATTATCATCACCACTTGACAAAGAAGGGAACCAAGGCTCAGAGAGGTTAAGTAAGTTGCATGAGGGAGCAGGCAAGATTTGAACTCAGTGCAGAAAAGCACTAGATTATAATCTTGTACCCTTTTCTCTTCTGGAAAGAATCTCCTTGCTGAAGTAACTGCAGTGCTCTGTTTGCAGACTGCTTTGGGTATGAAGCAGAGCCATCATTTTTAACGATTTAATCTACCACGGTCTAAAACATACCAGACCCCTTCTAGAAAGAACAGAGAGGAACTAAAAATTCCCTTAAAATGGAGATGCCTTTGTTCCTCTGAAAAAAAAAAAAATCTCACTTTATAGCCACACTGTAGAATTCACTCTAGGGTTTGTTTAACTTTTTTTCTTTTTCTTCTTGTTTCATTCTTTAAGAGAAAAAGAGTCATAATTGCTAAGATTTATGCATGAAACTTTTCTCTGGAGGATTCTAAACAAATTTGCAGTGTTTCTTAACCTCCTCAGCCACCCCCTTGGGGTCTCTCCAAATTGCTGCCTCATTAAAGAAGGAGTGCCCTACCCAGGCTTTTGAGGAGAACACATTCAACTATTTCTCAGATGTATCATATACATAGAGATGGGCGGGAGTGGGGGATCTTCAGGCATTAGATCATCTGGTTTATCCCAACACTAGGAGGTTGTTCCCAGTTGGATATCTCTAGTGTTGTGAATGGCTGCTAACCTGAAGAACTTCACATCTGTTACTTGAGGCCAGTCCTTGAGCAGCAAGACCTACTAACGGAACAGGTATTGCTTTGTTTTTGACTTTGGGGTTTTGGGGAGTGTGTGTGCGCGCGCGCGCGCGCGCGCGCGTGCGCACGCGCACTTTAGATTATCCAGGAAAGCTTGCTAGGTGAGGATAAGAAAAACACAGAGATTATCACTCTGTACATACTATTTAGACTGAATTATGCTGACTTTGTGATCTGGTGCTTGAGTGGGTACCAACACCTTGTGCTCTCTCTCTGTTTCTAGCCAGTGGCGGGAGAGGGGAGTTGAAGAAGAAAGAAAAAGTAGCAGGAGAATGTGGAAAGATGGAGGAGGATACCCCTCTGTCCTTTCTGCCTTTGTAATCAACAACACCCCCATCTATCTCCTAGCACAGCTTTCCTTTCTTCCCCTGCACTTCCAGTGTAACTGAGGATTTAATCTACTCAGACAGTGGTAGAATTGGTTGCACTTTCTATTTTATTGCATTTGCAGTGGGTATACAACATGTCTTCATTAACTCTCCATGACATTCAGAATAGCTTGGGATAAAAAAGACACTCAATCAAAATGGGAAAACAGTCCCCCACCCTCCCATCTCCAATCCCAAGTATCCCCCAGGGCATGTATTAATTACTGAAGATGAATGCTGGACCTTCATTCTCAGCAGGGGCTTTTAAATCGTATTGCTCTCAGTCAGGTCAAAAGATAGTGCTTCATCTTGCAAAATGGTAAAGGAGTCTCAACCTCTTGTGGAGGTAGCAGCTAATATTGGCTTTCATTACTGAGTGCCTACAATGTGCCTAGCATTATTAAAGTCTTTTCATGAATTAGTTCACATAACCCTCACACCTACCCTACGAGACACTTTATCATCCCCATTTGCTGGATGGGGAAACTGATTCCAAACACCATGCTATTGCCAATACAAAAGGTGGCTCCCCATAGCTCAAAACAGAGGGAGGTCTGTAGTTCCTCAAAGTGATCTTGTGTCCAGGAAGACATTAGCGCTGTATCTCCATCATTGAAGCTTTATGGGTTCTCAAAACCCAGCTCATACGTCAACCTTCAGAAAAAGGTTTTCTGGCTCCAAACAACATGGAACTGTGTTTTTGTTTTGTTTTATTTTGGGTTTTATCAAGCAGGGCTATTACTGCTGTCCACAGAGGAGACAATATTCAGATGGAGTTGACCTGCCTTTCTTTAACTGCTGTGTTGCCAAAGCACCTTCTGGATACGCCTCTTGTCTGTTGCTTTTGCTACTTTACCTGAGCAATCATCAACACTCCATAGATGAGGCTAAAGAGATACTGAGTTCACAGGGCAACACTTATACATATGTTTTCTTGGGAACACTAGTTTCAATGTTTGCTTTCAGAATAATACTTTTTGAGAAATCCTAAATATTCTCCCCCTCCCTATCTCCACTCATTATCTCAAGAAACAGATGCTTATTGAAGATTCTGAGACGTCCTGTAGAAAAAAGCAAATAAAGCAGAAAGAAAACAAAACACAAACATTTACTTTTGTTTCATCAGACTGTCTTTTCTCCTATTTAGATTTTTAAGTGTCCCTTCCCCCAACCTTGGAAATGCTGTTCACATCCTTTGGAACTATCGTCTTCTAGAGAACACCTTAGGAATCTCTATACCAAGGACTATCCAAAGAGTTATCATCAAAAATATCATCACCAAAAATCATGAGGATTTAACTGATTCTCCAGATAGATATATACTCTCTCTTGCAAAATCCTACATTGTTTTACCTTTAATGCTCTTATGGCTTATAGCTTAAAGATGATAAACTAAAGGCAAGATGTATAAAGATGAGATAGAGGTGAGTGATGTTTTCTATCTTGTTCCTTTTCCCCTCCAACTTGTTTTCCCTGATTACAAATGAATATGTGTTCATTATATAAAATTCAAACCTCAACCAATGTAGAATCCATATGCTCTACCTTGGGTTGTACCAGAATCTAACCCTCATTCTCTCACAACAGTGTAAACTCTCTTATAATGAGCACATAGCCTGATGACTGGAACATTGTAGGTCCTCCGGACACATGAGTTGAATAGATGAATGAGTTCTGCTTTCATTGATTTTATTCACTCAGCTGGGAGCTCCTTGTGGACAGAGACCCAAGCCTTACTCACCTTTGCTCCTCCACACCTAACAGAGTACCTAGCGTATAGCAGACACTCAGTAAACCTTTGTTTGCTACAATCGTTTGCCCTTTAGAGGTTCTTCTGGAGAAGGCACTGAAGGACGGTCTCTGCAGTTAAAGCCAGACACACTTGTGTTTGTATTCCATTCTGTCATGTGCTTGCTATTAAGTTTACTTAAGAAGGTTGATATCTGTGTCTACTAAATGGGGTTAATACTACCTGCTTTATAGAGCGGCTGTTACACGCACATGAGAAAATATATGTAAATGTACTTTGTAAATGCTGGAGGGTTACTCAAGTTAGTTATTTTATGATTATAGAAAAAGCGGTCTATTCTTGAAATGAGCCAAGTTTATTCAAACAAGCATTAACTGAGTGTTTCTTCCGTGACATAGAGAGAAATAGATAAAGAGATAATGATAAACTGATGTGGTAAGTAGAGAGGGTCACAATTGAGGTAAGCAGAGGATAATTTTGGAGCACAGACTTCCTGAGGATATTGAAGCTGCAAGTGAAAGGGGGGGGGGCGGGCGGCTACAGGTGTGTTTGAAAGGAGGCCACTCCAGGCAGGGGGAAGAGCTTATCCAAAAAACAGAGATGGGTAATACATACATGTGTAGAAAACTACCACTGTTCTATAGGGATCTCAGATAAAAAAGTGCTGTGATTAACTCTCTACTGCTTACTTGATATAATGTTGTGCACAGCACTGGAAAAGAAAGGGTACTTTCTCAAGCATATGGCTTCCTGTCTAACGTATGATAGAGCAAGGATCCCTCCCCATAAGATCTTGAGGGCTGCTACAGCTCAGAAAAGAGAAGTTACCTGACCAGGATCACACAGGCATTAGGGGTTAAAGCAAGGATTACAACTATGGCCTGGACCAAATGGCCCCGTCCATCATACTTCCTGCCTTCATGCATATCTCCTTATCTATCCTGGCTTGAAGAGAAGAAGAGATGGGAATGCCTTTTCTATAATAAACCCCTCTTTTGTGGTGGGCTAACAAAGGATCCTCAGGGTCTGAGCTGGGTCTTTTGTTCGAAATGGCCAAGATAAGTCAACTGTGGCTGCTATGGAAGTGGGGTCCCATGAAACCTGGCTGGCTGGTTGTAATTAATCACTACAAGGCAGCAGAGAAGGAGCCCAAACTGTTAGAACACCCAGGAGGCTGTGGCTGCAGGGTTCCAACAATTGACATTTGCAACTCAGTGTCTCCACAGGAGACTGGGGCTTTGGAAACTCCAGAACTCAGCAAAGATTCTGAGGCTTGGGAGCCTTGTCCTTTTGGACACCTTACCCCAAGGAGCTCTCCAAGCCCTGACATTTGGGGGATTGTCAGAGCTTTGGGCTGCCAGAGAAAGGCCCTATCTCAGAAGCCAAAGTCATCAACAAAAAGGGAATTGAATGAGCAGGTTTTTCAGAGGCTGGAAGAGAAACTGTTTCAAAAATCTGTTTTGACTTTTGCAGACACTGCTTTTCCCTCTGGCCCCATAATTGAGTGGGGCTGGTGATACTTATTCATCTCTTAGTCTATGGCTGAGTCACCCCTCCTTCTCATCAAAATGTTATGAGTATGCAGAGAAGGTGTTTATTGAACAGTCTCAGTCCATTTTAGAGTGGTAGTGATGTAGGGGGTTATGGTTGCTCTCCCCAAGTGAATTCCAGAGAAGTCCTGCACCTAGCACCAGAGTAAGAAAACATCAGTCTATATGTAACTGATGTAGATGACTAAGGCTTTCTTTCGATAGGGTGGGTTCTGGTTTGCCTTCTTTTCTATTCCCTCCTTTCCTTCCTCCCCAGCTCCTCTCTTCTGATTCCATTTGCAAGTCCAGACTAAGTTCTACGAGAATAGTGCTGTTGGTACAGACGGTACAATACCTAAACATATTATTTATGCCCCTGAGCTCTACAGTTAAAAAGACACACCATGGGGCACCTGGGTGGCTCCGTCGGTTAAACACCGACTTCAGCTCAGGTCATGATCTCACAGTTCCTGAGTTCGAGCCCTGTGTCAGGCTCTGTGCTGACAGCTCGGAGCCTGGCACCTGCTTGGGATTCTGTCTCCTCTCTGCTCTTTCCCCACTTGTGCTCCATCTCTCTCTGTCTCTCAAAAATAAATAAACATTAAAAAATTAATTAAAAAAAGACACACCTTGTAGTTGTACAGCACCATACACTTTACCAAGTGTCCTCAGGTTCAATACCTCATTCACTCTGCACTTCAATTTTGAGAAGTAAGTAGGTAAATAGTATTATCCCCATTTTACTAAAGCTGGGATCCAAGAGCACCTATAAGTCTGGTTGTTTCTTATTTTGTGCTGCCCTGAATTTTAGTTGGAGACATATCCATCTATTTACTCGCCATCGGTACTGTGATGACCCACATACCCTTCAAACTCAGCTTATCTACAAGTGGCCTTATCACCTCACATCCCTCCCAATTTCTCACTCTAGTGTTTCCTAGGTAATCTGGTTCAATAAAAAGCCCCTGCTATCCAGCCAATCATCCAAGAGAGAGATCTTTCCTTCCCTCTGCAGACTCACATCCAATCAGTTACCATGTCCTATAGATTCTCTCCCTTTTTATAATCTTGTAAATCAATGTCCATTGCTTCCAGCCTAGTCCAAGCCATTATTATCGTCAGCCTCCTGACCAACCTCTATATATTGAGTTTGGTCCTGCTCAGTCCATTCTTTAACCATAGACTGAGTGTTCTTTGTAACAGGAAAGTCTGATCCTATCACTTTTCCCCTCCTGTAAGTTAAAACTTTCAGGTTTCATGAGTCTGGAGGCGCAAATCCACATATTTGATTATTTGTGATCTGACTCCTATTGATTATTTGTGATATGAATATTGGTAGTAGTTATTCTAGTCTCACTTTTATTGGGTTTCCATGTTATCCCATTTTACACTCCCACCCAAGCCATGAAACTCTTGTGTTTTAACAGATTGAAATTTCTCCTTTCACCCTGCCTCCTCCAAAAAAATCTTCCCTGAGTACCTTTCTAAGTTGTCTCCTCTAGGTTTTCATACTATTTTATACTTCCCTGTACTATGGCACTCATTCCATTACAGTGTTTTTGCTTCTGTTTTAACTTTTTATTTTCTCTGAGTTCTTTTTGAGTGCTGCACCTACAGCTTATTCAACTTTAGCTCCAAAGACTCTAGTGCCAGTCTTGCACATTGCGGATCTTTGATGGCTACTTGAGAGGTGCAGTAACCTGTCTGAGATCTTTCACTTGGGAGGGAAGGAGCTGCTACTCTTGTTTCTCCAAGTCACGTGCTGCACAGTGGAAAAGCACAACAAAACAAACAAACAAACAAAATGAGTGGCCACGTTGTAGGAATTGTGAGAATTCATTCTTTTCTCAGTTGATGGATAGGATATAGCATTTAATTTATAATACAGTGACATACAGTGGACTACCTAAATGTCTTCTATGAAGAAAGCTTTCTTAGCCCTCATCTTGTCTCCATTAGCCCTCCACTATCTTCTCTAGCTGTTCTCTTGAGGACCCATTCTGTCTGCACCCCACATTGTCCTTGTCTCTCTTGGGAGTAGAGAAAGAAGTTCCCAAGAAGTGCTGTGGTTCCTTCCTTCAGTCTTCCCTTGAGAGATAAAAAAAAAAAAAAAGTGCAGGTCCCACTAACCAGGCTCACTCTCACCTGGCCCTCATCAAGCCCCCTACCTCACACAGAAAATGCAAATAAACTAGGGGGTCGATGTCTGCAAAACCAAATAAATTGGGTGTCTGTAAAATCAAAGACTTGGAGCAGTACTTTTCTCCCTCATCATATGCTTCCACTAATGTTTACTTAGCTAGAAGTTGTAACATAACTAAAACAGCTTTCAACACCCCAGGAAGGGCTGCAGAGTCCCACAAGGAACATCACTGCCAACAAATCTGGCATTGAATTTGAAGACTGTTGTAAAGAAGTTGCCCATTTCCTTAAGAAGAAAACTGAGGCCAGAGGGAGAAAGAATGTGCCTAAGGCCACTCAGTAACAGAGCCACGGAACTGGAATGCAGGTCTGTGGGTTCCCTATTCATTGCTCTTTTCAGCTTTTCTAAAAATTCTGAGGACACTCAAGGCTGAAAAGCCAGAAAAATGAATTCCATTTACTCTGGATCCAGAGGTAGTTAGCATCCCAGTTTGCTTTTGAGGGGTTTGGAAATTTGACTGCGTTTTGAGGGATGGGATGTTCCATTAATCATGGAAACCAATAATATGCCTTCATTTGACCAATTTTTTCAGAGCCAACACTGAATGTCCACTATTTTCCATTACATTCGTAATCTCTCCCTCTCAGGGAAGAGAAAAATAAAGCAAGCAAGGGGGAGAAAAGGCAGGAGGGTGACTCCATGCGTGTGTTTGGCTGTGGTGGAGTGGATGGCTGGTTTAAATTTGTCAGCTGCTGGCTCAGGTTTCCAGCGCCCTGCCTCTGAAGAGTGTTCCTGTTGAATTTTAAATGGGAGTAAAATTAGGTCTCCACATAAGACCTCTCATACTTTTATTTCTTTGGGTGTTCCTGCATGGCACACGAGGACGGAAAGCAGTACTGTGCGTTTGACCCTACTGAGAGCCCATTATGCTCTGAAGAAGAAATTACTCACTGCCTCGGTGTTATTAGTTGAAACACACCTAAAGCCTGGCCATGCAGATGTCAATCCTGCGCATTTGGAGGCTTTAAAACATACCAGGAGAGAAAACTTGGGCTATAAGGAATATTACCACTGATTTAGACCAGTCTCGTTTTATTTTATTTTTTTAAAGGAGAAAATCAAAGGGCAGAGTAGGAAAGTAACATGACCCAAGGTCATACAGTGAGTTACCAACAAATCAAGGATGGATATCCCTGTTTCCTAGCTAAGTTTTAACTAATGACATGAGCCTTTTAGGCACTAAATGTTACTGTGGTTGGTTGCAGAGGCCCTATGGACAGACAGAACAGCGCTTAGTCCTTTCTCTGTCATTGTTTTCCATGCCAAAGTATAATCTATAAGGCCTTCTGTGGTGGATTCTCAGTTTTATGGATAGTGACCTTTCCTGGGCCCACTCTGCCATTCTTCCACGGCCTGCCCCTTTGCTCTCTCCTCACAGCGAGGGTAATCTCCGTCACCTTCCTTGGTCTTTCTTTATAGAGATTCACTCTCCTTCAAACAGAACACTGAGGCACTGTTAATAAGGCTTATATTTTAATACTTTCTTGGAACTTCCATCCCAAAGGAGGGGTGAGAGGAAGGGAAGTGGAGTACAAAAGAAAAACAAATACAAGATGACAAATTGCTGAGCTATCCACCGATGGCTAGCTCATGGAGGATGTCCCTGGAGAGACAGTATAGAATTACTATGTATTGGGGGCACCTGGGTGGCTCAGTCGGTTGGGCCTCCAACTCTTGATTTTGGCTCAGGTCATGATCTCACGGTTCTTGAGAGTGAGCCCTGTGTTGGGCTCTGTGTTGACACCATGGAGCTTGCTTAAGATTCTCTCTCTCCCCTTCTCCCTCTGCCGCTCCCCCTCTTGTGATGTGTGTGCACCTGTGCGCTCTCTCTCTCTCTCTCTCCCTCTCTCTCAGAAATAAATGAATAAACTTTAGAATAAAAAAAAGCAGGGTGCCTGGGTAGCTCAGTCAGTTAAGCAGCTGACCTCAGCACAGGTCATGATCTCATGGTTCATGAATTCAAGCCACGCATCGGGGTCTGTGTTGATAGCTCAGAGCCTGGAGCCTGCTTTGGATTCTGTCTCCCTCTCTCCCTGTCCCTCCTCCACTTGTGCTCTGTCCCTCTTTCTCAAAAAAATAAATATTGAAAAAAAAGGAATTACTATGTATCGCAACAGTCATCCAGGGCTGAGCCAAGAGAAAGAGAAAGCAGTTAATCTGTTTAGTTTTTGCCTTCTGCTATATCTGATTGGTCATAATATTCTCCAAAGAAGTTAATTCTCCAACATGTCCACTTAGCATTATCCAACCCTGCAGAGTCATTACAGCCATCTGAGCATCTATGGATCAGTGGTATCAGAAGCCATGCAGCACCCTGGGGAAGGCCTAGGCGGTCAGGTGTCAGGAGAGGAGGTGACAGAGGGATCCAAGAAATACTAGCTCAGATCACTGTCTCAAGCAGATCTGTGTGCCAAATATAATTAAAAGCTTTTGAATATCCCAAATGGAGAATGCCGGACTCATAACTTAAAGAGAGGCCCTGAAAAATATTTTTTTTATTTGAATCCTATGGTTTTCCAAAATATATCAACTATGTATTGACCCTTCTGCTCTTCTGTTTGGCTATCCCTCTATTCTCTCATTCTCCATCTCTCACTTCGCTCTCCTCTATATTCCTATTTCCATAAATAAAAACTCAACCTTAGTTGTCAAAGATGCATGGATCCATCCCTCACCCCCACTGGCAAAACTAGGAAAAACTGACGGGTAAGACTGAGGGGAGGTTTTAGAGGGTCTCCCTTTTCTTAAGTTGGTACTTAAATTCCAGTTAGTTAACATACAATGTGATCTTGGTTTCAGGTATACAATACGGTGATTCAACACCTCCATACAACACCTGGTGCCCATCACAACAAGTGCCCTCCTTAGTCCTCATCAAGTGCTTAACCCACACATGCATAACCCAACCCTGCATAACCCTCCACCTCCCCTCTGGTAACCATCAGTTTGTTCTCTATAGTGAAGAGTATGTTTCTTGGTTTGCCTCTCTTTTTTCCCTTTTAGAGGGTCTTGAAAAATAAGTTTAGCAGCTTGGACATGGTCAATCTTTAGTGAAGAGAGTGCTATACTTCTGTTCAAAGCAATTCTTACCCCACTGCCCATACTGTGTATCCTTTCTGTTCTCCCCTCTAATCCCAGTCCTACCTATTTTTCAAGATAAACCTAACTTTACTACTTCCGTTTTTCATCCATGCTTCCATTTATGAGATGCTCAGTAGTTACTGAACATCTACTAAATTTTAGGTACAGGGTGAGTTTCTGGGAATAGAATGGCATCCTAATGCCACTTAAGTCTATCAGAGGCAACTGTCGAAAAGAGAAAATTACAATCTACTGTGAAAAGTGCTAGGATACAGGGGATACTGGGTGCCTACAGAAGGGGTCCTTGCATTGTATGGGGAAAGGTTTAGGAAATACCCCTCAGGAAAAACGGCATCCGATGTACGGAATGAAGGATGAGAAGGGGTTAACCTAGGAAACCCCTAGTTTCCTAGAGGAAACTATGTGTAATGTCTAGGAGGCAGCTCTGTTTGTGAGACCTCAATGCAAACTGACCAACTAAAATGCTTAGAACATGAGAGGTGTGGTAATAATCAGTGTCCAAGATGATCCCTGATGATTTTAGTCTCCTGGTATTTATTTATGCTCTTGTGTAGTTTCCTCCTGCATTAAATAGGGTGAATCTGTGTAATCACTAAAATATTTTGGAAATGATAATGTGTGACTTCCAAGGCCAGGGCACAAAAACCTTATAGCTTGTACCATACCCTTTCTTGGACCACTCAGTTTGAGGGCATGACAGCTGCCATGTCATGGGGACACTCAAGTGGTCCTATGGAGACAACCACATAGAAAAGAACTGAGATCTCCTGCCAACAATGAGCATTTGCTTGCCAGGCTTATGAGTCAGTTATGCTGGAAGTAGATCTTCTCCAGTCCCAGTCAAGCTTTTAGATGACTGCAACCTCAGATGACATCTTGACTGTGACCTTATGAGAATCCTGAGCCAGAATTCCCCAGCTGAAAGTGTGTGAGATAATAAGTATTTGTTGTTCTAAGGCATGCAATTTGGGAGCAATCTGTTACACAGAAACTCACCCACAGAAAGTGTGTGAGATAATATTTGCTGTTTTAAGGCATGCAGTTTGGGGGCAATTTGTTACACAGCAATAGACAACTTACAAAAGAAAAGGGATATGCACTAAGACCGGGGAAGTAGACATGGGTCAAATCACATAGGCTTTTATAAGGCCTGTTAAGATGTTGGAACTTTTAGAACAACAGCAAATCATTAATGGATTTTGAGCAGAGAAACAATGTCATCAGGCTTACATTCCCGTGGACTCTTTGAGACCAACTATGTTCTTAAATTTCTCTTTCTACGTGGCGCTGAACACAATGCTTTGCATCAAACACGGCAAATGTAAAATTTTAACTGGAGAATGATAGATTGTAGACAGTATAAGATCTCTCAGTAGCATCAAGAAAGGAGGATGTCTGGTTCCCAGACTAAGCAAAATCGATGGAATGAAACTCCAACATGCTCCCACTCCCCACCAGGCCCATATTTATGGATGAGTGAAGTGAAATGCCTGCTGTCAAGCATGTTCAAGCAGTCTCTTTATAATATAGGGGTGGGGGGGACAGGAAGAACATCTGCCTAACAGACAGATCATAACATAACATGATTTTTCCAAACATATTTATATTCTTGGTGTGGGAGTCAGAGTAATGATCTGACCCCAAAATGTCAAAATATGTGAAATAAAACTATAGAATCATATAGTCTTAGAGTAATAAAAAGACTCTAGAAGTAATTTAGTCCAACTTTCAACCCAGTGCTGCATTCATCTATAGAAAAGCTAATATTAGCACCTACAATTTATTGTGTATTAACTGTTAGATAGTCTGCTAAAACCTTTATTAACATCATATGATTGATCACTGAACCACACTAAGACGTAGCTATTATTATCCCCTTTCAAATAAATAAGTAAATATGCCAAGGTTTAGAAAGCTTAGGTCAGTTCTTCTCAGATTTCAATGCACATACAGCCTGGGGCCTTGTTAAAATCTAGATGCTGACTCAGTAGGTATGGGGTGGAACCCAAGTTTCTGCATTTCTAACAAGCGCCCCAGTGATGGTAGCACAGCCTAGGTAAATACTGCAAAGTCTCAAGGTAGGGATGTGCAGATTTAAAGCTTCTTCTGCGTAACTTCAAAGACTAAGTTCTTAAGACTAACAACTGTACCTCCACCCCACAGGAATATTGGTTATACAGTCTATCTGAATGCTTCTATTTACCAGAGAATCCTCTAGTTCACAAGACAGCTCCCCTTCCCAATTATGAATAGTTACAAAGTGAAACGTTGCTTCTTGTGCTGAATGAAATTCTGTACCTATGGAACTTCAGCGCATCACTTGTTGGACAATTACCAAAGAAGTACTTACTTTATATCATTGTTCCTTCTGAGTGCTCCATTTGTCAGGGAGCCATGGAGAGAAGGAGGGGAGGATCTGGATACCAACACACCTCTTGAACCCATAACGTTAATTAAAGAGTGACTTGATAAATGATGGGGCCAGAGGCATAGTATTCTAGAACAAGTCTAAACATTTACTAACCTGAGCCAGATCTAAAGTAATAGTAATGTAGAAGAGGGAGATGATTGTAATCAGAACCAACTTTCCTTTTTCACATGATTTCCAGTCACCAACATGGATATGGCCTTGAACATACTGATAAATAAAATATATCGTAAGTCATATTAATTAGATCCCTCCACTTGCCCGTATTTGTCAATTGAATCTACTCTTTCTCCCATTCACATAGAATAAGGCATATTTCCCATAGAAAATTAGTTAGGGCTCTGTGGACTGAATCTGTAAGTTATGAATGGTGAAAGTAACTTTCCTATAAACTAGCTGTATGCTCTCAAATTCTAAGCGAAATTATTTAGTCTCAAGGAGAGCACAGAATATGTAGAAAAGACATCGAGCCGGGAGTCAGAAAACCTGAGTACTAATACTGCCACTACAGCTAATTTCTTTGTGTCTTCATCTAACCACCTGTAAGAACAGGGGCTGGCTAGGAGCAGACCAAATGGTTGCCCATTTTTCTTCCAGGTCAGAAATTCGAGGCATTAGTTTCACAGAGTGCAAGCAAAGCCTTGGGTTCCAAGGGAGACAGGCACCAAGCATCTCATAACCAAGAATCAAACTGTCAATTACTTTTCTTCACTTTCTAACAGCAGCAGGAAAATTAAAAAAAAAAAAATCAGGGTTGTTAGAAAACGAAACAGTGATGTCGACAGTATATTCTAATCTCTTACTCACTTTTTCAGAACAAGATGTATTTCTCTCAAAAGCCAGTCGAGATAAAAGATTCACAGACGGATGGTGGCAATTCATGCTGCCTTGCCACTCAGTTCAGAACGTACTGAATTAATAGATACTTGGAAACCTTTCTCAGTTCCATATTCCCGACTCACAAATAGGAATTACGAGGTCTTTGACGTCCTGCTGATATTATATTGTTTCTTGATGTTCCTTTGGTAAATTTCTTTAAGTGTCTCTACCCTCAGCTGAAATGATACCTTACAATTTTTTCCATCAATAATCCTTAGTGACTTGTAAGAAGATGGCCCCTAAAACGCTGCCTTCCACCATTGGGAGACCAAGTTTCCATTTCGATGATAAACCACAAGAATTTTAGAAGCTATGGGCCAACTTTTATGGAGGTTTCTTGTTAATATTACTCATGATATATTTTCCCCCTATTACTCCAAAGCCATATCCCTTTCAATGACTGGAAAGAGTGTGTATTGTCTGAGTTTAGTGTCTGTAGAGGCAGAGGCTTGGGGGAAATAAGGCTTCTTGGGTGTGGATTCAGCACCAGGAAAGTTCTCTGATAATGGAATTGCAGGATCGAAAATGTAATAGAGCCAATTATTCTAAAATCAGACTTTAGAGAGTGAAGGGCAAAGAGAAAGGAGGAGCTCACATTAATCAACACTGGCTCTGTGCCAGGCACATGAGAGTACCTTTACCTGCATTTACCGTTTAAGTTCTAAGAAGAAGCTATTTATTATTTCTGCTTTCCAAGTGAAGAAATTAAGTGGGACTATGAAAGTTTAAATAGCACGCCCAAATTTACACAGCTAGCAAGCAGCAGAGAACCAGTGGCTCCAAAATGTCTTCTGAGACCCAGAATCGAAACTCTTTTCTCAACATTCCTGGCTCTGCCAATTACTTGTTATGTTACCTTGGATGAATTACTGATGAACCCAGCAGAAAGTCTACCTCCTCAAGAAAAAAAGTGTAGGGTGCTTTTGAGGCTTTTGCCCAGAATAAACAGAGTCCCTAGCAATAAATAAGCACATTAAAAATTGTAATCATTAAAGTTATCAACATTATTATTCCAGCATGCTGCCTCTTTTAAATACAGATCTACATACATACATACATACATACATACATAAAATTAGAATAGTGCTGAGACAAAGGAGGAACAGAGGAGAAGAAGAAATAAAATGCCATTTTCTCCCTGAATTGTATGCTGACGTGTGTTTTGACTATGTGGTCACAAAGGTGACATTTCAAGCCTCCACGATGTGTCCCTCGGACCACAGTCAGGATGAATGGTGGCAACGTTCATAAATGGAACCCCTCCTTTTTCCTTTATTTTCCCTCCAATTACATTCTCTCCTCCCCACTTCTCACTCTGGTCTCCCATCTAATTGTATAAAGCCTCCTTGTCCTCTCTTATCTCTGAAGCATTCATCTTGAGAGACGTCGGCTAGAGAAGCAGAACAAGAGTGGTAAAGGAGATGGATGGAACTGGCCAGATGCATGTGGTTGAGAGGCCCCACTTAGATTCCTGAGCTTCCAGTATTGAACAGAACTGTGAATGGAACTCTAGGGCCTGTAGAGATCATCTAGTATGCTTGGTCCATTTACCAGATGAGAAAACCAAGGCACAAGGAAAGGGGACTCTGGCCACCAGGGAGTGAAGGCAAAGGCTGCTCTGGCTGGTAGTCTCCTTTCTTTCCAAGCAGTCTCAGTCCCCATTTCATCTTCTGTTAGGAGATACATCATAGTGATTGCCTGTGGTCATTTCAAACTGTCACTTTTGTCTCTGTCCTCTTTACCCCCAGGTTCCTGATGTGGGAGCTCCAAAAGATATTCATCATCTTACTTTCTTTACACACTTTGAAACCACCAAACATTTCCCCAAACAGGTTACTCTCTTTTTCCAATCCTGAATTTCAACCCTGGAACATTCTCCAATAAAACTCAAATGAGAGAAGTCAACTGAAAACAAATATACTCCAGACTTACAAAACTAATATATGCACATATGGTTTTAGGCGTACGTTCATGTGTGTGCAGGCGTGTGTCATTCCACAACATACTTTATAGAAGCAGTTGACTTGCTTTTGCACATCGGACAAGTAGGTCCACATTTCTTGCCTCAGACTTTAAGCTCATTAGGATAAGAGGGTTTTGTTAGATTACTCTGAGCTTTCCTCTTACCTTAGAAGTCCAGGCTGTCTCTGGGCAGGTTGCTATATTTCTGAGTGATCTTTTCTCCAACCTATCACCTTGGCTTATCAAATATACAAACCAAGTTGAAGTATGTTTTAGGGAGCTCCAACTCAATTTTTGCAGAATTGTGATAATTATTTTTTGTGTCCCAGGATCAAGTGCATTGGAGAAGTTACATATTAAAAAAAAAAAAAAAGCTAATGAATTCATGTATTCCGTTTGGAAATCTTTGTGTGTTCGTTGGTGGTACTCTTCACCCCACCCCCTCTTTGGAGATCAAAAGCTCCTCTTTTGGACCAAGGGACAAATCAGGTTTTAGAAATTGCCACACTTTCCCCACCCTCCTTCTGAACAGGCGGCAGCTTGGGCTTCTTGGATCTTGGCAGTTGCATTCCCCCTTTGTCCCCGAGGTGGTCCAGGGGAGGACCCCAGCCATTGTCCCAGGCTCCAACCTTTGTTGGATTCTTGAGAAAGGACTGCTAAGGCAGACATAAGGCCGGCTTTCAAGTTTTCCCGCCTCAAAAACTCTATTGAGGCGTTTTGTGTGGTTACTTGTGGGGGTCAGGCTTCTGATCTGACCCCTCGCATCCCCGGGTAATTAGAGCATGCAGAACAGCACCTCCTTCCTGGCTAATTGGCTCTCTCAATGAACCTTTCAGAGAGGAAGTTTGTCTATGACTCACTTGCCCTCTACAGCACACTTCAGGCCCTAGCACACTCATCTGTCTAGGTGATGGGATAGAGACTTAGGAAGTGATTAGAACTGGGATCAAACAAGTCCCTGATTGCCCCATTAGCAATGGGGCCCATTAACTCTTTGAGAGCTTTCTACCACCCTGGTGGGAAACTGATTGCAACTGAAAGCACTTTCTCAGACTTGGTGATGCTAATATGTTTATAACATGTTTCCAGAAAGTATGGTAGCTCCTGGGATCTACCTGGGAATCAATTAGCATGGTATTAAAAAAAAAAAAAAAACAAAAAACCACAACAGTTACCTTGATATTAACAAACACCTTAGGAAAAGACAGAAAGCTGTCAGGGAAGGGAGTTGAAATAGAAAATAGTTATGTCAATAAATCATTATACACCGGTGGCAGGAATCGGGTATAGGGAAGTAATAAGGATTCTGTTCTAGGACAGTCACTATGGTCACCAGATCAATGGACCTGCATGCAGTTACTTCAAGAAAGCAAGTGTAAAGGCTCCTGAATAGCCCTAATACAGGGCCTCCCTGGACACAATCCTTGTAGACAGCCCTCAAGCCAGGCCACTCCATCTTGTAATAGCCACATTACATTTCCTGCTGGAAAGAGTAAGGATTCTTAGCAGGCTCCAATGCAGACAAATTCGGTCTTGGTTTTGTAGGCCATCTCTTGTTTTTCATGAATGATTTACCTCCTACTTTCCTGGCTGATGCCCAGGTCATTCACAGACTGTAACTTGAATCTTCCCTGACAGGTTGTGACTTTTAGGAGTTCTTAAGTGGTGAGTTATGTGAACAAGGAATGCTAAACGTTAAAAATAAAGACAAACACCAGGCTGTTAACACTGCTTACTTTAAGGATGGTGAAGAATGATGGAGGAGTGAGGGGGTGGGAGTAGAGTTATTTTTTTTCTTGATACAGTTTTGAGTATATACTTTTTATGGTACTACAGTAAGTTTTTAGTTTTGAAAATGTGTAAAAGAAACTTTTAAAAATGTGTTTATAAATTTTCCTTAAGAAAACATATAAGTTGGCTTTTATTTATCTTGGCGTTCTTACTTGATGCATCTTGTGTCACATGGATAAGTAAGTATGAGATTTTGCTAATGATAAAAAATATTATTTAAGGGTTCATATAGATGAGCCTGTATATTTGCATATTGAATCTCAGCTCCAACACTTACCAGCTGGATAGTTTTGGGTAATTTATTCAATTTCACCGAAGATCCAGGACCTTCGTCTGCTAAATGGAGATATTTTGTAAATATCTTAATGGTTTGCCATGTGGATTAAAAAAAATAAAGACAATGCATATGTAGCATCCGGTACCACACTGAACACCCGGGGATGGCTTTGTCAACAAATGCCAGGGTTGTCATAGTTGAGAGAGCTCTGTTCCAGGAGAATTAAGTCAAGATCACCCCACAGGAGAGAGTCTGCATTCCAGGCCCTTAACTTTAAACTTACTTCCTTCTCAGGACGCCAGGTGGGTCCCTCTATTGATTCTTACTGTCATCTCAGAGGTTCAAGGGAGCAGGTTTGTTCCACTATCTCCATTTTATACAAGAAACAACAGAAAAATTCTAAATCTGGCTCAAATCATCCAGAACTCTCTTCACAGCCTAACAGTGTTGTTTACTCAGAAATCCTACTGCTTTTGCAACAGAAAAAAAATGGTATTTTTAGGGTACCACAGATGATTTCCCCATATTGGGTTATGGTATTCTTGTGATTTTTCTCACTGTGGGATTTTAACAAACTGAATCCATTGGTGGAAATGGTTTGATCTCTGTCTCCCGCATCATGAGAGCACACGTTATTCATCTGTATACAATGTGCAACACTTGTCATGACCTTTGAACGGGTAATAAAAAAAGCTTACAATGTGAAAAAAAAAAAAAAAAACAAATATAGCACAGATGATTTTCCCAACTAGATGTTAAATGTTAATGGGGGGGACACAGTCTTATTCATTCTTACATCCCAAGCAACATGTGCTATGCCTGGGGCATAGTAGGACTCAATAAATGAATTCTAGCTATGATTTGAAAATCTTAAAAAAAAAAAGGCTTCAAGTATCCACCACTTCATTTGCTGACTGCAAGGCATGTCCTTGGGCAACTGCCTATTGAGAAAGGTAGGGCCAGACTTTGAATCCTTTAGACGATAGAAAAAGAAAGGGAGGAGGAGGGAATAGGGAGATACAGAAGAAGAAGAAGGAAGATATACGGAAAAGATGGAGAAAGAAAGAGGAAGAGAAGAAAGAAAGAAAGAAGACTTATGCGCGTATATCCTGTCTTACGAATAGCGCATATAAAGAGCGGTAACACAAATGAGGCTTGGCTTGGAAAGAAACAAGACAAAGGGTCAGAATTTTCGGAATTAACAATAGAGACATTTGTAACATGCTCAGGGGAGGATTTTTTTTTTTTTTTTTTTTTTGGTTTTGAAATCTTCTCTTGTTTTCTTTCCATGAAAGTCTATTTTGGCCTTGAAAATGAGGTGCCTCATGGGCTGGTAATACTGTTTATTGAGTGTGTTGTCAGGGTTTGTGCTAAGGGCTTCGTGTGCAATATCTCATTTAATCCTCACATCAACCCTGCAAGAGGGCACTGCTCTTCCATTTTACAGATGAGGGCCAGAAGAATCTCAGAGAAATGCAATTTTGATCATGTTCCTTTATGGTCACTTTTGAGATGGCTCTTCTTAAGAAATGCCTTGATAGGATCTTCACATGCATGGACTCTACATAGATACCAGCTGACTACCTTTCTTCAAGTTCCCTCTTATATGGTATGTACCAGATGGAACACCCAGTCACATAAATAATAGCAATGGGCCATTTGTTGATTTCCTTCCCTTGGAGAAACTGTCAAGAGGGAAGTCCATAGGCTGGGAAATAGAAGATACAGATATTACTCTTTCTCTCCATAAATTCTCTGTTTATCCTTGAGAAAAATATTTCTTTCTCTTGGGTTCAGTTGCCCCAACTGCAAATGAGGGAGAGCAGAGAATATGGATTTGATTTGGATAGTACAATTGGATAAGAGCACACCAAAGCTTTCGTGCTTAGGTTGAATTCTAAGCCACTCCTTTCTAGGCATATACCATTTGCAAGTTACTTAACCTCACCCAAACTCAGTTATTTTTGCTATAAAATGGGCATAGTATGAGTTTGTTTCCTACAAGTTTCTCGTGAGTACTGAGTGACTTAATGCATATGAAATAAGTAGTATGATGCCTGGTAGAGTGCAAATTAACTATTACTAGTATCCTCTTGATGAAAGTGTGAATAACATATGTAGAACAACTGGTTTCTAAGAACTCTCCCTATACTGTTTGAGAGGATTTTGCGTACAGATTTTGAAGCCTGATCTCTGAGTCTAGTCATACATCGGGGAAGGGCATTCTTGGAGGAGGGTTCAGCATGTACACAGAATGGAAGCAAGAGAGAAGCTCATGCTGAGAAATAAAAACAGCTTCATACAGTTGGAGCACTGGGCATGTGTATACACCGAGGGATGGAGACTCAGTGAGAAAAGAGGGGAGAATCATGGAGAGCCCTAGACAGCAGGTGACAGAGGAAGGGCTGTATCCTGTAAACAGTGGGGAGCAGAGGAGTGTCCAGATGAAGTCAGACCTGTAAAGTGAAGAATGGCAATGATATACATATGTCTACGGAGCACATGCTCCGCTAATAAGCTGGTTTTATTTAGATCATGTGTTGACTTTGGGAATGATTTGGGAGGTTAGGCTTGAATGGGTGATGAGGTGTCCTGGGGGCCCTCCCAAACCACATCTTGGCACTGCTACTGGTGGGATTCAGAGGGAAGAGAGAGAAACTGGACCCTGGAAGGCCTGCAAAGAGGCCTATGCAGTTATCTGTGGAGGGATGCTGTGAGCTGGACTCAGGCAGTGGCCACTGGCATGGAGGGACAAGCCCAAGGCCACTGCAAGGTTGGAAGGGCAGCCTCTCTATCTCTAGCTTGGCTGCCAGTTTGGATGTCCTCCTTTGGTTCAGAAACCTGACCACTGAGACTCTGCCCGCCCCAGGGGCTGCTCTGTGGACCCAAGGCCCAGCACAACATGAGGAACAATGAGCTCAGCTCCTGGGTTCCCCTGCTTCCAGAAGGGGAATGGGCATGCCAGGTAGGAGTTTCTCAGACACTCTTCCTCCTCCACCCCTTGATTTCGGGAATGCATAGAGAACCACTGTGGTTTGGATGTGAGACGTGGAGCACAGCAGCCAAATGAAGTCAGGCTGTCCGTCTGTTCTAAATTTAACTCCTTAACCACGTTTGGGCACAGTACCTTGTCTGAGGTTGTTTTCTACCCCAATGTATAATGTCAGGGCGTGCCAGGGAGGGATGCGGGCAGTGGCGGCAATGGGCCTAGGAGAAGAAAATACGAGCAGCCCCTACAGCCAATCTGATTAGCGCATATGCTCCCAAATGCACCCTCCACCCTGAAACCTCACTCCGTCACCAGTGATTGACTATAGGCAAGCTGCCTTCTTCAAACAGAATTTGAAAAAATCACCATTTCAGACTCTCTGTGCATAAGTGTGATTCAGTGCTCCTTTCCTCAACTTCTTTCAGGGGCATAAAATTTGGAAAATATTAATAATTGCTATTTTAGGCATTCCCCACATAAAAGACACAGAGATAAACACTCTCTATTTGTTATCTCACTTAATCCTCACAGCAGCCCTATGGATTAAATACTATTATTAGCTTCCTTATAGACTGGGAAAAAACCTTAGAGTGATTAGCTAATTTGCCCAAGGCCTCACAGCTAGCCTGTAAAGAGTCCAGACTTGAATTCAATATTCTCTCAAACCAAATGGTACTTCACGGATTCCTCAGAGCAGGGGAGTATCTGCATGGACCAGCTGAGCCAGCCTGCTACTCGTGAAAAGGTAAAATAAAATACCATCAGCCCATTTTAGAGACAGACAAAAGGACGACCAGAGAAGATTAGTGGTGTGCCCTAAACCTCTCAAGGAGCAAGTGGAAGGGTAAGCACTGGAACCAGGATGACTGTCTCCAAGAGAATGATCCAGAATGAACAGAGAATTTGCTGTCAGATATTTAAAACAAAACTTTTTATTTTGAACTATTTTTAAACTTACTAAAAAGTTGCAAAACTAGAACACATTTCTATATACCTTCTCGCGAACCTCCCCCGATGTTAGCATCTTACATAACCATAGTGCAACCATCAGAACCAGAAAACTAACACTGGTAAAACACCACTAACTAAACTCAAGGCCTTACTGAAATGTCATCAGTTTTTCCACTCACATTCTTTTTCTGTCCCAGAATCCTCTCAAGATCCCACAGAACAGTTAACCATTGTTTACTCTTAGTTTCCTACAGAGTCTGACAGTTTTTAGTCTTTCTCTTTCACGACTTTGACATCTTTGAAGAGTGCTGGTCAGTTATTTTATAGAAGGTCCCTCACTTTGTGTTTGTCTAGTGTTTGCACATGATTGGACTGAGGTTAATGCATTTGGGGCATGAAGGTCACAGAAGTGATGTTATATCCTCCTTAGTAGATTATGTCACCAGGTTTATGCTACCCATGTGTCTTATTGCTGGTGATGTGACATTACCTTTGGTGACTTGGAGAAGGTGGTTTCTGCTGGGTTGTTCCACTGTAAGTTGATCTCCCCTCTGTGCCTAGAGTTGGCAAATATCTTGGGAACTATAACTCTGAGACTCTATCTATCCTGTTTCTCTCTAATCTTTCACTCACTGATTTCAGCATCCATTAGTAAAACTTGTAGGCAGCAAGTATCCCTGTGTTGTTTGCTCACTGCTCAATTTCAATTTCTTCCCTTCCATTTGTATGAATGCAAATTGCATTGTAAGGAAGGACTGTCCATTCACTCCCATCTAGCTAGGCAATCAAATACTTTTTTTTTTATCCTTGTGAACTTATGGATATTTATTTTTTACTGTGGATTCTAATCCAATACTATCATCTTCTATTCTGTTGCTCAAAGTGTTCAGCTTTGGTCATGAGGAGCCCCTGTGGGTCTGTTGCTAGTTATCTTGCATTTCAGTATTCAACTTTCTTTTTGTTAATTGAAGCTGCTGCCTAAAACAGAAGTAGAAATGGTTTCCCTAGTTCCTCTTTTTCTCTTATTTCTTACATCATCTTCTACCTTCATCCTGTTTCCAAAGTCTGAAAGTCTCAGCTCCAAAGTGTTTTAAATCTCTCCTCATGGCCTCCTCCCAGTTTGGGATTCTTCACTTCTCATTTAAACCACTGTGACATTTTGGTATTACTCTTCCCAGTTGCTTCCTCACCGCCCTCCTCACCCCCATAACTGAACCCTTTTCCACTTGGCAGATTAAAAAATGTTCTGAAAATGTAAAGATCAGATCACCCCCCTACAAATGCTCCTGCTTGCTCTCAAGGACAGAACTGGTGCTCCTTAGCCTGACTTGTGAGACCATCCATGATTTGGCCATAGTCAACTTCTTCATTCTCGTCTACTAGTCCTCCATCTGTTTTGTGATCCCACCCCTGAGTTCTTCATCTTTCCCATTTCATCGTTCTCTACCGTTGCACATGCTGTTGATTTTACTTAGAATGGCCTTAATCTTGAAGAGAAGATAATAAAGATGTTTACTTTAGTTAGTTCTTTCTCTATTAATCTTGCAGATATCTTAATACCCCACCTCAGAGGTGGTTTGCAATTTATAGAACCAATGAAAGAACTTCTCACTCAATAGATATCCATTTATTCAAAGGACCCCTGACTATTTTCACCACTTCTTGTACATCTGATTTACATCTTCTGGACTGGAGTGAGAAGGAGGTTCTGCAGAATATTTTTAAATATTCTATTTGAGTGTCAATATTGTGGCAGGGCAAGCATAACTGTGGATTGTGATGGAGGTTAAATCCATATTTTGTGAGTTGATTCCTTTCCTTTTGTGGAATAACACCATCACCACTATCATTATTTCCTCCTCATCATCATTGCTGCCTCACTACCACGACCAACACCAAAAGCTCAACACAGTCACCATCACCAATAAAATCTGCGCTAACATTATGACTGCTACCACCATCAAACCCAACAACAAAACTAAACACTCGTTATCTCAGCATTACCATCACCATCAGCACCATTAACCACCATACCACTAAACCAGCAAGAAGTAGCCTTTACTGATTGTCAAGTGTATTAAACATCTCATGTGTTTGTATTTCATATGTATGATATAGGTCTATATCATACATATGCATATCTCATATATATAACTTGTTTTATGTATGAAGAACCTTAACATAAAGAAATTAAGTCATTTGTTCCAGAATTACTCTATTGGTAAGTGCTGGAAAGTACAGAAATGTTGGATATAAGTACTGAGTGAATTTACATGTATGCTAATTCAACTCTCATTTATATAAGTGGGGGGGGGGGGGAATACTGTAGACAAGAGGTTGAAAATGGCCCAAATCTTGCTCTTACTCTTACATTAGAACTGCATTCACTGTGCTACACAGACTATTTTCCCTTCTGGATGGACTCTAGTATTATCTTTAGATGTTGCTCATGGCATAACTGTTTAGCATCCCATACAGGCACATAGTCCCCAAACAAGAGACAAAAAGAAAATGAGCACAGAACCCCAGAACAAGACTTCAAAGGCAGTAAGAGTGATTTTCCTTCCTCAAGTCCCCAAAACTAAACATGACAATAAATGAACTTTTTATTTTATTTTTCACTTGAGTTTATCCCATTAATAATGCATGAATTTAATGTGCTGTTTCAGAATGAACATGGAGGCATCACTTAGTCTGTCAGACTGCAGCTCAGCAGCCAAAAAAGAATTCCGAGTCCATGACTAGGGAGCAAAGGTAAAGTCTTCTGATGTGACTGACACAGATGAAGAAGCAACGAAGCAGAGAAATGAAAGATGGTGGCTCCAGAAGGCAGAGGCAGATTTGGAGAATCCCTTTAATCTCAGTGGTGGTCTGTGGGGCTGAGTTGGTTCAGCGTCCAACTCTTCATTTCAGCTCAGGTCATGCTCTCACAGTTCATGGGATCAAGCCCCACACTGGACTCTGTGCTGACAGCACAGAGTCTGCTTGGGAGTCTATCTCTCCCTCTCTTTCTTTCCTGCCCCCCAAAATAAATAAACAAAAAAACCTCTCAGTGGTGGGAAAAGGTTTGGACTTGGTTTGTTGTATATTTGAGGAATGAAATGGTTTGTAGCTTCTGAATTGTTTTCTTCCTCAGGTGAGGCACAGCCAGGTCTATGGGAGGAGGGAGCAAAGCTGCCACAAATTGAAATGAGTTTAGACCTGGGCTTCTGCGAATTACATAGCAAGTGTTGGTTGGCCAGAGATCCTCTCGTTAGCTTTCTGAGACATTCTTCTGGGCAGGTTATGATATTCTGAGAACATCCTACCCCTCCTCCTTTTGTAACTTCTGGGCCATGCATAGCCTCCCTCTGCTCTCAGTCTTTCTAATGTGCCCATTCCTCTGGACCCTAAAGTCCCCATTGAGGCTAAAGTCAAGACTTAATTTTCTACTCTAGATTAACTGTGAACACTTGGTCTACCATGTAGTGCTCCCTCATTTCTATATCCCTGTTACAGTATTAATGAATATAGGAGATAGTATAAAGTACACCGAAAGTAGAGACAGAAGGCGAGGGCTTGATTCCAAAACATACATGGAATGAAGAAAACATGAATCTATACATAAAGCTTCATATTGATTTTGAGTTTTATTCAATATTACAATTATTAATAGCTCAATCAGCTGTGCTTATAGCTTTCTTGTCTTCATTTCTCTATCTAACTTCAGCATTTTTTCCAGGAAACTTTGTTGGTTCCTCATCTTGCTACCACCCACCAAAACCCTGCCTCAGTATTTTGGCCTTTAGTCAAATTTTGTAGTGAGTCTATCATTAAGATAGTCAATGAGTATTTTTGTGACTTTATTATACCACCAGCACAGGGAGGGAGGAAGAGAGAAAGAGAGGAAGAGAGGAAGGGAGGAAGGGAGGAAGGGAGGGATGGAGGAAGGAAAGGAAAGGAAAGGAAAGGAAAGGAAAGGAAAGGAAAGGAAAGGAAAGGAAGGAGGGAGGAAGGGATGAAGGGAAGGGAAGGAAAGGAAGGAAGGAGGGGAGAGAGAGAAAAAGAAAGAGAGTCATGGTTTGCTGTTTTCAATGAGATTACGGTAGGAAACGGAAGCCAAATAACAATGAACAACTACAAAAATTCAGAGTGTCCCAAACTTTGTGAAATAGACATACAGACAAATTTTTACTTGGAGATCTAACCTGGATGGGAGAGCAGCATAGCTTTTTCTGCACTCACATTTAGATTGAGGGATGAAGGATGAATAGATTTTAGCCATATGAAAAGATAAAAATGTATTCTAGGAAGAGACAAAAAGCAATGAGTAAGCCCAACAAATGAAACAGAACATTGGGGGGACTTCAGCTGTGGTTGTAGAACTAGCAGGGTTAGGGAGAGTGGTAAGAGTTGAAGCAAGACAGCTAGGCAAGGTGTAGTACACACAGGACATATAGGCTAGGTAAAGGATGTCAGAATCCAATCTGGTGCTGCAGTCATGTTTATGGGTTCTGTGCTTAGTACATAATCCTTGCACATAATAGCTTCTTAATAAATGCAAAGTTAGATGTGCTGTAAGAGGCAGCAGTTGACGGAGAAGAATCCACAGAAGTGCTGGCTGCACTTCATTCACTCCTCACAAAGATTGTTCTGCTGTAACAGAGGTCTTACAGGGAATAGGAACTTCACATACCTGAGCCTCAGTTTTCTCATCTGTTAAATGGGGCATTAGGACAATCACAAGAGACACTGCATGAAAAGCACCTGGTTCCTAGTAGGTACTGAGTAAAAGTTCTTAACCTTTGTCTCCCTCCCATACTTTTAGATAATCGTTGATCCTGTCATCTATATTATATGAGTATCCTAAATTATAAGATAAGATAACCACACCAGAAGATCCCCAGGCAGAATGCTAAAATTAAATAACAATATCACTAATAATAGATATGTAATATTTTAACATTATATTTAATTATAATTCAAATTTAATTATAATTATATTTAATTTATAATAACTATAATAGTTATATTAATTAATAATTAATTATTAAATAATAAATTATTGGTTATTAATTATCAAATGATTAACAAGTATATTAAAATTATAATTAATATTTAATATATAAATATATATATAATAAATTATATATATATTTATATATATAATGAAAGGGAGTGGAAGGAAGAGAAGGAGCATTCATTAAAGGCTATGGGAATATAAGGTCTTGTCACTAATATGTAGAAAAAGAAAAAACTGGAATCCAATAGTGGTTGGGACTGAATTCCAACACTAAATGCTCTAATCCTAATGGCCTCTTCCAGTTGAAATCTTTGTCTCCCTTAGGTCTGTAAAGTCTGGCTTTCCTTGTATCCAATCCCTCAGCAAGTCTTTCTGATTTTATCTGTCAAATCCCTCTCAGACCACATGTTCTCCTCTCTATTTGCTGTTGTCACAATCCAGGGTCTCACGACCTTTCCCTACATCTCTCTACCTCCTGTTTTCCCTCTCAATCTGTTGCTCTCCTTTGCCGAGTGAATCTTTCCATATTCCATTCTGGTCAAGTCTTTACCAAACTTAGTCTGTGCTACAGAAGAGGTTATAAAGCCTCCCAGGCTTGAAATCCGAGACCCTCGCAACTGTTATGTTTTGCCTTGCCAACCTTATCAGGTGCTGGTCTTCCTTCCTTTCCATAAACTTAAGCCACAACAACAGACCCATAGATCAATAGAACAGAATAGAAAGCCTAGCAATAAACCTAAACTTGAGCCAAACTGTTGTCTTTGTTTCCTAGAACTGCTCTTTTGATCAAACAGTTCCCTCTGCTGGATTCCCCCTGCCCCCAGCCCAAACTCAGCTCCTTTACATCCTCAGCTTAAATGTCTCATCTTCCATGAAGACTCCAAGGATTACGCAACCTTACCCCCAAATACCACCCTCAACTTTTCAGCTGGAAATATCCTCCAAAGTGTTTCTCCTCATGCAAACGTTGGTTTATTCATTTATTTTTTAAAAAAATCACCAATGGCAACTTCTTGTATCTGATTTTATACTACAATCCCCCTAGAGGACAGGAGCTACATGTTATTCTTCACATTATCACCAGTGCTTAACATGGTACTTGACACAAGAGCTCAATACCCTTCGTGGGAATGAATTGGTTATTCTGAGTCATTTCTGTAAATTGCAGTAAAGAGAAAGTCCACAAAGGGAACTGAAGGTAATTCTCACACATATAAGAAAAATACCCAAGTAATGGTAATTCATAACATAATTTAGACAGAGAAATGACAAACCCACAGAGGGTTTTCTCCCTTAATGTTTATCTTTAGAGGCCTCACATGCATTATGGCTATGAGAGTCTTGGTCTTACTCAAAATTGTTTTGTTTTTCTTCCTTTTCCTGGCCCGCCCCCACCTCACTTTCTTTTTACAATGTTCTTAAAAAGTTGAGAATGGTTTATCTTAGCATTTGTAAGTTTATTTGTGGATGCAATTGCGAAGCTCATCATGTCAGTTTTATGAGAAGTCTGAGTCCATTGTCCTTAGAAAACGAAAATGATTAACATTGATTTGTTTTGTTACCCAATTGTTTAAATTATAATAACTCCCCATCAGGGTTTTTTAAGTACAGCTGTGTTTATGGATTAAGATCTACTGACTCAAATATTTACAGTGTTCCAAAAATTACGAGAACATACAGTGTCAGGAATTTTCCATAGGCTGCTCCCTTGAGCTGGAGTGGGTTTCTGTTCAACTTGAAGAGAAGACTTTAGACAATTTCAAAGGCCATCAACAGGTCTATATAATTGCATCCCCAGACAGGCACCAAATGGAATAACTCTAGAGAAGGGAAACATTGGCTAACATGGCCATATTCACAGTAATTCATGGTTGTATTAAGAGAGAAGACATAGAGGGCTTGAGGCCCTAAGACTATGAAGGACAGACCCTACTAGCCTATAAAATCTAGCTTGTTGGCTTTCACTTAATTCTATATTGCTTCAAGATGCTTCTACCTTAACATATTTAAAGTTCAACTAGCCTAGCCTAGAGTGGGAACAGAGCTCCACCTTTTACTAGTTCTACAACCTGAGAAAAGTACTTCATCTTTCTGGACTTTCCTTATCTATGGAATAAGGGTACTTGTGGGAACATGAAGAGACAGCATGATGCTCTGCACATACACATGTTCAATGAACACTCATTGGCTTCCTTCTCCTTTAAGCCAGATTCTATCCTTGAAAATATTGGCTTAGAAGTAGTATTTTTTTTCCCAGAGGAAGCTTGTAAAAGGTTAGAAAGAATACTGTCTTGGCATATGAACTGAGGGTTCCAGCTTGTCTCTGCAGTCACCTAGCCATGGGCTTTAGTTAATCCACTTTGCTTTTCTCGATCCCATCATGTTATCTGTCTACTTCTTGTGCTCAGCAACAGACTTCTTTATAGCTGAGATTGTGCCTTATGTGGCCTTATATGCTGTGTCACAGTACAAAGTCCATGGTAAGACCTAAAAAGGGGTTTGTTGAAGAAGCTGAGAGAAGGTAGAAGGGAGAGGGGAAAATGCACAGGTAGAAAAGGGAGGAAAGAAAGAATGAAGAAAACAACCTACAAATCTGAGATAAGCAAATGTTTCCTAACTCATATGACAGCTTACCGGTTGAGAGAAACATACACACACACACACGCATGCGCGCACATACACACACACACACACACACACACACACACACAAATTATATTGAATAGTAAAAATCACAAAAATAACCTACCAACATTTTAATTGTACTTTAGAGTTTAAATAGCTCTTTCACATCCATTATCCAATTTGATCCTTCAAAGTCCCTTGAACTAGGTTGCATAGGGATAATTACCTCCACTCAGTGGGGGGGGGGGGGGGGGGGGTTAAACTGATACTCAGATCTTTGAAATTATTCACCCAAGGTAAAGTTTGAAATTATTCACCCTATTTTCCAACTTGAAATGCAAGTTACATGCACTATGGAAATTCAGGAAAACATACACATATACATAAACACACACGAATGTAAATTTGAACAATGAGAAAGAAAACAGTGAGGAATTACAACATTTTAGATTAATCAGTTATCAAAGTATCAATCGTCCAAAAAGGGAATTAAGTTCATATACGCATTTCCAAAGTAACTGGCAGAACACAGTACTTCCCCTGAAACATTAGACAGATGCTAACTAGCACTGTTTGCAGTAGTCTGATAGAAGGTAAAGAGGAAGGCATTTGAAGTCAAACATGCCTGCTCTTCAGTATCAGCTCGGCCGCTTATCCATTCTATGACCCTGAATCATGTGAACTTTGAGTCTCAGTTTTTCAATCTGTAAGTGGGGTTAATAATACCTGCCTCATATAGCAGATATGAAGCTGAAATATAATAATCTATGGAAAAAATAGATTAATAATTCGCCCATTATTATAGAAAGAAGAAACATTATCTTTGAAAACCACCATGCATTTCTGGGGCAGAGACAGACTCTGTTCTGTCATGCTATCATTCCAAGTGAGAACCATGCCGTGTCCTGGCATTCTCTCCACCGCTGTATAAGGACCAGCATAATCCCCGGCAACTCACCTGATGAAAGATGTAGTTCTAAAAAACACTGAAATGTGGGGAATCCCCAGCAAGGGCTTCCAGGGTGGCAATGGAGCCTTGTCAAACCCTGCTTGCACCAGTGCCTCATCTTTCTGGAGACACTGTCACCCAAGAGTTTCAGTCAACATCCTAGCCCTTTTCTGGGCACCTTCTGCATCAACCTGTGTCTGCCTCTGACTTCTTTACAAAAGTGAAACTCAGCTGCAAAAATGTATTCGTTCATTCATTGTATCAATCATTCATTTATCCAAACCATCTTGACTGCTCCCATGTGCCTGGCTCCATGCTTATTTTGCACATCGACAATGAATTTAAGGCAAGGGTCACTGAATCCCATCCTAACAGCTAAGGCCTGAAAGAAGCCTGGTTAAAAGTTGCAGGCTTGAGCAAAAGAGGTCTGAATCTGAATTTCTCGTAATATTTCTATGGGCCTCAATTTCCTCATCTGATAAAAAAAAAAAAAGCGATCTCTTCTCTTATGGGTTCTTAGGATTACTGAAGAGATGTGTTTAATGCACCCAGCACATAATAAATATTCATCACATGTCTCTTTTTCCTTAACATAATATTTCAAAGGAAAAGAGAAGTGGTTGTATTAAAGGAGGCGATAAGAAGTCTAAAGGGCTAACTAAGATATTTCTCTCTCATTTGGCACATGCACAATTATTTTTGAATGAATGATTAAAAGTGTGAAAGTCTCAAAGGTCCTTATTGTGTCTGTACTTGTTTGTCTTCTTCAGTACTTCTACACAAAACCACTGAATAAGTGCTGAATTGTGGAGAATTCATAAATCCCGAGAACCAGGGAAATTACAGTATTTTAGATAGATAAGGGCCCACAGAAATAGTAGAGTACATCCCCGTTTTTTCAGGTAGCATCAGTGTGGTATGCTTAGAAAGGACAATTTAGGAGAGCTTAATGAAGAGATGATTTATTAAGGCGTGATCAGAGTCAGAAGAAAAGAACTGGTGTACCACCACCAGGCTGGCAATAGCAGGGAGCTATTAGCACCCCTAGTCCTGAGGGGGATGACAAGAGGGAACAGTGTTTCTAGAGTCTAGAGAAAGTAGATGATACTTGTAGGAGATAACCTGTGACAGAAGCTGTGGTCTTCAGATGAAGGACTAGCCACTGTTCATGTGTGGGCTGACAGGGAGCAGAAGAATGAAAATCCAAGTCTCCACCATCTCCCTTTCTTCAGTCTCTTTTCAGTGCCTTCCACTGGCCAAACCCAACCAACATCAGTGGGGAGGGACCTCATTGATACAGCATGTAGAGGTCAGAGAGAAGAGGGGAAAAGGATGGTGGTGCCCACAAATATAGTCAACATACACATCATAACTGAGAGAAAAATTGAAGACTGGGGAAGAATGCTGACTTGCCCACACGAAGGCTCACTGGCAGAGCTAACATGATAACTATGGTCCTACAGAGCAGTCCCTTTGGGGCAGGCACTATCCACGTGCTTTGGCTTGCATTAACGAACTGACTGAATTCTTACAACAACCTATGAAGTAGCACTCATAACCACCAAGTGAAACTGAAATATTCCACATGAAGTTGCTCTTGATCCAGTTACATAAAATGCCAGAAGCATTTAATCAGAGCTGACAAAATGTTGATAGAAGAGGGGAAAACCGGAGTAGAGTGTGGAGAACAAAATCTAAAATTCCAAACTCTTCATCTGCTAGAGGTCTGAGCATGAGTCACCTAATGGAGCTGTGGTAGACAGAACAAGGGTTTCCCAAAGATACCTATGTCCCAATCCTTGGATCTTGTGACCGTGTTGTATTACACGACAAAAGAGACATTGCAGATGTGATTAAGATTACAGAAAGATTATCCTGGTTCATCCAGGTGGGTTTTAATGACATGAACTCTTAAAAGCTGAGAACTTTTGTCAGCTAGAAGCAGAAGACTTGTGGCAGAAGGATAGGTCAAAGAGATTTCAAGCACAACAATAGTCCAAAAAATAGTTTCTGGAACTGTGGTCCAGCCATTTGCAAGGGCTGGAAAGGGGTCCCTAACAACTAAAGGTGGCTGACGCCTGAACAAATTCTTCCTTAGAGCCACCTGATAATGGCCCAAATCAAGCCACCTTGATTTCAGCCTCATGGGACCTGGAAGAGAGCAACAGCTGAGTCTACACAGATGTCTCACGTAGAGAACCATGACATAATAAAGGTGTGTTGTTTTAATCCACTATGTGGTAGTTTGTTATGGCAGCAATATAAAACTAATACAAGGGGTAAGAACAAAGTTCCACATGTAACTTGCCTTAGAACCTCAGGAGCTCTGACTTCTGTGGATACATTCATGTTCAATCTCCCCATTCTACAGGAAACTGCACTACCATATTCCTGTTAAATATTGCTTGGACCCACTAGAGTAGCCCATATTTAAAGAAAAAAATGACAACACCACATGTTGGTATACACGTGGAGCAACTGGAACCCTCATATACTGTACACGGGAATATAAAATTGTGCAACCACTTTGAGAATATTTATGGCAATTTCATTCTGCTTTTGTTTAGTGTGTGTGTGTGTGTGTGTGTGTGTGTGTGTGTGTGTGAGAGAGAGAGAGAGAGAGAGAGAGAGAGAGAGAGAGAGAGAGAGAGAGAGAACACGCATGTGTGTGAGTGAGGGAAGGGCAGTGAGAGAGGGAGACAGAAAACCCCAAGCAGGCTCCACACTGTCGGTGCAGAGCCCAATGTGGAGCTTGATCTCATAAATCATGGGTTCATCACCTGAGCCCCAAATCAAGATTAAGACGATTAACTGACTGAGCCACCCAGGAACCCTGGGGACAATTTATTATAGAATTAAACATACACCTATACTGTAAACCAGTAATCCTACTCATAGGCACTGACCCCCCCAAAATTAAAATGCATGCCTACACAACAATTTTTACATGAATATTCACAGAAGTTTTATTCAAAATACCTAAAAGCCAGGAACAGCCCAAGGTTTATATTAATAGGAGAATGGAAGAATAAACTGTGACAAGTTCCTACTATAGAATACTATGTGGAAGGTCCAGGATAGGCAAATTCATAGACAGAAGGCAGGATACAAAGTGGTTGCCAGAGGCTGGGGGCAGAAGGGAAGGGGAAGGGAGAGTGATTCCTAATGCACACGTTTCTTTCGGTGATGGTTAAAATGTTCTGGAATTGGATGGTGGTGATGGGTACATAACCTTGTGAATATACTAAAACACTGATTTATGCACTTTAAACAAGTGAATTTATAGTATTTCAATTATATCTCTGTTTAAAAAACAGCAAAAATAGAACAGATTATAGATACAACAACATAGGTAATCCTCAAATATTTACACAGCATGAAAGCAGCTATACACAAAAGACTAGATACCTTCTAATTCCATTGACGATATGAAAGTCTGGAAAAGGCAAAATTAAACTATGGGAAACAATTCAGAAGAGTGGTGGCTTCTAGGATGACAGGGGTAGGGACTGAGTGTGAAGTGAGAAAACCTTCTTGTGTGACAATAATATTTTATATCTTGACAGAGGTTTGGTGTATGTCTTTGTCAGACCTCATAAAATGATACACTTAAGACTTGCACACTCACTGCATGTGAATTTTATCCCACAGACAGACAGACAGACAGACAGGCAAACAAACACTAACTCCAATAATTTAGAGGGGGAATGTACTGATGTCTGCAACTTAATTTGAAATGCATAGAAAAAAAACCACTATGTTGTCAGATCAATAGGGGAATGAATGGATGTGTTATAAAGCAAATGTATTAAGATGCTAGAATCTAGATCACAGAAATATGGTATTTACTATAAAGTTTTTACAACATTCCATTATGTTTGAAATGTTCAGAGTGAGATGTTAGGAAAAAATAGTGCTTGGTCTTTACTTGAATAATGATAGGGTACTCATCTCATAAGATAGTCCCTATTATTGTCTATCAGCTCTTTTTTTTTTTCATGTTTGTTTATTTTTGAGAGAGAGACAGAGACAGAGTGTGAGTAGGGGAGGGGCAGGGAGAGAAGGAGACACAGAATCCGAAGCAGGATCCAGGCCCTAAGCTGTCAGCACAGAGCCTGATGTAGGGCTCAAACTCACAAACCATGAGATCATGACCTGAGCCAAAGTCAGATGCTTAACTGACTGAGCCACCCAGGCACCCCAATCAACTTGTGATATCAGAATCACTTTCCAGATATCCAGATTTTGCTCTATTTCCATCCAGTGGTCTTTGTTTCATCTTCTGCAGTCCCACAGAGAATGTCTAATCCTCTCTATTTAAGTCTAATCCCTTCTATTCTATGGAGGGTGCAAGCCCTCATCCTAGACCCACTGAATCAGAATCTGCAAGTTTACAGGGTCCTCAGGAATATGAATGTAAGTCAAAGTTTAAGGAATAAGCCAGAACAATCAGGCAAAAATATAAATGGGGCTTATGCCATGGTAGTAGCATTAGGGGAAGAGTGAATTCAGAACTGAGACACATTTAGGAGACAGAAGTTACAAAACTAGATGAATTAAGAGTGAGGAGGAAAAAGGGGAGCCCAAGATGGTCCAGAAGTTTGTAGTGTGGGTGACTGAGTATGTAAGAATCTGGACCTGAAGCGCCCATGACATCTGCTGCTTTAGCTGATGCTGACACAATGCCAGACTTACAGGAATATGGCAGTACTTGGCTGCTGCACCCTTTGAGCTTTATTTTGATATCTCCTCCAAGTTTAAAACCTGCTTCTCCCAGTCCGGTGCTTTTCTGAGCAAAACTTTTGGGAGCCTCTCTGCCATAGATTTGCCCTTGCTTTTGCTCACACAACAGTGCTTTCTAAATGAATATGGCTTCCCTTCCATTTCCTGCATCCTCCTTCCAATTACGTAAGTGCAACCACCAGTGTCTGAAGTGTTTTTGTTTTTCTTTTAAAAATATAGATCAATTCATCAATATTTCTAAATGAGGCTTTTGCATGACAGAATGTCTGTCCAGGGACTAGGGTTCTGCTTTCTTAATAGTGATGACCTTGGCTACCGGGACTTCCTGGAGGGTCTTTTGTTTTGATGTTGTTTTAATGAACACTCAACACCGTTTTCCAACTCAGAGCAAATGTCCAGGAACACGTCCCATCCTCACCCTTCATAAGCCCTTCACCAATTCTGCAACTTCTATTAACTCTGATGGTTCTTGCTGATCGCGAATGTTCCCTCTGAGCATGCTGGAAGCATACCTAATTGGGTCTACTTCATTGTGACCTGAAATAGCACTGGGGAGAGCAGTGACCTGGAGCTGACACCTGATCATCTCATCCTTCAAGATTCAGCTCAAACAGCTCAAATAATGTATGCTTAGTAAAGCCCTCTCTAACTTCCCTACCTATCTCTAGGTGGCTCAGGTAGTTAGGAACCTCCTGGATTATGTATATAAAATACTTCTAATCATAAAGGGAAAAAATACATATACATTAACCTAATGGCTGGCACAAAAATTTGTTCTCCTGCAGTGGGAAATGTTTTGTCTATAAAGTACCTGATTAACATCTTGGGGTGGAAAGTGAGGCCCTGGGGGCATGGTTAGAAAGAGGTCAGGAAATATAAGAGATGCATACATTGTTCAGTATTGAAAAGTCAGTGAGGTTGAAGGACAGAAGAGAGGAGAAGTGAGAGGAAATGGGCAACGTGGCAAGGGATTAGAGGCTGAATCCCAGGCACGTGTGAAGCTTGTACTCAGGTCACCTGAATACCAGTAACTTCTGACACAATTACAATGGTCTACCTCTCCCTGGACATGAAAGGCCATGAGAAGTCTTTATGAAAACGGCACCATGAACATGCTTACACATGTATAAGTGCAGTAGCTCACCTACCCAAAGAGAACTATTTGTAACACAGCCTATGTGACCTAGGGAAAGACCCTGAAAGGTTTTTGAGGAACTGACATAAAAATACATACAGCAACCCCTAATAATCATGTATCACTATTACTGACAGAGCTTGCACAAGGCATCAGGCACTTTACAAAGAGTTTTTCCTGCTAATATTTGCAAAAACTGCATGCATGCTTCCCATATTCCTAATAAGGAAACAGAGTCTAGGAAGGCTAAATAGATACCAAAGCTCTCTTGGGTTAGAATATGATAGAGCTTGCACCAGAACTCTGATTCCAAAAAGCCTGTTCTTCACCAAATATTCTTAACCAAACGCATCTTCCTATAAATAACCAAAAGTGACTACTAAACCAAGTCTTTGTCCTTTAGCCATAAAGTAGCCCCTTGTGTCCCAGAGTAGAGCTTCTTTACTCCTCCATTACATAATAATTTAAGGGTGTGTATCTATCTAGTTGATTTATTAAAACAATCAAAACTTGGGGCGCCTGGGTGGCGCAGTCGGTTAAGCGTCCGACTTCAGCCAGGTCACGATCTCGCGGTCCGTGAGTTCGAGCCCCGCATCAGGCTCTGGGCTGATGGCTCAGAGCCTGGAGCCTGTTTCCGATTCTGTGTCTCCCTCTCTCTCTGCCCCTCCCCCGTTCATGCTCTGTCTCTCTCTGTCCCAAAAATAAATAAACGTTGAAAAAAAAATTTTTTAAACAATCAAAACTAAATAGTTAATGAGGAATAGTGGTGAGGGAATCTGAGAGGTAGGTTCACTGACAACCTCAACTAGTGTTGGGATACTAACACTAGTACCCATAAGTGAGGACAAAAAGAAGAAAAACGAAACAAAAACACAAACCAAACAAACAGAAATAATCAGTGTGAGCAAACTGAACTGTCAGTCAAGCAGCTGGAATCACACCGGACTCTGGTACAGAAAGCTACAAAGAGTGTTACAAAGAAATCATGTTACTATATTTCCCATTTTGAAGTAACATGAAAGAATAAAACGTATTTCTGGGGACAATAATCCAACACAAATGGCTAAAATAACAGCGTGGGATGAAATAGCTCTAGCTAAGGAGAGAGACGTAAGTGTTCACCCTGCTTTGCACAGATTAGTGCTCTAAGCTGGGACCTCACCATTCTGTGTCATTTTTGCTCCTCTCTACAGTGGGAATACTACTTGTATCTATTTCTGAGGGTCCTTCGGAAGAGGAAAATGATGACACATCTAACATGCTTGGCACGTAGATTATGTTCAACGCAGCTATATTAAATTACATCAGAAGACAGCTTTGGTGCCCAAATGGAAAAGCTGTGACATTTGGAAGAGTTTTCCAACATGGGGAATATCTTGTCTAAAAATTGTATGTGCATGGAGTACTGGGAGGAGAAAACAGGACGGGGCTTTCCCACTCCTGTGTTATCTATCTCCACTTTGTGGAGAGAGCCATAACGTGTCAGATACACTAGCTCTCGTTCATATCCCAGCCAACATCGCCCAGGAGACAGAAATAGCATTCATCGAAAGCCGCAATTACCTCATTTCACTGGCCCGTTTGTGCAATATGTGCCTTGCCTCACAGTGACTGCATGGGGCCAAAAGTCCAGCAAACAGAACCGCTGCTTGTCCAAGAAATGGCCCTGCAAACAGGAGAGGACAGCATGTTCTCTGAGCAGATTGGGACCCTTGGCTGTTTCGAGGGTGTTTTTGTTTTTCAGGCCAGAAACAGTGTCTGAAAACTCCTGGGGATTTCCCAAGCCCCATTCGTCAGGCGGCCAGGCTTCCTCTGACATCATCTCTGAGTGATGGGGTGCAGAGAGGGGGTCACACACAAGGCAGTCCTGGGACAGCTCTAGCACGATTGCGGGAAATTAGAGAGCTAGTGCCAGAGTGGTCAGGAAAACAAGGAGAACTTTCTGAAACAGTGCTTGGCAGATAGTGGACATTCAAGGAGTAGTTCTTGAATGAAACACTGAGGGAGTAAGTGACTTGACCTCCAAATCATGCATCCGGTATATGGTAGAGATGAGATTTCAAGTAGGGTGACCAGCCATCCTTGTTTTCCAAGGACTACAGGGTTTCTGTGGATATATGACTTTGGGTGCTAAAATCAGGAAAGTCTTAGGCAAATAGGGATGAGTTTATCACCTGAATTTCAACCCAGGTGTGCATGACTCCAATGTTCATGCCTTTAAATTTTTTTAAGTTTATTTATTTATTTTCAGAGAGAGGAAGAGAGAGATAAAGACGGGGAGGGGCAGAGAGAGGGAGAGAGAAAGAATCCCAAGCAGGCTCTGCATTGCCAGCGCAGAACCTGACGTGGGGCTCGAACTCACGACCTGTGAGATCATGACCTAAGCCAAAACCAAGAGTCGGATGCCCAACCAACTGAGCCACCCAGGCACCTCTAAAGCTCATGCTTTTAAACATCAAACTAACACTTATCAACAAGGAGACTTGAGTTTAATAGCAGAATTACAACATGGGAACAGACAACTATCATACAAGCTGAGAGGGCCTACTTGTTTGAGAGAAGGAGTTAACAGCTTGGCCAAGCACCACTCACCAATTACCATCACTCCTCCTTTCTAAGTGCACTCCAATTTTGTTCAGGAAATCCTTCTATTAAACATGTGCTTCAATGAGCCAGTCACAGAAACTGAATTCCCCTTACCAGTGAATGGTTTAGAAATAAGCATGTGACATAATTTTGGCCAATGGAACATAAGAAGTCTGATGGTCAGATTCTTGGAAAGGTTTCCTTGTTCTTCAAAAGAAACCAGTATCAACAAAAGCTCCTTTCACCGACTGGCCAGAGTTATGTTTGTAAATGACACTTATAACTGTGGGGGCTGTTTCAGATTTTCCAAGGAAGCTGAAGCGAAGCTGGAGGATGGGAAAAGTGAAAAGGACCTGAGTCTTTCACGACACCGTTGAGTTATTAAATGAATTGACCCCTCAGCCATCTTACTTCATGACTTGTAATATAATATTGTCTTTATTTTTGAAGCTATTTGAGACAAAGTATTCTGTTATGCAGTCAATAATATCCTAATGGATACAATATCCAAACTGTGATATGCCATCAGAGGGAGAGATGCTTATCCTATGATGGTCTCAGGGAAGGCTTCATGAAGAATCTAGCACTTGAATTGTGCTGTGGAGGAAAAACAGTGATAGGAAATAACACTGTTAAAATTACAGAGAACATACAGCTCTGGGCATACCTGAAGAAAAAAGAAAGCATGCTAATTTGGCTAAAGCTAGGGTTTATGGAGTGATTAACAGAACAGAAAGCAGGACTTAGGATGTAAAGCATGGACAACTTTAAATTCCAAGCTAAGTAAACTAGATTTCCCCCCATAGATGATAGAGAGTCACAAAGATAGATGGCTAGAATGTCATTCTACTTCTTCCCCCAAACTCCTGCTGGCCACTGCAATTTCTCCTTCATTCAGATTCAGTTGATATTTAGAGCCAGAATTCTCAACTTTAGAAGCATATTATAATCATCTGAAAGTGATTATAATCACCTCTCTATATAGACATATATATGGTGTGTGTGTGTGTGTGTGTGTGTGTGTATGTGTATGTGTATATTTATGGAATGTGAGTACAGTATATTGTTCTGGAGAAAGGATGTGCTTTTTTTCTGGATGCTTTTTTAAAATTTCCATTAAATTCCTAGGTGATTCTGAAGCACAATCAGGCTTGAGAACCATTAACCTGGCCATCTATAATTTTGTATATCTTACTTTTAAAAAACTCTACTATAATTGTCGATTTGAAAGAAATATTGAAGATTTTCTAATTAAACAGCTTTTAATTTTTGGCTAATCACTGTCCCATCTACCTCTAAAATAATGTAAAGACCTTGTAAATTCTAAAGGGCCATGAAAATGTACCAGCTATTATGACCACCACAATTATCATTTTAAATTGGTATTGAAAGATATAGAAGTTAAATGATTTGGGGACACCTGGGTGGCTCAGTCAGTTAAGCATCTGACTCTTGATTTTGGCTCAGGTCATGATCTCATGATTACTGAGATTGAGCCCCGAGTTGGGGTCTGTGCTGACTGATAGCATGGAGTCTGTCTGGGATTCTCCCTCTCTCTCTCTGCCCTTCCCGCTCCTCTCAAAATAAATACAAAACCTTAAAAAAAAAAAAAAAGTTGTCCAAAGCCAACCTGCACATTAGTATCAGATCTGGGACTAGAAGTAAGATTTCAAAGTCACTTGCCTACATTCTTCCCACTAAGCAGAGTTTTGATATTTCAGTTAGGCATACTTCCCCAAATGTTCTGCAATTACTCTTTGTGTAGAAAACATGTGTTATGTTTCTTTGCATCCTCCCAGCTGCATTCCCCCACTGAAGCCTTCCTGGGTAACTGCTTCTTACATGATTAATTAAATCTCACTCATCCGGTGATTCCAAAACAGTAGCATGCGTCAGAATTACCTGGAGGGCTTGTTAAAACACACATTTCTGGGCCTCACCGCCAGTATTAATGATTCAGTGGGTCTGAAATGATTCCTATTCATACAATATTCCCAGGTGAGGCTTATGCTATAGTCCAGAGACCACACTTTGAGAATCACTACACTTGTCCAAATCCAGAGATGGATTTTTTTTTCAGTCAGTCAAGTAAAACTGGTTTGTATCCTGACTCCTACACTTTCTACCTTTGCAACTTGAGCAAATTACCACCTCTGTTTAAGTCTTAGTTTTCAACTCTACAAAATGGAGCTGCTAACATATACCTAGAAAGTTTACTAAACACAACATGACATGCCTACTTCAGTGGCTGGCATTATAGAAAGGACTCACTCACTGTCCATTTCCTAGCTCCTTTTGTTGACTTTCCATTGACAATCTACTTTTCCCAAGAAGAGAGACGTTGTCTAGCACTAGTTGTAGATTCATGATTCCTCTTGTAGCTGGCTCTTCTTCAATGAGCTTGAGTTTACACTTCTTCCACCAAATTACTAACACACATATGGAGCCTATTTCTAGGAAACGTTATGCAAATCATTTCAAAGGGGGAAAATATGATAGGCAAATTATGTCAATATTATCCTCAAAGCAGTATTTTGGAGATAAAACCGATCCCATATGTTCTGTTTCACTTACTTTGGCATTTTTAACAGTTTAACCATACCAGCTGCTCCTGATCACTAATTGCCTGCAACATTAAACAATGGATGCGTATCAGTTCCCATATTTCTCCTTCTGTGTCAACTTCAGAGCTTCCAGGTATTTACAAGTGTCTCCAGGTTGCTTCATTCCTCTTGTGCTGAACTCTGTCAGCCTATGACTGAGCAAAAGATGGTGTAAGATGGATGAAGGTGACCTTTTGCATGAGCCTTGGTGAAACCAGAGCAGTAACAGATGGGGTTCCAGACCCTAAGACAATCTGGCTCCACACACAATCTTTCTGTGATTCAGAACACCTTAACTAAGTTTCCACCACCACTCCTGGTTGATAGGTGATTTTCCATATGAATTTTCTGGGACCTTCATTTGAAACTTTGTACCTCCATAAATCTTATCATCCATGCTAGAAACTTGGAATTCATTGTTGGTTCTTTCTTCTGATCCACCATTTCAAGTCATTGTCCAGGTCCTATCAGTGTTTCCACTTAAACTCTTGACTCTGTTCGATCAATCTCTACTGCTCCTATGCAAACCACAATCTTTTTTTTTTTTTAAGCTAGGACTGCTGCAGCATCATCTCAAGTAATATTTCTTCTGCTGAATCCCACTCCACCCATGCCTCACCATTGTTGGAATGATTTTTCTTTTTAGAAAGAGAATGGATGAGTGTGCATGTGAGTGGAGGAGGAGCAGAGAGAGAGAATCCCAAGCAGGCTCCCTGCTGTCAGCTCAGAGACTGTCTCGGGGCTTGATCTCAAAAACCATGAGATCATTACCTGAGCTGAAACCAAGAGTTGGATGCTTAACCAACTGGGCCACCCAGGTGCCCCTGGAATGATCTTTCTAAGAGAAACCTCTATCATGCCATTCTCTTGAATCCCTTTCCAGTGACTCCCCACTGGTCTCAAAAACTAAGTCAAATCTCATCGTCCTGATTGACTCTAAATCTTTCCGGTCCAATATGGTACCCATTGGCTACATGTGGCTATTTAATTTGCATTTAAGTTAATTAAAATTACATAAAATTTATAATGAAGTTCTTCAATCACACCAGCCACATTTCAAGTGCTCAGTAACCATGTGTAGCTAGTAGCTACCATTTTGGACAATAAAGATATAGAATAATTCCTTTATCACAACAATTTGTGTTGGAAAGCCATGCTCTAAATATCAATACTGGTTAACATTATTTACCTTATTTTAATGCTATTCATGGCCACCACATGGGCAAATGGTGCCTACAGGCACTGCTGAATGGAATATAAACTGATGTGAGCACTTTGTAGTGCAACCGGTCTCAATGAAATTAAGAATGTTTATATGCTCCAGAGAATTCTCACATAGCTTTCAAAGGGCATTCAGTCAAGGATGTTTGTCACAGCATTATTTTTGCTAACAGGCTATGGGGACAATTGAGTGTTATGACCAGGGCAGTGGATAAGTACAATATGGAAGAGGCATTTTGCAGAATACTGTGGAGCAGTCATAAGCAAATGACTAGATGTACACATACCTATCTTAAAACCATAGTATTATATTCTTACTGTGGATTGTTACTCAATAGTGAAGTAATGATTAAAAGCATACTAACACAGGCAAAACTTAGATGCATCTCACAGATATTTAGTTTTAAAAAGCCAGATGTAAAAGAGTACATACGTACATACTGTGCAATTCCGTGTTTATTAAGTTCATTGACCATGCAAACTAATCTATGGTAATAGAAATCAGAACAGTGGTTGAATTTAATTGGGGGATTTACTGTAAAAGGACAGAAGGAAACTTTCTGGGGTGATGGAAATGTTCTGTGTTTTGATTAGGGTGTCCATTACATGGAAATATACATTTGTCAAACTTGTTTAACTGTATGCTTACGATCTGTATATTTTACTGTATGTAAATACACCCCAATGAATGTTATTTAAACACACACACACACACACACACACACACACACACACACAGTTTTAAGGGCAAAAAGATTAGTTTCAGATGAGATATACAGCCTCTGTACATGCATTCAAAACCACAATATATATTTTACAAAGATACTGATATTTAAAAGGATATAAACAGAAGGAATGAATCAATATTTTTGGTAAAAATCACAGGAAGCAAATGCTAGTAGGGTTTAGGGACAAAAGAGACTGAAATTAGGATAAAGTCAACTACAGAAGGTCCATAAATAGCTTTAAGGTGACTGAACCATGACTGGGGGGGATGGTCACTTCAACTCACTTTCTGGACCTGAAATTTATAATGCCTTCAGTGGGAGAGTCACTCCCTTTTCCTAGGGTGGATAAACTGGGATTGTGCCATACTGATGTTGTCTCTACTCCCTTCTCACTGAGTAATCTTGGCTGTGGAAAGGAGAAATGAGATGGGAACAAAGGTGAGTGGAACCCAGAAGAGAGGAAAGGGATGGGTGAAACAGGCAAGACAGAGATACAGCAGGAGGGGAAGAGGAAGGAAGGAAGAGAAAGATGTGGCACACGCACACACATCTGAATCTTCAAAGTGTGAGCCAGCTACACCTCCAGAATTTTTAGTAATATAAACCAATACATTTCCCTCCCTTTTTTCCCCCGTAAACTAGTTTGAATGAGTTTCTGTCATGTTCCCTTCAAAATGTGGTAATACCCGAATGTCATCTAACATTTTGAAGGATCTGTGTAAAGCCTGATTTCAGCATTTTAAAAACTTTCTATCATGGAAATATTCAAACAAATCCAGAAGTAGAAATATTAGTGTAAAAGACACTCAATTTTAAAAAGTTTTAGTATATCGCTAATCTAATTCCCTTCACCTCATCAGCCTTCCCTCCCATACATACACACATTTTTGGATCAATTTGAAACCAATGCCAGAAATTTTACCATTTAAAATACAGATATCTCAATCTGTGTCTCTGAAGTTAAGAAGTCTTTTTAAGAATGTAACTACAAAAGCAAGATCACACCAAAAAAAAAATTCCCTTAGAATTAGCAAAATAGACAATATTCAGATTTCCCTGATCATTTAATGAATCTAATTTTACTATATTTCTTCAAATCAGGATCCAAATAATATCTGAAACCATTAACCTGGATAATATATCTCTTAAATTGATTTTAATTTACAGGTTCCGTGTGTGTGTGTGTGTGTGTGTGTGCGCACGCACACACGCATGCACATGCATGAGCCTGTGTATAATTTATTTGTTGAAGAAACTTGGCAGTTTGTTCCCACAGATTTTTCCTTATTCTGGAGTTTTAGATGCACTCTTGCCTACTATCTGTATGTATGTTCTATGAACTGATATGGTTCATTTCAATTCTTTGGCAAGAATATATTTTTTTTTGGCAAGAATATTTTATAATAGGTATTCAATGGTTCCTGTAGCATCATATCAGAAGAAAATTAATGTCTGATTATGTCTCCTCCTATTATGTTAAGAGTGATCAGCCACTGTGGAAAACAGTATGAAGTTCCTCAAAAAGTTAAAAATAGAACTATCCTACAATCCAGCAGTTGCTCTACTAGGTATTTATTCAAAGGACACAAAAATACTAATTCAGAGGGATATAAGCACCCTGATGTTTACAGCACCATTATCAACAATGGCCAAATTATGGAAAGAGCCCAAATGTCCACTGACTGATGAATGGATAAAGATGTGGTGTGTGTGTATATATATATATACACACACAATGGAATATCACTCAACCATAAAAAAGAATGAAATCTTGCCATTTGTAATGACATGGATGGACCCACAGTGTATTATTCTAAGCAAAACAAGTGAGTCAGAGAAAGACAAATACCATATGATTTCACGCATGTGTGGATTTTAAAAACCAAATGAACCTGGGGGGGGGCAAGAAACAGACAACTACAGAGAACTGATAGTTACTAGAGGAGAGGTGGGTGGGGAGATGGGTCAGTTAGGTGACAGGGATTAAGGAGGGCACTTGTGATGAGTACCAGGTGTTGTATCGAAGTGCTGAATCACTATACCGCACACCTGAAATGAACATTACACTGTATAACTAACTGGAATTTGAATAAAAATTTGGAGAAGAAAAAAAAAATAAAATGATTAGTCCGTTCAGGTGTTTTCAGTCTGATCCATCTTTTTTCTTTTTTTAAGATAAGATTATCTCGGGGCGCCTGGGTGGCTCAGTCGGTTGAGCGGCTGACTTCAGCTCAGGTCACGGTCTCGCGGTTCGTGAGTTCGAGCCCCGCGTCGGGCTCTGTGCAGACAGCTCAGAGCCTGGAGCCTGTTTCGGATTCTGTGTCTCCCTCTCTCTGACCCTCCCCCATTCATGCTCTGTCTCTCTCTGTCTCAAAAATAAATAAACATTAAAAAAAATTTTTTTAATAAAATAAAATAAAATAAAATAAAATAAAATAAAATAAAATAAAATAAGATTATTTATTTATTTTTGAGAGAGAGAGGGAGGGAGACAGAATCCCATGAGGGTCAGAGAAAGAGAGATGAGGCGGAGAGAGAGAAAAGCAGGCTCACCAAGGCTCATGTTTTACCCGAAGCACGGCTCATGTTCACCCAAAACGGGGTTCAAGCTCACTCAGTGTGGGGCTGGAACTCACAACCTTGTGAAATCGTGACCTGAGCAGAAGTCAGATGCTTAATGACTAAGCCACCCAGGCGCCCTGATGCATCTATTTTAAAATTCCTTATCAGCTTTTTATTTAAGGTTTGAGAATCCATTAATGATCATTCATTATTTCATTAGAGGTACCAAAATGTTGATATTCTTTTACTCCCACCTTTAATAGCTGCAATTGTTCTATAAAGAATGATTTTCCTCCCATATCATTTGGAAACATGAGGTACAGTTCTTACAGAAAGACAATTTAGTGCTGAGTCCTTCTCTTTGTTTAACAGTTTCAGAGTAAGTTGACTCCTATGAAGGTAAAAAAATGAGGAAAAAAATGCCTTTTTTCTTTTTAGTAGGAAATGGCATTTTGAGACCACAATTCTCCGGGAACTAAGGGTGCTCACTGCTAGTGGTCAGTACTGGTCAGACACTGATTCTCAGACTTTTCAGTAGACAGAGCCAAAAATTATGCATCTTTTTAAGAGAAAATATCTTCCTATTTGCAATCAAATTTAGGTAATTTGTGGTTTTGCTTAACATCTTGATTTTAAATTTTCATCTCACCTGCTGAAAAAATATGATTCCTAAGTACTTATTTGCTTTATCCAAATATAACAGATAATAGTATTAGAATAAGAAAACCAATATTAATACTATCAATGTAATTGTTGAAAGCAAATTAAGATTTTTTGGTAGTTCATTTGTTCTTTGCATGTATTACCACATTATTGTATCTTATAGTCAACTAAAATAAGTCTTCCACGTGTAGCTAAGTCACCAACTTAATACACAGTTTGATCCGTTTGTTACATTTTGCTTTTTATTTTTATGAATGATCATTTTTTTTAGTTTATTTATTTTGAGAGAGGGAGATTGAGGGCACATGTGCAGGAAAGGCAGAAAGAGGGAGAGAAAGAATGCCAACAGGGCACTGCACTGCCAGTGCCGAGTCCAATGTGGGGCTCAAACTCTCGAACCATGAGCCAAATCTCTCCAACCTGAGCCGAATCAAGAATTGGACGCTTAACCAACGGAGCCACCCAGGCACCTCTATGGATGGTCATTTTTACTTCTGATTTATTTTTTAATTATGTAAAATATTTACATGGCTCCAAAGTAATATCTACAAAATGAGATCTACTCAAAGCTAGATTTTACTGTAACCTCTACTTGTCCCTTCCCTCTTGCCTATATATAACTGCTTTAATTTGTTTAATTTTTGCTTATTCTTCTACTTTTATACATTTGCATATGTGGATCTTAGATAAGAAGTAACATATACTATACCTGCTATTCTGGATCTTGTCAAGCCTTATTTCAAAAATCAAGAATCTTCCTTTGAAATACTTTCCTGTACCTACCCCAATTATTTAAGTAAAAGTAGTTTTATGTAGAGCAAGTTTTCTTAACAAAAGGTACACTTACATTCAACAATCAATAAAAGAACAAAAAGTTAAGAAAGTTCCATCGAAGGCTAACATCTATAACTATTAAGATTCACAGCAGAGTTTCTTTCCTCTTTTGAGCTGAACGGATTCAGATGAAGACAGTGTAGGTTTTACGAATAGAAATGGCCTTGTGTGTATATCGGCCTGGGTTTGTGGACATTAAAAGCTGTTTGACATGCACCGATCTTTTACTGGTAAGAATTTGGGAATAGTAATTTCTTTCCTGCTTCTTTGATCTCCTCCCAAATCCCATGGTGGTATATTATAGCTGCAGAGAACTGTAAATGTTAGCAAGCAGCAATTTGAAAGCCTTAAAAAAATGTAGTTGCAAAGGCAATTCAAACATCAGGTATCCCTCTCATCATCTGGACTCTGGTTTTAGAGCTATTGAGGGAATTCTGTCAAATCTCAAACTGCATTGGATTGCTGATCTGGTATGAATACTCAAGTTACTCTGAATAGATGCATTTTCAATGCAGGAAAGCAGCTGTTACTTTCTTCTGTCCTTTCTTAAAAAAAAAAGAGTGTATGCACACACATGTGTATGCACATACATCAGTGTACACACACAAATACTTATTTCACTGCAAAGGCATGTCTTTCTGGGGATAAATATGGCAGACTTGCATAAGGGGCTGAAATGTACCCAGTCTAGATGGATGTTTGATCCCTGATGCTCTCTCTCGAGCCTTTTCACTACCATTTGTGGTTTGGGAACTGTGTTCACTAAGTGTGTTTGGGGAGGATGATCGATGACAGAGAAGGGAGGCATTTTACACCTCCTGCTACAATAATTGTGAGGATACTAAAGGATAATAAGAAGGGTACAATACAAACTGAAAATCCTATGTTTCCTTTCTCTTCCCCATAAATAGTGGTATAGAATATGAATGCATAGTTTATTTTTAATGGTATGAAATACATTTTATTCTACTAGTATTGTTTATACTCAAACACATTGCACATTTAGTGTCTCTAACTCCGTTGATGCTGTTTATTGGGGTTTCCCATCTTCCACCATCTTGAATTATCAAGAAACAGTCTGTGTCTACAAAAATGGAAGTCACTTCCCTCAGGGAGACTGAAAGATAGGGAAGAGTGTGGTAGGGAGAATCCACTTTTCCTTAAAGATCTTTGTCACTAACACCTAAGCACCTTTTTGACCTCAAAACCTTTTAGTATCAGTCAGCATCCTTCTGAGGTAGATAAAACAGGAACTGATATCAAACCAAATGGTTGTCTCTATACAACTCTAACCAAGTCAGTAGTAACTAAGGAAGAAAATGATCTGCTGCATACTGTGTCCTTTGGAAAAACCTTTTATAGCCTAATAACCCACACTTTATTCCTACTACATCCCTGCGTGCCCTCTCCAAACCCTTCTTACTTCTCCAGAATTAACAAAGACATGTTCAGGAGAAACCACTGAACCAGGAGCTGCAGAAAATTCTTGCTTAACCAACAACATGCTGTGTGACCTCAGGCCAGACTTTTCCTCCTGCATCTCAGTGCCTCCCATCATAAAATGAGAGCCTTGGAATAATGATCTCCATGGCTCCTTTCAACTCTGACATTTGGGGGAATCTACAAAAATGTTCCAAGATATTAGAAGAGTTCCATTTAAACACCTGGCCACTTTAGAAGGGCTTTGCATATATATTGTATTTCACTTGCTAAATCGCCAAATAAACCTGACACGAATGATCCCCAAGAGGACACAAGACCAAATTGCAAATGTCTGTTTGTGATGATGGAGGTTTTGTAATCTGAGCATTGATCCTAGAAAGCCTAGAAAGCCATTGGGTGCTTCTCAGAGTAACGTAAGATTATAAAGTGATATATTACCCACGAGAAATCCCTTCCCATTTACATTTCATTTTCCTCTGTGGTTATTTAACTTATTTTTTTTTATTATGTGAAGCCATCATAAATATTTATACTGCAATGTATGATTGGTCAATAAAGAAAAATCAATACTGGGTTTTTGCTGCCCAAGGAAGAGACTGTGCTTTACCTGATTCTAATCAAGGATCAAAAAACAAAACATAACAAAACAAAACAAAACAAAAAACAGTACAGGTGGGATAAGGACCCAAGTGGAAAAAGGGAAACAGAAATCATTTATTTTATATTTTTATATCATATATAGTTTACACTTATACACACTTGTACTAATAAAAGCTTTTTTTTAAAATACTTTATTAATAACCCCTCATTCAGTCTAACTACTTTGCTACAGTCCGTATGAACTACAGAAAATGATGAACTTTAGGGGCGCCTGGGTGGCTCAGTCGGTTAAGCGGCCGACTTCGGCTCAGGTCATGATCTCGAGGCCTGTGAGTTCGAGCCCCGCGTTGGGCTCTGTGCTGACCGCTCAGAGCCTGGAGCCTGTTTCAGATCCTGTGTCTCCCTCTCTCTGATCCTCCCCTATTCATGCTCTGTCTCTCCCTGTCTCAAAAATAAATTAAAAAAAAAAAAAAAGAAAATGATGAACTTTAAATAATACAAAACATTAACTATCCACAGTTACCCCATCATGATTATGGCTATATCCGCCATTAAACTATAAAGAAAATTAACTCGGAAATAAGAAAAAAAAGCTTGCTCACTGCTTCCATAAACATTTACCAAGTACCTAATCCATATAAGGTAATATTTTGATGCTTATGTCCCAGCCGAAAGGTTCACACTCTTGCCTTAAAATGCAGGAGATATATGTACAAAGAGGATAAATCCTGTACAGATAATTAAAACAAGCTCATGTTGTAGAGAATCACTGAGTGTCTGTTTAGATTGGTCAGAGAAGTTTTTGAGAAAGAACTTAAAAAGCTACAATTATCAGATTATCAAGAAAATTACTACAATCCAATTGAGGAAGTCAGCCACACAAAACAAGTAATTTTAATATAAAGTAAGAAGTGGCCAGTGCTCTAAAAACTCTTGCTATCCTCAGTGGGTGGTTTATGGATCAGCAGCATTAAGCATCACCTGGGAGCTTGATAGCAATGAAGGATTACAGGTTCTACCCCAGAGCCATGATTTTACTACATTTTCCAGGTGATTCCTATGCACGTGAATGTTAGAACAACACTGTTCTCTAAAAAAGGAAATTTAAAGGAAAGAGAAACCACATCCAGCTACAGGTGAATGGTTCTTAGAGGAAGAAGCGTGAAGACAACCTAAAAAGATGAATAGGATGCACATTCTGCCTTGTTTACCATTTTTTCCCTCAACATTATTCAGAGAGGTTCACAACCACCCCATAAAACTACCCCAGGCTACAAGTTAAAATCAGAAATGAAAGCGGAGACATTACAATGGATGTCTCAGAAATAAAAAAAGATCATAAGGGACTATCATGGACAATTATATGAGAACAAATGGGATAACCCAGAACAAATATATAACTTCCTTAGAAACACACAACTTATTAAAACTGAGTCAAGAAGAAACAGAAAGCCTGAATCACAAATATGAAAATTGAAGTAGTAATCAAGAAGTCTCAACAAAGGAAAGCCCAGGACCAGATGGCTTCACAGAGGAATTCTACCAACATTCAAATAAGAAATAGTACCAATTCTTCTTAGACTCTTCTGAAAAATAGATGTGAAGGGAATACTTCCAAAATTATCTTACAAGGCATTGCCCTAATATCAAAGCCAGACAAAGACACCACAAGAAAAGAAAACACAGGACGATATCTCTGATTAACATAGATACAAAAATCCTCAATAAAATACTAGCAAACCAGATTTAACCACACATCAAAAAGATTACATGTCATGACAAAGTGGTATTTATCCCTGGGATGCAAATTTGGTTTAACACACTCAAATCAATTAATGTGATGCATCACATTAACAGAATGAAGATAAAAACCAAATGATAATATTAACAGATGCAGTAAAAGAATTTGACAAAGTTCAACATCCATTCATGATAAAAACTCATAATAACACAGATAAAAAAGGAAATTTTCTCAACACAATAAATGTCACTTATAAAAAGCCCACAATTGCATCGAGGAGGGCACTTGTTGGCATGAGCACTGGGTGTTGTATGGAAACCAATTTGTCAATAAATTATATTAAAATAAATAAAAATAAACAAAAATAAAAAGCTCACAATTAATATCGTAATCAATGGGGAAAACCTGACAAATTTTCTCTAGTATACAATACAAGGCAAGAATGCTGACACTCACCACCTCTATTCAAAATAAAACAGCAAGTACTAGCTAGAGCAATAAGAAAAAGAAATAAAAGGCGTCCAAATCATAAAGGACTAAGTCAAATTGTCTGTCTGTAGATGACATAATCCTATTTCTGGAAAACTCTAAAAACTCCACATACACACACAAAAAACCTATAAAATAAATATTTTACAATTGCTGATTACAAAATCAACAAAGTTTCAGTTGTGTTTCTTCAAACCAATAACAACCTATCAAAAAAAATCAAGAAAACAATTCCATTAACAACTGCATCAAAAAGAACAATATACAGTAAAACCTTGGATTGCAAGTAACTCGTTCTTCAAGTGTTTCGCAAGACAAGAAAACATTTCTAATAAATTTTAACTTGATAAATAAGGAACGTCTTGAGATACAAGTGGTATGTGATGGTGAATGTGACATGATAAAAACTGAGCCAATGGTTGGTTCTTTCTTTCTCACTGCGGGCTTGTGGGTGATCCCCACAGTCAACATCCATGCAAGCATACACAATGGCCCCAATGCAGAAAAAGGTTGAAAAGAAATGTGGTAAGAAGGAGATGTTCACAGTGGAAGTTAAGAAGGAAATCATCAAGAAGTATGAATGAGGTATATGAGTGGCCAAAATTGCAAGATTTTATAAGAAGTCTTTGGCATCTCATCTGCAGAAGAGGAGGAGAAAAAGGTGGAGCAATCCCTCACTGGGAAACAGTGCAAAATTTTGTACAAAGTACGACCTGAATAAGGCAGCAGTGTGAGCAATGGATCAGGTTAACGACAATGAAATGTCACATTTCTGAGAAATCCTGAAAAGGAGGCAAAAGCAAGTGTCATTGGATAATTTCCTTGTTAAAGTTGCATGAAAGAAAAAGATTCCACTGAGCTAAGAGACAGCAGTGATTCCGTTAGTGATATCACTATCACTAGTTGTCCTACACAGTAACCCTCCTCTCTCCTATCTCCCTCACACCAGCAATGAAGGTTTCCAAAGGTAAGTGCAGGTTAATTTATTTATTTTTCTTTATATTTTACATTTTCTTTATTATTTTGTATTATATTACAGTATCATAATCATTTCTATATGAATATTTTTGGGTTGTGGAACAAATCATCTGAGTTTCCATTATTTCTTATGAGGAAATTCACTTTGATATACAGTGCTTCATATTACAAGCATGTTTCCAGAACGAATTATGCTCACAAACCAAGGTTTTACTGTATTTTGGAATAGGATGATGGAGGTGAAAAATGGTGAAGGATGTACACACTGAAAACTACAAACACTGGGGAAAGAAATTAAAGAGGACACAAATAAATGGAAAGACATCCTATGTTCATGGATTGAAAGAATCAATACTGTTAAAATATCCATACCACTCAAAGATACATACAGAGCCAACACAACCTCTACTAAAATTCCAATGGCATTTTTCACAGGAATAGAAAAAATAATTCTAAAATTCATAAGGAACCAAAAAAGATACCAAATAGCCAAATTAACCATGAGAAAGAAGAACAGAGTTGGAGGCATCAAATTTTCTGATTTCAAATTATATTACAAAGTTACAGTAATCAAAATAGTATGGTACTGGCATAGAAGAAAATACACATAGACCAATGGAACAGAATCAAGAGTTCAGAAATAAGCCTATTCCTATACAGTTAACTAATTTTCAACAAGGGTGCCAAGAATATACAACGAGGAAAGGACAATCTTTTCAATAAAGTGTTTAAATAAAGAGTGTGGAGAAGTGGATATCCACATGCAAAAGAATGGAAATGGAGCCTTATCTTACATAATGTACCAAAAAAATTCAACTCAAAATGGATTGAAGACTTAAAGGTAAGACCTAATACCAGAAAACTCCTAGAAGAAAACATGGGGTAAAAGCTTCTTGATATTGGCCTTGGCAATGCCATTTCTGGATATGGCCCCAAAACCTCAAAACCTCAGGAAACAAAGCAAAAACAAATAAGTGGGACTATATCAAACTGAAAAGCTTTTGCACAGAAAAGAAAGCAATCAATAAAATGAAAACACAGCTACAGTTTGGAAAAATATTTGCAAATCATGATCTGATAAGGGGTCAATATCTAAAGTATGCAAGGAACCCAAACAACTCGATAGCAAAAGCAAAAACAAAATAACAAAATAAAAACCCAATTAAAAAATGGGCAAAGGACCTGAATAGACATTTTCTCAAAGAATATACACAAATGCCCAACAGGTATATGCAAAGATGCTCAACATCAGTCATCTCTAGGGATATGCAAATCAAAACCACAGTGAGATATCATTTCATACCTATTAGGCTGACTATTACCAAAAAGACAAAGGTTAACAAGTGCTGGTAAGGATGTGGTGAAAAGGAAACCCTTGAACACTGTTGGTGGAAATGTAAATTGGTACAGGCATTATGAAAAAAATATGGAGTTTCCCCCCAAAATTAAAAATAAAACCATCATATGATCCAGCAATCCCACTTCTGGGTATATAGCCAAAAGAAATGAAATCACTATATCAAAGAGATATTTGCATTGTCATGCTCAATGCAGCCAAGATATGGAAACAACCTAAATATCCCTTCACAGATGAATGGATAAAGAAAATTTAAGGCTAGCTAGCTAGAATAGAACATTATTCAGTCTTTAAAAAGAAGGAAATCTTGCATTTGTGACAATATGGATGAATATGGAGGGTATTATGCTAATTAAGTAAGCCAAAAAAAAAAGTTGCATGATCTCACTTACATGCAGAATCTAAAAAAGTTGAATACATAGAAGCAGTCACCTGGGGCAGAGAGGTTGGGGAAATAGGGAGATGTTGGCCAAAGGGTACAAATTTGCAGTTATGTAGGATGAATAAGTCTAAAGACTTAATACATAGCATGATGACTATAGTTAACTCTGTACTGAATGCTAGAGATTTTCTATGAGAGCATATTTAGGTACTCTATCCCGGGGTGGAGAGGTAATAGTAATAATTCTGTGAGGAAATATGTTAAACGGTTTGACTGGAGTAATCATTTCACTATATACATTAAATCATCAACTTGTACACCTTAAATATATACAATTTTTACTTGTCAATTCCCTCAAAATGAAAGTATATATTGGCAGCATTTGGCCTTTCAGGATGGAAATAAAAACCTCAGGTACAAGTTTTGTTGTGTAACAAGGTTTAGTGATTTCCTCCTCTCTGATAGGCCTTTATCTGTACTGAGAAATGTTGCCTGAACTTTGTCTCATTAGAACAAAGCCCTACTGAGACATGCTTCATTAGATCCTTCACTATGTGGCCTCCTCTGTGTAAAGTTCTATAAACCTGGCTAAATAAAACTGACAACTCATTGAGAAAAAGGAGAGAGGATTTATGTGTCTCACAAATCCATTTAGATATTTTGGAAATATCACAAATTAAAATGTGTGGTTTATGTGTGGTGACATCTGGATGTGTGGCCCTGGAAGGATTCAACCTAAAGGGACCATTTTTCATGTTACACCTTATGTCAAATCAGAATTTCAGTGAAAATATAAATGAGTGTGTGTGTGCACGTCCATGTGCACTGTGGTATAGAAGAAAGAGCACAGGATTGAAAATCAGATGGATCTAATTCAAACCATTTTACTTCTCTAAGCTGGGAGTTCTGACCCATAAAATCATCTTCATAAAAACTAAATGGGGTAAACAAAAGTCACCTCACCCTATGCCAGGCACAGTGCATGTGCTCAACAACATTAGTAACCTCTGTTCAATAAAAACAATGCATTCTATACCTCCTGTTCGATGGAAAAGACAGTCTAGACATATTAGCTCTATAAACTGGGGGACTTTGCTTAGAACCATCTCCCCACAGACCATGAGAAATAAGTAAGAGATCCTGATACTGACATTAGTACCAGATATATTTTGTGTGGGCAAACGTATGGTATAAATAATAAATACATATAATTAATATACACTGAAGAAATCAAAATTCTCTTGGGCTTTCCTTGTCATTGTGGCACAATTCTGCTTGGGGAAGGAACAGAAGGAGAAATGTTCTGTCAGTTCCTAGGTTAATTACTAGTCATCATGTTGGCTGTTTTATGAGAAAAACATGTATTGTAATGGTTACATGTTCAGATCTAAGTTTGCTAATGATCCTTTAAGAATATCTTTGTTAATTATCTAATTTGTCTGGCAAATTAGGTTGATTTAAGACTCCAATACACCTGCTACATTTTCCCCATAGTTTAAAATTTTTAGAAGTTATGTGAAAATATTATGGACTTAAGTTTTCTATCATGGAGTGTTATAATTCTTTCTTAGATTCTACCCCATCTCCATCCCAATTCCTAAATTACATTTGATGAGGCACCAAGGAAGACAGGACTTTGGACAGGACACTAGGGGCTAAACTAATTGAATACTGCTATCAAAGCAAAGGAATCCTGAATCTTGAAGACATTAAAATCCAGTGCAGAGACAGTGACAGCAGCATAGCCAAGAATGTGAAGAAAATGGAAAGGAATTGAAGGCGCATAGAAAAAGGACAAACTTAAACACACTGCTCCAGCTCATTTGCCCTTGTCCAGCCAGGGCTATCTCAAACCTCAAGCAGTGAAGGTCTTTATGAAAGAAGATGAAGATAAATGATGAACGGTCTTTCATCTGATATAAGCAGTGGTTAAAAGGGAGGGAATAGTGGAGTTTTCTTGCTAATGTAGATTGAAAGACATTCTAGGCCTTTACTTGCTTTTTCTTTATTTTTTTCTTCCCTTCTAGCCCTCACCCCCACTCCTGCATAGCAAGACAAGAGCATCTTGAAGTGGTTTCTTTCTTGGCATTTATCTTATGGGAAAGGCAGAAACATTCTTGGTATTTTAGCCTTCTCTGAGATATGACAGCAATGCATAACCCATTCCACCCCCATCACCCCACCTGCTCACTGAAATATTTAAGGCATATGCTCATCTTAAACCTGTCCTCTCCTAAACTGAAATAGAATAAAGTTGAGGGGAGAAAAGCAGAAAGGTTTCTACACAGCAGAGCAGAAGCTCCGAGTTGGGAGTCTGGGATGTGGCTCACTACTTAACAGTGGTATGAACTGTTTCGTGCTTCTTTGCAGCAGGATCCTCATCTGCTAAAAGAAGGAGTAGGGGTGGCTAGGTGGCTCAGTCAGTTGAGTGTCTGACTTCAGCTCAGGTCATGATCTCACAGTTTGTGAGTTTGAGCCCTACACTGGGCTCACTGCTCTCAGTGCAGAGCCCACTTCAGATCCTCCGGCTCCCTGTCTCTCTTTCTCAAAAGGAAAAAAGGGGGGGGGGCATAGAATAGTTTGAATTGCCAGGTAATAGCACTAGGCTACAATAATATCTACTGCTATCTGAAAGGACTATAGCTTTCAGCATAGCAAGTTTTATGCACCCTTTGGAGTATTTTAGACCTGAGTTTTAATTCTGGACCCATAACCCTGGGCAAATTAAATAATCCTTCAATTGCTTTACCTGTAAGGGGCGGATAATTATAACTTTCTCAACGTTATTTGTGTGTGTAAAAATTAAATGAGATAAACACAATGCCTGACATAGACTAAGTCTCTGATAGAGCCTTTTACAGAATACTTTTTCCCTGCTTTAGGGCACTAGTTTGCGCATGTGGGGTATGGTGTACATAAGCCATTATAAAACCATGAGACAACAAGCACATAGATGAAAACCTGGATGCTTGTAGGCATCACTGAGCCATAGAACCAGACCTAGAATTGTCAATTACCAGCCTTCTGGTTAATCAATTGATAAATATCTGTATTATTTTAACTACTATCATTCAGGACTTGCTTATTTCCGATCGGCATCCTAGATAGTAAAGAACAGTGCCTAACTGTGGAGAGCTCACAGTACAGACTCAAGGATGGGCTTTTAAAATTATGTGTTCAGAATGGTCGTTGTAATTTAGGTGCTCTGTTAAGGCTTTTTTCTGCCTTTCTTCAACTTGATGTGAGCTCCTCAGGGACATTAATAATTTGTCACCCAGTGTCCAACATTGTATATTATACTTTGTAAAAATTCTGGCCCCATTGACAGGAATTAAATTTATCTCCACTATGTGATTTTATCATGAAGTTTGATGGAAAAGGGGGGTATGTAAATCTGGGCTAGAATCTCAGGCTTTCTTGCTAAGTCATCTTGGGAAGTCACAGGGTCCCTGTAAGCCTTAGTTTCCTCATGTGTAAAATGGTGGCAATACCTTCTATGTCTCAGGTCTATAGGGATTCAAATATATAAAGGAAGGAAAAGATGTCACAAATCTTATAAACTTTTAGAGTGTACCCCTCTCCCATTTTAGTTCTTACCCTGAATTTGGCCATTGGAGCAAACTAGAAAACTGAGGGTCCTCTTCCAAATCTTAAATTGGCTGAGCTGTGGTCATCGCTGTATATTCTCTAGCTTTTTTGGAAGATTTGCTCCAAAACATCTGGCTGTTTTATGACTTTGATTCCAATTTAAAGTTCCAGAATACCTCACACAATAATTTTCCTTTATCCATAACATGCTTTGAATCAGACGAGATAAGAAAAGCCAAGAGCCTGGAGTATAATCCTTTTGGTTATCTTTCGATCTCTCTTCTGTTTCTACTAAGAGTTCAATGCACAAGTCACTTCTCCACCACTAAAACAAGGGGGTTCTACCATAAAAAGTCAGTGATTCCTTCATTTCATAGTGGTAAAAGCATTTTGGCAAATAAGCTGGGCTCAGTTCCCTGTTCTGACACATATTAACTATGGTACCCTGGGCAGATAACTGGCTGAACTACTGTCTTCTCATGAGTAAAATAACACAAAAAATATAGGCTTGACAAGGAAACAAAATGAAATCCTGCATGTGAAAAAAAGGTCCTAGTAAACAAAGAAGTTCTGCACGGTATCATCCATATTAAAATCACATGGTTTGTGAATGATTTCAGTCGCCTGTGCCTTTTTATTTATTTATTATTTTTGTTGTTGTTACATAAAGCAACTGGAACAATGGTTCGCAATTCACTGTGGGTACTTCCCCTTATTTTTCCAAGGAAATTTATTTTAAGAACTCTTGCTTGTGTAATGGAATCAACCGATCCAGAAATGGCCTGCAAAACAGCAATCAGATATGAGCCACTTTCTTTTAATTTTATTTCTATCCACTACCTATAAATCTCCTTGTTGAGGGATACCTTGAGAGTAGGAGGTAAACTAAAGGTAGAAAACTATACAGAAGAAGCTATGAGATATGATAAAAAAAAAAAAGCAGAGTGCATTTGTTTCCTAGAACTGCTGAAAGAAATTACCACACACTTGGTGGCTTAAGACAACAGAAATTTATTTTCTACAGATCTGGAGGCCAGAAGTCTGAAACCAATGTGTTGGAAGTTCTGGACCCTTCTAGAGGTTCTGAGGAAGAATCCATTCCATGCTTTTCTCCTAGCTTCTAGTGGCTGCCTCCGAACCGTGGCGTTCCTCGGCTTATACACACACCACTCCAACATCCACCTCCATCTTCACATCACCTTCTCCTTGGTGTGTCTGTGTCTTCTCTCCGTGGTTCATAAGAACACCTGTCACTGGACTTAGGGCCCACTGACAATCCAGGATGACCTCATCTCAAGATCCTTATCTTAATTATAACTGCAAAGACTTTCTTTCCAAGCAAGGCCATATTCACAGGTTCCACATGGACTTATCTTTGGGTTACATTCAACCTACTACAAAAGGCTCTGAGCGACACTAAATTGGATTTGGAATCCCAATTCATATACTAATTACTCAATTTGTACTCTTTGTGATTTCACATCCTCACTTGTAAAATGGGGCCATGACATTATCTTCACAAAATTGTTATGACCTTAAAACAGACCATGAATACTGAGTGCCTATCATGTACTAAACACTCAATACATGGTAACAATTTTTTTAAAGTAAATTCTGGCTTTGGTGTATTTAATACTCATGAAAAAGAAGGCCAATCCCAAGGAAGAAATACTCAGATTTAGTGGAAACCACTCTGGACTGGGTCTCGGAAGTTCTTTCCCAAATCTTGCCACTAACCACTTTATTCTAATACCTTTGAAAAGTTCTCCTGCCCCACTCCATGGTACAGATCTTACTCTCCCCACTTGTAAATTATACGGGTTGAACTAGATAATCTTTTATTTATTCCCCTTTCTGACATTCTGAAAATTTTCAAGTATAACATTTAAGGTTGCTTTGTGAGTAACTGGGTGAAAACACCCCAAAACTTCTAAAAGTCCAACAAGAAAGAAAATGTCTAGCCATTGTTTTGACTTAACAATTGTGAAGATTTGTTTTTAGGGATAGATTTTAGGTAGGAACTGCTGTCACCCAGGTCTGCAAAGTGCAGGAGCTGGCTGAAATATAACTTTGGGGACAACTCTTATCCTTTCGGACTTTCAGCTGAGATCCCGCACCCCCAACGACCAATGTCTCAGTCACTGCTCTTATAAGACCTGGCAATGCCTTTGAGAAACGTTCTGGCAGCCTCCTTGGGCAGATAAAGGTGTGGAGGGGGGGCAGGAATGCTGAGGTTATCTGGACAGCCACAAAACTATGCATTAAACCCAGACTAGCTATATAATCCATTGGGCTCCGCGTGCAAAAAGCAAGACAAAAGTGCCATTAAAGTTACTAAAATGTAATAGCTTCCTTTTTTCTCCACTCTCTCCCAAACTGTCAACATCTCCCAAGATGTTTTATGCTTGCTATTTAATGTTGTACTATCTCTGTCAGGAGGATACTCACAGTGTACAAACCTCTCTGGGTGCCCAAGGCCATACCCCGTGAATTTCAGCATTTACCGGGGTGCCGGTGGGAGCTACCTGACTGATGTGGCATGCTCTGGCCTGGAGCTGAGATTCAATCTTCCCTTCCCAGGTTTCCCTGCTCTAACCTACTGGGGCAGGTGACCACCAAAAGACTGCAACCTCCACATTAGGACATACTTTGTACCCAGATGAGGGGTGGGTGAGAGGCTTGCCTTAATCACAGACTCACCAGCAGAATGCACTGAGGGGAAAGGAACACTCCTGCCATGCCCCTCCAGGAGACACCACAGAGCACGTGTCCTCTATCTCCAAACACTCTGCCCTGTACCCATGTCCCCACAGGAGGCAGAGGGAAGCCTAAACATGGCCTAAACATAGGCTTTCTGAAGCCTAAACATGGGCCTCACCCTGGCCAACACTATCTCATTTCCATTCTGGATGAAGGATACAAAGGGCTCCTGCTCTGACCAAGGGTGAGGGAACATTCTCACAGATGGAGGATAATAAAATGGACATAGGTCACAGAATAACTTATAGTTGATCCAAGAAATGGCTTCATTCAGAATCCATGGAAAAGTGCAATTTGAGAGTCCCTCCTTAGCCATGCCTCTGAGTTCTGAGCCTTTCTGCATATGCAGGAACCAGTCCCTGGCAATGTCCCTGCCCCCACACCCCACTGCCCATGGTTTTCCCAGCACCTCTCGTCACAGTCAAGTCTAAGGAAGCTTGTTCCCCAGAAACATGGGAGCTTCCCCCTCCCATTTCTAAAGTGTTCATGCCCCAGGCCTAATCTGCAACAGGATTAGGAAATTCCCCAGAGGGCTGGCAATGGGGAATATACATTCTCTTCATGGAAAACCTCACATTCACCCACAAGGAGGGTATTATGGCTCCTTAATGCACCATTAATGTACCAAAGTACCATTGTTGGGTACTTTTCTGTGTGTTGGTAAATAATACCAAGCTCTTTCTACTGCTGAGCTCTGTTCAGTCTCCTCTCTCTCTCTCTTAAAAAATTTTTAATGTTTATTTTTGAGAGTGAGAGAGAGAGGGAGGGATAGAGGGAGGGAGGAAGGGGCAGAGAGAGAGGGAGACACAGAGTCCAAAGCAGGCTCCAGCTCTGAGCTGTCAGCACAGAGCCCAACGCAGGGCTTAAACTCACGAACTGTGAGATCATGACCTGAGCTGAAGTCTGATGCTTAACCGACAGAGCCACCCAGGCAACCCTCTCTCTCTCTTTTAACAAGCCTTCCACTAGATTGAGATGATGAATATACCAGATCTACACACCCCCTACTTGTAATTCCTTTGCATCTACTCTCCTTCTGTATGCAGCTGCTCTTAATTCCACAAAGAACACTCCATGATTTAGGAAAAATAGTTTTTCCAAGGAAGTAATTTTCTGAAGCCTAATTTTATTAATGTGTGTGTGTGTGTGTGTGTGTGTGTACACACGTGTATGTTTTTCACTGAACAAGGCACTCATCAACTCATCTAAATTAAGGAATTTGTTTTCAGTGCTGTTCAACTCAAATCTATCTGAATAAGTAGGGGTGATTTTTGGAGTTTTATTTGCCATTTATACCTAAAAGGCACAATAAAATGACGCTCAAAATAAGAGAGTCCACTTCATGCACTGTAAAGATACCAACTGTGGGTTTACTATGCACTAGATGCTATTCCATGCGTGTGTCATAGTGAGATTGGTAGCCAGGCACAGTACGGAACTGGACAGATACGGAAGATTCTGGTTTTCATGGAGTCTGTAGTATAGGTGAAAACAGATAACAAAGATGTAAACAAATGAACAATAGTTTCAGATAATGATAAATGTTAGGAAAACCAAAGGCGGGGCGCCTGGGTGGCGCAGTCGGTTAAGCGTCCAACTTCAGCCAGGTCACGATCTTGCGGTCCGGGAGTTCAAGCCCCGTGTCAGGCTCTGGGCTGATGGCTCAGAGCCTGGAGCCTGTTTCCGATTCTGTGTCTCCCTCTCTCTCTGCCCCTCCCCCGTTCATGCTCTGTCTCTCTCTGTCCCCAAAATAAATAAATGTTGAAAAAAAATAAAAAATAAAGAAAGAAAACCAAAGGCAGCATAGTGAGAAAGTGACCAGGCTGGTGGACCTTATTTTGGGTGGTCAGAGAAGTGTCTCTGAGGCCAGGACATTTGACTCAGAAGAAGGATGCAGCCATGCAAAGATGTGGAACCAAAACTTTTAGGCCAAGGAAAGAGTTAGGTGAATGCTCTGATGTGGGGATAATCTGCTCTTGAGGAAGAGCATGGATGCCCATGTGATGAGAGCCAAGTGAACCAGCCTGACATATGAGCTGTGCTCTGAGTGGGGACAAAAGCCAAATCACGAAGGGCATGAGCAGTCATGCTAAGGAATTTGAAGCCTAGACAATTAGATGCTTTTAAGCAAGGAAATGACGTAGTATTTTTCAAAGACGCTTCGACCGCTTTGGAGAAGAGGCAAGGTAAATGATAATAGCAGAAACACAGAGAGCAGTCGGTAAACCATTGTGACAGGCAGGATGGGAGCCAAGTATGCTTGTGTCTGGATGGTAGCAGCAGAGAAAGATGGCAAAAGAGAGATTTCTGGGTATTTTCTGCAGGTGGAGGAAGTAGGACTCACCAACAGATCAGATGCAGAAGGGGTAAAGGAAGGAGAAATCAAAGACGGTGACTTGAGCAACTGGGTGAGTGTCACGTGAACGTATCTTCTGACAGGGGAATACTGGATGAGGAGGGGGTTTGGAATAGACAATGAACTTCATTTTGAAAGACCCAGAGAAACTGTTTATAGCTTGACCAATACCAACATTTTCACCTTTATTTGCAAACAACAAAAAAAAAGTATACTTATGTCTCTACTGGGTACCTCACTGTGGTTCAGTTCCCAGACTTAGAACATGACCACCCATAGAATAAGACTTCACGATAGATATCACCTGAATATTATGAGAGTAGAACAGACTTACACAGGTAACAACTCTGGAGTTTATAAGGCACTTTCCCATCCATATAACCCGAGCCTCACTTTAAAGCCTGCGGAAGAAATAATATTACTACCCCTATTTTACTCAAGAGAAAACTAGAGCCAAAGGAAAAGAGTGACCAGCTCATGCATGATTCCTCTGGATGAGCTGATCCTGAAATGCAGGGATCCCGATCCTCCCACCCAGCCTTTGCCGATGAGACAAAGAGTCCTGGAGGCTCTCCCTGTGTATAAACCTCCAGGAGCTTTTCCGTCCATCATTTTACATCAGCCAGACTCTGACTCACAGCTGGAGAATCAGCCTCTGTATTATGCAGTGAATTCCATGTGTACACACCAAGCGTTGTTTTCTGGAACAGGCTGAAATAGCCTTCCTCCCTCATGCTCCTTCTTCCATTAACCATAGAATATTTTTCCTTGGAAAACTGTGCCCAGGTTGAGGGGACTTCTCCCTGGTTTTGTGTAGACTCTTTGATATGTTTCAAACTCAACAGCTTTCCTTCAATCTCTGGGGTCCTAGAAACAGCCAACCCACATGTGGTGGGAGGAGGCAAGAGGGAAGGAGGAATGTGAGGAAGACACAAATACAGTACAATGTCTTCTTTCTGAGCAACTTCATCAAGGCTCCGATTCCAGTGACCTCACCTTCAAGCGATGCCAGCTCCTTGCTCTAAATCAAAGTTGACTTGTGGTGGTGGCTCACATGTTTTGAGTCTAATGAGCCTACAGCTTCTGATGTTGCAAAAGAAATCCTAAGGGTAGTTAGCATCTGCCCTCTGAGACCAGAAAGCACAGTTATTTGACGCTGACATATGCCAACTTCCACATTTCAGTACAGATTCCTAAAGGAAGGTGAATATAAGACATAAGACAGTCCATGTGGTGAGACCATTCAAATTGGGACACTTACTACAACCCACCAGGGACACATTCTTTACTATCCTTTCAAGGAAATGAAACTGAATTATAGAAATAGGCTCTCAATGGACCTCCATGTTTTCATTCTTGTCCTGCACCCTGTATCTTTTCTTTCAAAGCTCTGTGTACTATTCTCCTTCTCATATTCTTCTAGTACTTGTCACAAATATAACCCAGTGCCTTTTGATGTCATACAAGGCCATTCATGACATGACCCCTGGCTCTATCTCTGACTTCTTTTATCACTGCTTCCAACACTCATCTCCATACAAGCACATCCAGTCTTCGTGCCATTCCTAGAGCATGTCAGGAACTCTCTGACTCATGATCATTGGAATGGCAATTCCTTTTCTAACAGAAGCCTCTTTCTACAAGAGTCTCATGGCCCATTCCTGCAGCACATACGGCATCTTAAGCACATCCTGGCACTACCATGGCACTGACAATCTCTTTTCTAAGATTTAATAGTACTGTGATAATTAATTTTATGGGTGCACTTGATTGGGCAATGGGATGCCCAGATAATTCTTTAAACATTATTTTGAGGGCATTTTTGGATGAGATTGACATTTAAATCAATAAACTGAGTAAAGCAGATTGCTCTCCCTAATGTGGGTGGGCCTCATCCAATCAGTTGAAGGCTCAAATAGAACAGAAGGCCTGACCTTCCCTCAATAAGAGAGAATTCTGCCTGCTAGCCTTTGAACTGAGACACTAACTGTTTCCCTGTTTAGTAGCCTTAGTGTCTTTGCCTGCTACTTCTAACATTTGTGTCAATTTTGACTAGTTTCGGGTAATTGATTTTTCTTCTCATTATGGGTATGGGCCATACTTCCCTCTTTCATTGCATGCCTGGTAACTTTATTGGAAAATTACCCTGTAAAATTACCTGTAAAAATTGTTTTCTGGAACAGGCTGAAATAGCCTTCCTCCCTCATGTTCCTTCTTCCATTAACCATAGAATATTTTTCCTTGGAAAACTGTGCCCAGGTTGGGGTGACTTCTCCCTGCTTTTGTGTAGACTCTTTGATATGTTTCAAACTCAACAGCTTTAAAATTACCTTATTGGGGGCTAGATATATTTGTATGCTTTTAAGTATTAATTAGCTTTTTCTGAGACACAGTTATTTGAAAGTATTTTGATCCTTCTATGTCTTGCTTCTAAGATTTGTTAGTTGGGACAAAAACAATTTTTATTCTAGGCCTAATTATTCTCCATGACTATGCCAAGATCCTTTTGTGTTTTCTACTCAATGCCCCATGAATCACAAGGTTTTCTAGTCTGGCTGATGGGAAAATGCACTATTTCTGGTTCTGAATGAATATTGGGTACTGTTTCTCTCTCTCCCTCTCTCTCTGTTGTTTTCCCCTCGCTTCTAGTAGTTTCCATACATGCAAGCACTTTTATCACTCAATTGAATGCTAGAGAAAAATCCTGTGCCTATCTGTGAATTTCTGTCTCTGTGCTGCTTTCTCCCCACCAATATTCTGTCCCATGAACACTAGCCACTTTGTTCTCCCTGGATTTACCAATCTATTACCTCAGTTCAGTGAGCCCAGTGACTTTGTATATCCCCTCTTTGTGCTCTGACCTAGAAAACTTCTCAAGGCAATAAGCAGAGAAAACTTCTCAAGGCAATAAGTAAAAGGCTCATCTAATTTTTGTGTCACCTCTCAGGGATCACCGTCCTTTTTTTGCCAAATATTCAATATCTGGAAAACCACCATTTCACACACTTTGTTTGCTGTTGTTGCTTTGGGTGGAAAGGCAACTCGTCTCTCTTCTTCCATCCTGGCTGGAAGTGGTACTCATAGTCACTTTCAGGGGAAGGAAAACAAATAGAATGAAGGGATTTAGATATCAAATGTGTTTGGATTTCATTTCTGATTTTTCCATTTACTTTCCAAACATGTGTAAGTTCTTTCTCCTCTCAAGACCTCAGTGGTCCAACTATAAGATGGAGAAAATAAAACTTGTTTCAGATGGATGTTGAGAGGACTAAATAAAGTGGTGGTGACAATCCAACAAAGTATGCAGTAGGGTCTGCTCTCTGTTCTTTTGTTGGCACCCTGCACAATTGATTTCCTGAACTTAGGTCTGCTAACCAACGCCCTCTCCACCTGTGTTCCTGCTTAGGGACAGCTCCTCAATAGTGTTGGCAGAATCAGTTATTTGAACTTGACAACAGGGATTCGAATTTATTTCTACAAAATAGCATACGGTTAGAAACAATTATTCCTTGCCCCACTTTGCCCCTAATTCCCTGGATACTGATTTTGATGGCTAACCATTTACTTTCTACCTTCTGAACAAAACCATCACCTACAGATTGGTGAACCATGCCTTCCACCTGAAGTGTAACTCTTCATCTTGAAGTGCTATCTTATAATTAATACTGACACATCTCAATTTTCCTTACATGTCCTTATAAAATGGCATGAATACTGCGTGTAGTTATAGTTTCTAAAAAGTATAAATCCAAAGAAATACGACAACCTGTTATGTGTCTAGATCATGGTCAATGCATTACTTCACATCTAGGAAATACAGCTAATTTCCCAACACGTGACATCAGAACCAATATAGAAGCATCTCTTGACATTGACCAGTTTAAAGAAGAACTTGTATTTTATAAACCAACATGACCTCTAGATGGTATTATTCAGATAAGACTGATGCTACAAGGGTCTCCAGTAGCCAGCCTGAGTAGTCAGATGAAGAGAAAAGAGGAATCTTCAGAAGGAGGATGACACAGGGCCCAGTTAAACCAAGTTAAAACGCTAGATGCTGGGTAAATACTTCCCTTTTTAGTGGGAAGCTTCACATAAAATAAGTGATATTTTATAGGCACTTATAGTAAAATGACAGAGGCTACGAAAAAGTGGGGGTAAATTATGCAAATAAAGTACATAACAATGACAATAATGGATTCTATTATAATCATTATAATGCCTAAAAGATATTCTTTTCAACTTTTTAGTGAAGTATAATCATGTACCAAAGAGAGAATTTTATGTATTATAAACGTTTTCCGTAAATATTTGAATCCTTGTTATGAGCATTAAGTTTGAATAATGTTGAATAATTAACCCTAATTTGAAGTTCTAGATACTGAGACTGAGAGAGTTGAAACAACTTGCTTAGCAGGTGCTACTGCTATTAGGCATAGGACTTAAGACTTGGTTGTGCGTATTGGATGCTTCCAAAGCCAATTCTCTTTACCTAAAGTGCTGTCCAGTCCTTGTTTTTTGAAATGTACATATTCAATCAAATTTAATTCTCATTGAAACTCTGTTGCCAGCACACCTACCATTTGACAGCATGGGGCTTCAAGTGCAGATCTTTTTACTCTAACACACTTCCCTGTTCCTCTCCAGACCTCCCAACCTGCCTACCTGCCAGCCTGTCCCGTCCGCATTTACCAAGAAAATGTATATTGAGTAATGTTTCCACCTATGACCCAGACATGAAGAGGAGTAAGTCCATTAAAAAGAGGGTTCTTGGGAGGAAGAATATGCAGAGACAGAAGAACACTTAGTGGGTTTTCAAACTAAAATGACTCTGAGAAGCACTACATCTCAGAAAGTGGTTTCAATCCTGGCTGCACAATATCACCCATGGAGATTTTTTGATACAATGGATAACTTTATTCCAAACAAACCAAATCCCTTCTGTGCATAGGAGGGGAAACATACATGTAATTTATTTTTTTCTAAACATCTTCAGGTGATTGTAAGGTGCATATTGTATATTTTTAGAGACGGAAGTAGAAAGGTTTGAGATATATTCAATGTTAGGATTAGGTGAAGATTTGGGAAATGATTTGTTGTGAAGGTGCAGAAGAAAAAGAAGTCAAGAATAATGCTCCCAGATTTTTGTCTTGGCTTTGCCATTTACTCAGATAAGGGAACATGAATAGTAGAGCAGGTTTGGGTAGAAATTTGTTTCGTTTTTTGTGGTTGTTTTTTTTAATGTTTGTTTTTTTTTTTAAGTTTATTTATTTATTTATTTATTATTATTTTTTTTTTTTGAGACAGAAGGAGCACAAGGGAGGTGCAGAGAGAGAGAGAGAGAGAGAGAGAGAGAGAGAGGAAGAGACAGAGAATCCCAAGAAGGTCTGCACTGCTAGTGCAGAGCCTGATGCAGGGCTCGATCCCACAAACTGTGAGATCATGACCTGAGCCCAAATCAAAAGTCAAATGCTTAATCAACTGGGCCACCCAGGCATCCCTAGAAATTGGTTTAATTTTGAGCATTTCATAAGACTGAAGCCCAGGAGAAAAGAGATCTGGCCTGAGTCTATGGAGTTAAAAATCCTTTGCAAGTGGTGGTGATTGAAGGTGTGTGTTTTCTGCTGGTGGTGGTGATGACTGGCTGGTTGTTTTTAAGAATTAACTTTTGTTGGGGCGCCTGGATGGCTCAGTCATTTGAGCATCCAACTTTAGCTCCGGTCACGATCTCACGGTTTGTGAGTTAGAGCCCCATGTCAGGCTCTGTGCTGACAGCTCAGAGCCTGGCGCCTGCTTCGGATTCTGTGTCTCCTCCTCTCTCTGCCTCTCCCATGCTCATGCTCTGTCTCTGTCTCTCAAAAATAAATAAACATTAAAAAATAAATTTAAAAAATGAATTAACTTTTGTTTCTTTGGTTGTCTTCATTATTACTGTTCTTCTGATATTTGTTTGGCTATTACTATTGAAAAATTATTCTACAAAAGAGAGAGGAAATAGGCTGTACAAAATGTACCTGCTTATAACTTGTTGCTTTTTTGTTTGGTTTGGTTTTTTTGTTTTTATTTATTTATTTATTTTTGGTTGCTTTTGTTTTCTTTGGAGAGAGGAACACAATTCAAACTTACAGGTTTAATTACATTTTGAAATTATCATGTGTATGACATGGAATGATAAATGGAGAAAAACGAATTTTTTGGAGGTGGTAGGAAGAAATGTCTGAGTGATGAAATATCATTCAGTCTGGTCATAGTAAAGGTAAGGATAAATTTCAAAAAGTAACATTTGTTCTTTCTACAAATGTTTCAAAGTAGAAAGGCTTGTTTGCTTTGCTGGTGTTTTTGGTTTGGTTTGGGTTGGGTTTTTTTTTTGTTTTTTTTTTTTTGCCATGAAACTAATGTTGGCTTTCTACACTATGGCTACCATGAGACATTTTCCAAAAGAATACCATAACCTGGATTCTATGCCTGTGGCATTAGGTTTAGCAGATAACCATATCTTCTGGGATTTTGCAAAGTTCTCTGGAAAATGCAAGAACAATATTTGAGTATTTGTGATGATGTGAGCAATTAAAGAATTGACAAAAATTTAGCAAAGTGAAAGTAAAACATCCTGAATATTTTGAAGACATCTTAATCACATCAGATACTCTCATTTTACGTATGGGGAAATTGAGTTTAATGAGGGGAAGTATGAGTAATGAGTGCAAAGCTGGGATCAAAGCAGGGTTCGTCAGTATCCAGTGTTCTCCATTACAAAGTTCCTGAATTGGGAAGAGTGGGTCCAAAGCCCTGGCAGAAATGTGGGTAAAAAAAAAGTAGAGAAATGTGATGTGGTTGGCATCACCTGGACTAGATGCTAGGCTAGGGAGCGCAGTAAGTCACTGCTATTCTAGCTAAACTGGACAGGATGCCACTGACATTGCCAGGTGCTTTTCCTCGCATCATACAATTGTAGAGAAGTTACATTAGTGTTCGATGATGTTGAATGTGAATTTGGAAATGGAAAAATTAGATGAAACCAGTAAGTGGGACTTAGCCACCTACTGAGTGGAACAAAGAAAGTCAGAGGTGGAAGAAAAAAAGTCAGGGGGTGGTCCTGGCTGTTCATTTCACACTGAAACACTGGAGTTTTAAACTCCTGAATTTCCTGAGGGAGGAAATAGAGCTAAAAGGAGAATATAGCCCTTCAGATGGAAAGAAAACATATGATTCCAGCACATTTGTTTAGTCTTTCTGCAACTCAGATAAAGCAAAAAGCTCATTAATTTAGAATTGGTGATCATTTGTACAGGGCCTATTCTGAAGTTTACCTTTGCTTTATCTGGCTAAAAGGATTTGGAAAGCAAATTAACAGTGTAAACAGGATGGCAGGCAGCAATATTTAAGCTCTTTAAAGAGCAAACTTTCTCCCAATATCTTTAAAACACAATTTATACTTACAGAGATGACATCTAGTTACAGATTATTCTTGTCTGTCTGTTATTGCAAGTCCCTGATGATTTCTACCTAGGACACTTAGCTTTGCTTGACCCAATGTATGTGTTTCAGAGACAAGTCTACTTGCACTCATTTCACAATTATCAAACTTTTAAAATATTGATAATAACTTGGACAGGCCTCGGGTACCGTAATTAGTTCCACTTAATAACCTATAACTTTCCTCCTAGCAAGAAAGAAACACAGGACTTAGCAGCATATGGTGTAGAATGAAGAGCAGATACAGAAATAGAGATCTTGGTTTCAGGTCCACATTCTTGTGTTTATTAGTTATGTTACCTTCACTTGTTTTAGATTAGATCAGGATCAATCTCCTCTCCAGGACCATCTCAAATGGGGATAAAGATAGCCCTGCTGTAGGACTCATAGGGCTGATACAAAAATGCATTTTGCTAAAAGATATGAAGGTACATTAAACACTATCAGACAGTATCAGAATGTAAATAATTCTATTATTACTTTTAGCATTATTAAAGACTGAAAACTGAAGCCAAAAAAGACCATCTTTTATAAGCCAACTCATAATTTTTTTCCAGAAATGCCACTGTTTGGTACTTTCTTGCTAACATAGACTCCTAACAAGAATCACACATTTCTTGGAGTACTTGGCAGCATTAAGCTATTACTAATCATTGCAACCTCCACTGGAAATTCCTTGAATGAAGAACTCTAGTTGCTTTTGCCTTCCTCTTGCTCCACTACCTAATTTCTTCTTCTATGTAAAATCAGGCCCTCTCTAATTACTTTATATGTTCTTTGACATACTTCTACACAAGCACCCTCAGATGCCTTGTAAATTTCCCCGTATACTTCTGTATCCACACCAAGACCATGGACTCCTTGATTTCTGCCCTGTACCTTATTCATCTCTGTTTCCAAAGGGCTTGACACGTAGTAGGCATTCAACACAGGCTTGATAAACAGATACTTGAATAAATGAGGAAGATAAGGACATAGAGAAGAGAAATGGGAAATAAAGTTTTGTATTGGGCACATGATCATCATACTAATAGCTCCTCAAGCCCCATCTGAAGAAAAATGCCCTTCTCACAGTCCCTGCCACATAGGAAGCCACCATTTTTACCATGTGAGCTCCTGAACACAATCTATTGGATTTAGGGTGGGTACAGACCCAAGGAACAACATGTCCATAGGCTAGCTAGATAGCAAGTTTATGCCATGGGATCTCATTGTCACTGGCTACAGAAGAAAGGACAAAGAGTAGCCACTCAATCCAAATCTGGCTGAATCAGACACAATTACTACAAACATCTAATTCTACCTTTTCTTTGATAGCACAATCTGATGTTTGTACAGGTTATCAGTCATTTAGGAAAGCTGACTCTCTTGCTCAAAAGTAAAACCTAAGCCAATCATAGTAACAGCATTATCTTTGCCAGCATTTGGTTTAAGCATGGCATGTGTCATAATTCTAGTTAATACGTCAGGTCAATATAGGAGAGTCCCCTGATGAACTTCCAGAAAGAAGGTTTGATTCTTAAGAAGAAAACTTAGTAAGTTTCTTCTTATACAGGGTGTTTCTGTGTTTGGTTGAGCTGCTTAGACTGGCTACAATAATGATCATGAGGGGGGGAACTGGCCTTACAATTGGCCTTACATGCAATGTGCTAAAGACAGCAAAGCAGACCGATGTGAAGAACCCATATCCCAGATCCTTCAGTCATCAAAGACATACTGAATTCAATCACCCGGGAGAGGTCCAACTTCAGTACTTCACATTATTAGATGACAGACTTTCTTTATTGTTTAAGCCAACTGAATCAGTTTTTTTCTGTTATTTGTAACCACACACAGTAACAAATACAGAAACTAATCCATACACAGACTAATTACCCAGGTTGTTGCCTAGTGCAAAAGGATAAACTAGCCTTTTAGATTCTTTCCCCCCCCCCCCCCACAAATTACAACTTGGAACTATGAAAAAAGAAAATTTTAGGTTAGGAGCCAAATTCTCTTTTTTTCTTTTCAATCTGAGAGAGAGAGAGAGAGCATGAACATGCATGTGGCAACAGGGGAAGGGTGGGGAGGGGAGGGGGGGGGGAGAGAGAGAGAGAGAGAGAGAGAGAAAGAGAGAAAGAGAGAAAGAGAAGAGAGAGCGAGTCTTAACCAGGCTCCATGTTCAGCATGGAGCCCAACTGGAGGCTAGATCCCATGACTCTGGGATCATGACCTAAGCTGAAATCAAGAGTCAGACACTCATCTGACTGAGCCACCCAGGCATCCCAGGAGCTAAATTCTTAAGGTTAGTAATTAGAGAATGAGTTTGGAGTTGCCTTAATGAATCACTGAAAAACTCAAGTCATGAGGAAGTAATAACTGCAAAAAAGCAAAGCTGGCCAGCTGGTGGAAAGAAGACAACAGATCAAAAGGTCAGGGAAACATCAAAAGACTGACTGTGAGCTTCCTGAGGGAAGGAAAGAGAGAGAGGAAGCACTGGGTCCTATAAAATACCTTGACTTTTTATGACTTCTCTTTTCCATTTCATGTATACACATACTCCTTTCTTTGAGTTAAAATGAGTCTCGTTGGGCTCTTTATAACTAAAGCAAAACAAAACACCTGAATAGAAACACATTTATGGAACAAACAGAAATAAAATTACCTAGTGACTGAATCTGAATTTATTTATAAGAATAAAACAAAACCAAACAAAACAAAGCAAAACCCCACACCTATCTGATGTCCCTCTTCTCCCTACAGCATCACTAACCAGTATTCACCCAGTATCTGCTTCATATCCATGGATGTAGAATGAACACCCTCCTTTCCAGGACAAATTCTCCCATTATGGAATGGTATCGATTAATGAAATGCTCCCTCTGAGGTAGAAATTAAATTGATTTCCTGAATCCCCAGAGTCATCTCCAAACAGATTAGTAGTTATCAACTAGGACCTCTGCCCCTAGGTGACAATTGGCAAAGTCCAAAGACATTTTTGACTGTTACAAGTGAGGGGTTACTACTGGCATCTAGTGGATAGAGGCCAGAGATGCTCAAAACAAAAACAAAAATCAACCAACTTAAAATGTCAACAGTGCCAAAGTAGAGAAGCCTTGAGCTAAAAGAAGTCTTAATAAGGACCATATATGGAAGAGGAGACTTTAAAAATGCTGTTAGTTTTGTAGTGTTTCCATTGAGTCCTTCATATTTCCCACTAGTATCAAGGCCCAGGTATTACTTAAATGGTCTTGTATATAATACCTGGTGACAGGCCCTGGAATAGTTGAAAAGGAATAGCCCTTATTTGGAGATGAATGAACAGTCAAGCAAAAAATGCTGAGGAAGAGGTACCTCAGATACTTAGAGATGCTTAACTAATGACTTTCCATGCTTTGGAGCTAAGGTATCTGCAATGCCTAGGAAGCTCTCTGAATATGAATACGTGTTCTGGTCTGTGAGTAGATGCTTCATGACCCTACTCTGGAAATGCCTGAGTCATATTCTTGGCTTTGTTACTGCAGTAGACATCTGTTGTTTTTGTCTCCCTAGCATCCCTTTCCTCTTCTTTTGGGAACAGCACTCAAGTTTCTTTGGGAAAATACTTCTCCCTATGGGGGTATTTCCTATAAGGTCTCCACGGAACTATCATTCAGGGGCTCTTACACTTTCTTACCATGTGTTTGCAAGTGTCTGAAGCTAGGCCAATCAGTCTTCAGCTCCTTCAGATTTAAATCTTGAGTGAAGTAATATGAGAATGGGAAACATTTCAAGCTGATTCATATTGCATTGGGATGGTGTCCTAAAGAGAATGCCTATAACTCCTACCTAGGTCCCCAATTGTTTCTTTTTTCTGATCCAGCTGTTCAATTGACATCTCAGTTCTATAAGTTGCCCCACATACTCCCTCATTCCCCCCACCTCAGGACTAGTTTTAGTTCCTCATATTCAAAAATCCTCATCTGCAACCACAGAATTAGGTACCTCATAGGGAATCAATACATTTAACTTCTCCTTCTATGATTTCTCTTAATTGGCTATTATGGTCATGGAAAGAATATTTTTCCTCTCTGAGCCTGTCTCCTCATCCATAAAAAAGAAGTGATGGACCATGCCATTCTTACAGACTCTTCATCCAGCTCTAAACTACTAAATTGCTAGTAAATATTGGACCTTCTTTGACTAGAAAGGCAAACTGAACTTCCAAGATAACCAGGAGGTGGTGCTCCAGTACCATGATGATACAACCACTAATAGCATCCAAGCAGTACTGCCCCTGTAGGGGATATGGGCTTCCAAGAATCCTGCAGGGCCATTTCCACATTGTCTTGTTGATTGGGCACATTTTCCTTCTCTATTGCTAAACACAACTCTGTGTGTGGCTAATGTGGGAAGTCTTTGCTGGGTCTCTGTTGAGATGGGTAAGCCTTCTTCCTCAAATATTTCCCTACTGGACACTAGAAATATTCTTTTTCCACATTTGGTAAGTCACAGTGATGTTGGGTTGAGGTGGGTGGTAGCATTATGCATGTGGCAGATACATCAGAGTGAGACAAGCAGCTCCAAATGCCGTGAGGAGATAAAACAAATACAGACCTTGCATTCTGGTACCACCTCTGCCAAGTGTTTGCTGTGTAACATTGGGAAAGTGACCGTGTATTTTCCTTCAGTTACCTCTTCTGTAAACAATTACATTGGATGAGATCAGTGGTTCCCAAATTTATATTTTGTCAGAGAAAAACAGTGGAAAAAAATCTTTCCTTAAATAAAGTCATACATGAAATCCTCATATATAAATACTTCTCAAAACTCTACATGACAAGTGGCAGAAACAGAATTCAAACAAGCTTAGAAGTAAAACAGAAAGGTAAAAAGAAAAAACCTATGTCAGATATGGCTAGCTCAGGGATCAAAATCTGTCCTCTAGAGATCCATCTCTGCACCTCCCCTGTACCTGTATCTACGTGACTTCAGTCTCAGACAGACCCTCAAAGTGTGACTGCAAGATGGATCCACAAGAAAGAGGAAGGGAGAACATTTTCCCCCATCTACCCTACTCCCTATCTGTTACACTCTGAGAAAGTCAACGAGGTGGCTTATGTCCATTGTTAAAGAGTCAAGGCTAAGTATTTGCCAGTTTTACCAGAATAACATGGAGTAGAAAAGAGAATATTCCATATGGAAGACAAGCAGAAGAAAAGAGAGAAGGAAAGATACCCAGTACTAAAGAATAAATAAAACTGGAATCACTCTAATTGGAACAGAAAAAAGACCCATCCTTCTCACAGACAGTCCCTCGGGGACCTCTACATAATAGCTAAGGTGTGAGAAATAGAAACTAAAAGTCATGGAACTAGAGATCTATAAAATTTTGTATAGTACTAAGCAGTTAGACCCCTAAATTGAGAATAAGGTGACACAGTTCTTTCCTCACTCTCTGCCATATTACACCTGCAGTTTTCCCATTTTCTATGAGCTAACTATTTATTTAGAAAACAAACTGATGATTTGTCATCTTTGCTTGAATATTTTCTCATTCTCCAAAATGATTTATAACTTCATTTGTACCATGCACTTTCTTTATACATGGTAGGAAACCCAGAGGTAATTCTATTATTAAAATGATGCAACTAAGAAGCAGATAGTTATATAAGCCAAATATTAAAGGGTTGGTTAAAAAAAAAAAAGAGAGAAAGATTACATCTATGAGAGCCCAGTGAAATCACTTTGTCCAACTCAATCCTTTTCCATTTGAAGTGACTGAGATCCAGAAAGAGGAACCTGTCTTCTTAATGCCATGCAATGACTTAGTCCGAAAACAAGGACTAGAAGCCCAGATGGCTGCTTCCAAACACAATTATTCCTTCTAATTGGTGCTTCAGTGGGTATTGCATGTAGTGATACCTTTTTCCTAACACAATTCGATCATGTCACTTCTGGCCTTAATTACTTTCAGAATCCCATCTTTATGAAATGGTACAAATACTTTAACAGGAAAATCAAGACCTTTTTTGATGCAAGTCCTGGCTGACTTGTTTAGATTCAGCCCTACCACTCCTTGCTTTTCCCTTTATGGCCCAGTACAACTGGCTTTCTCTGGCATCTCTTACACTCGTATTTCTGGCTTCTAGTCCTTGCTCAGACAACCCTTCCATCTAGAATACTGTGACTTTCCCTATCTTATTCTCTAAGGCTGAGTTTATCTGTTACTCCCTTTGAAGCATCCTGTGATACATCCTCTTTCTGTAAACCAGTTGTGATATCATTCTTTGTTTCTCTCACAGCATCCCATGCTTATTCCTATGGTTACTCTTACTAAATTGAATAGCACTGTCATTTTACAGACTTAGGACTATGCATGTCATTTAAATAACAACATTATATTGATTTAGGCTTTATGAGAGAGAAGGCTGGGGACAAAAATGCTTTTCCAGGACCTCTGAAAAAAATACTAGAACAGGTATCATCAATGGTTCTCTTTTGTGAAAGCTGGAACAACAAATATTCCAGAATCCTCCTCTACACCATGATGCAGCCACTACCAATGAACTGAAATTAATAAATACTTGTAAACTTTACTTACTGTCCCCATCTATATCTAAAATAAAAGGTGAAGTATATTTCTTCTAAAGCATCATATCCATTTGATCCTGAAGTCATGAAGGTCTTTAGGCTACATCCTAGCTCAATGAATTTGATAGAGGATTTGATAAAGATGTCTTCCAAAGCACAGGAGGGGATAATAGTGACATACAGTAGGTCCATTTGCTGACTCTACCTTAATTCACTCGTTCTCAGACTTTTAATTACAGCTCCACACTTGAGGGATAACTGTCATATGCCTGACGCACTCTAATCAGATCCTGCTGATGGCGCACTATTGACCATCTTTTCATAGGTAAAGCAGGTTGCAATTTACAAGCAGTCTCTACCTCTAATTATAATAGCACCAATGTCTCTCCCTCTAAAGAAAGTGAAGTCAGCTACAACTGGATCATAGCCACAGTCTAAGTAACCTTCCACATATCTGGCTCTCTCTCCGAGTATCCTAGTGATTTGAGTTCTCTCCTGCACAAAGTATATATGGTACTAAAGGATAAAAACAAAACAAAACAAACAAAAAACATATTTTCCATTTTAGCTTCCAAATTTCCTTATATTAGATAAGCTCAAACTATTTCACATTTCTGTCCTTGAACTAACACCTTACAAACATAATCTGAGTTCATCTTTACTGCAACCCTGTAGAGTAAATATGATTATTCTCCCTTGCAGCATAATGATGTTGGGATCAGAGAAAATAACTGATGTACTCAAAATCATTTCATATATCCCTGAGTTGGAGTTTGAATGAAAATCATTCTAAATACAAAATGTATTTATTCACATTCTGCTCCATAAATATTTTACAAATGACCAAGTGGATAAATTAATGGATGCCCAGGCTGTAAAACCTCTTTGAAATATCTTTCACCTCTGGTACAATTTATGTATTTGACAGCCCAGAAATTTATATATTGTTCTACCTTTGAGATCATGTCAGAGAGATGGCAGAGTATAATCCCACTTGGAATTTTATCTACATCTTCCATAAGCCTGTTTGGCTTTATTTGAAAAGCTTTATTTGAAAGCTGTCATAACAAATACACATAGCATATCAAAAAATAAACAAAAATAAATAAAAGATATATCAACAGACAACAAGAATATGAAAAAATGCTGGTGTGCCTAGGTGGCTCAGTTGGCTGAGTATCTGACTCCTGATTTTGGCTCAGGTCATGATCTCATGGTTTGTGGGACTGAGCCTCACATACATCGGACCCCACGCTGAGTGTGGAGTCTGCTTAAGGTTCTCTCTCTCTCTCTCTCTCTCTCCCTCCCTCTCCCTCTCCCTCTCCCTCTCTCTCTCTCCCTGCCCCTCTCCCCTGCTCACTAGGATAATTATAATGGGGGTGGGAGGCAGGAACAAGTGCTGGAAAATAATGGAGAAATTGGAACCCTGGCACATATCTTGTGGAAATGCAAAAGGTTCAGCCACTACAGTTCGGCAGTTTCTCAAAAAATTAAACATAACATTATTATATAATCTTGCAGTTCCACTCCTAGGTGTACACTCAAAAGAACTAAAGAGAAGTACTCAAATAAGTACATGTACACATGTTTATAGCATTACTAATCATAATACCTAAAGGTCCAAATATCTGCCCAAACATCCATCAATAGATGAATGGATGAACAGAAAGTGGTATATCCATGAAACAGAACATTATTTATGTATAAAAAATGAATACTGATACATGCTACAATGTAGGTCTTGAAAACACTATTCTAAATTTAAAAAGTTAGACAAAAAACGTCACATAAGTATGATTCAATTTATATGAAATATTCAGATTAGATAAATCCATAAACAGAGAATAAAGATCGATGGTTGCCAGTGCTAGGGGAAAGAGACTTTACTTAGAAATGATGGAAATGTTTCGAAATGTGACAGAACTGATGATTGCACAATATTCCAAATATACTAAATGCTATCAAATTGCTCACTTTAAGATGATTAACCTTATGTGACTTTCAGTTAAATTATTTTCTTGAAAAAATAACTTACTTGTATATATTAACAATAAACAACTAAAAATGTAAAATTTTCAGGTACCACTTACAATAACATCAAAATTATGAAATACTTAGGGATACAGTTAACAAAATATGCCCAAGGGCTGAAATCTACAAAATAATGCTGAGACAAACTAAAGATCTAAGTAATTAGATACACCATATTCATGATGAGAAGACACAATTCATTAAAAGAACAGTTTTTTATCAAACAGATTTGTAACCATCCCAGTCAAAATCTCAGCTAATTTGTTGTAGAAAAAATAGATAGGCTAATCATAAAATATGTATGTCAATGTGGGTGCCTGGGTGGCTCAGTCAGTTAAGAGTCCCACTCTTAATTTCAGCTCAGGTCAGGATCTCAAGATTAATGAGATTGAGCCCCATGTTGTGCTCTGCACTGACAGCATGAAACCTGCTTGGGATTCTCTGTCTCCTCTCACTCTCTGCAGCCCCTCTCAAAATGAATAAACATGTAAAAAATGTATATGGAAATGCAAATGACCTGGAAGGGCAAAATGTTACTAGAAAAATAAAAAACATAGTTGGAGGACTAAACCTACTTATTTTCAAGACTTACTATAGAGACACAAAATAATGTGGTATTGGCATAAGTAAAGAAATATATAGGTCAGTGGAACACAATTGAAAGTCCAGAAATAGACACACACATATGTGGTCAATATATTTTTGGAAAAGATATCAAGGTAATTCAATAGGCGAATGACTGTCTTCTCTCTCTTTTTTTTTTAATTTGTTTTTATTTTTTTTAATGTTTATTTATTTTTGAGAGAGCAAGAGCTGGGGACATTTTAGAGATAGGGTGGGGGGGACTCAAGATCTGAACCGGGCTCTGTGCTGACAGCAGTGAGCCCAATGCAGAGCTCAAAATCACAAACCATGAGATTATTACCTGAGCTGAAGTTGACGCTCAACCGACTGAGCCACCCAGGTGCTCAGTATTTATTTATTTTGAGAGAGAGAGAGAGAGAGAGAGAGAAAGAAAGAATACAAGGGGGTGGGGGGCAGAGAGAAAGGGAGGGAGAGAGAAGCCCAAGTAGGCTCCACCCTTAGCGCAGAGCCCTGATGTAGGGCTCAATCTCACCACCATGAGATCATGACCTGAGCCGAAATCAAGGATAGGACGCTTAATAGATTGAGCCACCCAGTCAACCCATGACTGTCTTTTCACCAGTGTTGGAGAAACTGAAGATCCACAATAAAAAGAAAAAAAGAATTTTGACCATAAATCACACCATACAAAAATTAACCTGAAATGCATCACAAAGCTAACCATAAAAGCCCGAGCTATGAGACTTCTACCAGAAAACACAGAAGAATCTCCTTGGCATTTGTTTAGACAAATACTTCTTAGAACATATAATCATGAACCAAGAGTGAGATAACATAAATCAAATTTTATCAAAAATAAAAATTTTATTCTTTGAAAACTATTATTAAGAAATAAAGAAGGGGGGCACCTGGGTGGCTCAGTCAGTTGAGCGCCCGACTTCAGCTCAGGTCCTGATCTCACAGTTCTTGAGTTTGAGCCCCACATAGGGCTCTGTGCTGACAGCTCAGAGACTGAAGCCTGTTTCAGATTGTGTCTCCCTCTCTCTCTCTGTTCCCTCCCCTGATCATGCTCTCTCTCTCTCTCTCAAAAATAAATAAAACATTAAAAAAAAGGAATAAAGTACATCAGAGAGTAAGCAAGGAAAAATTGGCAAAATATACATCTTAGATAAAGGATTCATATTTGTTAAGGTTTTTTTTCTCACAACTCAATAACAAAACAAACAGTTTGTTCTGTTTGAAAAATGAAATGGCCACAAGCACATGCATGGACGTTCAAATTCAAACCAGGAGACACCATATATACCTACCAAATGGATTTTGTGAGTTTAATAGACATGCCACATACTGGTGAGCATTTGGAGTAACTGGTGTGCCCAGTTGTTACTTGTAATGCAAAATGCTGAATCACTTGAAAAAGTAGTTTGGCAGATTCTTATAACGTTAAATATATACTTACTCTACAACCAGCAACCCCATTCCTAAGTATTTATCTAAGAAAAATGGAAGCCTATACTCACATGAACACCTGTACTGGAATGTTCATAGCAGGTTTTTTCTTAATAGTCAAACCACAGAAAAAAACTCAAATGTCCATCAACTGGTAAAAGGATAAGGAAACTGTGGTATACCCACACCGACGGTATACTAATCAGCAGTAAAAAGAAGCAAACTATTGATATGTATGTTACATTGATAAATTTCAAAAGGATTATTATAAGGGAAAGTAGGTAGGCACAAATTCTTAAATACCACCTAACTCTACTTATAGGAAATTACAGAAAAGGCAAAACTATAGTAACAGACAGCAAATCCACAGCTATCACAAATCTTTGCTGGGCTGAGGGGTTTGATGACAAAGGGATAATTAAAATATTCTGTATCTTGATTTTAGTGATGGTTCCCTGACTGCATACATTTATCAAAACTCAACAAACTGCATACATAAAATCAGTGATAGTTACTGTATGTAAATTTTACCTCAATGGAATAAATTTTTTAAAGAGATTAGGTCAGACTAACATAAGCAAATTTGTGGGCCCTCTATATACCAAATTATAATCTGCTCCATTAAACAAATTATAATCTGCTCCACATGTCTATACATCTCTGCAAACTGGAGCTCTCTACTTGGGGTTCTGAATCTGGGTGCTGTGGACAATACTCTTAAGTTCGCAGAATTATGGACCATCTGGGTGGCTCAGTCAGTTAAGCCTCTGACTTCAGCTCAGGTCATGATCTCAGGGTTCATGAACTCGAGCCCTGCTTTGGGTAAAACACAAGCTCTGCTTCTCTCTCTCTTTCTGCCCCTTGCTCACTTGTACCCTCTCTCTCAAAAAAAAAAAAAAAAAAAAAAAAAAAAAAGTTTAAGTTCTCAGAACTATGGACTGACAGAGATTTCAAGAATTTTAATAATTTCTGATATCCTAATAATGGGTCTTTTAAGAACACTTTTGATTTTACCTTGACCCCATTCTCACATTTCACTGGCAGAAATCAGGATTTGATATTTTCCCTGGGACTGTTTCTTACTTTTCTAATCCTAGGCCAGCTGGAGTAATGGGAGTGAGAGAGGGTTTTATGTACCAAGCCCACAATACCTAGATTGGAAATATTTTCTCTAAATTCTGCTTGGAAACTGAACAGGTTTTTCTTAATTTATTCCTCCATTCCCTTAATTTAGCATAGCAAATTAAAGAAGCCAATAAATACTGTCAATATTCTTCTTGAAAACTTCCTTGGCAAGGTTCGCAAGTTCATTAGGTCCTTTTTGCCTTAAATTTTCTACTTTCCTATAGGTGATAATGTTTCCACTCATAACACAAGGGATACTTCTCCCAGTCTCCAATAAGAATTTCCACACTTCTCAAACATCTTCCATTTAGTGGTACCTTTCTTCATCACCCTATTCTAGCCTCTACCGACAGTCTGGTTCCAAAGCTAACACCATGTATTTTATATTTTTGTTATGGTAGCACTATTTTGTCTTTTGTCAGTTATCTAGTGCTATTTAACATACCTCCCAACACAGTGACTTAAAACCACAATGGCTTTTTGTTTTTTTAATTTCTTAAATTTTTTGATTAGTTAGTGGCTCTTCTGCTCCACATTGTGTTGATTGGCATCAACAAGGAAGCTCCGTTCAGTCTGTAGCTTGGCTGGGGTTACAACAGCCCAGAGACCTCACTCACTCTTCTTTCTGGAGAGTTAAGGACAATTTACTATGTCATTTACCAATATATTCTGATTATGATAAATCTGAAGAACACATTTAAATATTTTCTCATTTGTGAAAAGCCTTTTGGAACAGACTATAATATTCTCATACTTTACTTTTGTTAAGAACAGTTTTTATGGGGCGCCTGGGTGGCTCAGTCAGTTAAGCACCTGATTTCAGCTCAGGTCATGATCTCATGGTCTGTGAGTTCGAGCCCAGCATCGGGCTCTGTGCTGTCAGTCCAGAGCCTGATGCTTGCTTCAGATTCGGTGTCTCCCTCTTTCCCCCTGCCCCTCCCCTGCTTGTTCTCTCTCTAAATAAATAAATAAATAAACAAACAAACATTTTTTAAAAATACAAAAGATTTGAATATGACACTTTTTGAAATAAATGATTTCCTAAAAACTACTGACCTATTATTTACAATTATTGATTCTGTGTTATTTCTTCTTCAACTCTAGATATATCCCTCAAAATAATTTAAAATACAATGGAGTATTACTCAGTAATCAAAAAGAATGAAATCTTGCCATTTGCAACTACGTGGATGGAACTGGAGGGTATTATACTAAATGAAATTAGTCAGTCAGAGAAAGACAAAAATCATATGACTTCACTCATATGAGGACCTTAAGAAACAAAACAGATGAACATAAGGGAAGGGAAACAAAAATAATATAAAAACAGGGAGGGGTACAAAACAGAAGAGACTCATAAATATGGAGAATAAACTGAGGGTTGCTGGAGGGGTTGTGGAGGGGGGATGGGATAAATGGGTAAGGGGCACTAAGGAATCTACTCCTGAAATCATTGTTCCACCATATGCTAATTTGGATGTAAATTTTTAAAAAATAAAAAATTAAAAAAAAAAAGAAGAGAAAACAAACATTTTAGAATTAAAACAGGTGTTCCAGAGAGAATCCCCAAGTGAGAGAGCCTGCAGGTTTATATCTGCTAGCCACATAAAAAAGACTGTCAGCATCATTAGCTATCGGGGAAATGAGAATCAAAATATATTCTGACACAACGTTTCAGGCCTGTTAATTTTCTGGGTTTTTTGTTTTTTTTTTAAACAAATGAAAGCTAGGAAAATGGTACCTTATCCTCCAACATTCTGCCTTAGTGAAAAGCAGTACAAACATGGCCCAGGGGCCTCACTCACTCTTACCCTCAGTTCTCATCCATGTGGTGGGTCTCTGCCTGGTCTCCTCTCTCCCTTAACTTCCTTCCCTCCCTCCATTTCGCTCCCTCCATCTTTCTCCCTGTCTCCATCTCCTCCCCTCCTTCCATGTCTCTTGAGTGTTCTCTTGTAATTCAGTAGTCTAGCTCCAGCTTGTGTACGTGGTGGCTGCATCCCAAAAGAGCAAAAAAGGAAGCAATCAAAACTCTTAAGGGCTGGGCCCAGACTAGAACAGCATCACTTCTGCCACATTTTATTGGCCACAGCAACCCACAAGTTCAGGTCAGAATGAAGAACAGCAGAAACAGAACCCACAACCCGATTTTATAGAGCATTATCAGGGCACAGAAATGGGAGGGGCTGTGGTACCCATCTTTGCTGATAATCTAGTGTACTATACTATCCTTGAACTTTTCAGGTATGATAGGTTAAAAGATCCACTCTCAATCCATTTCCTGTTTCAATTAGGTTTCTGTAACTAGAGACTAAAAGAGTCCTGACTAATACACATAAAAGAAATGAATATATGGAAGAGTTGACTAAGAGTAGAGGGGTAAAAAAAAAAAAAAAAAAAAGAAAGAAAGAAAGAAAGAAAAAGAAAAAGGGGAAAAAAAAACCTCCTGGAAAAGTTGAATGCGAGTTAATAATCTGGAACTTCCAGTTACAAGGTCTAGCGTACTCTCCACGAGATCATAGATTAAATCCCAAAGAAATGTTTGAAAGCACTTCATCCAGTCTTTCCCAAAGAATTCTGCAGGACCTTGTTTCTACAGGATGCCTTTCAAAGATTCCATGGAAAAATGAGTTCCACTGCTAAAGGATTCATTAGAGCTTTTGATAGCTACTATGCATCATGAATCATAACGTGTCATATGTGTCATAACTTCTACCCAAACTCACTTTAGCACAGATTCTAAACTTCAGCATCTCGAAAAGTGCTGTTCCATGGGAGATGCTCTGCGGTATTCCAATACAGCTGAGCTCCTCACATTGAAAGTAGGGAATCAGAGGCTCAGAGAGTCTCTTGTTTGAGGTAAGTAGGAGCACAGCTTGGGGGCTGTCTCAGTTTCTAGTTCAAAGTTCTATTATTCTCCACATGGCTTAGGTGTAGACAAGGTTAAATTCATTAAATAAGGTGGCCATTACACTGGTTGGGGGGGGGGGGGGGGGCTACATCAGCAAACCAAAATCTAAGCCTGTACAAGTCCCAGGATTATCTTATAAAATGCTGAAGACAACCAATCACAGACAGCCAACTAGGCTCTAAGCTATAGCCAATCAATAACTGTCTTGCTTTGCCTCTGCCTTTTCTCTACAACAGTCTCTCTCCAGCTCCTGTTGGTATAGCAGCACTCCTAACCACTTCTGGGTCGGCGCTGCCCTTTTCAAAATGGTTTTGCTCAAGCTCTTAAAAAAATGTTACTGTGCCTCAGTTTATCTTTTAACAGTTCTGGTGACAGAAGAGAGGAGGAGAGGACACTGAGCCGGGCGCCCCAGGAACAAGGCCCAACAAGGCGCAGGTACCTGCTGAGCTCCTTGTGCCGCTGCTCCGCTGTGTCTGGAGGAGGCGGGAAGTCTCTCTGGCAGCCTGGGTCGCAGCTCCCCAGCTTTCCGGGAGGAGCTTTCAGACTTGACCGCGGCACTGCTTTGTCCACACCGGGGTCCAGAAACCCGCAGGAGTCAGACTGGGTCGGACCGGGAAACCTGAGCCGTTCAGGGTTAGACTGGGTCCGACCGGGAAACCTGACCCGCCCAGCGTTACCCTCGGTCCGGAAACCGCCCCGAGTTGGACTGGGTCCAACCGGGAAACCCGCTGGGTCCGGGAACAGAGCGGTTCCGACTGGGAAACCTGACCCGGCCAGGGTCAGGAAACTGCCCGGAAACTGCCCGGAGTTGGACTGGGTCCGACCGGGAAACCTGACCCGCCCAGAGTTACCCTCGGTCCGGAAACCGCCCTGAGTTGGACTGGGTCCGACCGCGAAACCCGCCGGGTCTGGGAACAGAGCGGTTCCGACTGGGAAACCTGACCCGGCCAGAGTTACACTGGGTCCGGAAACCGCCCCGAGTTGGACTGGGTCCGACCGGGAAACCTGACCTGGCCAGAGTTACACTGGGTCCAGAAACTGCCCGGAGTTGGACGGGGTCCCCTTAAGAAACCTCCCCTGGTCCAGGAACAGAGTGGTTCCGATGTGGAAACCAGACCCAGTTGGGGCTGAAATGTGCCCGGGTCGGAGTGGTTCCTCCTTAGGAACCAGACTGAATCCGACCTAAGCTGGGCTGGGTCCAGTGTGAGGCCCAGGTGAATAACATTTTGCTTTAAGGCTGAACAGGGTTAACTTTACCAAAGATAATCTTGAATTATGGAGACCACTACGGGGAACTTTTAACAATTTTAGATAAGCTTATCCATTTAGGAGGTGCCCTGGAGATAAAGGTGTCTTGGCCAGGCACTCACTGTAAAGGGTAGAGGGAAAACTACTTTTCCTCTTCCAGAGTGTCTGGTGCCCCAGAGCAGATCTCCTGGGACATCAACTGGCTCTGGAGCCTGCACGTGGGATCCTTGGAGAACTGGCAGAAGCCAGCAAAGGGTAAGAAATCTTACTGAAGTCTGTCTTTCCAAATTCACATTGAGAGGAGCAAACATTGGTTATTGATCCTTTGTCGCCCAGGGACAGCTATTGCCTTCTTCTTTGTCTTATTTTGTGTCCTGAGAACTTGGCTTGGCAACCATCGGGTTGGTGTCCCCCAAAATAACGGCCTAACAGAAGTGTGGTTTGTACCTCACTTGTGGCTAGGTACAGCTGAACAGAAATGTGGGCGCACTCCATTTGTAGCTAGGGTCCTAGCAATTATTGCCAGCTCTCAGGGCAGTTGTCTAAGTCTTTCTTTGAGCATTTTAAATTACAGGAGAAGCATTATAAAATAAGAAATGATTCATGGATACGTGTGACCAATACAGGTATTCCAAAAGTTGTTTAAAGTTTATATAAATTTGTCAATCTCTCCTTGTTCAGTTATTATCTTAAATTATTGTATGCCATGGAAATAATTACATTTCCTTATCAAATGAACTTTCATCAGATCTTTAACTGTGGCTATTTTTTTGAAAGTCTTTTTGTTGTATACCGACAGTCATATTTTACACTGATGCTTTTGCAAAGACGCCTCATCTTCAGAGAGATTCATGGGAAGGACTCTGCTGAGTACTTTAGACCGTAGGTTTCTGATAACTTTAAGATCATGAAACTGAACTGGGTAAGAACTTCCAGAACTAATGGAAAACCTGGATTCAAACAGAATGTGAATTTAAAATACGGGATTGAGGGGCACTTGGGTGGCCCAGTGGGTTTTGTTCAACTCTTGATTTCAGCTCAGGTCATGATCTTACCGTTTGTGGGATTGAGTCCCTCTTCAGGCTATGCACTGACAGCATCAGGCCTGCTTGGGATTCTGTCTCTTCCTCTCTCTGCCCCTACCCTACCTGCATGTGCTCTCTCTCTCTCTCGCTCTCTCTCTCTCTCTCTCAAAAAAAAAAAAAAAAAATGGGATTGAATGAACTGATAAGGACGACTATAATTTTTTTTCACAACTTCTCTCCTTCTGCCCTTCTTCCCCACTTATGTTCTCTCTCTCTCTCTCTCTCTCAATCTCTCTCAAATAAATAATAATAATAATAAAATCTATTCCCTCAGTAATAGGACACAAATGGAAACATTGGTTGTAATACCAAGGCTTTGACTAGAATGTCATGTTTGAGAATATGTGTAAAGTAAAATATGATCAGACAGTCTCAAGCAACTAAGTTTGCCTTTATGGTGCTAATAAAACCCTCTTGGGAAAACTGGCCTGGTATGTTGCTTACAGGGTTTCTGGAACTTACCAGATGAGTAAGGAAGGTCACTTCCTGGAAGGCACGGGAACCTCAGGATATTTGGGGACTTCGAGAAGAGAGGAATTCACCCAAATCTGTAAGTATTTCATGCAGAGTCTGCTGGTGAGTTCTTGGTCTGCTTTCTTAGCCTGGAGAGGCTTTTAAAAGTCCAATCTAAAATTCCTTGTGAAGAGTTCCAGCAAAGCGGATTTAGAAAGAGCCTGTATGATCAGTCACTATTCTTGCTGTACTTCTGGAAGTAATAAAGCCAAGTTTAAAGAGATTAGATTTATTTTGGAAACAAAGTAGTTTCAACTGTGATTATCTTTGATAGAAATGGGCGTGATTATTGAGGGGAAAAAATATGTTTCACTAGAAAATTATAATACAACCTTGTGGATATGAGATTCTAGTGCTGTTCATTGTCTTTGCGGTTCTGTTATAGATATGTAAACCAAACTAGACCCTGACTTCTTCTAAAATATCTTCACAAATATCTGATTATGAGTCTCCAACCTCAAGTTTCCAATTGTCCCCCTACCTTTCTGATTTGCAATCACTAAGAACAAAGGCTGCCTTTGAACCTCCTTGGAAGATTTGGCAGTCAGACGTCAGGGACTTGAACCTTGGGTCCACATCCTCCAATGTAAAAGGGCTTCTCCAGACTCTTAGAGCTTCACGCCAGCTGGAAATCTAAAATTAAAATTGGCTAGGGTGGTTCCTCTCCAGAAGTAGAAAGTGTCTTGTGTTGGACAGCTCTCCCAGGATCATGGATCAAGATCTCATCTTTAATAGGAAACCTTTATTCCTTTTGCTGTTTTACTACTTCCTTTACTCTGTTAATGCACAGACACTGCTCCTTAACTCTGGCAACTATTTCTGTATCTGCTGCTAAGGCCACAGCTGCACAACAAAGTCCCTAGATTTTCTTGCTGCGATGGTTTTAGATAATAGAATTGTTTTATATTAGTTATTGGCTGAACAAGGAAGAGACTGGCCATAGCAAATACTTCCTGCTGTACGTGGATCCACACCTCTGGCATTGTAGCAAATATAAGAAATTAACAAACAAGCTACCTGGCTAAAACAGACTGATGCCCTTTCAGGTACATTCTTTGATTTATTCTGATACCAACTGGTTTAGTCCGTGGGGGCCCTAGCGACCCCCAGGGGACGCCAGTATTTTGGTATTATCCCAGTAATAGTTATCTCTAGAGTATCCTTAATGTGCTGTGTTCTCTCAAAGGTCTTGAATTCATGCTCACAGCCATAAGATGGTCTCACTGCACTTGGAGAAACAGAAACAAGATGAACAATGAGGTGAACAGCAAAGACAGTTCTTCTAGGGATCTAACATTATAACCTGTGAGGAGCACAATGAGACAAGAGCAACTCAACTTTGATGGTAGCTGAGAGTGATGCTAACAGTAAGTTTTTGGTTAATCTCTCACATAGGAGAGGATAACCAGAAGGAGGAATTGTTCAATTAATTAAACAAGGAGGTCATTAGATTGATGTGGCTCTAAAGCTATGGTGGCCTATGCAATCAAACCAAAATTTAAGCCTGCAAATGCCACAGGGGTAAGAAATCAAAACACTAAAGACAGACAGTCAAAAGCAGCCAACATATCTTTTAACAACTCATACCACAGAAGCTAATTTTTCCAGCTACTTTAAGTTCCTGAGTCCTGTCTTTATTCACCCTTTCCGCACCCAATCCATCCTGTAGGATTCCACAGCTGTGGAACAACAGAAGGGTAGGCTCATGTGGAGCCGACATATACCAGGCATCAGTGGGTATTCTGTCAGAGCCTCAGTAACAGGTTTCCCCATGGTTGGAAACATCATCATGTGATGATTAAGAAATATGTGAAATTAGTAGTTTTCTTTTTCTGCAGTCTTACAAAACAGATTTCTTTCTGGAGCTCATTCTCATACTTCATAGATCATTGCCTTCCATATACTTTTTGGAAAAACCTCCATTGTACTAAACCATCCTCCAAAACGTCCATCCTTCTCCATGAAAACACACACTTTTGAGCACCTACGTGTGTTTTCCAGACAACCTAAGTGCTTTGGTGCATTCTCTTTGACCAACTTGGAGTTCTGGTCTCGTATGAAAATATTCCACTCTTTCATGTTTTCCAGACGGTGTCTAATTGGAATGGAAACTAGCACAGAACTGGGTGTTTGGTGAAGGAAATGACATGTGGCCCTCTTAGAACTAAGAGGTGATGTCACTCACTAAGGTGAATATTCTGTTGCCTGATGCCTTTATGACTAGGGATTAGTGAGGTGTGGTAGAGAGAGCACTGGACTGGAGTCAGGAGGACCAGATTCCAGTCCTGTTGTAGCTGCCACCTCTCTGTGTGACCCTGTGTGTATGATTGACCCCCAACTTTCTTGGGTACCTCATCCTTACCACATGTCCTTCCCACCTGAGTCCTGTTTTCACTGTGCTAGAACTATCGACTTAGGAAGTCTTAGTGTAGGGGTTAAGGGATATACAGTTGGGATGGGAATTGCAAAGAGTCCGCTCTCTACACAAATACTACATGATCAGTAAAAAGAAAGTTCTGTAGAAAAAAAAAAAAAAGACAGGTAGAATCACCTAATTCTGCTTGGTGGGTCCATTCATTCAAGAAAAGATTTGTGCACAAGAGTGAAAGGAGCTGATTTGTATTTTAAGAGCTCTGTCTTGCATCTGCATAGACTACCGATTATAGAGGACATGAGAAGAAATGATAGGGACACAGGAGGGGTCAGGGGCAGTTTGGCTAGTCAAACAGTCCATGTAAGAAACGATAGTTGATTGGGGTGTGGTGATAGCATTAGAATTGCAGGCAATTTAGAATAGATATTGAATGGGGAATTTTTAATACTTGGATTGCTTGTGACTAATGGAAAAAAAAAGATAGGATAAAGAATGATTCGGGGATTTGGGTTTTAACAGTTGAGTTGGTTTTGTTTCCATTTACTGAGATGGCAGAGATTGGGAGTAGAATATTTTGGAAGTAGAATAGGAGTCAGCATTACAGACATGTACGTTTTGCAACTTCCCAGTGCAGATACCAAACAGAATGTTGACTATATAAATTTGGCTCCCAGAGAGGTTTGTGTTAGGGATAAAATTGGGGAGCGATAAGCGTTTAGATTGTACTTGATAAGCTTCAAAGAGAAGCACCACGTGAACTGACTCTTGAAGGATAAGTTGGGTTGCACCAGTGATTGAGAATGTGGGCAAGGGGAGTACACACAAAGAGGACTAAGTGAGAAAAGGCAGAAGGCTGAAGGGGTCAGGCCAAGGTCCACTGGGCTCTTAGGGCCTGAGCTCAGACCACTGCACAGCACTTCCTGAGACAGCAATACTACCTTCCCTCTAGAAACACCCACTAGCCATCTTAGATCCCTGGACACTTGGGTTCAAAGCCAATGAAGGATTACAGCTAAGAGTAGTTTGCTTAAGCATAATAATAGAGCCTACAGGCTATTTCTTTTTCTTTTTTCCTCAAACTAGAGAAATTTCCTTTTTATTTTTTTCCTGAATAATATTGAATTCATTAGTGTTTGTCTTCTCCCAAGTCTGGCAACCTCATTGAGCGCAATTCAGTTCAGACTTCAGTGTCACTACCCAAGAGACTAGGATAGATTAGAAGCAATTTAGAGATTCCTTCTTGTACTTAATTTGTCTTTGGCCAGGGATTTTGAGTTTATTTCTGAACTTTTTCCTTTTAAATCGGTTCCAAAAATAAGGCATGATATCCTTCTTTTAGATTCTGCCCAGCAGAAAGTGTTTTTATAACACAAGCTTCAAGGAACACTTTAAGCCCCTGTTACCTTAGGTTTTAGCATCTCAGGATGTTCTCACAATTCCCTCTTCTCTTCCTGGGCAGTGTAGGGGAGAATCCAATTCAGTCCCGTGTGGTTGTAGCACTTAGGTCTCTGGTTACTTGCTGGGGACCTCTCTGAGAACCCCTACCTTTTAGAAACAGCAACAGAGTATAAAATCTTGCCCACATTGCATCTCTCTCTTCCCTAGTCTTCTGCCTTCCTCTTTTACCCTTAAAGAGTCTCCTGATTAGATTGGACCCACATGGATAATCTAGGATAATCTCCCCATATCAAGGTCTTTAACTTTAATCACACTGGTAAAGTCTCTTCTGTCATGTTATCTTGTAACCTATTCACAGGTAATTAGAAATTGTCTGGGAATTAGGGCCAGAGCATCTTTGGGGGATATTATTCTGCCTACCACATTGGAGAAAATTAAAGCCCAAAAGATCAACATGCCTTGTCCATGATGAATAAATAACAGTTTAAATTTAAGATAAATCCAGATTTAAGATTTCTAACTTCAAATTTTTCCCACTACAGAAAACACAAAAAAACAAAAAACAACTGCATGCAGCTCAAGTATGAATTCAGGTCTTTTAAGAGTAGAATGATGTATTGGGACTGATACAATCTCTACATATTAGGGACACATAGACTCAGAAGCTTGTTCCTTCATGCACTAGCCAGTTGACATCGAGCAGTTCAGTTTATCTCCCTGAGCCACAATTTTCTCAGCTATAAAATGAAAAGGATAGGACCCGTGTTGCAGAGGTTCAGTGAATATTTAATAAGATATGTCTTGAGCACTTAGCATAGGGATTATACTTAAAAAATTCACTAGAAGGGCCAGTTTGAGTTCCTCTATTGCATAGACAAGAAAACAGGCTCAGAGAGGAGGAACAATTGGCACGAGGTCATACAGTGGGTTAGTGGCAAACCCCAGGCCAGATTACACAATGGCATGAGAATTTGGAGGGAGAGCAATTACAAGAAAAAAATTCCACACCTGCTTTCTACAACGTTCCACAACCTGCCCGGGGGGCTAAGCCTCTTGATTCCCTTCCACCGGGGCATCCCACAGGAATTGGAGGCTAAAAGGCAGGCATGCTGGCTTCATCTGATATGACACCTTTGGTCTTCCTCTGGCATTTTCAGTATGAACCCCTGCCCTACAGCCCAATCGATGTCAGCTCACTTTGCGCTAAATGCTTCCTGCACGCTGAGCCATTCCGTATTCGCTTAGTAAAAATAGAGCCATCCAGCATCAATTCACATGAAATAATTTTCCACTTCATGTCAACTGAAAATCGCCAATTTCCTGCTACAAGTGACACTTAGTACAGGGAGGCACTTGGAATCATTACAAGTTATCATCGCCTAGGCTACTTGCCTTTGCATGACCAAATTCTCTATCTAGAGAGAATGTGGATCAAAGCTCTATATTCATGTAATCAAATATAAAGTTTAAAATATAGCCCATCTTCCTATTAAGCTGAAATCTTACCACCACCTGAAGATGAAAACTAAATTGTCATTGAGTTTGTGACTCCCACGGGGTGGGTCAGAGCAGAATCGTTCATTAAGTTCATGAGCATATATAGACCTCCTATGTTCCAAACACTCTTACAAATGCAAAGATAAAGTCTCTTCTCTTAAAACAATCTTATAGTCCAGTAGGGACAGTTAAATGTGTGTGCAGTCAACTACAATAAAAGGCGTATTTAATTATATGCAGCTGTTAAAAAAAGTATGTCTTAAACTAGTGATGTTAAAATATTTCCTACCATGAAAATCTTCATTTAAGTGAACTTTCACAAAGTCCAGTAAATAAAACTGAGGACAGAGGATTTTATGTGGCTGAAGTGGGAACAAGAGACCTGGAGACCTGACACATTGTAGTTTCTCACAGAGCTCTTCATAATACGTTTAAAAGCAAATTCTTTACAATATTCATCACTGGCTTATTGAAAGTACAAGTAGAAAGTAACTTTTTTCTCTTCATCGTCACCCCTTTCATTTACTGTGGAGACTGATTTTTCCCCCATACTCTTGGTTTGTATCTCGGGGGAATCATACTTTCTCTGGTCCTTCTCAGACATTAATACATAGTCTTCTTTCCCAGCTCAGTGTAGAACCCAAAGCCAATCTCCACCAATTAAAAAATGTTCCCTTTCCCCAGCTTTGGTCCACACAGCTGGAAAACCTAGAAGTAAAGCTCTTGTTATCAGCTCCTTCACCATTTCCCTGCCGTGTTCTTCTCCTTGCCCACCAGGACTGCCACATTTGGTTATGTAGGTTACATTCTGCATAAGGTACCCAGCCAGTGGAGCAAGGAATCTAGTCAATCTGCTTGGGAAGCTATGTACTCTGGTGTGGGGCTGCTTCCACTTGAGGAAGGGAAGATTTTTGTAAATCATCACCTAATTGCTTTATCAGCTAGTTTTGTGCTGCCTCCAAAAGGAGGGTGTGCCTTTTATAAAATGTTCACAAGGTGATATCGGGATAGAGGCAACACTGTTGACCAGTACAATTTAAAGCTGATGTTGGACTGATTATGGCATGTGTTCGAAATCTGGCTCTTTCCTTTGTGGGGTACTTTGGGGGTTATTAAGCATTCTCTCCTGCCATCAACAGGACCCTCCCATTTAATGATTTCTGATTCCAGTGCCCCTCCGGCTGAATATTTCTTACCATACCTCAGCCCTGAAATCTATCCCTCAAGCCCACACAGATGGTCTCTGTTGGGTTTCTTCACCTGGCAGGCAGTTTTTGAGCAGGCAAGACACCTGGGGGCTTACTGCCTTGTCTGCCCCAGAGGACACATGTACCTTTCCCCCATCATGGAAGAAAGGAGGACTCCAACAGCCATGCCCACTTCTAGCTGCCAAAGACTCCTTCAGTAAGTGTCTCCCTGTTAGGCCTTTTCAGGCATTAGTCAAGTTCCTGTCTCCATATTCACCAAAGTCCAGGATGTATATATGGTTCTCCTTTATCTGAAGCGTCCTTTATCTGAATCAACTGTAGCATTTCCTCTGTAACCACAGCGGGGATAAGCCATGTGGCAAAACCTATAGCTCTTACCCTACCCTACCCTACACTAATACCTCGTAGCTGATAATTTGTTGAGACTCAAAGGCCTCAAGAAAGGTCCTGATACATAGTGTTTAATGACATAGGTGAATTCTCAAGTGATAATAAGTGGAGAGCCAGTTAAACACATAAAGTTGAATGTATGCATACATGTGTCTATAGTGTGTGTGTGTGTGTGTGTGTGTGTGTGTGTTTTAGTACCAAATAACATGGAGTAGGAGATGTTCGAGATACTCTCATTTAAAATACGATTTGTGTAGCACCTGTGAAGTTTACTTACAGGCTTTGCCTGACACCTCAGAGACATAGGATATAAATTCTAGATGCCATTTGTATTAGTTTCCTACTGCTGCTATAACAAATTACCACTGACATAGTGGCATAAAACAGCACAGATTTATTATCTTACTATTCAGAGTTCAGAAATTTGATAAGAGGGTCTTATAGGGCTAAAATAAAGGTATCAATATAGCTGTGATTCCTTCTCGAGGCTCTAGGAAAAAATCTGTCTCCTTACCTTTTATAGTTTCTAAAGGCTGCCTATATTCTGTGGCTCATGGCCCCATATCACTCCAATCTCTGTTCTGTTACTAAATTTTTCTCTGACCTTGACACTCTTGTCTCCTCTTATAAGGACTCATGTGATTTCGTGGTAGTTACACAGATAATCCAGGGTAAACTTTACACCTCATGTCCATTATTAATCACATCTGAAGAGTCCCTTTTGCCATGTTAGGTAATATATTCATAGGTACTGCGGATTAGTGCATGGGCATCTTTGATAGTAGCCTATTATTCCCCCTACCACAGCATTCTTAACAGAAGACCATAGATAGAGAAAATGAAAACTAGAAACTAATATGAGCACTTTAAAGTGTGAGCTTGGGGGATGCCTGGGTGGCTCAGTTGTTTAAATGACTTGGGTCATGATCTTATGGTTCATGAGTTCAAGCCCTGCATCGGGCTCTGTGCTGACAGTACTGTGGAGCCTACTTGGGATTCTCTCTCTCTCTCTCTCTCTCTCTCTCTCTCTCTCTCTCTTTCTCTCTCTCTCCCTTTCTCTGTGCCTCTCCCACTCACACTCTTTCTCTCTCTCTGTCTCAAAATAAATAAACAAACTTGGGGCACCTGGGTGTCTCAGTTGGTTAAGCGCCTACTTTGGCTCAGGTCATGGTCTCACAGTTCGTGGGTTCAAGACACCCATCAGGCTCTGTGCTGACAGCTTGGAGGCTCGCTTCAGATTCTGTGTCTCCCTCTCTCTCTGCTCCTCCCCCACTCGTGCTCTGTCTCTGTCTCTCAAAAATAAATAAATGTTAAACAAAAAAGTTTATAAAGTGTGAGTTTGGGTAAATTACTTGAGCCCTCTCTGCCCTCAGTTTCTTCATCTACAATATAAATAATAGTACCTGCCCCATACAGTTATTGTTAGTATTAATTGAGTTAATATTTTTAAAATACTGAGAACAATGCTAGCTCATGGCAAGTGCAACATGAGTGTTTTTAAGAAGACTCCAGGGAAGACACTACATTGCAAAGTAGACTTGGGGTCCAGCTGTTTCTTATTTGACTGACACTGTGTTACATAGTCTAGGATTAATAGCAGCAGAGGCTTATTAACTTAATGGATGTTAACAAATCTCTGGAGTGAGTCTGATACAATAGTATATGCATTTAGTATTTTTTTTAAAATATTTATTTTTGAAGGGGAGAGAGAGACAGAGTGTGAGCAGGGGAGGGGCAGAGAGAGAGGGAGACACAGAATCCAAAGCAGGCTCCAGGCTCTGAGCTGTCGGTACAGAGCCCGACGCAGGGCTCGAACTCACAAACCATGAGATCATGACCTGAGCCGAGAAGTCGGATGCTTAACCAACTGAGCCACCCAGATGCCCCAAAGAGATTAGATCCTTTTTGGGTTCCTGGACTTAATTTCTAATGAGTGGAGGGGAAGGTTCACTGGCACATCCAAGCAGTGTTCCAACACCAGCTGGGTGTCCTAGAATTTTGTTCAGTTCTGACACTGTCTATCCAGACTTAGCATCAGATTCCACAAGTTGAGTGTTCAAGTCCACAAAACTGCCCCCTCCCCCAACCCCTTTAGGCACCAGTCACAAGCCCAGGTTCTGACTGACTATTTAGATTGGAGCTTCCCATGACCCCCTTCTCTGATTCAATCAGTTTGCTAGAGGGGTCTCACAGAACTCAGAGAAACATTTTACTTACTAGATCACTGGCTTATTATAAAAGGATATAACTCTTCGGAAACAGCCAGAAGGAAGAAATGAGCAGGGCCAAGTGGAAAGAGGGCACAGAGCCTCCATACCCTCTCAGAGCACCGCTCTCCCCAAGTCTCCATGCGTCCACCAACCTGTGAGCTCTCTTAACCCAGTTGTTCTGAGTTTTTATGGAGGCTCATTACTTAAGTGTGATTGATTAAGTAATTGGCCCTTGGTGATTAAAGGCAGAGGTCAGAGGGGTTGAGGCTAAAAGTTTCAACCCCCTTAATCGCTTAGTTCTCCTAGCAACCAGCTCCTACCCTTAGGTGTGGTTCAAAAGTCACTTAACTGACATAACAAAAGACCCCTTTATTGCTCTGATCACTTAAGAAATTCCTCGGGTTTTAGGAGCTATGTGCCAGAATATATATTTGTTATGAATATATATTTGTTATGAATATATATTTGTTATAAATCACAATATCATCAGTCACTGGAGAAGAACAGAAGAAAAGAAGTACCTACACCATTCAAGCCTCATATACAAAACCAAGACAGTAATTCTTAAGGAAACTTCATTGACCATTGGAAACAGTCTAAACACCCAGACATAGCATTTAAGACTTTGTAGAAACTGGCTCAAATCACCCTGCACACCTGTAATTCTTCCCATCTCCTTGTTCCTGTGAATCAGTCCAGCAAAGCACCATTCAGCAGCTGTGGTATGAAATTCTGCACTATGTGCTGGGTCTACAGCTATGACAGCAAACCAGCTCTGTTCTTGAGTAGTTTTAATCATCTAAAGGAAGGGGCAGGGTTCTGTACAACAAAAGATAGAGTGATATCCTAGTTGGAGTTTTTATTATAATCAAAGGCTATGAGAAAACAAAGAACATGATTGATCCTCTTTAGGGTAGGGCCAGTGTCAGATATGTGCCTGAACTTAATAGGACCCTGTGCTCAGTTTAGTGATCTCTACCACTATGGTCTTGCAATACTTAATTATTTCTAAATAAGGGACGCTGCATTTTCATTTTGCACTGGGCCCCACCAATTATGGAGCCAGTACTGAACAGGGCTTTGGGGGTTGGAGGCAATCAGAACTGGAGGCTCCAACTGTGTAGTTAGTGAAAACTACTAACGAAACAGCCAGATCAACAGGGTTTATTCTGCTTCTCCTCTGCTTTGGATACCATGGCAAGTGCTATACATGTACATGTACGTGTATATGTATATATGTATATAAATCTACTTCACATATCAGTATATCTGCATATAAACCTAAAATGTCACCAGTCAATGGCCACCTTGCTCCTTCTCCACCATCTATCTTTCCATTTATTTCTCCATAGCTATAATAGGAATAAAAGAAAGGTTTTCTGGGTGTTTAACTTTATTTCTCTTCCCACTCTCTCTCTTCCTCCTTCCTCCCTCCCTTGATCTTTTCTTTCTTTCTTTCTTTCTTTCTTTCTTTCTTTCTTTCTTCTTGTTTATTTTACTGAGGGTCAATGAAATTTAATTCCTTCAGTCCAACTTCAGTGGACATCACTTGGACTGCTTATTTCAGGGGTAGGTTTTTATACCTGGAAATTCTGATCAATAGATGTGGGTTGGGTCAGTAAGAGTCTGCATTGAGAACACACACACACACACACACACACACACACACACACACACATACACCCGTAGTTGATTCTGGTACCTACTCTGAGGAATGTTGCTCAAATATAATTCCCTTACCTAATGGCTCTATGAAACTGAAACCCAGAAAGAGAAAATGACCTCCCCAAAAGTCAAATGTTGATTTAATAGGAATTCTGAAGAGGAAAGGTCCCTAACTGATCATCTGATTTCTACTCCAGAGCCCTTAAAAACTAAACTTCTTGAAATCATCAAAATATAAGAGTCTTCAAAAGTGCTTGGGTGTTACCTAGGGAAATGCAGTGTTTGTGGTGTATGGTACCTTTTTGCCTTCATATCTTGATACCGGAGACGGGGGTTGCGGGGGTGGTTCTCGCACCTGACCTCAGCCACCAGCCATTGAGTGCCAGGTTCTTAATTCTGCCCCAGAAAGAATTCAAGAAGGAGTCAAAGTATAGCAGAAGAAACTTTACTGCAAAACAAAAGTACACTCTCAAGGAGGGAATGCAGGGGCACTCAGAAAGAGGATTTCAGTTGTGCAGAGTAGATGTGGGGCTTTGATCTTCATGGGCAGTTATAATGAAGGAGTGGAATATTCATTCACATAGAGTTCTGGGAATAAGCGGTGACTTCCCAGAAAGAGAAAACTGCATACAATTGCACAGGCTCTGTGCTAGTTACTATGCACTACTTTGTGCAGGCACAGTCTGATTTCTTTCACCCTTACTCCATATATAGTCAATATCTACTAGGAGTCCCCTAGCGCCCCCAGTAGAGGGGTCATTTCTTCTCAGTCGTTTTCAGGCTAACTGGGGCTTTATGCTTTTGCGTGCTGTGGGTTTGAGCAACAGGATGCCTGTGTCCATGTTACAGGGTTTACTCAATTGTCACAAACACCCTGTCAGGTATCACATTTATTTTCCTGTTCTTTGTCCTTCTTCCTCCTGCAGTTATCCAACATTTCCCTCTTCTACTTGCCTCATTCTGACAAAGGAAATCAGACTGAAATAAACATGTGGGGAGCATCCTAGAAGAGGAAAGAAATAGAGAACGAATATTGCAGCCCTGCCCTGGTGTGGATGAAAAGGATTGACTTCCCACTGTCCACGCTACTTGCCTTGGGCAGTGTTCTACCTACCAACTAAGATGGTCTTTTTTAAATACAAATATTTTATGTCATCATGAACCCTGGCACAGCAGCCTCCATTAAGAGCTTGGCGTGGTGAGAACAACATGGACACAGGGATCAGATGGGCTAGAATTCAAATAATGCCTTCACCACCTTCAAGCTGTGTAACCTGGGTCAAATCATACAGCTCTCTGTGCCTTGGTTTCAAGATTTATAGAAAGGGGAGAATGGTAAATGAACACAGGGTTTGTGGTTGAGAGACTATATAATAACGTGCTAAGAGCACATGCTCTGAAGTTGGACAAAAGAGTCCAAATATTGGCTCCTCTTCTTAATAGCTGTGACTTTGAGCAGGTTACTTAAATCTCCAGGATAAACAAGAAGTATGAGTATGATCATACATATCTCGTGGGTCACTGTGCAGAGTAAATGAAATAATGCATCTAATGCTCTTGACTAAGCACTGGGCTCCTACTGAGGGCTCAATGAATGCTAGTTACATGAAGCATCGGTAGATGCTTGATAAACCAGTGGGAAATAAAATGAGAAGGAAAAAAGAGAAGTTTGGGCAAAGTGTAGTCCCACAAAACGATGTGTCTCCTCTATGACAGTCCTCTCTGAACCTAGTGAATTTCCATTGTTGGGGAGAAGCAGGGAAGGCAGACCAGATTAGAATAATTGTTTTCCTTGGAAGCTGAAAAATCAGTTTGCCTCCGGCACCTCTAATTACTGCAACTTTAGTGCAATCCTCAAATCCCACTGAAATAAGGAATGGAACTTAAAAGGTACAAGAGAAGAGAAGGGAGAGCTGAGGAGGGGAGCCAAAGTGCTTCAGGCTTCCGTGGATCCTGTCTGCCATCTCCCCACCCTGTCTCGGTCCCATGCCTCTGCAAGCTTCCTCTCTTTCTGTACCTGTCAGGGAAAATCATCTTTGTCTCTGCAGTTGACTCTGGAACGCTTTTCTTTTGTCTTCTTCTCTCTTCTTTTGGCAAGTGCAGGGGAAGAGGGAAGAGCATGCTGAGGCACCGAGAGAGACACCCCGGAGGACTAAGAGCGTCGGGCTTGATGCTGGACTGAAAATACAAACAATACTGCTCCCACTCAAGGTTCTCACACATCGCATGGCTGTAACTGCCTCGTTACCTCTGTGTTTTCACCAGGCAGTAGGGCAGAGATCTGGGCCCCAGGGTCAAGACCACAAGCAGCTAGATTTGGTATAACTACAGGCCCATCAATGGCTTTAGAATTAATCTGTTTGAACCTCAGTTTCCACATTAGTAAAATGGGATGAGATCTGTAAAATACTCGGCACCATGCTCGACAAAATGCTTTTCTCTCCTCCTCTTCCTCCTCCTTTCTTCCACCTCCTCTTGTCCTTTTTATTTTTTTTTTTATTTTTTTTTCAACGTTTATTTATTTTTGGGACAGAGAGAGACAGAGCATGAACGGGGGAGGGGCAGAGAGGGAGACACAGAATCGGAAACAGGCTCCAGGCTCTGAGCCATCAGCCCAGAGCCTGACGCAGGGCTCGAACTCACAGACCACGAGATCATGACCTGGCTGAAGTCGGACGCTTAACCGACTGCGCCACCCAGGCGCCCCTCCTCTTGTCCTTTTTAATCCTCACCTTTTTTTTTTTCTTCTTTCATTCTCTGTCTCTGCTAGTCAAAGTCAAGAGCCATGTTTTACTCAACTCTGCCTCTCCTAGGACCTTGAAAATAGCAGATGCTACATAGATATTTAAATAATGAAGAAAGAGGGGCGCCTGCCTGGGTGGCTCAGTCAGTTGAGTGTCTGACTCTTGATTTAGGCTCAGGTCGTGGGATCAAGCTCCATGTCAGGCTCCTGTTGAGCAGGGAGCCTGCTTAAGATTCTGTCTCTCAGGGAGCCTGGGTGGCTCAGTCGGTTGAGCGTCCGACTTCTGCTCTGGTGATGATCTCGCGGTCCGTGAGTTTGAGCCCTGCATCGGGCTCTGTGCTGACAGCTCAGAGCCTGGAGCCTGTTTCAGATTCTGTGTCTCCCTCTCTCTCTGACCCTCCCCCATTCATGCTCTGTCCCCCTCTGTCTCAAAAATAAATAAACGTTAAAAAAATTAAAAAAAAAACAAGATTCTGTCTCTCTCTCTCTCTGCCCCTCTCCCCTGCTCATGCTGTCTGTCTCTCACTCTCTCTCTCTCTTTCTCAAATAAAAATAAATAAGAAAGAAAGAAACCCCTCTACTATCCTTTCTCTGCCTATTAGAAAGAACTATCTTATCTGTGTTCTTACCAATGGGTACAGGCTAGTAAAATGCAAAATTCCTAGTAAATAATTAGAGAATCATAAAAACCTAGGCCACACAGTGGCCTCTGACTTTACAGAAAAGCCAATGGAGGCTCAAAGAAGAGTAGGGATTTAGCCATGGTCCTTGTGGGGACCCCTCATCCATCTGTTTCTTTATTTCACAACACCTCCTTCTATGCAGGTGAGTCTCCTGATTGCCCCATGCATATATCCATTCATTCAGTGAGAAGAAATGTTTAATAGCACTTACAATGTTTCAGGTAGGCATGGCACTAGACACTGAGGACAATTACGGGGAAAAGCAGGCTGGATTTCTACTAGTATTGAGCAAATCTACAGCCTAATGGAGGAGACTGCTGTTAACCAACAACAGACTCCACTCCCAACAACATGCATGAATAGATATTTTGTTTTAAGAATAACAACATACTTCAAAGGAAAACTCCAGGATGCCATGGTGGGGGGAGTGGAAACTATTGAATGGGGACACTGAGGAAACATCTTTAATTGAGTGACTTTTTAGCAGAAGCCCAAAGATTAAAGAATGTTCTTACAAGTAAGTTCTGGTAGTCTTTAGCACGATTGCTTATGTGGAGCATCATCTCTGTTCTCCTTTCTTCATGGAAGGCTCTCATGTTCCTTAAGTCCAAGGACAAGGACATCTAAGTCCTGCCCTTTGTAAAAAAGATCCAAGTTTCCCTACAAGGATAGATTTTAATCATTTCAATTCATGGTCAGCAAACACTGAATCATCTTGATCAGAGATGGTTGACTCCATTTGCCAAGCCAAATCCATCAGTATTCTTTGTAGCTGATGAAATAGGACCCTGTTTATCTGGCTAACATTTATTGAAATCTACTGGGTTTCTATGAGCTGAGGTCTGGTCTGAGAAGTTCCACAAGCAACCTAGTACCTGATTACACCAGATATACATGCCACCAGGCATTATAAATTGGAACAATAAACTTGGCTGAAAATAAGAAATCTTAGTCAAGAGATTAGAAATGACAGAGTGGAGAGAACAGAAGGGTGGGTTTGAAGATGGAACACATACATTTAGACTCTACTTACGTTTCTTAATGACTAAGGACAACAACAAGAAGACTGTAATCTGTAGGCTTTGTGGAGCTCTTAATATATTTTTGGCATTGTGCCTTGAGCTTCATGGTCATTGCCATGTTTTTTCTTCTAGCAATCCTATTAAAAGTGGAAATTATGATGAGTTTTACCCCAGTTTTACAGGTGAGAAAACTGAGGCTTGGGAAAGTCAAATAACTTTCCCAAGGTAACACATTTAATGACTAATGAGTGCAGAGGTCAAGGTGGGTGGTTTAATTCCAGAACCCACATTACATACTCAGCTCAAGTGCAGGGCAATCTTAGTAAGTCACTTAGCTAACAGTTTGCATCAAGTGTTCTAAACTAAAATAATAAGGGGAGTGGGCACAGTCAACAACTTCTAAAGTTTCTCTGTTTCAAAGGGCCTCTTCCTCTTTTACTGCCTTGGAGGATCAAGAGAGGCTTCCTGGAAGAGATGTCTGAAGACCTGGAATTTAGAGAAATTCTGTCCCCTGGGTTCCTTCACTTCATTCAAACCCCCATCCTGCAATTCTTTGATTATTTATAGAAGATATTCCCAAAGGAGGGCAGCTCCACGCTCTGCCTTGCAGATTACAAAGAGATAAATAACACATTCCTCATTCTCTTACTCGCTGGGGAAATTGGGGGCTGTGTTTACATCGCTTCCTTGGTATTTATCCTCCTGCTGGCTGTTCCATCCCCTCTATTTCATGTTGTTATTTTACTTCCATTAGGGGAGCAGAAAAAACATGAGAAGCCATTCTGATCCACCCCAATCCTCAGAGGGCATTGCTCGGTCAAAGTCAGCATCCTCTGCCTTGTAATTTTCCCTACAAACATCTCATTCAAGAGGCATTTTCCTCCCTGTGAGTACTAATGTCCTGATGATGATAAAAATAAATAAATATCACACACATACACACACACACATCAAAACAAAACAGAAGGGAAAAAAAGAGAGAACAGAAAATCAATTGCACGCTTGGTTCATTTCATGTTTATATCCTTCTAGATTTCCTCCCTGGGCTCCTGAGAATTGCCTAGTTAGCAGTTAGGAAGGGCTGGCTGGGTCACTGCAGTTTTAATGTGGCATGCCTGTCTTCCGTGGCTTTTCTTCTTTGGAAAGGGGCTGGACTTTATTAAGAAACCTTCTGAACATATGAGCTCTGTTATTTACCCACCAGGTCCATGGAGACATTGATGTAGTCCATCTTGTATGGGGAACTGACAGGATTATTTGTTATTTTTCAGTATTTTTCCGGAAATGGAGGCTTTGCTTCAAGAAAATCCTGTGGTTGGCCAAAACAGTTTTGATCACTGGAGTCCTTATTTGGTGAAGTTTTCTTTACCCTGGCTCTTCAGTGAAGGACAACATACACTGAGCATGTAGCTATGTGTCAACTGTTATGCAGGCATTTTCCATGTGTTAGTCCATTTAGTTAAAAAAGAAAAAAAAAAAAGTAATGAAGAGATCAGCAGTGTCCTAACTCCACAGATGGACAAACTGAGACTCAGAGTATGAGTACAATTCTGATTGGGAGATTGTAAGAAATCTTTGCTCATGAGTATAGATTGATTTCCCTGGGATAAGTTTTAAAGGGCAGTGTGGTACAGCTCACATCACAGGATTTTAGAATGCCAGATTTGAATCCCTTACAAAATGCAAGCCCTTAAGAAAAAAATATGAACCTCTCTGAGTCTTATTTTCCTCCCCTCTGTGGTATGAAAGAGAATGTATGAAATTTGAATATAGAGATCACAGACAGAAATTCTGGCTCCACCATTTACTCATGCTATGTCTTAGGTTAGCTTTCCCAAAAGCAATGTCTGGAATGAGGATTCATGCACATGTTATTTATTAAGGAAGTGCTCCAAGGAGAGACCGATAAGGGAGAAGCAAGAGAAGGATGGGATGAAATCAAGCAAGGGTGTGATTTCAAGTGAAGTCCCCAGCTCAGCATGGTCCCATAGGGAGATCTGGAGCATGTTACTTCTAAGGGTTACTGACTCAAGGCAAGGGAACTGGGTTTTCACACTGCTACACCCGTCTCTCGTTGGTAAGAGCCACTCGGGAAGGATATGAACTTCCAGGTACCTCTGGCTCTCTGCTTGTGCTAGGCAGTGGCCAGAGGTAAGGTAGACACAGGAAGATCTGAGTGGGGTACTCTGTGATTCTGGGTATGACATTTTGCTTTTCTATTTCCTGGTCTTTAAATTGGTCGGCTAGGTTTTACGATTTCAATTTGTCTAATTGTTCCATGTGCGATTGAAAAAAAAAATGTAAGTTTCCTTCATTAGAATTCAAGATTCTTGGGCCAGAGACTTCACTTCATACAGTAACATAGTTCATACTCCTACAAGACTGGTTAACTGTACATGGATCCAGTGCATATCTAACAAAGAAATGAATAATGAACAAATTGGTATTACCAATTGCCAGATGAGGGTCATGTTCATAACTATCACATTAATCTGCTAATTATATCATCGAAATAATCTGTATTCCCACAGTGTGCTTGCCACATATATCATAATGCTGTAATCATTGGAGAGGCACCAATGGGTCCAGAGACTGCAAAGTTACTTTAATGAAAAATGACGCAGAAACACATGGAGATGTTTACTTAAAGACGGAGATAACACAGTACACCCTAAGTTCCAGGGTGGACCTTTCCCATCCCCAAGATCCCCACAGGAACAGATTCCTATGAATGATACCACTGTGTAGAAGGAGAATTAGACAGGTGTAAGTCCCCTTTTCCATTTTTAGGGAGTCCTCTTGGAGACTTGGCTGAGCAATGGCCTCCCTCCTAGGTACAAGAAACTGGAATTGGTAACAACCTAGACTCCCCAGATATGGACAGAGCATCATGTGGGTTTGTGGATTTCATCGTATAACTAGCATTGTCCATTATTAAGCCTCAGGCTGAGAAAGTAACATAAAAAAGTATGTTCCTAAGTCAAAGAGTACAGTTATAAAAAACACATACAGTATGATACCATGTATATGAAATGTTTCAAGTAGGCAAATCTGCAGAGACAAAAAGTACATTAGTGGGGGCAGGGGGGAGGAATGGGGACTGTTTACTAATGGATATGAAATTTCTTTCCACGTGATAAACATGTTCTAAAATTAGATTATAGTGATGCTTGCACAACTCGGTAAATGTACTAGAAATCTTTGATATGTAATTTATGGCATATAAAATATATCTCAATAATGCTATTTAAAATCACCAGTGGAGGCTCCTGGGTGCCTCAGTTGGTTAAGCATCTGACTCTTGGTTTTGGCTCAGGTCATGATCTCACATTTCATGAGTCCAAGCCCCACATCGGGATTCTCTTTCTCCCTCTCTGCCCCTCCCCCCCTCATGCTGTCTCTGTCTCTCTGAAAATAAATAAACCTAAATTTTTTTTTAAATAAGCAAACAAACAAACAAACAAATAAAATCACCAGTGAAGGGGTGCCTAGGTAGGTCAGTCGGTTAAGCATCTGACTTTACCTCAGGTTGTGATTTTGTAATCTGTGAGTTTGAGCCCTACATTGGGCTCTGTGCTGACAGCTCGGAGCCTGGAACCTGCTTCAGATTCTGTGCCTCCCTCTCTCTCTCTCTGCCCCTCTCCCTCTCTCTCTTTCTCTCTGTCTCAAAAATAAACATTTAAAAAAATTTAAAATCACCAATGAAGTATCCAGAATGTATAATACAGGCAAATGAAAATCTCTGAAGGAGTATGCCTTCATCTCAAGTCCCACTGGATTCTCCCAGGTAGAAGCTCACTGAAGATGGGCTCATAATTTTAATTACAAAGCACATGATAACAATAATTCAACATGTGCAACAGTCAGCCGGTGTAGCAAACAAAAGGGTTAAGTCCCCAAGATCTTTTATCAGTCAACCTCTCTGAACTTGTTTTGACCTGTGTATCGATGGGGACAATAACAGTCCCTACCCTATCGGATTTACTGTAAGAATTGAATGAATATTAACATGTCAATCATTGAAAATAAGTGCCTGACACAGAAACATGATGTATAAGTGTAACAGGATTCTCACACAAGAGAGTCGTGACACCGAGGTTTTTCTTTCCAGGGAGCAACTTTATTCCTGCCAGCACGGCTCAGTTGGGTTCGTACCCAAAGGACTGAGCCCTGAACATCTCGTGGCATAGTTTTTTAAATACGTTTTCTATTTCTTTGTCTCCCATATATGGTAACACACACAAACATGTAGTCAGATTAAGTAGTCTCAGTTTACAAGGTCTTAAGGGATGTTGTCACGTAAGTTCATAGCCAGGTTACCTTGAAGTTATTATTTTTTTTCTTTTCTCTCTTTTTTTCTCTCCTTAGGGAGGGGGCCATACCATATATGCATGATGTGTAGGTATTAAATATTGGTAATAGGTAATAAATAGATGATAAGTATTAAGTATAATTAATTATAAACAACAAAAATGGAAAAAAGGAAAGCAGCTGGACTAAAAAATGGGAAGTGACACATAGACACATAATAATAATTCACTAATGACATAAACATAGTTGGAACACATGTCGGGGGATATATGACTTCACAGGAAAACAATTATATGCACCTTCAATTTAAAAATGTATGCTATTTTAGGGGTGCCTGGGTGTCTCAGTTGGTTGAGCATCCAATTCTTGATTTTGGTTCAGTTCATGATCTTACTGTTCATGAGTTCAAGCCCCGTGTCAGGCTCTGCACTGACAGTGTGGAGCCTGCTTGGGGATTCTCTCTCTCCCTCTCTTTCTCTGCCCCTCCCCCATGCATGTTCTCTCTCTCTCTCTCTCTCTCTCTCTCTCTCTCTCTCTCTCTCAAAATAAGTAAATAAGGAAAGAAGGAAAGAAAGAGAAAGAAAGCAAGCTGTTTTACTTTATCATATTGACAAAAATTAAAATAGTTTTTGTATCGTACCCAGAGGTTGGTAAAGAAGGATAGGAATGGGCTTCATCCCCCATACACAGTTGGAGAGAATGTAAATTGGAACAAACTCTTCTAATGAACATTTGGACAAGTTTATCAAAAAGCATT